>NC_142704.1:19426712-20108119 GCF_029339155.1 Prunus mume
AACTGTGTTTTTAATGAAGATTTGATCTTCCTGACCAAAAAAGAAGAAGATGAACTACATAACGCAAATTTTTAATTAAAATTTTTATTTCCATATTTCTCCACTTATTTTTCTTACAACATACACCTTTAGGGTACAGGAACCTTAATCTAGGTATAGAGCTCCAGTTTAGATAACCTGGGTGTTGGAATGTATGACTAATGGAGTCATTTTCTTGTCACAACCCCAAACCTCTGAAAGATCAAGATTTGTTCCATAGGGCAACCTCCACTCAAACGAATGCAAGAACGAAGCCAGCACATAAATTAGCGTCCTCTCTGCCAAGGGCAGCCCTGCACATATTCTTCTGCCAGACCCAAATGGAAGATACTCAAACCTATTGCCCTTGTAATCAAACTTGCTTTGGTCGTTTAGGAATCTCTTGGGCCTAAATTCCAAGGGACTGTCCCAGACACTTGGGTCTCTTTGATTGGCCCAGATGTTCAGATAAACACTTGAACCATTGGGTATGTTGTAGCCTCCAACGGTGGTAGATTGAGTCGGCAAACGTGGAACTAGTAGGCAGCGCTGGGTGCACCTGAAGGTCTCCTTGATGACAGCATCTAAGTAATGTAATTTGGGCAAATGAAACTCTTCAACCAAGGTGTTCAACCCCACAATCTCTGTTAGTTCTTCTTGAACTTTTCTCAATTCATCTGGATTTTGCATCAGTTCAGTCATCACCCATTCCACTGTTGTTGTGGTGGTGTCAGTTCCTCCCACCATAACGTCCTATATATTAAACAATTTAGAGCAACTCAATATATAGGAGTGCACATATACATTATGTAGCCAATACTAGATAATCAAACTTTTTTATTAACTAGGAACAGGATGCGAATTTCACACTCTTATTTTGGAAATCACATTGGTTAGTCACTCTGAAAAAGTTTGATCTTGTTGAATGTATATATAATTCAAATTTACAGTCAAACAATATAACGTACTTTAATAGTGTATATCAAATTTACAGTCTCACAATATAAGATGCTTTAAGTAGATTGAATGTATATAGTTCCTAGCTTGACAAGATAAGTTAAAATAAGGTCTGGTCTTATATAGGCCCCTATGTCTCCTTTGATAATAGAGGCCCATACAACAACTGTTTTTTTAACTGAAATAGTAATAATCGACACAATTTTGAAATAACTCAAATTCAAACTGAAATGCCCTGTAAAATATAAAAGGTCATAATACTCCTACATATTTACATTGCTTGCCATTAGACTTCAAATAACTCCTTCATTTCTAATTAATACTTCCTGATTTATAGCATATCAATTACTCCTTTTTTTTTATTGGGCATTCCCTCTAATCCTGAAAATTTATAATAAAAAATCCTTAAAATTTCTACTAATAAAAATTCCCTCAAATTTCAACCAAAAAAGTTACAATAAATCAGATCTTACACTTGTTGAGTTAGATCCTAGTCATTGAGTTTTATTTATTAAAAAAAAAAAGGGTTTTATTCAGAGGAAAATAAAGAAATGAGTTGTAGGTGAGAAAAAATGAATTTGAAGGGATTTAACTAAATATACTATTAAAATAACATTTTTGTAAACCTGGAAGCACGAACTGAGTTATGGATCTTCTCTACCAAAAGAAGAAAAAGAAATGGATCTTGTCTCCACCAAAAAAGGAAAAAAATCTATGGATCTTGTACACGTACCGTGAGCAAGGCCAAGAGTTCTGCATTGTAAGCGGTGTTGTAACTATCTTTATTATGCTCCAAGAGGAACTGCAACAAGTCCTTCCTTCCATGTTTTTGTTGAAGCCCCTCATTTTCGGCTGGAGGCATACTCATCTGGATTTCGATGGCAGAAGTGAAGATCTTTTCAGTGACAGAAATAGCCTTCTGTTGTTGCCTCTAATCCCTTGTATATCAAACCTGGTGCACAGGAAAAAGTCTGAAACGTCTGGCTTTGCAAGCAACCCCATAATTTCTGTCACCACCTTGAAACTCAATCCCAACATCAGTTGCTCCTCTCTTCCTGCAGCGTCCCTCCCATATCATGCGCTTGAGGTGTTGATGCTGGCCAAAATGCCACCTCCTAAATCAACTGCGCTGCCAGCTTGCTATGAATATAATTCAGAGACTTAGAACCTCTTCTTCCTCAGAGCATAGCAAGCATCAATGTTGGCATTGCTCAGCATGTGGCTCACGAACACCTTGCGCAACTGCCTCCAATCCGGCCCATACGTTCCAAACGCTATGTCGATGCCACCATGATGCAACCTGTGCAGCAACAGTAGCATCACGGTTGAAAATATGGTGTCGTGGTCACGAACCACTTGTTTGACAAGAGTTGGTGATGTGATCACAGCATAGTTTGCTACCAAGTTTTAGCTTGTAAATAGGCTGTAGGTTTTGCCAACTTTGGAAGTCGTGAAGGTTGGGGCCTAGAAAGGGAAGGTACTTAGCAGGGGAACGCCACAAGGGCCTGGTGGCATTGGAGGGGTTGGTTTCCTTGACTTTTTCCAAGGCAACAGGAACCAGAAGAGAGTAAACAGTAGGGCTAAATGGGTGAGAAAGATGAAGACTGCTTCATCTTTCTCAATGCTAGCAACAACATCCCAAAATGGTGACCACATTGTCTTCAACATTTTAATTGGTTTTTTCTAAATGAAAGGTCCCAACACACACACACACACACATATAGGAACTTTTTGTTTTTATTTTCAACTCCACCGGATAAAATAATGGTTAAAAATTTCAGATAAGTGCTGTATATCAGACAGAAATGGTTTTAATGATTCAGATAAGACTTTCTAGGAAAAGATGAATAATAATCACAAGTGCCAAATAGTTATGGTCAATATCTGAAAGTTTGGTGGAGGTTAGCTAGATCGGCTACATAAATATTTCTGGCATTATTTGTATATTTTTATTTATTTATTTATTAAAATTAGGACCATTATTCGATTTATGGCGGTGTGTTGATTCTTTGAACTGCAGATAAATCTGTTTCTTTATAGCGAGGCCACATTTACGATTGCCACGTGCCTATAGCAGCCCAACTGACAAGATCGATATGAAATGATATGCCTACATAATCTGAATATTCTTAACATCAACAAATTCGAGTGTTTTATCTTGACTTTTGTGCCTAGTTCCGGATATACATGTGCTCATTTATCATTGGGATCAATAATTCTTTGGTATGTGTAGAAGCTCATAGGCCTTGAGGCTTTCCATTACCAATGCTATACATGAATTTTCGAGAGAGGAAATAAAATTTGAATTAGTTCTCGATGTTAGACGGTCAAGTTGCTAATCTTAATTATTGATCAAGTTCATATAAACCGTAGTTTAAGTACAACTTCAATCATCAAAAGCATTAACATCTTTAAATATTGTAGGCTACTCATAGAGTGCTGGCTCCGATAGCCTTGGAGTTGGGATGAGAACCAGAGGTATCTTCTCTTCATCACAATCCCAAACTGGAAAGATCCAGCTCATCCCCCTGTGGCAATTTCCAGTCAAAGGAATGCAAGAGTGTAGCAAGTGTATACACCATCATCCTCTCAGCCATTGCTGTCCCAACACATATTCTTCTGCCTGACCCGAATGGTAAATAGTTGAAGTCACGTCCACTATAGTCCCATTTGCCATGCAAGAACCTGTCTGGATCAAAATCCAATGGGTTTTCCCAGTTAGAAGGGTCCCTATGAATAGCCCATGCATTAACAAGAACCCTAGAACCCTTTGGAATGGTGTAGCCTCCCAATGTGCATGTTTCACTTGGGCAGTGAGGGATTAAAAGTGGTAGGACTGGGTGCAAAGCGTAGAGTTTTCTACTGCTGTGTAAGTATGGTAATTTGGAAATATGAGTTTCTTGTACAATGTTGCCTTTGCCAACTACATCGTCCAATTCTTGCTTGGCTTTTCCCATCACCACTGGTTTGTTCATGGTTTCAGCAAATGCAAACTCAGCTGTGTTGGAGGATGTGTCAGTCCCACCAAGCATCATATCCTGCCCTCAATCGTATTGTTAAACATCATGTTAATGTGATAGTTTGTTTACAATTCACATGAAACAAGAGAAAGATATATATGCTTACACTCCACAAGGCACATTATTATTTTGCTAATCTTTTTGGTACCCTAAGATTTCAGGAGATTGTGAATTGAACTCAATGATCACATTAATTTGTCTAAAATTTGGTACCGTAAGATTCTCTTATCCTAAAATTTGTTATGGACACATCCTAATTCTAGTACCCTAAAATTTGTTATGGACACTCAATTACTCATTGTACCATTATTGTGTTTTTAAACTATACCTTCCCCCCATTGTTGTCGCACTTAAAGGAAGCTTGGATTTATTATAAAAGTTGCTCACTACACCAAGTCATTTTCAAAATATTCCAACTATAATCCTTAAAAATTATATTTTATTTCTTTGATACTTCAAAGGAAAAACTAATAATTATCCCAAAATAATGTTTTCAAATCCCAATTGAATACCCCCTAAAACTACTACAAATCAAAGCCAAAAAAAAAAATGACAACATAATATTTTTCAAAGTTGGTTAACTGATGAGAAATTGGAAAACTAACAATCATAAGTTTGGGCGAGTATGCTGCCAATCATTTTTTACCTCTTATCATAGTGTGTGGTTCTGGAGGAGCATGCATGCAAAAAGGAAGTTTGAGCTTGATGCAAATGGCCAAAATATCTTATGCTTTATATGATTATCAATCAAATAAAAAGTTATTTTATGTATCAATCCTTATATCTCCTTCCACATGAGAAATTATAGAATAGTACCGTATCACCACGTCAGCTTATAATACTCCTAATTAAAATTTTCCATGTATCAATTTTAAAAACAATTAAAACTTTATTTTATAGTTGGACATAAAACCCAACTATAACCCTTTGATATTAAATGGAGGCCTCCTACGGGTAATTGTTTCAAGTTGAACGTGGATGGGGCCACTGACATGGAGACGGGAGCTAGGGGAGCGGGTGCCATCGTCCGCGGACTCTCATGGAAATCGTTGGGCTCTAGCTATGCGGCACCAAGTCGGATCTCTCAGATTAGCAACAGAGCTGTATGCTCTAGTGGAATCTCTTTATGCTGATGTCTCTCATCATCCGAGATTGAATCATTCTGCAGTGCGCTTATGGTCAATAGTAGGAGGAATGCCTTGTCCGAGGGAGGTCCGTGGATGGAGGCGACGCTTCGTCAGTCCGCGTACTGCTGTTCGACATGTTCCTCGCCAAGCGAACAAGGCTGCCCATCGCATTGCCCGCTTTCACCGCGCGCGATCAAAGTTTGTCGCTCTGGTTGGATGTGGGTCCTTTGTGGCTTATGGATGCTGTTTATGATGATTGGCACGAGCCCACTGCACGTTTGATTTAATATCTTCATGCGTAATCGGGCATATGTGGCACTCTTTTTCCTCCTGAAGTTTTTCCCATCGGGTTTCTTTAGGAGGTTTTAATGAGGCCATACTACTACCATGCCGACATTCCTTTGTCATGTTGATTAATTGAATGAAGTCTTTCCTTTCAAAAAAAAAAAAGATATGTTGCATGTGCTTCCATGGGTTCCAGAGACCTTTCAGTTGTGTGTGAGAGAGAGAGAGAGAGAGAGAGAGAGAGAGAGAGAGAGAGAGAGAGAGAGAGAGGCAGTGCATGGTAAGGGGTTGTCGGTAGTAGGGCTCGAATCAGGATTCCATTCCATTCCAAAAAAAAATTCGAATGAAAATTCTTTCCAATTCCATTTCAAAAAAATTCGGAATTTCGACATCCATTCCAATTCGGAAAACTCGGAATTTTTGGAATTATAGGAAAATTTCGGAACTCACATATTTTGGAATATTTTTGGAAAGTTTTGAAAACTCATTGAAAATTTTAAACATGCCTGATGATTCATTATGTTAAAATTTTCCCAAAATTGAAAAATCATACGGAAAAACTCAAAAAACTATTATATAATATCACTTATATGTTGTTATCCATTACGAAATAGTTCATCTAGGTCTATTTGATCATCAAGTCATATAAATTCAATATCTAGTAGTTCACATACCATGAGCAGAGCTTTGAGGTGAGTCATGGTTAGAGGCGTCTTGGAATCTCCTCCCTCCTCTTTCAATTTCAACAAAAAAGTCAAAAAACCTTGACTCTCTTTCGCGCCTTCCTCCTCCATCTTCAGCCGTCGATCAATCATCTGCTCAAATATCCCATCAAACCTCCGGACCAGCCCCTCCATCTGCTTCTTTATACCCTGCAAATCGAACTGACCCAAACCCGGAAAAAAATCCGAAACATTTGGCCGACCTATGAGCCCTGTTATCTCCGACACCACTTTCCGAAACTCCGCCCCGAGCCCGGCCCTCTCCTCCCCGTCCTCCGCCGCGATGCAGCCGCCACATATCATGTTAGAGATGACGTTAAGCGACGTCAGGAAGATCTGCTCGCCCACGTTTACGGGCGACCCGGCCCGACCGTACAAGTACCTGACCGTCTTTCGGACCTGGTTTTGGCGGATCGATTGGAACCAGTCCAGCGCGGCGCCGCCGAGCATCTTCAGGATGGAGACCTTTCTCAGCATCCGCCACTCCGGCCTGTGCGGGGTCCACACGACGTCGGCCCCTCCGTAGAAGGCGATCCGGGCAGCTACGGGGACGTCACGGTTGGCGAAGGTAACGTCACGGTCTTTGAGGACCTCGCGGGCGGAGGAAGGGGAGTTGATGACGACGCAGGTCATGGCGCCGAGGCGGAGCTTGAAGATTGGGCCATAGGTGTGGGCCAGGCGGGCGAAGTAGGAGTGGAGTTCTGGGTCGAGAGAGAGAAGGTTACCGAGTAAGGGCATGCCCAATGGGCCTGGGGGCAAAGGTGGGATTTTGTTACGGGACTTTTTCATGCACAGCCATGCACACCAGGTGCTTGCGAAAATGGCTGAGAGAGTGTAGAGAAGAAGCCAACTCTCATAATTTCTGGTACTAGTTTTGAACCAATTCATGGTAAGCTTCAAATTGGGATTTGAGTTTTGTGTGAAGAAATAAAGGGAGAAGGGGAAGGACTCAGTGTGTTGCTAGTGAATATCCAGCGTACGATTAACTCAGTGGGGGCTACCAATGCGGTGGTTTTAATTTAGACCACATATTTTTGCATGCAAGTTGAACCTAAAGCACGGTTGCAAATTGCAATGCAATCAACTACCTCTTTATTTAGTAATAATTTTTTGTTGATTAAAAGAAAACCACATGATTTAAGGAAATTGGCAAGATAGTGATTAACTTTTCCATTAATCCTTGCTCAATTATTTTATATATTTGTCGTGGCATCATTTTTCCTATTTTATGTATCTGTAGCCCCTCATTTTGATGGGACTTTCCCACATACTTGGTGTTGAAGAATACACGAGTCCCACATTGGAAACTTAACAAAATAGAAAGTCTCATATAATAAATGGTTCAACTCCTAATAACACCGAGACTTTTTGTGATAAAACCTCACACCTATTGGGCTTTGTAGGTGGTTAAGTTGAGGACAATATCGGTGTTGTTGGTAGTGTTGGAAAAACAACAATCAGTGACTAATTAAAACAATTATATAAATAGAATTTATAATAAACTGTAATACAGAATACAATATATAAACAATAAATGAAACTGACTTGAACTCGAGATAGAGGCTTGCAGATTTGATACAATGTCCTAAAGACAGTAATTTCACCCCTTCTAGGTGCTTGAAGTTCTACAGGTGACTGCCTCCCAGAATTCAACTATCTGTATTCTAAGCCCTAGCACTCGGACTTAGAATCTGGCGAATGTTGTTTGTTTTCCTCTCAGACAAGATGAGATGCTTGTGAATGCTTTTTCTATATTGAACGTATGAGGTCTTATTTGATTTAAATAAACTTCTGAAACCTTATCAGAAGAGTCACAATTGTTAGAAAACAGTTAATGAAACTAATCCGAATTAATAAAAAAATTATTAATTCGAAACCCAAAAAATAATTTTAAATCTGAAAGTGCCCCAAGGCCCAAGGCCCATCTTTTTGACCATTAAATATTATATATTTTTATATAATATTCAAAGCCCAAATCATTTTTGAAGCCCAAATTGCTTTTACTTACTTCCATTTATTTATTGTGGCAGACTTCCACACTTATAAGAACCTCACTCTTTCTACTTTCTACCAATGTGGGACAAAGGTTCTTGAATTTCAGTCAAACTTCCAATAGATAGTGGGCCGATGACCCGTCTCTTTGAAATCTTAACATAGTATCAGAGTTAGGTTGGTTGACTAGGCCCGATTAAACCCAAATAAAAAACAAACTGAAATCAAACAAAAAAAAAACCCCAAATTGAATCAAAATCAAACAAAACCCAAATTTATTAAAATAAATAAATAAATAAATAAATAATAAAAAAGGTTGACTGATGTGGAATTAATTGCACGTGTGGTCCAATAAAAAGTGGTCCCACGTGAGGAGTATTGAAGAATACACGAGTCCCACATCTGAAACTTAACAAAATAGAAAGTCTCATATACTAAATGGTTCCACTCCTAATAACATCAAGGCCTTTTGTATAAGACCCCACACCTACTAAACAGTGGTTAAGTCACGATATCAATGTTGCTAGTGGCCAAAAATCCGCCCCTCCAAATCTTAACACTTGGGTCTCTTTGATTGGCCCAGATGTTTAGAAAAACACTTGAACCTTTTGGTATTATGTAGCCTCCATGGTGGTAGATTGAGTTACGCGACGTGGCACTAACAGGCAAAGGTGGGCCAAGCTTGCTGGGCAAGTCATGCGGTCCCACTTGACCGAGCCAACCCCTGTGGAACCAATGAGATGGAGCCCAATGGCATCACCTTAACGCCCGCCAACGGTAATAAGCCATGTGGCGCGCTCGTCGCTTCCGATCTTTTAAATCCAACAACTCGCTTTTTGCTTAATAAACTGGGAAAAAATTGAATTTTTTAAAAAAAAAAATTACCAAAAAATTATGGAATTTTTTTTCTATAAATACTTACTAATGTTGTTCACTTTCAACACCAAATCCTCATACATTTTCTTCTCCTATTATTTTTCACTTTCTACACAAAATTTTCTTCACTTTCAATTTTCATTTTTATTCACCATCTTATGACATCTTCCATCGAAGCCGGAGGAACGTGGACAACCATGGATGATGTTCTATTGTGTGAGTGTTGGGTCAAAGTCATTCATTGTCCGGTCACGGGCAATGAGATGAAATTCTGTGATATGTAGAAAAAAATTCATGCCGTATTTTGTGAAAGATCGGGTTCGACTCGTACGAAAATGGCCTTGGGTAGTAGATGGAAAATTTTGAATAAAGAGTTGGAGAAATAGAGAGATGAGTTGGCAAAAGCAAGGGACAACCATCGAAGCGGCAAAAATCTTGGCAATGATGTAAATTATTTGTAATTTCCGTTTTATTAAATTTAATGTCCTAATTATTTGTAATGTTTCTTGCATTTCCAATATTCTTTTTTTAATGTTTCTTGCATTTTGACTTTTTTTATTTTTTATTTATGTTTCTTGCATTTCCAATATTCTTTTTAATATTTCTTGCATTTGCAATATTTTTGTAATGTTACTTGCATTTCCAAAAAAAATTTAATAGATTATGCAAGCACAAATGTGGTTCGGTACCATTGGACAAGGCAAAAAATCTTTCAACCATCAACAATGTTGGGAGGTGGTGAAAAATTGCAAACAATTCAGAATTATTCCCACGGGTCCGACCGTTGTGTTGAACGAGACACCACTCTATAATTCAACAGCATCAGATTCACCTTTGGATTCCCCAGTGAGTCAAGACTCACCAATCCAAAAGGAGCCGAGGCCTATTGGTCGAAAGGAGGTGAAGGCGAAGAGATGGAGTACTTCCAGCAATGATATTGCAAAATTTTTGTAGCAAATTGCAAGGAATGGCACCATTATAATTGAATTAGACAAGAATAAAGATGTGGACGAAAAGACAATGAATGAAGAATATGCAAGAGAAAGAGAGTATGTACACAAACAAGACATTGAGAAGAAGGATGGGGAAACCATGGCCATGGATACAAGCCATATGTCCCCTGAAACAAAACAATTTTGGAAGCTAGAACAAATAGATGTTATGAGAAGAAGACTTTTCCGTGACGATGGACCTAACAACACCAATTGGTTAAATGATCAAAACCATTAAGTTAGTTTGATTGCCTTTTATTTAATTGTATTTTAATGTGTATTAAAGTAGTTGTAATTCTTGTCTTTTATTTAAGTAGTTGTATTGCTTTTCTTTGAGTGAATAAAGAAATCATTCAATAAAATACTTTGATATTCAACATATTGACATCAAACAAAACATAATAAATAAATAAAACCACAACCAAAGCATAATTAAAATACCTATATCTATCCACGCTCGAGCCATGGGTGACTTGTAAACCATGGCGGCAGCCTTGGTTCGATAGATAGAGCAAACCCACTACCATGGCAACTTGTTTATCTTCTTCTTGCTACACCCTTTTTCCTTCAACTTGTCTACGCATTCTTTCTTTAATTTCTTGCTTCGGCCTCTCCATGTATCTCCTCATGTCTGACATTTAGAGTGGAGTATGAAATATAAAATCTGAGAAATTAAAAGATAGAGATGATCTGGTGTGAGATGTATGAGCTGAGTCTCTGGTTTTATAGAGAGATTTAAAAGATTGGGATGACATGTGGTACGATTTTAGGGGATGAAAATCTTATCCGAAATATGAGATTTATATTTTATAATAAATATCGACATGTGGCATCTAAGAATCTGGTCCTAAAATCTTATCTGAAATTTAAAATTTAAAATTTACAATAAATATCGACACGTGGCAATCGAGAATCTTATCTAAAAAATTTATCTGAAAAATTCATTCGAATTATGAGATATGAATTTTATAATAAATATTGACATATGGGAACTGAAAATCTTCTCCAAATTAAAAAAAACCCCTAAAAATGAATAGTATTTGCCATTTGTTATTGCAATGAGTAGAAATGCACCTTGACTTTTGCAAGGGCGGCCACTATTCACATAAATAGTAACAATCATTGCCTCCCCTTGCCCTTTACCATGACAAATAAGTGAATGTACTCTTACATTGAACTTATTAATGTCATCGATCCCAATGTTACATAAATTGTAATGCCTCGTATATCTGCATCAACATAAGTCGGAGTGTATTTATTTGATTTAGCATTTTTAAAATGTAGGCATATCATTTCGTGTCGATCTTGTCAGTTGGGCTGCTACAGGCACGTGGCAATCGTAAATGTGGCCTCGCTATAAAGAAACAAATTTATATGCAGTTCAAAGAATCAAGACTCTGCCATAAATCGAATAATGGTCCTAATTTTAATAAATAATATACAAATAATGCCAGAAATACTTATGTAGCCGATGTAGCCGATGTAGCCGATGCCAGAAATACTTATGTAGCCGATCTTGCCAGAAATACTTATGCCAGAAATACTTATGTAGACCAAAACTATTTGGCACTTGTGATTATTATTCATCTTTTCCTAGAAAGTCTTATCTTAATCATTAAAACCATTTCTGCCCGAAATTCCTGCTATTTTCTTCTGGATATATAGCACTTATTTGAAAATTTTAACCAATCCGGTGGAGTTGAAAATAAACACAAAAAGTTCCTATATATATATGTGTGTGTGTGTGTTGGACTTGTTGGAGTGCAACACTCACAATGCAAGAACTCAAGGCCTTGCTCACGGTGCCTACTATATCCATTTCGTTTTTTTCTTTTTTCTTTTTTCTTTTTTCTTTTTTGGGGTAGAGATAAGATCCATATCTCATTTATGCCTATAGGTAGTTTAGTTTTATTTGAGAGACACATTGTAGGGTCCGAAACAACAATCCGAGCCGTTCATTCAAAGAGTATTCTTACAAGAAATTAGTAAAATTGAAAACCATTACGACATCTAATTGTTTGTGGTCAACAAAATAGTTGATTCAAGTGGTTCAAGAAAACACTAAAACTCCAACCATCAATTGAGTAGTCAAATGATATCAAATTCAAGTAATTTTTACAGAGATAATATTTGAAGAAATAATTAAATACTAGACAGATCGGATTATAAAAATACAATCTAGATGAGCCCCACAAAGGTGTCCCTCAAATAGAAATCTCTCCGTTGAAACTCTATGCATGTACAAATACCAAATACGTGATCAAAACTTCAAGTATATTGGACCTTTTTTTCTTCATATTATTCACTTTCAAGAAAAATGTCGTACTAGAATAAATGTTTTGACATTCATGAATCATATATATTAAGTTTATTAGGGTGACTAACAAGCTTGTCTTGTAATTGTGTACTTCTCATTACTAAAATTGAAAGAAGTTGAAAATACTTATAGGATGACTAAAAATGCCTAGAGGAGGGTGAATATGCCAATTTAATATTATAATCAATAAACAAAAATTAAACTTCAGTAGCAGGATTGATATGGCTTATCAATCCTGAAACGTGCTGGGCATAAAATAAAAGAACATGCAGAGAATTATTTTACGTGGTAAAACCCCACCTTTAGGGAAAATCCACGAGTCTCCACAGTCCAACACAAATCCACTATAGAACGATGATTACAAGAAGTACTCACACACTTATCCTAGATACATTCTTGATAATGTTTACCGACTTTTTCGTAACTCAACTTCTGTCATGAGGATGATCTTCGACACTCCTTATGTTGAATGCAGTAGGTCACGATTGTTTCAAGCTCGCCAGAGAAAAACCATCACCACAGTCTTGGTGCCCTAAACCGTATGAGTTACCGACATGCATATGAATGCAATATGAATGAAGAAATGATTTGATAAATCACCAAGTAGACAAGAAACACTTGATGACTTATATAAGAAAATAAGCACATCAGCTTTCTCAAAATAGATTCAATATTTTCAAAGAAAAACCAATATGTTGAAAAGCACCTAATCAAAAGAAACAACAATGGTTTTATTCCATACATGTTTCTCTCAATTGAGAGAAACCAAATGAGTACACTTCCTATGCAACAAGGATTCACAAAACCAATTCAACTAAGACTTCTAAACATCATGCAAAAAGGTCTCTTCATTAAGACGCCAACATAGCAGCCAAACAATTATCCAATTATCAATATAAATTCTAATTCCATTCACATGTTATGTGATGACGCCAACTAACGCAACATGTGAAGAAACCTAATGACTTTCCATTACAACCAATCTTTTAAAACAATATCTACCTAAACAAATTAATTAGACCAAACAAGTAAGAAATAATATCAAGAGATAAAATCTAATCCTATTAAAAATATGATTAAAATAAAAATACTTGATTGAAAATAACTCCAACTAGGAATCCTATATTGAATGCATGATTATGTTAGGATTTACCTGAAGTAAAGTTTCTCATATCGGTCAAGTCATGCCTCGGAAGTATGAGGTTGAACGAGTTGTGTCAAAACGTATATTAACAATTCTTCACACACTAATTTTCAACCTATACTAGAGTCTAGGAAATGATAATACAAATTTCATACTAACAGAAGTTCTAAATTCGAATTCCCCTCTTTGATTACTAAGTTGTTTTGAATTGTTTATAGGACGTTATCGTGGGTGGAAGTGATACCACTACAACAACAATGGAATGGGTGATGACTGTGCTGATGCAAAATCCAGAAGAAATGAGAAAAATTCAAGAAGAGTTAACAGAAATTGTGGGGTTGAACAACTTGGTGGAAGAGTTGCATTTGCCTAAATTACATTACTTAGATGCTCATCAAGGAGACAGTCAGATTGCTAGAAACGAGCCATTCAGAGTGAGGGCTTTTAAGAGATACAATTTACACTTTCAGTTTTCAAAGAGTCTCTCTAAACACTCTTAGAAGAATCATCTTTGTAAACACTGAGAATTTGTATTCGAGAGTTGCTTAGTTGCTGTTGTGAGTACTTTGTGAGTATATAAATAAAATTGCTATTTTCAGTTATTTCTATTTTGACTAAATTCATATAAGCATTATTTTAATTGCATCAGTTGCTTGCATTGCATTCCTTCCTTTGTTCTTCTTCTATCTCTTCTTCCCCTTTCTTTTGGTATAAGAGCCGTAAGAGTTACGGTCGTTTGTCTAAGTCTGCTACTCATCCCCGCCCAAGTGGCTGGTTTAAGCTTCTGAGTAGAATTTCTACAGTTGTCTTCTTCTTCTTCCCTTTTTCTTTCTGAGTCATTTGTTGATCTTTCTCTAAGGTCTGACCCGTGAGTCCTTTTTCCTGCTGTAAGTCCCTGTGGTAGTGGGCAGCGGGTGGGAGACAAAACTGAGAGAGGTTAAGAAGTTTCTTGTTGGGAAAACGGTTAAGTCTAGGAAGCCACTGTTTATCTTCTTCCTCAGAGTCTAACCCAGTTATTTGAGTAGTCATGAGTCGTCTATTTAGAACAAATTCCTGTAGTTCAAGCAGTTCTAAAACCAATATAAGTCGACTTCCTGAGATAGTTAATGAAGAACAATTTGAATTTGAGTCTAATAGCAAAGAACAATTAGATTTTAGAGATTGGAATATCCCTAAAGTCCCGAGTCAAAAAATTTATAAGAAACATTGGTTGCCTTCAAGTTTTAATAGTACCATACACGTCAAAACAGTTGAACAAGTATACGCCTTAAGTAAAGAACATGAAACCTGTCAGTTGCTTAATCTTGAGTCTGTAAGAAAACATAAGTCTGATGGTAATAATTTCTTGCATATAGGTCTAGTTCAAGTTGCAGTCCAAACCACTAACCAGATTAGGATTACAAGCCTCTATCCTTCTCTGCTTATGCGATGCCCGGTTCACTAAGTTCAGTGATAGTGCTCTAGGAGTCATTGAGTCTAGTCTGTGTAATGGTCCGGTTCATTTTGATTGTTACCCAGATTTCACTGTAAGTCTTAGTGATCCACACATCTTAAAAGCCCTCACTCTGAATATTAAGACCGAAGGTTACGATGTCCTCCCAGGCACCCAACCTTTAGCCTTAGTATACAGAATCTACTATAAGGTTACAGGCACTAATATAAATTTTCAAGCCCTAAATAAAAGCCCAAAAGACCAAACAGTTCTAATCCAGAGTCACACTGCAGATGCCCATATCCAAGTCCCTCATACCATCAAATGGTCAGAGGTTGCCCTTCCAAAAGATTGGACCCTAGTTGCCGAGAGCCAACCAGCTCCCATCCAACGTAGTCTAAGCAATTTAGACTACATCCAACAATACCTAGACGGCACAGTTAAAATTAAATTTGAAAATCAGCCTTTAAGAAAGTCTAATGTCCAGTTGCAACAGTTACCAAACCCTCGTCGATCGTAAGGCATGCCCCACTCGGCATTCCTTTACTGCCTCGTCTTCCATTCTAGAACGAGACCTAGAGTTAGAAAAGGCCATGATTGATTTTAAGCTTGAATCCCTGAGAAAATCCTCTCAGGTAAACCAACCTTGTTACGGCAAGGTACCAGTTGACCAAGAAGATAAGTCTGACTCACCCGAGTCACCAACCCAGTCCGATTTCATAATTGATAATCAATTAAGAACCCTTAATAAAAAATTTGTAATTAATTGGAAACGCCTTAATCAACACCTTAAGTCCCCAGAAAACCAGCATAGAAGAGATAGTTACCACCAAACCTACCCTGATAGAGAAGTCCGCGACAAAATCTTTAGTGAATGGAAAGATTACATGCGGTCAGCCAAAGTTGAAATTTTCTACCTTGATTTTATTGAAAGCCGATATATGTCTAATGAGTTAAAAACTTTAACAAAAGAAAAGTGGAAATTGATAGACAGAACGGTAGTTGAGTTTAGCCACCCACCAGTTGACACCATAGTTATCAGTCATAGAAACAGCCTTATACCCACTAGTCCTTTTAAAGCCGTTGAGAGCAACGATGAAAGTAGAAGGTTAATTGAGCAAAACAATTACACCAACCAGAGTCTAGTTATCATAGGGAAACAATTGGACACAATTGAAACAAAAATTGATAAAATTGTTAGTTCCCCAGAAGTCAAGTCTAAGCTAAAAGTTGAAAAGCCGTTAGTTCAATTCCAGGATCTTAAGTCGAGCCCCACTCTTAAGATCAAACCAACAATGAAGAAAATAGAAGAAATGTTAGAACAGTTGACACCAAAAGCTGAAAAATCTGGTCTTAAAACACTAGATTCTTTCGTCAATCCCTCTGAGTCTGAGCCTATGTCAACAGATTCCGAAACTAGTAACATTTCCAAAATAGAGCAAGCCTTTAGGAACCTAGAAGTCCAAGTTGAACCCAGAATTAAGAAAGTAGAACGACATATAAGCCCTACCAGCCTAACTAAGAATGGTATCCCAGACCAACTCCTCCAGACATTCAATTTGAAGAAAGAAACTTTCAAACCCAGTTTTCAAAGAAACTTTCAAACCCAGTTTTCAGTTTCTTCCGACAAATTATATGAATGGAATATAGATGGTCTGTCCGAACAAGAAATCTTTAATAAGTTGCAGCACATGTCCATGGTCGCCAATAGTTACATCACCAATCACGTTTCAGACCTGAAATTGTACCTGTTAGTTACCGGATTTACCGATACTCTCAGGTATTGGTGGGATAAGCATCTTACCCCTGAGTCTAAAAATTTGATCATACACGCCGTAAAACTTAATGAAGACGGTCTCCCTATCTTTGACGAACAAATAGGTCAAGGTATAGAAGACGGAGTCAACACTTTGTTTTACACGATTATTGAGCACTTCATTGGAACCCCTAGCAACACCACTGCTAGAATCCATGATCAGTTGAGTAATCTTAGATGCCCTAAGTTGTCAGATTTCAGGTGGTATAAAGATGTCTTCATCTCTAGAGTCATGCTTAGGGATGATAGTAATCAACCATTCTGGAAAGAAAAGTTCGTTAACGGTCTCCCAAACCTATTTGCCCATAAGATCCGAACCACCCTTAGTAATGAGCAGGGTCATATAGATTGGGATAGTTTAACATATGGTAATATTATAAGCACAATTAATCAAGTTGGCATGAAAATGTGTATAGATTTCAAAATTGGTAAACAGATACAGTCCGACAGGAAATCCGCTAAGTATGAGTTAGGAAATTTCATGCGAACAGATGGTCTTACCAGTCTTCCCCCGTCTAGAAAGAATAAGCCTAGTCATCTCCGTAAGAGTCGCCATTATTCTCGTAGAAAACAGTTTTCTCGACATAATGATGATTCACGTGATTTTTACAAGCGCAAGAAATACGCTCCCAAGAAAAATTGGTCTAAAAAGCCAAAAACTCAAAAGAATAGTCGCTCTAGTAAAAGTAAAGATAAAAGCAAAGTTAAATGTTTTAAATGTCAAAAATTTGGTCATTATGCGTCTGATTGTAAAGTCAAAGACACCATTAAGCAGTTGAAAATCACGAATGAAGATAAAGAAAAGTTAATCAAAGTTTTGGAGTTGCGAGACTCTGAAGCAAGCCACACCGAGTCTTCAATTGCGTTCTGAGACCGAGTCGACCAGTTTGATTCACAGTCAAATTCACCCACAATTCAAATTGGTTGCACAGATAAATGTTGTAATAGGTTAAAGTCCATTTCTGTTCTAACTAAACAAGAAGAACAGGAAGAATTGTTAATCTATTTAATAAGCCGAATAGAGAATCCAGAATTAAAATCTGAATATCTGAAAAAGTTAAGAAAAGTCATCAGTCAGGAAAGCCCGAGTCCTTCTACCCCCCAGCCTGTAAGTCTAAGTAATACCTTAGAAAAATTTGCCAAAAAGAAAGAAATTACCTTGCAAGATTTACAATTAGAAGTAAAAATGATAAAGAAAGAAATAGTTGAGTTAAAACAGGTCAGCCACAAGTTACAAACTGAAAATTATACGATTAAACAGGATTTAGTTCGCCTTCTAGAAAAGGAATCTTCTGAGTCTAGAAGTCAGTCAGAAAGTCCTCATCATTCCGATGATGAACCCTCTGATAGTAAACAAGCCGTAAATCTAATTCGCCAAGTCAACTTTAGAAAATGGTATTCTAAAGTCACCATATTTGTCCAGAAATTTGAATTCACCACAGTTGCCTTGTTTGATTCAGGAGCCGACCTTAATTGTATCCAGGAAGGTCTAATTCCTACTAAGTATTACCAGAAGTCTAGGGAATCCTAAGTACTGCTTCAGGAAAATCCTTTCAGTTGAATTACGAAATACCAAAAGCCCATGTATGCCAAAACAAAGTCTGCTTTAAAATCTCATTTGTCTTAGTCAAAAATATCACTGATGAAGTCATTTTAGGTTTACCCTTCATCTCCTTATTGTATCCCCTCCAGGTAGATTATGATGGTGTCATATCCACCTACTTAGGAGAAAAGGTTAAGTTTGAGTTCCTTTCTAAGCCTGAGTTGCACAACGTAAGAGCCTTACAGAAATAGTCAGTCTCTAAGTCCGTTCAGGTCATTAGAAAAGTCAAACAGTTGAATTTCCTAAAAGAAGAAATTAAGTTTAAATGAATTGAACAACAATTGAAAGATGAGTCTTTACAGTTGCAAATTCAACAATTTGAAAATAAGTTAAAAAATGAAATTTGTTCTGATTTGCCTAACGCTTTAGGTATAGGAAACAGCACGTTGTCAGTCTCCCCTATATCAAAACCTTTAGTGAGAAAAATATTCCCACTAAAGCTAGGCCAATCCAAATGAGTCAAGAGTTAATGGAATTCTGTAAAAAAGAAATCCATGAGTTGCTTCAAAAGAAAATAATTCGTAAGAGTAAGTCTCCTTGGTCGTGTCCTGCTTTTTATGTCTAGAAAAATGCTGAACTAGAAAGAGGAGTCCCAAGATTAGTCATCAACTATAAGCCCCTTAATTCGGTCTTAGAATGGATTAGGTACCCCATACCTAATAAACGAGACCTAATTAATCGATTAGAAAAAGCAGTTGTCTATTCTAAGTTTGATATGAAAAGTGGTTTCTGGCAAATCCAAATAGATGAGTCAGATAGGTATAAGACTGCATTTGTTACTCCTTTCGGTCATTATGAATGGAATGTTATGCCGTTTGGTTTAAAAAATGCTCCTAGTGAATTCCAGAACATCATGAATGAAATATTCAATCCTTATAGTCATTTTTCTATTGTCTATATTGATGATGTTCTTATCTTCTCTGAGTCTGTAGAACAGCATTGGAAACACTTGCATAAGTTCCTCCAAATTGTCAAACAAAATGGTCTAGTTGTCTCTGCCAAGAAATCAAGTTGTTTCAAACCAACATTCGATTCCTTGGTTTCAACATTTGTCAGTCGCAAATTTCTCCAATTGATCGAGTTATCCAATTTGCTGATAAGTTTCCTGATCAGATTCTTGATAAGAGTCAACTCTAGAGGTTTTTAGGATCTCTTAATTATGTTTCTGACTTTTACCAAAATCTGAGAAAACAATGTAAGCCCCTGTTTGATAGGCTGCAGAGTAATCCTCCTCCGTGGTCAAACACCCATACAAAAATAGTCAAACAGATAAAAGCCCATGTCAAGACACTTCCCTGTCTTGGTATACCCTCAGTTGATTTCTTCAAAATAGTTGAAACCGATGCCTCTGACATAGGTTATGGTGGCATTCTTAAGCAAAGAGCCTGTCCAAATTCTCCAGAACAGATTGTTCGTTTCCATTCTGGTGTTTGGACTCAGTCGCAATATAATTATAGTACTATTAAGAAAGAAATATTAGCTATTGTATTATGCATCAGTAAATTTCAAGATGATTTGCTAAATCAAAAGTTTTTGATCCGAGTTGATTGTAAATCTGCAAAACATGTTTTAGAAAAAGATGTCCAGAACATTGCATCTAAACAGATTTTTGCACGATGGCAAAGTATTTTGAGCATATTTGATTTTGATATTGAGTATTTGAGAGGGAGTGAGAATTCCATTCCTGACTTTCTTACAAGAGAATTCTTGCAGGATACACAATGGCACCTAAAAAAGATAAGCAGAAAGAGTCCACCAAAAAGCCAACCGAGTTGCCCAACAAAAGTCGTCCCACACCCAGAATCTTCCCCTTCCATGAGTCAGCCTAAGCTTGAGTCTCCCGCAAATAGTTCCTTTCCCTGTTGCACCCCAATCCAAGTTGCCTCTCAATCTCGATTGCCAATAAGTTCTCCGCCTTGGGCTCAACAATCGGTCAAGTCGGTCCTAGTTACAAGTCCACATTAGTCTCCAGCTATGACCCATTTGCAGGTCCTTCAGTTGCATTCAAGAAGTCGTCTCCCTATCTGCCTAAGAGTAATTCCCATTTATTTATCATCGAGCCAAATTATGATATTCATTCTGACCCAGTTGCCATTGCTAAGCATTATTTTCCTCCTGGTTTCCATTATATGCCTCCCAGCCCATATAAGTCCCTAAAGTATTATAGAGATATATTGCTTGAGACCTAATCAGTTGAAATCAAGCCGATAAGGGATCGAGATCATCCTGAGATCATCCTTTATCATTCCCTTTACATACACGGAGTCATAAGCCAAGAGTCCTTCAGTAGTCATCCCTACCAGTTGAAAACCCTCCAGTCGTCAAAATTACAATATAATTATTCTGATTATATTGAAGCCTGGTACACTATCTTCCTCCACCAGTCCGAGGATTTTAGCCATTCCTGGTTCATTAATTTTGACAATAAGTTTAAAAGTCCTTTTCCCTTCTGGTTCCTCCATTGGTGGGAAAAGCACGGCCCTTGATGAAATTCTCGATTCTGGTTTTGGCGCTCATCCGCCATTTCACCATAAAGCCAAGTTCACCAAAGTTGATCTATTCTTTCCTAAGCAGATGTTTCGCTTTCGGTACAAGGTTCCTGATACTCAAATGGTCTTACAGGTCACTATTGATACAGAGTTCTTGCCCGCCATAATTTTCATCCAAATGGTGGGATAAGTTTGAGGTTGTGGTACCAAATATGTCTACAATGACCTTCCAGCTTGATCCTGCCCACGCCTGCTCGATTCCGATCTCCCCCTGGATCTGTCACTTGCGCACTTAGTTAAAGGAAAGTCCAAAGCCGACATCAGAGAAATTGCCCTCCAGTTGCTTCATCAAGCCTCTCAAATGGATGATGATGAGGACAATGATTCTCCCTCGTCATCTAGTTGCCAGCCCATGCAAGAGCCAGAGCGATAAGCCCAAGCCCAAGAAGAAATCTTGGTATGAAGACACCTATATGAAGGCAACAGCCCTACGATGCCTATGACTTAGGTCCGACTAAGCGATTGCCGACACAATAATTGCCCGGTGGAAATGATTGCAGATCTTGTTAAAGCAGCCTCGCTTTCCGTGACGCCCGGTCCAGATTCCCGACAGTTCACCCAAGTTAAAGCAAAAGTTGCCAACAGAGTAAAAGTAAAGCAAAAGTTGCCCCGACATTTCACCCCAAGTAAAAGTTGCCAAAGCAAAGTAAAAGTAAAAGTTGCTCAAGACAAATTTGACAGCTGAATTGGGTTGTTCCCACGCTCTCATTATTGCCTTCACCACCCGAGTTACTTTCGGTTACCCTAGTTACTTTCTAGGTAACCATAGTTGCTTTCCCCTATATAAGCTGGCTTCGGCCTCAGTTGTAAGCAAAATACAATTTACACTTTCAGTTTTCAAAGATTATCTCTAAACACTCTTAGAAGAATCATCTTTGTAAACACTGAGAATTTGTATTCGAGAGTTGCTTAGTTGCTGTTGTGAGTACTTTGTGAGTATATAAATAAGGATGGTGGTATCTCTTGCCTAAATTACATTACTTAGATGCTGGGCTTGGGCCTTGTCCTGCCTTGGCAACGAGCTATTGCTAGAAACGCTCTAAGGGATGAGAGATTAAGTCTTTAAATACTATGCTCAGACTTCTCAAGGCAGTTGTTGAGAATTGAAATTGAACACAAAGAGAACATTATCTTCTTGTCTCATAATATGAGGATTCTTAACATCAATAGATTTGAGTGTTTTATCTTGTCTTTTGTGCATAATTCCAGGTATACGGAGCTTGCCCTTGCACAAGCACCGTTGCATCACATGTGCTCATTTATCATTGGGATCAATAATTCTTTGGTATGTGTAGAAGCTCATAGGCCTTGAGGTTTTCCATTACCAATACTATACATGAATTTTCGAGAGAGGAAATAACATTTGAATTAGTTCTCGATGTTAGACGGTCAAGTTGCTAATCTTAATTATTGATCAAGTTCATATAAACTGTAGTTCAAGTAGAAATTCAATCATCAAAAGCATTAACATCTTGAAATATTGCAGGCTACTCATAAGTGCTGGATCCGATAGCCTTGGAGTTGGGATGAGACTCAAAGGTATCTTCTTCTTCATCACAATCCCAAACTTCTCTAAAAGATCCAGCTCATCCCCCTGTGGCAATTTCCAGTCGAAGGAATGCAAGAGTGTAGCAAGTGTATATACCACCATCCTCTCAGTCATTGTTGTCCCAGCACATATTCTTCTGCCTGATCCGAATGGTAAATAGTTGAAGTCACTTCCACTATAGTCCCATTTGCCGTGCAAAAACCTGTCTGGATCAAAATCCAATGGGTCTTCCCAGTTAGAAGGGTCCCTATGAATAGCCCATGCATTAACAAGAACCCTAGAACCCTTTGGAATGGTGTAGCCTCCCACTGTGCATGTTTCACTTGGGCAGTGAGGGATTAAAAGTGGCAGGATTGGATGCAGGTGCAGAGTTTCTTTCACCACAGCTTGTAAGTGTGGTAATTTGGAAATATGAGTTTCTTGTACAATGTTTCCTTTGCCAACTACATCATCCAATTCTTTCCTGGCTTTTCCCATCACCGCTGGTTTGTTCATGGTTTCAGCAAATGCAAACTCAGCTGTGTCGGCGGTTGTTTTAGTCCCACCAAGCATCATATCCTGTCCCCAATCACATTGTTAACCATCAAGTTAATGTGATAGTTTGTTTACATTTCACATGAAACAAGAGAAAGATATATATATATATATATATATAGGGGGCGGATCCATGGCACCATATTTTTGACACAAGTTTTGACACAATTTTTGGGCCATTAGATTACTCCACTTTTAATGGTTGAGATTAAATCTGACATGACAAATAGTTTTAATGTTTTAAATAAACAATCATTAATTTTATTTTCTCTCTCCTAAAAATAAAATAAAATAAATTTCTCTCTCCTCCCTTTGTTTTTTTGGAAACGTAATCTCTTTTCTTGATACTATCCTTTTTTACTTGGGACTCTAATCTCTCTTCTTTATCACGCATACCCCTCTCTCTCTCTCTCTCTCTCTCTCTTCCTGCGACCAAAAAAAACCTCCACCTCTATCTTTTTTCCTTGTAGGCTCAATTGCATTGAGAAGCCATGACATGACTAGAGGATTTGTGGAACTCCAGTGAGCCATCTTGGTCTCACTTGTATTGGGGATTAGAGTACTCAGTAAATTATAGACCACTTCAAATCTTCGCCTCTCTTCAGAGCTGTGAAGCAACTAAAACTGGATTCTATTCATAGTTTCCAGAGTTAGCTTCCTGTGAGTTAAAGTTTTATGATTTTGATGTGATTTCAATTATGGGTACTTTCATTTTTGTTATTTATGCTGTTGTTTCATATTGGTTTTTGACGATTTTCATGCTAACTTTATATTTGCAAGGGACTATAAAGATATGCTGACTGAAGGTATGCTTTCTCTCAACACTATGACAGAGGATGGCAACATCGAGGAGGTAAGCTTTTCAACACTTGATAATATCTTAATAGATTATATGAGAGACTTAATATGCTATGCTTCTGGTAGAACTCAAAATTTATTGCTTGCTCCATATATATTGTGTGACTCTTGTTGGCTGGCTTTGCCTCAACCCAATTCATACTGTCATATTATCTTTAATCGATTTTCTATATGCCTATATTGATCTTTCAAGTTCTCAGCTCTTTGATTGAATCAGATGCTTGAATTTGAGATGTCAAAATAGGAAGATAATAATTATATTTTAAAATTAGTATGATAGTCTACTCCATTATATTTAATATTGCATTAACATATGTATTAATGTTTTTCTAAGTTGCATCATTAAGAAAGATTAATATGTTCAATAGGTAGAGCAGATAATTCAAGTGGAGAATGGTGAAAAAAGTACTCCAAAACAGAAAGTGGCACAATTAAAAGTACCATATGTTGGGATGGTATTTGACACAATGGAAGAAGCAAGAAACTATTATGAAGAGTATGGCCGACAAGAGGGATTCTGGATCAGAACTCGATCTTCCTCCAAGACACGAAGGCGTTTAGATGAGGTAACGAGTAGACAATTTGTTTGTGCACATGAAGGGAAATACATGCCCAAAAATACGTCACATAAGGCTTCAGAAGGGAATGATGAGAGAGACGCAAGTGATATTGAGAATATGAAGAGAACGAGTAAAAATTGTTCTACAGTGAAATGTGGATGCAAAGCAAGTATGAGAATTAAGCTTGATAGATGGTCAAACAAATGGAAAGTTTCAAGTTTCCAAGACTCTCACAATCACAAGCCAGTTACACCGGAAAGAAGAATGAAAATGAAGTCAAATAAGGTTATGCCAAAAGTAGCTAAAATTCTGACTGAAACATTTCATGAAGAAAATTTGCCAATTGCAAAAGTTCCTTCAATCCTTGGTGGCCCGCATATTGGTTTTAACAATAGAGATTGTTATAACCACTTGAGAAATGTCCGACATAGACAATTGAATGGAGGTGATGCACAGTCAGTCCTTACTTACTTTAGGAAGAAGCAAGCTGAGAATCCTCAATTTTTTTATGCCATTCAGTGTGATGAAAATGGAAGGGCTTCTAATTTCTTTTGGGTGGATGCTCGATCACGCTTGGCGTACCACTATTTTGGAGATGTAGTCACATTTGACATAACTTATAGGACAAACAAGTATGATATGCCATTTGCACCATTCACAGGAGTAAACCACCATTTGCAATCAATACAATTTGGATGTGCACTTTTACAAGATGAGACAAAGGTGACATTTTTGTGGTTGTTTGAGACATGGCTTGAAGCAATGGGAGGACGTCATCCAGTTTCCATTATTACTGATCAAGACTTGGCAATGAAAGGAGCAATTGCCAAGATTTTTCCTAACACTCATCATCGGTTATGTCTCTGGCATATTAAGAAGAAGTTTGCAGAAAAATTGTCACATGTGTATTTCAAGAAGTCCAAATTCAAAATTCACATGAAGAAATGTATTCGGTCAACATACAAGATAGAGGAATTTGAAGAAAAGTGGAAGGAATTGATGAAAGAATATGCATTGGATAATGATGACTGGTTGAACAATTTATATGACATACGTTCTTCTTGGGGTTCCTGTTTATAATCGTAGCATATTTTTTGCAGGAATGAACACTACTGGACGTAGTGAGGGTATTAATTCTTTTTTTGATGGATTCATTACACCAACAACAAATCTTAGAGAGTTTGTTGTCAAATATGACCAAGCATTGAAGAGAATCATGGATAGAGAAAGTGATGAAGATTTTGAATCAGAACACAAGTATCGCATTGTGAATGAAGGAGAATTCCTTTTGAAACATGCTGCGAAGTTGTATACTAGAAATGTTTTCAACAAGTTCAAGGATGAATGGAGTAAAGTTAATCTCTATAAAGTTGAAGAAATGCCATGTGACAACGAATATCATGCATACCTAGTGAAAACAAAACTTGTAGAGCATGAAGAGTTTGTGGTGATGTTAAATTTGCAAACATACAAAGGTATGTGTGAATGCCAAAATTTTGAGTTCGTTGGAATACTTTGTCGACATTTATTGAAAGTATTTGTCCGCCTTGATATAGATACACTACCTGACCATTTTATTCTTCCAAGATGGAGACAAGAAGCAAACAAATTTAGGATAATGGATTTTAAAATTTTGGTGACAAATGATGGTAAAGAAGAATCAGAGGCTTTGCGACTTAGCCATATGTGTCATCAAGCAACAAAGTTGGCTTGCATTGTAGCATCTTCAAATGAGGCATACACAACTTTCATGGAAGCTATAAAGGAATTGTCCAAGAAACTGTCAGAAAATTCTACTCAACATGCAACAATTCCTTCCTCAACAACAAGTGATCCATGTAGTACTAATATTGATTCCTCTCAATTGTTGCTTTTGGACCCCAATATCTCACAAACTAAGGGTAGAAAGAAGGATAATATTAGCGGTTCCAAAAGGATAAAAAGTGGAATTGAGTTGGCTCAAAACAAGAAGAAAAGAAAGTGTGCATTATGCAAAAAGATAGCACAACATGACAAAAGAAATTGTCCATCAAATCTGAAAAGAAGAAAGAATGAATCAACAAATCCATGTAAGTTTGTGCACTTTTTATTGTTGCTATTTCTAATAATAAGGTTTAAAAAGCTTATGTTTAACTTGATTATTATGAATCTAAATTCAAGCAATGAAGAGTTAGAAGACTTGTGCCAAGATGTGGAGAGTGATGACCAAGAATATTGTTAATGGTGAGTTTTTTTAATTTATAGCTTTGATCAATGAAGTATTTCACGGAATAAATTATCTGTTAAATAAGTATGGTTTGAATGAAAACATAGGTTAAAGTTTTTAACTTGTCCCTTGTATGATTATTTTTTTCTTCCCAGCTTCAAAGTTTCAGTAGATATCAATGTTTCATACTTGAATTCTGCTTACTATGGTGAGGAGGTTGAAGTTTAGGCCAAGGCTTTATGAGTTGGGAAGGCTGTTGGTGTTGCCAGTGTTGAGTTAAGGAAGAAGAAGACATGCAAAATTATAGCTTAGGGCTGTCATACCAAGTATCTTACTCTCACTAGCAAACTTTGAACAGCTTGGAAGTTGAAATTTTCCTCAGACTTGTATGGAATATTAAGAAGCCTTTTTTGCTTAGACTTGTGTAAAATATTGAGAAGCTTTTTGGTGTTGTCTGTATTGAATTTAGGAAGAAGAAAACAGGGGAAACATTGTTGTCAACTGGTGCTTCTCTCTACACTCAATTTCTTATGCTTCTGGATTCTTAAAAACTTTAGTTGGTGCTTCTTTCATACCCTTGATTGCAGCAACCAAAGAGACTCCGCCAACAAGAAAGGCTGGAAATTTCCTGCAAATGGTGAACACAATAATGATGGATGCTCTGTTACAGGCTTACAGCAAAATAATAACACAACTCTCTTCAAAAGACCTTATAGAATGACTTGCTCGGTGTCACACAACTGTGCACTCTATTGATGAATATCCCAAAATAGAGTGCTTTTTCAGCTCTCTAATTTCCTTCTCCATCTGTAAAAATGTGGCATGCCATGTGTTGGTTTAAATGCATTGGATCCAACACTTTCTTAAGTGTGAACTTTGAACCAACAATTCAGTGTTCCCATTTACAAATTTTGCTCATGGTTATAGTTCGAAGACACATACAAACAATGCTCAATAGCATCTCTCCTCGGACTGATACCAATTTGAAAAAGTTGTCAAAAACCATAAGATTCAATTGCTTAACTTATAGATCGGAACATGATACAATTGATTAATGAAAAAAAAAATCTAAATCAAGATAATTGAGTTGACTATTTGAGTCATAATTCATCAAAATTGTATTTGTCATCGTAATTCTACCCATTAAATCCGTCATTTGCAACATTTGTCATCTTGGCCTTGTCTGGCTCTAACCTCTTCACTGTATCCATTACTGTCATGCTCAAACTCTTCATCACGACTTTTCTTCTCATTTGACTGTTGCATATCACCATGACTGCCACATTTAGACTTTGTGCCTTCTTCAAATACAGGTGCATAACCCTGATTTTACATGCTATTCGATTTGTTTGGCTTTCAGTTGCTTGTAGTCTGTGCATCAGTTAACGAGACCTAAGATGTTGACAGAACATAATATGAGATTTGCACAGCATGAATAAAGCAAGATTGATTCTGAAATAAGAGATATAAAAGATGCTTACAAGCTCTTCATTTAGTTTATCCAAAGCATCATACTTGGTTTTTGAACTCAACCTCTGCAAGAACAAAATGTCACATTAGCAATAGAATTCTCAATCACCAGCAACCAGAAATAGATATTTAAGCATATCATTGAGCATACACACTAAGCTAGCCTCCGAAACAATATTGAAAAATATCAAAATTTACAAGCATACTAGCTGAGAGCCAATAGAAGCTGAAGGAAACTATCAGTCCAATAACTGCAAGCATAAAATTTCTCAACTTTGACTGTTGAGTTTAAAAATGAAACATAAACTAATTCATGCCCCTTGCAAATATAAAGTTAGCATGAAAATCATCAAAAACCAATCCAAAACAACAGCATGAATAACAAAAATGAAAGTACCCATAATTGAAATCACATCAAAATCATAAAATTTAACTCACAGGAAGCTAACTCTGAGGGAAACTATGAACAAAACCCAGTGTCAGATTGCTTCACAGCTTTGAAATTTGAACAGAACCCAGATTATAAAATCTGAAATCTTCACTATTCAAATCCAGATCTCAATAAAATGGAATGATTCTCAACTCTGTAATGAGAGACAAGGCCGGTTGACGTTGATACCGCCCAGACGGATGTTGAACATGAAAGGCCTATTTTTTCTTGTTAGAGAGAGAGAGAGAGAGAGAGAGAGAGAGAGAGAGAGAGAGAGAGAGAGAGAGAGAGAGGGGGTATGCGTGAGAAAGAAGAGAGATTAGAGTCCCAAGAAAAGAGATTACGTTTCCAAAAAAAAAAGGGAGGAGAGAGAAATTTATTTTATTTTATTTTTAGGAGAGAGAAAATAAAATTAATGATTGTTTATTTAAAACATTAAAACTATTTGTCATGTCAGATTTAATCTCAACCATTAAAAGTGGAGTAATCTAATGGCCCAAAAATTGTGTCAAAACTTGTGTCAAAAATATGGTGCCACGGATCCGCCCCCATATATATATATATATATATATGCTTACGCTTCACAAGGCATGTTATTTTGCTAGACTATTTGCCATGTATCATTTTTAAAAAGAGTGCTGCTAAACGAACCCTATAATTAATTGAGTACACCCTATGATCTAAGTACACCCTAATATTTTAATTAAAACGTAAAATTAACTAAGTACACCCTATTGAACTACCAAAAATACCCCTAGTACACCATAATACTTACTTGTAGCATTATTTTATAGTTGATTTTCAGCTTGATTTTTTTAATAGTGTTTATAAATCTTTGACTTTTCATATGGATTTATGCTTCTACTAAAACTGTTGACACTTTTTTTGCAATTCCAAGTTCTTGCAATCACCACCTCTTTCGATAATAGTGATCTTTTCACTACTACAAAAAGTGACAAAGACGACTAGAAAAAAACGACGGTCTAAGTGAAAACCGTCGTTGTTTTTTAAAAGACGACGGTTCTATAAAACCGCCATGTAATAACACCTTATACACCTAAAAAATGGAGATTCAAATGGTTGTTCATAAACAACGACGTACCTAATTAAAAAACCGACGTCTATTTGAAACAGGATTTCCGCAGTGTAAAATCAAAGCAAATAAAGAACGACGAAGTTATGAATCGACCGACGTAGAAAGTAAAGACGACGATTTCAAAAAAAGCCGCCGTTTTTATGCAGAAAATAACACGACCAAGTTTTCGTATAAGGCGCCATATAATTACAAATAAATACACGGCGGTAAAATACAAAATATCGCCGTATTAAATTAATGTACAACGACGGAAAATAAAAATATATCGACGTCTTTCTTGTATAGTTCTACGACGGTATCTTTAAATCTCACCACGTTTGTTTTTCATTTATCGACGTATTATAAAATTTAACGTTGTATTTATTCCCTTTATATGTCCTACCTTATATTTAAACCGTCGTCTTAATACGAATTTTTTTAATCAATTTATTTCTTTGATTTTGTTATCATACGTCATACTATATGTAAAGATGACGCTTTTTATATAAAAAAAACGTCGTCTATTATATGTAAAGATGACGATTTTTATAAAAACCGTCGTCTATTATGTGTAAAGATGATGATTTTTATAAAAATCGTCGTCTATTATATGTAAAGATAACGATTTTATAAAACCGTCGTCTATTATATGTAAAGACAACGATTAAAAACCATCGTCTATTATGTGTAAAGATGACCATTTTTATAAAAACCGTCGTCTATTATGTGTAAAGATGACGATTTTTTTAAAAACCGTCGTCTATTATATGTAAAGATGACGCTTTTTATAAAAATTGAAAAAACCATCGTCTATTATATGTAAAGATGACGCTTTTTGTAAAAACCGTAAAAATAAATCTATTATATTTAAAGATGACGCTTTTTATAAAAACCGTAAAAACCGTCGTCTATTATATTTAAAGATGACGCTTTTTATAAAAACCATCGTCTATTATATGTAAAGATGATGCTTTTTATAAAAAGCGTCTATTATATGTAAAGATGACGAATTTTTTTTTTTTTTAAAAGGGTCGTCTATTATATATAAAGATGACACTTTTTATAAAAAATGGTCGTCTATTATATGTAAAGATGATGGTTTGTTATAATAACCGTTAAATCATAATTTTCATTTATAACCGTCGAAATTTTTTGTCCCGTTACTTTATCTCTGAATGTTTATTTTTTTCGATTTTTGGTGTAGATGATCTCGAAGTATAAACAAACAAGTTTGACGGTTGGATCGTTGAAACTAGTTTCTTAGAATATGTATGCCATCAAAACAATATATTCACTAACAATTAAGAGTTTATTTATACTTTCGTTAAATATAACATAAGATTTTGTGGTATCCACTAGTGTAAATATTTTAAATTGAAGATCAAATTCAGTCATTGTATTCATATAGGGTCAAGGAGTGTAGCGGTAAAAAATCATCAAAATCGGAGTTAAAATAACCGTTAAATCATGATTTTTCATATATAACCGTCGAAATTTTTTGTCTCGTTACTTGATCTCTGAATGTTTATTTTTTCCGATTTTTGGCGTATATGATCTCGAAGTATAAACAAACACGTTTGACGGTTGGATCATTGAAACTAGTTTCTTAGAATGCGTATGCCATCAAAATAATATATTCACTAACAATGAAGAGTTTATTTATACTTTCATTAAATATGACATAAGATTTTGTGGTATCCACTAGTGTAAATATTTTAAATTGAAGATCAAATTCAATCATTGTATTGATATTGGGTCAAGGAGTATAGCGGTAAAAAATCATCAAAATCGAAGTTAAAATAACCGTTAAATCATGATTTTTCATTTATAACCGTCGAAATTTTTTGTCTCGTTACTTGATCTCTGAATGTTTATTTTTTCCGATTTTTGGCGTATATGATCTCGAAGTATAAACAAACACGTTTGACGGTTGGATCATTGAAATTAGTTTCTTAGAATGCGTATGCCATCAAAACAATATATTCACTAACAATTAAGAGTTTATTTATACTTTCGTTAAATATGACATAAGATTTTGTGGTATCCACTAGTGTAAATATTTTAAATTGAAGATCAAATGCAATCATTGTATTCATATTGGGTCAAGGAGTGTAGCGGTAAAAAATCATCAAAATCGGAGTTAAAATAACCGTTAAATCATGATTTTCCATTTATAACCGTCGAAATTTTTTGTCCGTTACTTTATCTCTGAATGTTTATTTTTTTTTATTTTTGGTGTAGATGATCTCGAAGTATAAACAAACAAGTTTGACGGTTGGATCGTTGAAACTAGTTTCTTAAAATGCGTATGCCATAAAAATATATTCACTAACAATTAAGAGTTTATTTATACTTTCGTTAAATATAACATAAGATTTTGTGGTATCCACTAATGTAAATATTTTAAATTGAAGATCAAATTCAGTCATTGTATTCATATAGGGTCAAGGAGTGTAGTGGAAAAAAACGTCTATTGTATGTAAAGATGACGCTTTTTATAAAAACCGTCGTCTATTGTATGCGTAAAGATGGCGCTTTTTATAAAAACCGTCGTCTATTGTATGCGTAAAGATGATGCTTTTTATAAAAACCGTCGTCTATTGTATGTAAAGATGACGCTTTTTATAAAACCGTCGTCTATTATATGTAAAGATGACGCTTTTTATAAAAAACCGTCGTATATTATATGTAAAGATGACAATTTTTTTTTAAAAAGCGTCGTCTTTTAAAACACGCTAAAAAATGGCCGCTTAAGTGAATTCGCGCTCGATAAATTTTCAAATTTTCACCCGTCTTTGAAAATCTTATCTCTCATTAACAAGCGTCGTCTTTTAAAACACGCTAAAAAAAGTCTACTTAAGTGAATTCGCGCTTGTCAAATTTTCAGATTTTCCCCCGTCTCTGAAAACCTTATCTCTCCCTCCTTGAAACCCTCCTGCACTCTCTAAAACACCCTCATGAAACTCTCTACAAAATCATCAAAAGATCGATATCAATGAAGGAGTTGAGAGATTGAGGTCTTAGCAAATCCATAAGATGTAGAGGGATGTTCTGTATTTGAGAATCAAAGCTGGTTGAAAGGTTTGATTTGAAAGTCACATAATCTCTTAATACCCTTCTATATCTTGCTAGTGAATTCTGGATTAGTCTCTTTGCGTTTTTGGTATGTTCTTTGTATCCTTAATTTCAGATTTTGTCTCTCTTGATTTGTCTGATTTGTTTACATTTTTTATTTATTTCTGGTTTCTTTTTAGATTTTCTGATTTGGTTATCAGGAGATGAGGAGGAAGCTTGCAGATTTATAACTTTTTCTTTTGCAGGTTTTCTATGTGAGTCGTATGTTTTTTTGTTGTTGAAAATTTGCAGGTTCTCGATGGTCTTTTTTATGCTCATTTTACAAGTTTTCTATGGAAATATGGACCAATGGTAAAATTTCTCTTCCACCTAATTTTTTATGTTTATAATCTTAGCTTTTTTTTTTTCTTCTCTTTGTCATTTTGATTTATTTACAGGGATGATGGAGGAGACTTCAGATTGTGCATCATTTGTATGTTTGGATGAGGAATGCTTGGATTAGGAGTACGTAAGTCTTGTTAGGAATTATGTTCGTTGTAGAATAAAGATTGGTTAACTATGTAATAACTATTGAATCTTCAAGTTTTATGAAAGAAACTATTTTTGATAAAGCATTATGGTTGGTTTTCTAGTTAAAATCGTTGCATAGCATCATAGGAAATCAAAAAGCATTATTGTACGTAAAGATGACGTTTTTATAAAAACCGTAGTCTATTGTATGTAAAGATGACGCTTTTTATAAAAACCGTCGTCTATTGTATGTAAAGATGACGCTTTTTATAAAACCGTCGTCTATTGTACATAAAGATGACGCTTTTTATAAAAACCGTCGTCTATTGTATGTAAAGATGACGCTTTTATATAAAAAACCGTCGTCTATTATGCGTAAAGATGACGCTTTTTATAAAAACCGTCGTCTATTGTACGTAAAGATGACGCTTTTTATAAAAACCGTCGTCTATTGTATGTAAAGATGACGCTTTTTATAAAAAAAGGTCGTCTATTGTATGTAAAGATGACGTCTTTATAAACAATCCACGACGGTTTTCATAAAAAATCGTCATCTTTACATACAATACACGACGGTTTTATTAAAAACAGTCGTCTTTCCTCCTATAATTAACGATCTTTACCTCTAAACAACGACGATTTTCTTTAAAACCGTCATCTTTACTGATAAACAACGACGGTGAAAAGCCGTCGTAGTTTGAAACCCAAATAGACGGCAGTCGATTTCACGACCGGGCGAAAACCTTTTACATGACGGTGGTTTCCCGTCGTCTATTTCGATTTTTGTAGTAGTGTTTATGTATGTTTCAGTTATATACTACTATGCTACTGTGAAATTTATTTGTTCTCAACTTTCCCAACCTCTCTAGGTGGACTATTCGTAGTTATTATCTTTGCTGATGATCCTATTAATGTTGCTTTTATTTTGATATATGCTACATAAAACTGGAATAATATCTTTGTAATGTACTAATAAGAGGCCAATTCATTTGTGTCCTTCCAAAACTGTTTTCTAATGGCTTGTTCTAAGCCCCACATTGAGGTGGACGTGCACGAATAACAAGAATTTTTCCCCCAAAGCTAGTGCTTTAAGGTGTACTTTTGGTATCCACTATGAACACAGAAAGAGAGAGACAAAAGGATCGATTTTGAGAAATATTAATCTTTTTATTGTTTGCTAGTAATGAGTTAAGATTCTCCTAACTCGAAGCGGTGGCTTTATTTTGCTAGCCAAAGTCTACGGCCAGAAATCAACTTCAGCCTCTTTCTTTCGCTGTCCCTGGCTGAACTCGCGGATCACAAATACGGGAACCAAGAAATCTCTTGATTAGGGTTGAATATGGTTAGTAGGGTGTACTTATTAAAATTATATTGTTTCACAATTTCATATATCCTTTTTGATCATTTTATATTAGGGTAAATAAGTAATTCAATATATACTTTTGTAGTAGGGCATACTTAATTAATTTTAGGGTTCGTTTAATAGCACTCTTTTAAAAACAATTAAAACTTTATTTTATAGTTGGACATAAAACCCAATTATGACCCTTTGAAATAAAATTTAAAAACTAAAGGGTCATTATGTAATAAGCCCTTGCAACTCTAATAGTCTATACAAAAATTCATCTACATATTTACTTCCAACCAAAATTCAATTTTGAAAACGGATGCCATGAAGGATAAAGTGGCCCATTTCTTATTACTTATTTACAGAACCATGCCATTTTTGTTGTCCAACGATTTTTCCTAAACAATCCCTCATATCTAGCCTTTCCATTATTATGGTGTTGCTTGGACTCAACAAATCAAAACATTCTCATAATACATATAATATATGTTCGTTCATAAATAATATATATATATATATATATATAGCTATACATATAAACCATAATTACACATAATAATTTACCTCTACATATTTCGTAGTAGGTATAGTATTCAAATGGTAGGTATATTGGATGACATATAATACCTAAATCCTAATTGTAAGTACATTAAAATTAATGTAAGTATATTGGATGTCATATAATGTAGGTATATTGGAATAGATAATTATGTACACTTTTTATAAGTTAAAAACAAGTACACTTTTCATACTAGGTAAATTATATTTTTTATAAAACAAACAAGTAATAGGTACATTATTTTTTCAACATAATTAGTATGTATAGTATTATTCATCTATATATATAAAGCAAAAGGCAGAGAATGATGAAACATTCAAAATACCAGAAAATGTCCTTTGCTAATCCAAACATTAAGAATTAAAATTACTAATTAAATGAGGATAATATGGTAAATTCACACTTTTTCATATTATAAAAAATTAAAATTAAAAGAAAAATCAGATAATGAATCCTATTTTTATGAAACACAACTACCCATTATTTTTTTTAATTCTAAAATAAATTTTAATTTTTTTTTTAAAAATGCCTCTCATAGCGCGGAAGCGCATGCGGAGAGGCTAGTAAACAATTATAAAGTAGATTATTAGTCATGTATAATTCATGAAAAGAATATAACATAAACATTTTTATTAAACAAACCAATTACCTAAATCTAAATTAATTGTTAAATTTTAAAAAATATTTCCAAATTAATTCTGACAACCATTTGAAGATTTTTCCAAATTCAACATATGTCATTATATACAATCGAATTAAAAACTGTTTCCATATTGATTCCTACATTAATATACAAAATGCAATAATGGCTTAGTTGGGGGTATTTTTGGAATCTAAAAAGTACAATAAATCAAATTTTATGCTTAATTAGGAAACTTGTTGAGTTGGATCCTAGTCATGGGTTTTTACTGATACAGATTGGGTATTATTTATAAGAACAAAAAGTGAAGGGTTGTAGGTACGGCAAATTGAATTTGAAGGATGTAAGCCAAATTTACTAAAAACTACTAAAAGATCATGAAAAAGATGGAACCGCCCACCCCGACCCAGTCTCCTACCGCCCCCTCCCTCTCTCTCTCTCTCTCTCTCCCTCCCCCTTCTCACGCAGTTCAACAACTTAACCATATATGAATCCTTCATTCTCACCCTTTCTCCTCTTTGAAGGTCTCACTCATTTGTTGACTACAAATTTTCAGATTGTCATCAAATCTGTAAAAGCTTGATGTGAGAGATGGGTGTGTGCTTCCATGGGGTTCAAGAGACCTTTCAGTTTGAGAGAGAGAGAGAGAGAGAGAGAGGCAGTAAAGGAAGGCAGTGCATGGTAAGGGGTTGGGTCGGGTGTAGGGCTAGAATCAGGGATTCCAATTCCATTCCAAAAAAATTTAGAATTTCGACATCCATTCCAATTATGAAAACTCGAAATTTTTGGAATTATAGGAAACTTTTGGAACTTACATATTTTGGAATATTTTTGGAAAGTTTTGGAAACTAATTGAAAATTTTAAACATGTCTAACGATTTAAAAAGTTAAAATTTTCTCAAAATTGAAAAATCATACGGAAAAGCTTGAAAAACTATTATATGCTATCACTTATATGTTGTTATCCATTATGAAATAGCTTGTCTAGGTCTATTTAGTCAATAAGTCATATCAAATTCAATATGAAACTAATCATTATGAGTAGTCTAAGTAATGCAGATAAGGAAACATTAAAGTTAAGCATTGGGATAGAAAGCACTTAAAGCTAAGCATTGGGATAGAAAGCACTTATCTCATTATTTTGGCTTTCAATAAGATCCATGAATTTGGAATAGTTTGGCTTTTAATAAATTTCATGTATTTGGAATACTTAGAGTTCTCAATGTATCTAGATTAATAGGGTTCAGTGAGGTTCATTAATTTGGGTCCAAAGTTTTTTTTTTTTTTTTTCTGTCAGTATGGTTGATAGTTGTTGAGAATTGATTGGTTAGGGATACATGGCATCCCCATGGCAAGAAGGTTTTTCCCCTACACTAGTCCGCGGATTTAGAACTAGTTCTGGCGAGATTTATGATATAGGGGTAGAAGACTCTTCAATTGGGGATGCAAGTCATTCTATAGTGATGGCCTAATATATGGCTCTTATGTGAGACCCTATTTCTTAATGGTTGGATCACATTGGTTAGTCGTTAGATCAAATTGATTAGCCTGATCTAACGATTAAAATATAAGGCCTCGCCTAAAGGTCATATATAAGGTCCTCACTATAGAATTCTGTTGGGATGCCTTTTGGCATTTGAGCTCTATATTTTTTAAGCCCAAAAGGGTACAGCCCCATTTAAGGCCCCCGTTGGGGATGGCCTGAGTTAAAAACTTTTTTAGATTAACTACACTTTAGTCCCTGGAGGTTTAGTGTCAGTATCGAAATGGGCCTCAAGGTTTCATTTTCATCCATTTCGCACCCAACATTTCAAAATATTACCCATTTACACTAGCTATTACATTGATTGTCAAAGTCAGACGTTAAATGCTGACATGGCAATCGTGGGACCCACCTCATAACCAAATAGCAGTTAGAAAGCGACGTCACGATGGGCAATTTGAAAAAAAAAAACAAACGGTCAACTTCGCACACGTTCCAAGGTGTACTTCGATTACGGCTTGGAAAAATAGAACAAACTCAGATGGATTGGATTCGTGTTTTGGAGAGCAAAGGAGCGAGGAAAAAAGTGGAGGGAAACTGCGAAGAAGATCTGATTGGTGGGCGAAATGGATGATGAGGCGCCGATGTGTTGGTGCGAAGGCTGCTACAATTCGAACCTCTTGGACATATTCGAATCCTGGGAGGCGATTTTCCATTTGTGCAGCAAAGGTACATGAGACTAAGAAGGGTTTTAAGGGTTGTCAATTCTGGGCATGGTTTGATCTAGCCATGTGTGAATGGTCGAAGGCAGTGATTCCTAGGCTTTTAAAATCGCGGAATAAGCTGGAGAAGTCAATGGCAAAGGTAAGACAAAGAGAAAAGGTTGTTTGGGTGTTTGTTGAGCCTATCCCTAGCAACTAAAATGAGTTATTAAAAACAACAACTTTAATTCTCGCAAGTGCACGAACTATTTATAGTATAGCTTATGTAAATACGAGGTTGATCCCACGAATAATGGTAACTTGGTTCCAAGTTAAATTAATTAGAATGCTAGAAAAACAAAGAACAATGAAACTGACTAACTAGCTAAAGGTAAGGTCGAACTCAAGGTCTAGGACATAATCCTAGCACCACACAAGCACTCGAAATGGGGGGTTTTATTATTGAAATGAAAAGAAGAAAGTGAAATGAAAGTGCTCGAAAGTAAACATTAGACAGATTGTGAAACAATAATTGAGAGGTGTTAGAGCCTTGGAATCCACCACTAGTTTTCCTATCCAAGTTATGAATGCATAGAAATTGACTCAATCTTCATCAACAATAGATTATTGCATACAAGCCTATGGTATCTAGGTGCAGGATGCATGATTCTCCTAAGGCATGTAATTGTGCATGGTATCTACACAACACTTGATCTCTAATATGCAACATAAGTATGGTATCTACTTAGAATAAAGCATACAAGAGTCATTAAGTTCTATGAGAATATGATAATCACACAAGTCCTAGAACATGGTATCTGTCCTATTCAACCTATGGTTATTAACCTCTTGAATGATTCTTAGGCCATTCATGTGTTGCTTGTGAAAGGAGAGTAGAATTGGTGAATCTAAACCCCTTCCCAACCTGTGCTAGATGCATAAAATCCTAGTTAGCTACTCCAAGAAAACATACATCAAGCACATAATAAATTGGAGATTAACAACTTGATAACGAAAGTAAGGAAATCAATTAACTATAAAATCATCCATAACATTGAATATTCATGACTAGGGCTTCATCATAAGCCCTAACTAAATGGATTAGTTAGACATAACTATGAATAAAGAAAATAAGAAATACATAGATAGAATAAAGAGAAGAGAAGAACTAGCTGGCAGCAATGTAGTTCCCAGGATAGCTCCAAGCTCTCTTCTTTCTTTGTGGTGAATCTGAATATGTGTATGAGAGTAATGGATGAAGTGAAAATGTGTATCTGACTCTCTATCTCCACCTTGAATGAGTGTGCAGCTCTCTATTTATAGAGTGCAATTTCGTCCTCCCCTTTGGCTGGTGAAGCACACCTCTCTTAGCTGCTCCCAACTGCTCCAGCTGCCCATACTTGCCAACTGCTCCAGCTGATATACTTGCCAACTGCTCCAGCTGCCAAATACATGCTTTGGTATGGTTTCTTTATGGAAAGCTTCACTTTTGTTCATCCTTCTGAGTTCCTGAGTTGATTTGACTCCCATGTATGGCTGCCCATGTGTAGCACATGGCTCTAGGGATGTAGCCACATTAAATGTGATGGCAGCCAACATGACATTTCTGTGAACTTGGTTCAGCCTTTGACGTGCTGAGGGCTCCAGATTTATCCAATTGGGCTGAAATTTGGATAAGTTATAATATACACCCATTGGAACAACTTCTATCAAGGATGTCTCCTCATCGATCCTGTGCAAGTTGCTGAAATGAGGCCTGCAAGATGACCTACGAAACTAAACTAACAAGGAGTGTGGCCCAAATTGGGTTTGTCTTTAAGCTCATATTCCTCTTATCCCAATCAGCCCTTAACGAGCATGGATTGCATCAAATGTGATCTCTTGCTGTCTTAAACTACAAAACACACAAACATAGGTAAGAGACTCAAAAATAAAGAGAAACTAACCAAAGTGACTAAGTAAAGAAGGCATGTAAATGTATGAAATTATGAACTTATCAGTGTTGTTGGTGGCTTCGTGGGTTTGATTTGCAAGCATCATTTTGGGAGGGATGTGTGGATGTGGAGTGAACAAAAATAGGAACTTGGAATTAGCTTCTGCCATTGAATGAATGTATTGTTTGTGGGTTGTTTTGTTGATTATGTGATTCTGTAAGTGTTGGGTTGTTAGTAGCAGTTTATAATGGTTTAATTGTTATGTAAGGGCTTAGGGTTTTAGGATTAAGGGTTATGGGGTAAGGCTTAAGGGTTTAATTGCTGACTTTTTGTAACTTGATGAAGTGAATGGAATGGCAAAAACAATGTAGTAGGGAAGTTAGAAAATGGATGCACCTAGAACAATGAAGTGAATGACCAAAATAATGAAGCAAAGTGGCAACCCAAAAACTCAGAAAATTCTGCATTCAAAATGGGCTCAAAAATAGCCAGATAATAACATTGCATATCGTACATATTTCATGTCCATTCAAATTCCTTCCAAAATGGCAATTTCAGTGGATGTATTTGCATTCACAATGGTTGAGGCTTATGTGAATGCCATTACATCCATAAAAAAAAAAAAAAAAAGCCAGCACTTATGTTATACATGACTAATTTATTAAAAACAAAAACCTCCGAATCACAAACTGCCAGTCTAACAAAAAAAGGTGAATCATCAAATAGCTTTTGCAGTGAGCTTCAATGTACGACATTTGATCTTGCAATTGAAACAGAAGTTGATGCATGAGGACATGAAGTTGAGGCTGGTTGTCCTTTCTTACTTGATTTTGGCTTCCTTTTTTGCACACGCCTTGGAGGCTTGGATCTTTGCTTTAGGGTGCTTGGACCAGCAGCTATAGTGGATGCGTCAGATAGAGTGGTCTACAACATAAAAACTACATCAGTTTGCAATAAAAGCTTAGGGTTATTAAGGGATAGAATTGAACAAGATTGAGTTGCTATACCTAGGTATTTTCAGTACCCCTCTTCCTCTTAGTTGCAGGTTTGGCTTTTGGGGGAAGATTCCTATGGCAAGTCCTCTTATTGTGCCCTTTTTTACCACATTGCCCACATTTGAGAGAGTCTTGTGTGTTGGAAATGCGAGACAATGCAGTTTCAGATTGGTTGCTTGATGCTCTCATCTTCATCTTGCCCTTGTGCTCTTCATGTTCTTTGTTTCTACATTTTCTTAGCCATCTAGGCTGTTTAGAGTAAGACAGATGAAGACATGGCGGAAAGTCAGTCTTATCCCTCATATCCACCCCTGTATTATAATCCTTCTCAATAGTCTCCTTGAATGACCTCACTGGCCACTGGGGATTGGACTTCAAACTGTCAACATTTTTCTTGCTTATCCATGTTGACTTCACAGTAGGGTTCTCCCATAGTTGTGTACATGTGTGCTCACCTACATATATCTTCACTTGCAATGTGTTGTCATGTTGCATTTTTGAAGCATATATCATCCACCCACAATCTGGGTCCCCATAAACTGCCTTCAACTTCAAAGCCTCATTCCTAATAAACACTACATCCCTATTCTGCAAGATGAAGTATTCTCTGACAGCTACCATAAACACCTTACAATTACTAAACAACATCCCAATCTCAAACTTTGGATCTGCCATGTCAATTGCAGCATTGAACTCTGGCCAATTCTTATCAACTTCCTCGTCAGAATTATACTTGGCATAATCCCTGCACTTAGAATCTTCATAATCCAATTCAACATCTATAGGCCAATCAGGGGCAGCTACATTCCCAGTTTCTTTAACCCCTATCCATTCAATTTGGCCATCCACCCATTCATTAAAAAAAAAAAACATCATCATCTTCATCTTCATCTTCATTGAAGTTCTTGGGAATCATATAATTTGAGTCCTCACTATCACAAACATCATCATCTTCATCTTCAGAGTCTGCAGCATTTTCCAATCTTCTTCCGCTTCTCAACATTATGGAATGCCTTTGAAACTCGGTCCTGACGCCATCAACCCTTCCTTCCACAACTTTGTCTTTATGGTGAACAGTCTTTGTCCTCCTCAAACTGCTGCATTTTTTTTTAACAAATGCACTCCTGACCCTATGTGACATGTCTTTCCTTTGCCCTTATCAGAACAACCTTGACTTGGCTTTTCTTGGCCCTTGTCAGAATTCTCCTCATTATTCACAGTGGCAGTTTCTTTGCCTTGTTTAGAAGCTTCATTAATCAACCCATCTTCATTCAACTCTTTGCCTTCTCCACCTGCTTCTTGATTTCAAACCTTCTTGATTCAACTCTTCTTCATTCAACTCTTCTATTACAACACTTGTTTTTTCCAACTTTAGGCAGAAACGAATTATGCACTTCCCCTGTTTTTCAATTTTGCCATATGCCCATTTTTTGACCTTTAAGTTTTCTACGCATTACACAAATTTTGTGTTCTGTATATGATTGGATTGAGCACAGAAAAATGAAGAAACTACATGGACCAAATGTCAAACATGGATACAAAAAAGAATAGAAGTCAGTGGAAACAAACACGTTGTTTCAAACAAGTAAACTGTTATACCTCCATAAAGAGCAAGTATGTTTATATATCGAGCAGTACGAAATAGTTGAACTTCACAATCTAAAGAATATGTATGCTAACAACGATTGCAACTCGAAAATAAAACCCAAAAATAGAAACAGTTTATGTTCCATGTAAGGCAATTAGCCATCGCCACCGACATTATCATATTCCAAAAATAGAAACAGTTTATGCTACACAGAATACCAAAACCAAATAGCTCTATCAAAATGGATGAATGTTCATATAAAGCACCCCCAGCACAGCTTCGATGTCTGCATCTTCATATAAAGGATTTCCTGACATAATTAAGGAGCACAGTGAATTCCCAAGTGATAAGTGAAAACTGAACTCAATTCACTGGCATTATCATATTTACCTCATATATATATGCCTCTCCCTTTAAAGCCTCAATCGCAAGCTTGAGTTGGTAATACGTGATCTTCGAATGGTGCATAATGTAGAGACTATAAATGAACACCTACAATTTCCCTTCTTTGGATGAAACAAAACAACAAACAAACACAGAATCCAATTGCATAAATCGCCAAAACCATTAAATCCACAATGGAACGGGAATAAAACCATAATAAACTAGCAATAAAACAGCACTACGATGCCAATATAATACCACTAACATGGCAATCCAACATCAATAAAATAGCAATACGATACCAATAACAACAGCAAAACAACAGCAGTTTCAAACAAAGAACGAAGAACATACTCCTTCACTGTTTCAAACAAGGAATCATTACAATCAAACAATTTTAGAGAAACCTATAAACCCTAAACCAAATTCAGAGAAACCCCTAAACTAATTTCATAGAAACCCATAAACCCTAAACCAATTTCAGAGAAACCCCTAAACTCTAAACCAATTTCGAAGAAACCCCTAAACCAATTTCAGAGAAACCCCTAAACCCTAAACCAATTTCGAAGAAACCCCTAAACCAATTTCATAGAAACCATACACCCTAAACCAACTTTAAAGAAACCCCTAAACCCAAAGAAAACCCAAAGAAAATGATGATGAACCGTGTCTTTTGGATGTGAACGGTGAAGTGAAGCTTCGATGAACAGACATCGCTGAGGGAGGAAGACCACTGCGTCAGAGAGAGAGAGAGAGAGAGAGAGAGAGCTTCATGAAAGTTGTTCATCTCTATGTCTACTGAAACATATCCAAATTTGGGTTTATTCGGACAAATTTTGAATCCTAAGAGCTGAAAACATCAGATGCACAGCGTCAGTAAAATGCTTATAGCAGCAATTCGGGCCTAATTCGGGCCTAATTCGGGCCTAATTTCAATACTCTAATGAATTTTATTTCTTCATGAAAGTTGTTCATTAGAATGTCTACTGCAACATATCCAAATTTGGGATCATTTGGATAAATTTGAATCCTCACAACATCAAACATCAGAAGCATACCAGCAACAGCGAAAGCTGATGACAGTGGCAATTCGGGCCTAATTATGTCCCAATTCGGGCCAGCTTCCAGTCATCAAATGAATATTCATTCTTCATGAAAGTTGTTCATTTGGATGTCTACTACAACATATCCGAATTTGGCGTCATTTGTATAAGTATTGTACCTTCAGAACACTAATCATGATTTCTGTTCATGAGAGCAGTGTATGACGACCAGTCAGTTGCAACCATGCTAAATCAGATTTCACATTGCTCAAATGGAATTAAGTTCTCCATGAATGTTGTTCCTACTTATGTGGAGAAGATATCCGAAATTTGCAGCAATTGGATCCATCTAGCATTTCCAGTTCATTATGCATCAAGACATGTTCGGAGGAGAAACTCAGTGACTGCAAATAAAGTCTCACTTCATTGATGGAGGAACTTCATCACAAGTGAGTTGATTCAAAGAAGAATAAAATAATGTTGTGGTAGATGGCAACAATTTAATATTCTCTATGATAAAGAATATTAAAACAAAGGAAAGCTCAACATACACGTGAAAAGTCTACACCAAGGTTGAAAGAAGAATAAAATAATATGTAAGTGGGCTTAAAGAATGAATAAAACAAGAAGTAGAGATGATGATCATTATCTCTCCATTTCTTTTTGTCTTTTAGGCAGCTACTTTTGGCTGTCACTCACCAATCAATGGCAAGTGGATGAATACTTTGGATTTCTTTAAGTCTAATAGTGATAACTTTTGTCAAATCACATCAAAGCCTTTTAGCAACTTTTTTGAGTTTACTTATATTTGCACGCAACCCACTCACCAAAACCAATGGCAAGTGGGTACTTCAAATTGACTGCTAGTCCATTTAACCAACCTCCATTCTCTATAAATTGAAGGAGAAATCATCAGCAAAACACACACAACTCAACCAACAAAAACCAGACTCAACGTCTATAAACCCAGCTCAAAAGCTTGAAATAGCCTTCCTTTTTCATTATCTGAATTTCCCAGTTGACAACTCCTGAGGAATTTTCTTTATTTTGCTCTACCAACTCTTGGTATGATTTTTCCTTTTAGAAGATTGAATAGAGAGATCTTCAACAGGCCCTTAAGAAGCGATCAGTCTGCCTGAGCCCATCATTCGGGGGGCCCAAATTTTTTTTTATATAGTAAGTATTATATTAGATTATTATAACTAATAACTGATTTAATATATTGAAAAGAAAAAAAGAAAACCAATGATCTGCTGGTCTGTTCCAGTCCTCAAGAAGAGAGAACGCTTTTGTGCACCCATTTCACTCATCCAGGTCACTTTTTCTTCTTCTTCTTCTTCTACTTCTTCTTCTCATTCTCCTTCTTCCTCTTCTTCTATAGAGTTTGAATCCTCTCCTAAGCCTCATCTAACTAAGTTGCTCCTTGTGATTCGTGAATCTTCTACAGAGTTGTGAATCCCTAAATTAAATTTTCCGTTGGTAGATTAGGGAGATTCCAAAAATTCAAAATGTGGGCTTTTATTCAGTGCAAAATTGGTCCTTGTTAATTGAAGGTAATTTTTTATGATTTGATATTAATTGAAAAGGGAAATATGTCTTCTTTTTTTTGTTTGTAGATTTGTGAACTCATGTTGTATATTTGCAGGAAAGCTCTAATTGATTGCAAATTTGGAAATATCAAGTTTGTTTCCGTGGAGGATTTACGAAGGGGATTTCTCAAGTGGAGGATTTCTCAAAGGGGATTTCTCAAGTGGAGGGGGATTTCTCAAATTTCAGGTTATGTTGTTCTTTGTTTATTCTTTGAAGTATTAAAATTGCATTGGCTTTCCTTGTATTGTTTCTATTTTCAAGTAACAATGTTCCCTAAGAAACACCCATCTGGAAGTCAAAAAAGAAAAAAAAAAGATAGAGAGAAGAATTAACTCTAACTCAAAAGGGAGCTTTTGGATAAATTTTTTCAAAACCAAACAAATAGTTCACTTGATAACTCAACTGAAGATTTAGTCAATGAATCTGAGCAGCAAAATCATGTTGAAGAATTTGTAGGAATTGATAATGATTTAGTCAATGAATCTGAACAACAAAATCAAGTGGAAGAATTAGTAGGAATTGAGAATGATTTTAATGCAGAGGTAGGTGACTTAGGTGAAGATAAACATGTTGAGAATGAAGATTTTGATCATCTTTGTAATAATGAAGACACTGAACCTGAGGGAGTTGAACCAAGTTTTCCTTTAAACATTTTTGATCCTAGAGTTTGGGATAATCTAGATGAAAAAATGAGAGCTTTACTTGTGGAAAAAGGTCCTGCAAGAGATAATAATATCAAATTTCCCAGGGATGGAAACTGTAGACATTTTTCCTCGACTTATTACATGAGAAAGTTATCAAATGGAGAAACACATGACATAAAATGGCTAGTATACTCAAAGGAATTGGATAAGGTATTTTGTTTTTGCTATAAGTTGTTTAAGACAATGTGTTGTAGAAGCCAATTAGCAAACAAATGACTTCTGATGTTGATGCAAATGATTTGTTTTCAGAGTTACAGGTGCTGCAATATCTTTTACCATCAGCAATAAACACAACACTTGAAATTGTAGAGTTTGTAAAAGATATGGACTGTTTTCCAATTGTTTTGATTGCCTATAGAATATTATTGACTATGCCTGTGACTATAGCATATGCAGAAAGAAGCTTTTCTAAATTAAAATTATTGAAATCTTATACTTGAGGTCTACCATGTCACAAGAAAGGCTAAATGGGCTAGCAATCTTATCCATTGAAAAGGAGATGTTAGAAAAGCTTGAATTTGAAAGCATCATGGAGGATTTTGCTTCTCAAAATGCAAGAAGAAAATCATTTAAATAATACTTTTTAAAGTGTAATTTTGTTGTTTTTCACCTTATCTTGTAGGTGGTGATGATATTTTGCTGGTTGTTGAGGATGCAAAGGGATTTCAAGTAAGTTGCTATTGTTTGCTTTGGCTATTGAGGAAGAAAATACATTTTTGTTTTGCTGGTTGCTAAGGATGCAAAGAGATTCAAGTAGGCTGCTGCAGTTTGCTTTGGCTATTGAGGATGTAAAGACATTTTTGTTTTGCTGGTTGCTAAGGATGCAAAGAGATTTCAAATAGATTGATGTTGTTTTGCTTCAGCTATTCAGCATTTAGAGAGAAAAAAAAAAATTTGGCTGGTTGCTTGTTGCTTGTTGCTGGATGAAAAAGAACTTTTTGAATTGTTATAAGTATTTATCTTGTTTATATATTGTAGCCTTTTATTCTAAATTTTTATATATTGATGTTTGAATCGATACAATTTCTTTGGCTTGAATGTTAAATTTTTAGTTAATTTGAACAGGTTAAATCTTGGTTAAAAAATCAGAGTGAGTTCACTACTATGTTTATATATATATATATATAGGGGCCTAATTTTTACTTTTGCCATGGGCCCTGAAAAATTCAAGACCGACACTGATCTTCAATCCCCATTTTAATTTTATGTACCAGGCCTGAATAGAGAAATCTTCAGGCTATGTTGTTTATGTACTTCCTTTTTCTTTAAAGTTGTCTGAATAGAGAAATATTTCGATAAACTTGTCATTTCCATTATTGTTCAATTTCAACTTCTGTCAGTTACCATTTTCGCGCTAGATGAATTGAGGCATAGAAAAGAACCTTGTATTGGGTCAGTTCCCCGCCCAATCCACAATCGATTAATTAAAGTCAATATTGGTGCTCATTTTCCAATCTTACCATTTTCAATCTATTGCAGTTTTTCACTGCCAACAGTGGCACGCCTTCTCAATTGCAACAAGCAAACTCCACGGCCAAACCCTAACGTGAATGGCCAGCGAGTCCTTTTCGGGTAAACACCTTCCTTCCATGTTTTTGTTGAAGACCCTCATTTTCAGCTGGAGGCATACTCATCTAGATTTTGATGGCAGTAGTGAAGATCTTTTGATGTGAAAAAGCCTTACATTGTTGCCTCCTAATCCCTTGTATATCAAACACTGCAAGTACAGGGAAAAAGTCTGAAACTTTCTTCTTTGCAAGCAACCCCATAATTTCTGTCACCACCTTCCGAAACTCAACCCCAATATCAGTTGCTCCCTTCTCTTCTTGCCGCGTCCCGCCCCATATCATGCACTTGAGTGTGTTGATGCTGGTAAAAAATGCCACCTTCCCCAAATCAACTGTGCTGCTAGCTTTGCCATAAATATAATTCAGAGACTTGTGAACCTCTTCTTTCCTCGGAGAATAGCAAGGATCAATGTTGGCATTGCTCAGCATGTGGCTCATGAATGTTAGTGAGATCCTAGCTTAATTAGGAGATTTATTTCCTAGTTTATTAGGACTATATTTCTTTCCTTTTGTGCAGATATTGTGTAATTAGGATTTTATCTTGTTTCCTAGTTTGACTATACTAGGGTTACATTCTTGTATTATAAATACCTCATTTTGTTTGACATGGCATCAGAGCCAACTTTTTTGGTGACTTGTGTGATGTGCCCCATATTTTTTTTCTACCTGTGCCGTGTGTGCCCTTTTGGGTTTATGTGTTGTGTTGTAGTGTACGTGCCTCTATTGTGTTTGTGTCATTCCTTTCTTCGTGCATCTGCTGTATTTGTGTCTTTGCTGTGTTCCGCTGTGTACTCTGCCGTGTTTGTGCCTTTACTATCTTCGTGTCTGTCTTCGTGCATCTGCCGTATTTGTGTCTCTACTGTGTTCCGTTGTATACTCTGTCGTGATGTGTTAAGTTTTTGCTTCAATCGTGGTGAGAACTCCATTGTTGGTGCTTTATTCTTCTCGCAAATTTGTGTGTTTCGACTCTATTCCAGTCTGGCTCCAATACTTAGATAATTGACACTGGTGCTTCTAATCATATGACTTATGATGCTAATTTTTTTGATAAGTTGTCTAGTAACACCCGTGACCCATACATAACTAGTGCTAATGGCTTGCCCTCTCCAATTACTAGCGATGGCACAATCTCTCTCACTCCTACTCTATCATTGTCTCATGCGTTATTAGTTCCCAATATCCATTGTAACTTGTTATCTGTTGGTCGATTACTTGATAAACTTAATGCTTCTGCTACTTTCTATCATACACATTGCTCTTTTCAGGATTTTCAGACTCACGAGATGATTAAGCAAGGTAAACAGATATGGGGAGTTATATAATTTGACATTGCCTTCTACACCAGTTCGTGATCGTGTCGTTAATACTGTTCAAAGTTGCAGTGTCAAAGACAAAGAGCAAATTTGGTTATGGCATCGTCGCTTGGGACACCAGTCATTTGGCTACCTTAAGCATTTGTTTCCATTTTTATTCTGCTCTTGTGATGAGTCCAGTTTTAAGTGTCAGACATGTATTTTGGCCAAGAGTCATCGCATTGTTCCTTCTTTGAGTGATAGTAAAGCTGCAAAGCCTTTTGATTTAGTGCATAGTGACCAAATTTCTTACATTTCCAGCATTCAATTTTCTTTTTGTCGGTGGTCTTTTTAAATTTGTCATCCTTATCTTGTCCACGTACTTTTGACCAATTTTTCTTGGGGTGAAACTTTCTTTTACTATAAAACTCATCATTATGTTTAAAGGAATGTCGTTTTCTTTGAAAATGTCTTGATTTACTTGATTGATGCTCATAATTTCTATGTTTGATTTTTTTTTGGAGAGTGGAATAGAAGCTAAACCATATTGTTCACAAAAGTCTCCTAAGTCATATTTGGCGGATTTTCTATCTGACTGAATTTGTTTACCAATTTTCATATCAACACACATTTTCATTCCAACTTGATTAATTGTACTAATTATATTACCGTAGGTTAGACTATCAGCGTCTATATGACCCTGATCATTAATCATGACTGTTCGTATATTATGGGCAAACAGATTAGGGAGACCATTAATGAATTTTTCTTTCCAAAAGGGTTGATTACTGTTGTCTCTAAGATGACTCTAGATATAAAGACATCTTTGTACCATCTGAAATCACTTAATTTGGGACATCTAAGGTTACTAAGTTGATCGTGAATTCTGGTTGTAGTGGTACTAGATGTTCCTTTGAAATGTTCAATGATTGTATATAATAAGGTATTGACTCTATCTTCAATGCATGTACCTAATCGTTCATTGAAAATGGGAAGACCTTCTTCATTAAGTTTTACTGCATGTATGATTTGTCGTTTTGACTCTTCAGTTAAGTGTTTATCCCACCAAGAACGTAAAGTTCCGATGAATCTTGTTTCTAAAAGGGGAACAATTTCTGCCTGTCATAAATTGTGATTGGTAATGTAACTATTGGCTACCATGGACATGTGTTGTAACTTGTTTAGGATTTCTTGTTCTGATTGACCATCGATATTCCATTCATAAAGTTTATCAGATGAGACTGAAAATTGACTTTGGGAATTTCTTTCTTCAAACTGGATGTCAGGGGGAGTTGGTTTGCGATACCAATTTTTTGTTAGACTAGTAGGATTAACTTTGTTTCTTAACCTGCTAAGTTTCAAATTTTGATAAGTGCTAACTTCTAAATTATTAAAGGCTTTTTCAATTGTTGCTATATATCACTAGAATTTGTGTTACTACTGGATATGGATTCAGTGTCAGAGCAATTGGTTTGAGCAAAGGATTCTAACACTTTGAGACCAGGAGGTTCGGGCTTTTCTTTTACTGGGGTTAACTGTTTGAGCAATTACTTCAATTTTTTCGATTGTAGGAGTTGTCCTAAGAGTAGAGCTTGGCTTTAGGTCTTGGAATTTTACTAAAGGTTTTTCTTTCTGAAGCTTGGGGTTTGTTTCGTGATGGATTAGCTTGTCGACCTTTGTTTCAATTTTATCTAATTGTTTTCCTAAAACTATTAGGCTTTGGTTTGTATAATTATTCTGCTCAATTAATTTTTTATCATTTGGCTTAGGGATTTTGAAAGGACTAGCAGTAATTTTCGCATTTTTCTGGCTTATAACTATAGCTTCGACCGGGTGGTGACTAGCTGTGACTTCGGTGTTATCTTCCTTTTTCCATTTTTCTTGAGTTAAAGTTTTTATTTTCTTCTTTTGATTAACATTTTCAACAAAATCAAGATAAAATATTTCTGACTAGGTTTTTAACATATAACTTTTCCATATATATATATATATATATTATCCTAAGTTGTCAAATGCAAAGCTCAATATATATAGTATTTCAGAATTTTGGGAGGGCCAAGGCCCTTGCAGGCATAAGCACACATCCGCCACTAGCGATGAGAGATTAAGTCTTTAAATAATATGCTCAGACTTCTCAAGGCAGTTGTTGAGAATTGAAATTGAAAGAGAGCGTTCTCTTCTTTTCTCATAATCTGAGTATTCTTAGCATCAACAAATTTGAGTGTTTTATCTTGTCTTTTGTGCCTAATTTCGGGGTATACGGAGCTTGATGGTTGTTGGTTCATGTATCCCAACACCCTGGCTCAAGTATGGTTGCATCACATGTGCTCATTTATCATCGGGATCAATAATTCTTTGGTATGTGTAGAAGCTCATAGGCCTTGAGGCTTTCCATTACTAATGCTATACGTGAATTTTCGAGAGAGGAAATAACATTTGAATTAGTTCTCGATGTTAGACGGTCAAGTTGCTAATCTTAAATATTGATCAAGTTCATATAAACCGTAGTTTAAGTACAACTTCAATCATCAAAAGCATTAACATCTTGAAATATTGTAGGCTACTCATAGAGTGCTGGATCCGATAGCCTTGGAGTTGGGATGAGAACCAGAGGTATCTTCTTCTTCATCACAATCCCAAACTTCTCTGAAAGATCCAGCTCCTCCCCCTGTGGCAATTTCCAGTCAAAGGAATGCAAGAGTGTAGCAAGTGTATATACCATCATCCTGTTAGCCAATGCGCTGTCCCAACACATATTCTTCTGCCTGACCCGAATGGTAAATAGTTGAAGTCACGTCCACTATAGTCCCATTTGCCATGCAAGAACTTTCCTGGATCAAAATCCAATGGGTGTTCCCAGTTAGAAGGGCCCCTATGAATAGCCCATGCGTTAACAAGAACCCTTTGGAATGGTGTAGCCTCCCACTATGCATGTTTCACTTGGGCAGTGAGGGATTAAAAGTGGCGCGACTGGGTGCAGGTGCAGAGTTTCTTTCACCACAGCTTGTAAGTATGGTAATTTGAAAATATGAGTTGCTTGTACAATGTTGCCTTTGCCCCATCACCGCCGGATTGTTCATGGTTTCAGCAAATGCAAACTCAGCTGTGTTCAGTGGCGGATCCAGGATTATGTGGCCAAGGGGGCTTAGTGTAAAAGTTCTGAAATTTTTCTATAAAGAAAATAATGTTAAAAAGATAAAAAGATAGTACTTCCATTCATAATTCATAACAAAACCAATAATACAAGTTACAATTGTCCACGACGAGTTTTCATATTCTGAAAACGTTGCATTATAGTTTCGTTATCAATACAAGCAAAAACATCTCTCTCAATATAAACAATCAAGCTATCATTTAACCATTGATATCCCATTCTTTGCGAAGTGGATTTTTAATAATATTCATGGCGGAAAATGCCCTCTCCACTGAAGCAGTTGCAACCGGTAAAACCAAAGTCAATGTAAGAAGCAAATACACATAAGGAAATATTTCATGCATTCCTTTCTCCACCATTTTTTCCGCAAGACTACTAATCCCTTCCAATTGAGAAAAATCAATACTCGAACGCATATGATGAATATAAACACCAAGTTGATCTTCAAGCATCAATAAGTCTCTATCCGAAAAATCATAAGGATAAAATTGAGCAAGACGAACTAGCTTTCGTTTGTCAAAAGCTACAAAGTTATTTTTCGGACTCAAGCATGCCAAACAAGTAAGTAACTCAGTACTTACCTCGTTGAAGCGATCATTTAGTTCCACAAGTTGTCCATCAATTACATGAATAAACATCTCCACACGATAACGATGATAATTTGTCTTCATTGGAGCATTACGCCGTGACCTCCCTGGAATTACATATTCCTCATCCATGGTAGGAACTATAATATCATGTTTGTAACAAAACAAAGATGCTTGCTCAACCAATTCTTCAAACTCATTATCCCTCATGAACTGCAGGTTTTCCTTGCATGTTGTCACTAAACTCATTGCACTCACAATGTCTTGATCTTTCTTTTGCAATGCTAGAGACAAAGTGTTTGTTATTCCCAATATAGCTTTCATTAAAAATAAGTGAAACACAAACTCAAAAGATTGTATTTCTCTCCATAACTTATAGGCTTCACCCGAACTATCATTAGGATTATCATCAACAATCATTTGAAGCACATTCACCACAGATGGGAACATAGAAATGATACTAATCAACATACCATAATGTGAGTTCCATCGTGTATCGCCGGCACGTTTGAGAGTAGTTTCTTGATTTAAGCCCCGCCCCGTTATAAGACAATCTTCTTCAAAAGCTCTCACAAGCTCTTCTTGGTATTGTGCTCTAAGTGCATCCCGACGCTTACAAGATGCTCCAACAACATTGACCAAAATATTAGCCGTTGTGAAAAAAGAGTTGACATCAATGTTTTTCTTTGCTACCGCAACAAGAGCTAGTTGAAGTTGATGAGCAAAACAATGAACATAAAATGCACAAGGTTGTTCTCTCAAAATCTTTGTCTTAAGGCCATTGAACTCACCTCTCATATTACTAGCTCCATCATAACCTTGTCCTCATAGCTTGGAAAAGCTCAAATTCGCAGAAGAAAAGAATTCATCAATGGCTTCCTTTAGTGCACTTGAAGTAGTATCGGTCACATGTTGAACCCCCACAAACCTTTCAATTATTTGTCCTTTGTCATTCACATAACGAAGCACCATCGCCATTTGCTCCTTTATTGAAACATCACGTGCTTCATCCACCATTATGGAAAAATATCTATCTTTTACATCACTCAAGATAAGACCAATGGTTTCTTTAGCACAAGAATTGACAAGATCTTTTTGAATTGAATGAGCTATTAACTTCAAATTTCCTGGAGCATTTTCCAACACAACGGCCTTAACTTTTTCATCATGATCCGCAAGAAATTGCAAGAGCTCTAAATAATTCCCTCTATTACTTGATTGGGCACTTTCATCATGACCACGAAAAGAAAGACCTTGTCGCAACAAATACCTAGTGCACTTAAGTGATGCATTCAAGCAAGTGCGATAAGCCGTGCGAGCTTGGCTTGTTTGCTTGATGACAATTGTTTCAATGTGTGTAGTTTGATGCATCAAATTGTAAGCAACTTCTCTAACTTGGTTGTGAACACTACCAACCGGTCCAACATGAAGATTAAATCTTTCTTTCGCCTTCTTCCAATTATTGAAGCCTACCCCAGTGAATGCATCACCACCCACTTGATCAAAATTTGATTTGAAGAGATAACAATGAAGACAAAATGCAGCATCTTTAGCAATACTATATTCCAACCAATCATGATCATCAAACCAATTAGCAATGAAGCGTCTATTAATTCCTGATTGATTAGTTTGTGGGAATTTATAACTTCTAGGTTGACAAGGTCCCTTTTGTAGATATGCTCTTCGAATCTCATCTCGAATATTAGGACTATAATCCACCATTCGAGTTCTTAGTCCAGGGTCTGCCTGAAGATTAGCTAAGATCTCATCTACTTCAATTGGTCTTGCATTTGAACTACCCGGATTAGACGGAGAAGGACTATCCGTAGATAATTTTCTTTTAAAGAATCGTTCCATAAATCTACAAATCAATTAATTCAATCAATCATTAATTTTTACCCAAATTATCATATGAATATGAAAATGTCAATAACCCACTCTCAAAATTCAATATACTCCATAAACCCATATCAATCAATATTCAATATACTAAATTATCATATCAAATATCAATTAATATTCAATATACTCAATCAATTCACATTTTCAATCAAGCATAAACTCAATCAATCTACATTAATATGATTATCACTATGATTCATATCATATCCATAAATTTCATTACATACAAAAAATATCAATATTATTCATATCCATAAATTTCAAGCATTAACTCAATAAAGCATAAATTCAATAATCATATAGCAATAAATTAAACATTTTCCATAAATTTCATATCAACAACAACAATAAATTTCAATATCAACAACAACAATATATATATTAAACATTTTCCATAAATTTCATATCAACAGCAACAATAAATTTTAATATCAACAACAACAACAATATATATTAAACATTTTCCATAAATTTCATAGCTAAGCTTACTTGTAGTTGAAAACAATGGAGGATGGAGGTGGACGGCGGCGAATGGCGGTGATTGGTGGCCCAACGAAGAGTTGATGATGGAGGTTGTTGGAGGTTGGGAGGTTGGGAGGAGAGGTTAGGGTTTGAGAGGGTGGGGAGAGGAAGTGTGAAATTGGAAATGAAGGGTTTGGGGCTGCTGTGCGATTCGCAAGGCTGTTGTTCGTTTTTTTTTTTTTTTAAGCGGCTCAAAGCAGCGTCGTTTTTAGGCCAGTCATTAAAAAATTTGGTGAGCCTTTGCCAAGCGGCGTCGTTTGGCAAGGCAGTTTTAAAAAAATTACGCCTGTGCAGCGCGCATAAGCGCAGCGCAGCTGTCTTCCTCTTCTCTGGGACTTTCATCGAGCAGATGGCGTGCATCCAAGGGGGATTCAGCAGCTGTCCAAGGGGGCTTCAATGGAGTCCCAGGCCATTTTCCAACCTTCCAAGGGTCGTCAGGCCCTGTTGTCCCAACGTGGATCCGCCACTGGCTGTGTTGGAGGATGTGTCGGTCCCACCAAGCATCATATCCTGCCCTCAATCATATTGTTAAACATCATATTAATGTGATAGTTTGTTTACAATTCACATGAAACATGAGAAAGATATATATGCTTACGCTCCACAAGGCACGTTATTTTGCTAGACTATTTGGTACCTAAGATTTCAAGAGATTGTGAATTGAACTCAAAGATCACATTAATTTGTCTAAAATTTGGTACCGTAAGATTCTCGTACCCTAGAATTTGTTATGGACACATCCTAATTTTAGTCCCTAAAATTTGTTGTGGACACTCAATTACTCATGATACCATTATTGTGTTTTTAAACTATAACTTCCCCCTTTGTTGTGGCGCTGAAACGAAGCTTGGATTTGTTATAAAAGTTGTTCACTAAATGAAGTCACTTTTAAAATATTCCGACTATAATCCTTAAATATATATTTTTTTCTTTGATACTTCATAGGAAAAACTAATAATTATCCCAAAATAATTTTTTTCAAATCCCAATTGAATACACCTCTTAAAACTAAACTACAAATCGAACCCAAAAATAATGACAACCTCATATTTTTTCTCAAAAAGTTAAGTTAATCTGGATGAGAAATTGGGAAAACTAACAATCACAAGTTTGGCCGAGTATGCTGCCAATCATTTCTTACCTCTTATTATAGTGTGCAGTTCTGGAGGAGCACCCATGCAAGAAGAAAGTTTGAGCTTGATGCAAATGGCCAAAATATCTTCTGCTTTATATGATTATCAATAAAATACAAAGTTATTTTATGTATCAATCCTTATATCTCCTACCACATGAGAAATTATAGAATAGTACTATATCACCACGTCAGCTGGTGATACTCCTATTTAAAATTTTCCATGTGTCATTTTTAAAAACAATTAAAACTTTATTTTACAGTTGGACGTAAAACCCAACTATAACCCTTTGAAATAAAATTTAAAAAATAAAAGATCATGAAAAAGCTGGAACCGCCCACCCCAAATCTGTAAAAGCTTGAAGTGAGAGATAGGTGTTGATGGTAATTGAATTTCAATGCTTAAGATATGTTGCATGTGCTTCCATGGGTTCAAGAGACCTTTCAGTTTTATAGAGAGAGAGAAAGTGAGAGAGAGAGAGAGAGAGAGAGAGAGAGAGTGAGAGTAAAGGGAGGCAGTGTATGGTAAGGGGTTGGGTCGGGTGTTGGGCTGGAATTAGGATTCAATTCCATTCCAAAAAAATTTGGAATGAAAATTCTTTTCCAATTCCATTCCAAAAAATTTCAGAATTTCGACATCCATTCCAATTCGGAAAACTCGGAATTTTTGGAATTATAGGAAAATTTCGAAACTTACATATTTTGGAATATTTTTGGAAAGTTTTGGAAAGGTTAAAATTTTCTCAAAATTGAAAAATCATACAGAAAAGCTCAAAAAACTATTATATGCTATCACTTATATGTTGTTATCCGTTATGAAATAGCTCGTCTAGGTCATTAAGTCATATCAAATTCAATATGAAGCTAATCATTATGAGTAATCTAAATGAGGCAGATAAGGAAACATTAAAGTTAAGCACTGGGATAGAAAGCACTTATCTCATTATTTTGGCTTTTAAGAGCATCTCCACCCAAGTTGTCAAAAGCCAGGTGGGGTGCTAAATGGCTAGAAAAGGTGGCTCACTCATATCCACCCGAATTGCTATATCCGAAGGGCTTCCATATGCTTTTCTCTTACCATATTTTCATTGTTTTTCATTCATTCTTTAATAAAATAATAATTTTAGTTAACAGTTTGGGTGGAATAAGAAGTTGTCCATAATGTTAAATTGCCATACAGGCCGTCAAATACAAATTTAATGTTTTTTATTTGACATTTCCCTTGGAAATGCTCTAATAAGATCCCTGAATTTGGAATAGTTTGGCTTTAATAAATTTCATGTATTTGGAATACTTAGAGTTCTCAATGTATCTAGATTAATGGGGTCCATTATCTAGATTAGTGAGGTCCATTAATTTGGGTCCAAAGTTTTTTCTCTCTGTTAGTATGGTTGACACCTGTTGAGAATTGATTGGTTGGGGACACTTACATGGCATACCCGTGCCAGGGAAGTTTTTCTCATATACTATTCCACGGATTTAGAACTAGTTTCAGCGAGTTTTATGATATAGGGCCCGAAAACTCTTCAACTGGGATGCAAGTCATTCTATAGTGAGGGCCTAATATATGGCTCTTAGGTGAGACCCTATTTCTTAATGGTTGGATGACATTAGTTAGTCGTTGGATCAAATTGATTAGCTTGATCTAACGAATAAAATTTAAGACCTCGCCTAAAGGTCATATATAAGGTCCTCACTATAGAATTATGTTGAGATGCCTTTTGGCATTTGAGCTCTATATTTTTTAGGCCCAAAATGGTACAGCCCCATTTAAGGCCCCCATTGGGGATGGCCTGAAGTTAAAAACTTTTCTTTTCAAGGTTTAGGAATATAGCTATATTTGTTTTTGGTGGTTAAGTGGAATATGTATATTCTAAAAAATTTTCTATTTTTTCCTAATACATATTGGTTCAGTATGGAAGGTTATGAACAATACGCAAGTGTTTGGATTGAACGAAATTTCCAAAAGCAATATCAAAGGTCTGAATTGCATCATCTGGACATTTAGCTTTTGTATGTAAATCAAGTTTTGAAGAATAGTAGTTCACGTACCATGAGCAGAGCTTTGATGTGAGTCATGGTCAGAGGCGTCTTGGAATCTCCTCCCTCCTCTTTCAATTTCAACAAAAAAGTCAAAAATCTGGAGTCTCTTTCGCGCCTTCCTCCTCCATCCTCAGCCGTTGATTAATCATCTGCTCAAATATCCCATCAAACCTCTGCACCAGCCCTTCCAACTGCTTCTTTATACCTCGCAAATCGAACCGACCCAAACCCAGAAAAGAAATCCGAAACATTGGGCCGACCTACGAGCTCCGCTATCTCTGACACCACTTTCCAAAACTCCGCCGTGAGCCCGGCCCTCTCCTCTCCGTCCTCCGCCGCGATGCAGCCACCACATATCATGTTATAGATGACGTTAAGCTATGTCAGGAAGATCTGCCGCCCACATTTACGGGCTACCGGCAGCCTTGACCGTCTTTCGGACCTGGTTTTGGAGGATCGATTGGAACGAGTCCAGCGTGGCGCCGCGAGCATCTTCAAGATGGAGACCTTTCTCAGCATCCGCCACTCCGCCCGTGCGGGTCCACGACGTCGGCCCCTCGTAGAAGGCAATCCGGGCCGCTACGAGGACGTCCACGATTGGCGAAGGTAACATCACGGTCTTTGAGGACCTCGCGGGCGAGGAAGGGAGTTGATGACAATGCAGTCATGGCGCCGAGGCGGAGCTTGAAGATTGGGCCATAGGTGTAGGCCAGGCAGGCGAAGTAGGAGTGGAGTTGTGGGTCGAGAGAGAGAAGGTTACGGAGTAAGGGCATGCCTAATGGGCCTAGGGCAGAGGCAGCCCATGGGTTGTGCGAGTTGTGCGACCGCACAGGGTCCCCAAAATTTAGGGGCCTCCAAATTTTTCCAAGTTAACCCATTAAATTAACTAAAACATGAAAAAAAAATTGAAATATTAAATATCACCCCACAACACCACATGCAAGGCATCAAAACCAAAATTGAATTGAATATTAATTATCAACAAATTCTACGACTTAGAGAGTAGAGGTCCTAATTTAATTCATTTTCCTCTTCCCAACTCTCACGTTGCAACTCTTCTTTTTATTTATTTATTATGGTTTAAAACATGTGTTTTCCTCTTTCCAACTCTCAAGCTGCAAAACCATTATAATATTCTTTTCTCTTTCAGTAAGTCTTTCTCACTCTCCTCCATCAAAATAAAGTCATTTCTCTTCAGTACCAGTGTACCACCCTCTTCCATCAAATTTTGGATTGTAAAAACCCAAGCTTTAGCCCTTTCCCCAAAATCACAGTTCTTTTCTCCCTCCCTTATTCACATGAGAATTCACCAAGCATTGAAATTGGAAAATCAATTTATCATCTCTGTGATTTGGAAGGGTAACTAAAGAAATTTTTCTAGGAAGTCCTTTTCGAATGTGTTCTTCCCATGTCAGAAATTTTTGTTTCTATATGGATTTTTTTTTCCTACTTGTATATATAGGTCATCGACATCCATATTTGCACAGGGCCTCCAAAATCAATGGACCGGCTCTGGCCTGGGCAACGGTGGAATTTTGTTGCGGGACTTTTTCATGCACATCCATGCACACCAGATGCTTGCGAAAATGGCTGAGAGAGTGTAGAAAAGAAGCCAACTCTCATAATTTCTGGTACTAGTTTTGAACCAATTCATGGTAAGCTTCAAATTGGGATTCGAGTTTTGTGTGAAGAAATAAAGGGAGAAAGGGAAGGACTCAGTGTGTTGCTAGTGAATATCCAGTGTACGATTAACTCAGTGGGCTGGTTTTAATTATAATTAAACCTAAAGCACGGTTGCAAATTGCAATGCAATCAACTAACTCTTTATTTAATTATAATTTTTAGAACATGTTGATTAAAAGAAACCCCATTTTTCCAATACAAATTTATAAATAAACCCAATCCTAGACATGTATTTATAAAAAAACCCAAGCACTATTTAAACATAGAAACACACCCAAAATCAACCCCAAAATCAACTTTTTGGGTGTGTTTATAAATGAGTTTTGAGTGTGTATAATGATGAGTTTTGGGTGTGTTTATAAAGTGTTTTGGGTGTTGGGTTTTTTTATAATTTCAACCTCTATTTTGGGTGTTTTAGTGAAACTCCCTTTTTCCAATTTGGTGGGATGAAGACCATGGGCATGATTTCCCATATCACCACCATGTTTACCCCACAGATCCTGCTCCATACCGACCCAAAATCTATGGCTCATTTGGTTTCCTTCACCTCCCCTTTGATATGGCCTCATCATCCGTGGTTTGTAATTGCAAACTTTGAACGTGTTTTGACGCATATTAACTGGAAGGTGTGTAGAGCTTCAGCTCGGGTGCTTCCACCACCTCCTTCCAGGTTCTTGGTTCATTTCTACCTAGCTGTGGAATGGGTTTGCTCATTCTTGTTCTGTTGGCTGCTATCTTTTGGATGTATTGGTTGGGTTAATTCTGGATCTGTTACGGAATCTCGGGTGGGCTATGTTTTGAGGGATGTTTGGCTTGGTTTGCTGACCTACGGATATTTGGTTCTTCATGGTGGTGATTGGTGGTTTGTCCATCTACAGTCATGGAATTTCTCTTTGTTGGTGGTGGCGACTTGGAGTTTCTCTTTGGCTGTGGAGGCGGCTAGGTTTTCTATGTTTTATTTTATGTGTTTTATGTTTAATGTGGACTTTATGCTAAATATGGGTGTAATGCCTCCTTGTGGGCTATATGCCTTTATGTGGACTAAATGTCTTTTTGTTGGTTTTCAACGTTTTAGGTTTTGGCTCAGGAACATGATCTTCATGCTATACTGTATTGGTTTTAGCTAGATTTGTTCCTGTTTGTTTTCTGGCCGGTGTTTTTGCTCGATTTTGCTTGTACTGTTCTCTATCCCTTTGGGGATTTGCAATGAATTGCATTTTCGACCAAAAAAAAACAAAAACAAAGCTCCAAAAGGAACTCCAACAAGTCCAACACAAACATATATATTAGGAACTTTTTTTTTTTTTTTCAACTCCACCGGATAAAATTAGGGGTGGCATTCTAGACCGAAAAACCGAAAAATCACAAAAACCAACCGACATTTAACCACAATTGAACCGCAATCGGGAAACCGAACCACATTTGTTGCGGTTGCGGTAGTTGATTTTCACAACTTGCCTTTACCGCAAACTGCGACTATATTTAAAAATATATATATTGCATTTTATTGTAGGTAGCATTGGTGCTCAAACAACACAACGGAGTCCTTCAAATCCACTCACCACCACCCACACTTGAGTTTGTAACATTTGTGCATTTCATTTTCCTTTTAGTTTGTAACTTTAATTAACTTTGAATTGGATTTTTCCTTTGGGTTGTAACTTTAATTCATTTTGCATTTCATTTTCCTTTTGGTTTGTAACTTTAAAGGATTTGGAATTGGAATGCTTGAGAAGTTGAGGTTGTGAATGCTTGAGAAGTTTAACTTTAATTGAAATGCTTGGAATTATAACTTTAATTTTCTTTAGGTTGTGAATGCTTGAGAAGTTGAGGAGGTTGTGAATTTATATATGCTTGAGATGTTGAGGTTGTGAATTTATTTCTTTAGGTGTGAATTTATATTTTAGGGTTAAAGTATGCTTGAACTCAAAAGGCTTCAAAAGAAGCATCAAAACTAGGCCTAAAATGTGGAAGATTGGATTTTTATGATATAAAAAGAATTTGCGGTTTTAAACCGCTAATTCACGGTAACCGACCGCTTTTTGCGGTTTACATAATGCGATAAACCGCAAAAAGCGGTTGATTTGAGGTTTCAAAAATCACCATATCGCAAAAATCACGAGATCTCAATCCCTGCCCATATAAATCTGTTTCTTTATAGCGAGGCCACATTTACGATTGCCACGTGCCTGTAGCAGCCCAACTGACAAGATCGACAAGAAATGATATGAGGAGGTTTTACAATTATGCTTTCTATTATTTATTTAAATTTAGCTAAAAATATATAAAAGTTATTTTAGGAGCTCTCTATAAAATTTAAACTCCAATCATGCTCTTTAGTTTAGGGAGTCATAAATGTTATAACTCTTTTTTAATTGGTCCATCTCTATTAAAAAATAATATATAAAATGGTTAACATTAATTAAAAGTTTGAAATACTCATTAAATAAACGAACATTAAATTATAGAGAACCACTAGGAGTCCTCTCTCTCCTCAGATTTAGGAGCTCCTAGAGGACTCCCTATTTTAGGAGGTGGATAGGGAGTGTGGCTAGAGTTGCATTTTTACAATTTCTCCCTAAAATTTGTCTAAAGAGGTGGTTTAGGGAGCCTATTGTGGATGCTTTAAAGGTATCCTTATTTTAGGAGGTGGATAGGGAGTATAGTTGGAGTTGTATTTTTCTAATTCCTCTATAAAATTTGACTAAGGAGGTGATTTAGAGAGCCCATTGTGGATGCTCTAAGGAGGTATTACAATTTATGTAGCATTGGGATCGATGACATTAATAAGTTCAATGCATGGGATGTGATGGAGCCAAGATTTTATATGTGGGGGGCCAATATATTAGGGTTTATGGTTGATTCCTTTCCTAGTGTTAAGCTTGTAAATAAATAAATAACCGGTTATCTTTGATTTCCTATTTTCTTAAATATACTTGTGAAAGAAAGATTTGATTGACTGTTTCTTTTAATTTTTTATTATTAATTATGTTGGTGGGATCCATGAGTAACTTAGCCATTTTGCTAAGGAAATAACCTTTTAGTTGGAGGAGGAAACGTAAAATCCCTTATTCTCTTTATTGTGAGGGGCCACTTAGCCATTTTGCTAAGGAAATAACCATTTATCCTAAGTTGTCCAATGCAAAGCCCAATATATATAGTATTTCATAATTTTGGGAGGGGCAAGGCCCTTGCAGGCCTAAGCACACATCCGCCATTGGGGATGAGAGATTAAGTCTTTAAATACTATGCTCAGACTTCTCAAGGTAGTTGTTGAGAATTGAAATTGAACACAAAGAGAGCGTTCTCTTCTTTTCTCATAATCTGAGTATTCTTAGCATCGACAAGTTTGAGTGTTTTTTTTCTTGTCTTTTGTGCCTAATTCTGGGGTATACAGAGCTTGATATGGTTGTTGGTTCATGTTTCCCAACACCCTGGCTCAAGTACTGTTGCATCACATGTGCTCATTTATCATCGGGATCCATAATTCTTTGGTATGTGTAGAAGCTCATAGGCCTTGAGGTTTTCGAGAGAGGAAATAACATTTGAATTAGTTCTTGATGTTAGAGCATCTCCAACTAATATATCAAAAGTGCCATATAAACATTTAACGGCTAGAAATTACATCTCACATCACTCCAACCGAATTGTCAAAGTGATGTGAAATAAAGGCTTTGGAGGTTTAGCCGTTACTTTTAACATTCCAAAAGTAAGATGTCAAATGAATATTTTATTATTTTTTAAAGACAGCTGTTTGTTACTTTCATTTTTTATTTTCCTTTTTTATTTTTTTTCTTCTTTTTCTTAAATGATTTGACTGTTACAATAATTATTTATTTGACATATCGGGTGGAGTGTAAAACTGTGTAAATGTCAAATTGTCACATTAGCCATCAAATTTAAATTTAATGTCTGGTATTTGACATCTCCCTTGGAGATGCTCTTTGATGGTCAAGTTGCTAATCTTAATTATTGATCAAGTTCAAATTGTTAGCTTGATATAAACCGTAGTTCAAGTACAACTTCAATCATCAAAAGCATTAACATCTTGAAATATTGTAGGCTACTCATAGAGTGTTGGATCCAATAGCCTTGGAGTTGGGATGAGAACCAGAGGTATCTTCTTCTTCATCACAATCCCAAACTTCTCTGAAAGATCCAACTCCTCCCCCTGTGGCAATTTCCAGTCAAAGGAATGCAAGAGTGTAGCAAGTGTATATACCACCATCTTCTCAGCCATTCCTATCCCAACACATATTCTTCTGCCTGACCCGAATGGTAAATAGTTGAAGTCACGTCCACTATAGTCCCATTTTCCATGCAAGAACCTGTCTGGATCAAAATCCAATGGGTTTTCCCAGTTAGAAGGGTCCCTATGAATAGCCCATGCATTAACAAGAACCCGAGAACCCTTTGGAATGGTGTAGCCTCCCACTGTGCATGTTTCACTTGGGCGTGAGGGGCTAAAAGTAACTTGGCCCGACTGGGTGCAGGCGCAGAGTTTCTTTCATCACAGCTTGTAAGTATGGTAATTTGGAAATATGAGTTTCTTGTACAATGTTGCCTTTGCCAACTACATCGTCCAATTCTTGCTTGGCTTTTCCCATCACCGCTGGATTGTTCATGGTTTCAGCAAATGCAAACTCAGCTGTGTTGGAGGACGTGTCAGTCCCACCAAGCATCATATCCTGCCCTCAATCATATTGTTAAACATCATGTTAATGTGATAGTTTGCTTACAATTCACATGAAACAAGAGAAAGATATTTATGCTTACGCTCCACAAGGCACGTTATTTTGCTAGACTATTTGGTACCCAAGGATTTCAGGAGATTGTGAATTGAACTTAATGATCACAATAATTTGTTTAAAATTTGGTACCGTAAGATTCTCGTACCCTAAATTTGTTATGGACACATCCTAATTCTAGTATCCTAAAATTTGTTATGGACACTCAATTACTCATGATACCATTATTGTGTTTTTAAACTATACCTTCCTCCTTTGTTGTGGCGCTGAAAGGAAGCTTGGATTTGTTATAAAAGTTGCTCACTACACCAAGTCACTTTTAAAATATTCCGACTAAAATCCTTAAAAATTATATTTTATTTTTTTGATACTTCAAAGGAAAAACTAATAATTATCCAAAAATAATCTTTTCATATCCCAATTGAATACACCTCCTAAAACTAATCTACAAATCAAAGCAAAAAAAATAAAAAATAACAACCTAATATTTTTCTCAAAAAGTTAAGTTAATATGGATGAGAAATTGGGAAAACTAACAATCACAAGTTTGGCCAAGTATTGCTGCCAATCATTTTTTACCTCTTATTATAGTGTGTGGTTCTGGAGGAGCACGCATGCAAAAAGGAAGTTTGAGCTTGATGCAAATGACCAAAATATCTTCTGCATTATATGATTATCAATCAAATAAAAAGTTATTTTATGTATCAATCCTTATATCTCCTACCACATGAGAAATTATAGAATAGTACTGTATCACCACGTCAGCTGGTGATAATCCTATTTAAAATTTGCCATGTGTCATTTTTTAAAACAATTAAAACTTTATTTTACAGTTGGACATAAATAACTATAACCCTTTGAAATAAAATTTAAAAAATAAAAGATCACGAAAAAGATGGAACCGCCCACCTCGACCCAATCTACGCCCCCTCCCTATCTCTCTCCCTATTCTCACGCAGTTCAACAACTTAACCATATGTGAATCCTTCATTCTCATCCTTTCGATGGCTACCCCAAGACCTAGTTATATTTCTCTCTTTTGAAGGTCTCACTCATTTGTTGACTACTAATTTTCAGATTGTCATCAAATTTGTAGATGTGAGAGATGGGTGTTGATGGTAATTGAATTTCAATGCTTAAGATATGTTGCATGTGCTTCCATGGGTTCAAGAGACCTTTCAGTTTGAGAGAGAGAGAGAGAGAGAGAGAGAGGGAGGCAATAAAGGGAGGCAGTGCACGGTAAGGGGTTGGGTCTGGTGTAGGGGTAGCATTTTAGAACAAAAAACCGAAAAACCGAAAAAATCAACCGACATTATACCGCATTGGAACCACAATAGCTAAAAACTGACCGAACATTACGGTTTTAGAAACAAGATATTTTGCTCTATTTTTGCTACTCTTTAGCTCTTCTGACTCTAGCGGTGCTGAGTATTTTGCTCTATTTTTGCTAATTAGTTTTTTAATCTCTTATGGACTCTCAAAGAAACAGGATATTGGGAAAACTTCAGTTTTCGTTTATAAAATTCTGGGCTCTTTTACTTTTTTGGGTTTCACCCATTGCTTTTTCTTCTGTTTTCTGATTAATAAGAGAGCAATTTTCATATAAAAACGAATTTTTTTTTTTTTTTGGTTGAGAAATTGATATTGGTTGGTTGATAAATCAATGATGTGTTGAATCAAAGTGCTGAAAAAGCTAACCCAAAAAACAAAAAAACAAAAAAAAAAAAAAAACAGAGCAGAAGAAACCGATGCCCCACTGTCAGAAGAATCAGAAGGTGATATATAGGGGTCGAACTCTACAGCGGCTCCAGAACGTGTTTTGTTTGTTTCTTTCTTTTTCATTTTTTCCCTTTTTTTTTTTTTTCCAGAAAATGTGTTTTTTAATTAATAGAGTAAAAAAAAAACTATATATGGATTTTAAAATAAATTTTTTCTCCACTCTTATATTAGATCTAATGGTGGACGACCACAAACTCCTTGAACTACAAGAGTCCAGGAGAACGGGACACTTATATGCTATCACTTATATGTTGTTATCCATTATGAAATAGCTTGTTTAGGTCTATTTGGTCATTAAGTCATATCAAATTCAATATGAAGCTAATCATTATGAGTAGGCTAAGTGATGCAAATAAGGAAACATTAAAGTTAAGCATTGGGATAGAAAGCACTTATCTCATTATTTTGGCTTTTAATAAGATCCATGAATTTGGAATAGTTTGGCTTTTAATAAATTTAATGTATTTGGAATACTTAGAGTTCTCAATGTATCTAGATTAATGGGGTTCATTAGCTAGATTAGTGAGTTCATTAATTTGGGTCCAAAGGTTTGAATTGAATCATGTGGGCATTCGGCTTTTGTATGGAAATCAAGTTTTGAAGAATAGTAGTTCACGTACCATGAGCAGAGCTTTGATGTGAGTCATGGTCAGAGGCGTCTCGGAATCTCCTCCCTTCTCTTTCAATTTCAACAAATAAGTCAAAAAATCTTGACTCTCTTTCGCGCCTTCCTCCTCCATCTTCAGCCGTCCATCAATCATCTGCTCCAATATCCCATCAAACCTCCGGACCAGCCCCTCCATCTGCTTCTTTATACCCTGCAAATCGAACCGACCCAAACCCGGGAAACGTCAGGAAGATCTGCTCACCCACGTTTACGGGCGACCCGGCCCGACCGTACAAGTACCCGACCGTCTTTCGGACCTGGTTTTGGCGGATCGATTGGAACGAGTCCAGCGCGGCGCCGCCGAGCATCTTCAGGATGGAGACCTTTCTCAGCATCCGCCACTCCGGCCCGTGCGGTGTCCACAAGATGTCGGCCCCTCCGTAGAAGGCGATCCGGGCAGCTACGGGCACGTCACGGTTTGCGAAGGTAACGTCACGGTCTTTGAGGATCTCGCGGGCGGAGGAAGGGGAGTTGATGACGACGCAGGTCATGGCGCCGAGGCGGAGCTTGAAGATTGGGCCAAAGGTGTGGGCCAGGCCGGCAAAGTAGGAGTGGAGTTCTGGGTCGAGAGAGAGAAGGTTACCGAGTAAGGGCATGCCCAATGGGCCTGGGGGCAAAGGTGGGAGTTTGTTGCGGGACCTTTTCATGCACAGCAATGCACACCAGATGCTTGCGAAAATGGCTGAGAGAGTGTAGAGAAGAATCCAACTCTCATCATTTCTGGTACTAGTTTTGAACCAATTCATGGTAAGCTTCAAATTGGGATTTGAGTTTTGTGTGAAGAAATAAAGGGAGAAGGGGAAGGACTCAGTGTGTTGCTAGTGAATATCCAGCGTACGATTAACTCAGTGGGGGCTACCAATGCGGTGGTTTTAATTTAGACCTCATATTTTTGCATGCAAGTTGAACCTAAAGCACGGTTGCAAATTGCAATGCAATCAACTACCTCTTTATTTAGTAATAATTTTTTGCTAGTGAATATCCAGAGTACACTCAATGGCAAGATAGTGATGAACTTTTCCATTAATAGTTGCTCAATTATTTTATATATTTGTCGTGGCATCATTTTTCCTATTTTATATATATCTGTAGCCCCTCATTTTGATAGGCGGGGTTTCCTCCACATTATCCATGATTTTTTTTTATATATCTTGACTTTAATAATCATCCCATCTTGTTTTATTTGTTTTGTTTTGTTTTGTTTTGTTTTTTCTGTTTCTTTGAACATCCCATCCCATCTTGTTAATTAATTAAGTCATTGCTGGCCTGGGAGGATCCCTTATTAGCTAGGGAGAAGGTTTTCGGTGGATTAAGTCTGACCGCGTCGCCTATGCAATAACTCTCAAGAAAAATTGGATATCAGTGTGAGGTGAATTGCTCTTCACTCTTGAATTGATCTTGATCAGGCTCCACATGAACAATATGATCATCACTGGAGTGGTGCAATGACTTATTCAAAGAAAAGATCCACATTGCTACAATATCCGTTTGATTGTTTGCTGCATGCACGTTAGCATCGATGTGGCCTATTTAATTTTAATTAAATTAATTTGATGAAATGATGATGCATAGACCTAGTTTGATGGGATAAAAGATGAGACAATGTCATTGTTTTTTATTTAAAACACTTAAGTTGAATTTGATGACCGATTGGTTATACTTCACCGAAAATGTTAACAAGTAGTATTATTTTATATATATATATATTTCAATATATTTTGAGGTCGAAAGACTTTTAAAAAAATTTATAAATAAACCCAATTCTAGACATGTATTTATAAAAAAACTCAAGCACTATTTAAACATAGAAACACACCCAAAATCAACCCCAAAGCCAACTTTTTGGGTGTGTTTATAAATGGGTTTTGAGTGTGTGTAATGATGAGTTTTTGGTGTGTTTATAAAGTGTTTTGGGTGTTGGGTTTTTTTATAATTTCAACCTCCATTTTGGGTGTTTTAGTGAAACTTCCAAAAAAATTACAACAACAACAACAACAATCAACCACACCTTTCACTTCTAAATCAAAGAAATCAAGCTTCATTTTTCCACAGCAGGAGACTTTAGTTTGGCCTTCCAATATCCTCTCATGGGTTTTCACACATCGCTTCTTGGCGCTCATCACTTGAGCCTCCAAAGATCACACCTTTCTCTCTTGAACTCTTCTCGTAATCTCGCTTGCGCTTTCCTGGGTTCTCCAAGGCTTCCAATTGCTTTTGCATGTCTTTAGAATAAAAATTTACCATCTTTGATAGCTTCATTCTCTTCCTGCAATCTCCGAAGTTGGCATCGGTTCTCCTCTGCCATCTTTGCCTATCCTTTTAGATCTTTTGATCTCATGCTGACACTCATCAACCAAATTCCGATGTGCGCCAGCTAAGCTCTCGATACTTGCACTTCATGAGATTTGCAATGGGTGATGCCCCACTTGCAATAGATGCCACACTTTGCACGCTCGGTGCCATGGCATCAGCTCACTAACCATTGTCATCCCTTGTTCCCGCACACACATCAAGTAGGAGTCACCAAACTCCTACGCAACTCTAATGGCAACTTCGTTGTCAAAGAGTAACGATTCGTTAACTCTCACTAGACCTCATGAGGAAGCAAAGTAGGGCATCTAGATAGGTACAACTCATTGCCCCCTTGTCTGTGTTGGCGGAGCTAGGTTGAGATCTAGAGAACCTGGGGAGGAAGACGCCATTATATTTCTGATTTCTTTTTCTTCTCTTTTCTCTTTTCTTTTTCTTCTTTTTTCTCTATTCTTCTTTCTTCTTTTTCTTCTTTCTTTCCTCTCGTCTACGTGTTTGTGATTTTATCATGCGTTCATTTTTTTAATAGACAATTATCATCAGCAGAACCCCTTAATTTTGCATTTCTTTTCTGACACGAGTCCCTTGAGCTTCTTCCAACAAAGTCGTCACAACTTCCCAAAACGCAATTATGTTTACTTGGGATGAATGCATGCAACTCACCGGGAAAGGAGGGGCTGTTTTTCCCTCCTCCATTATCTTTCTCTAAGGAAAAGGAGATGTTGTGAAAAAATCTTTAACTCATCTCTCATTTCCTCTCCTCCAAATACTCCCCCAAAAATCTTTTAGTAAAATTTGTGAAAATGTCAGGGAAGACAAATTTGGGTTGTAAAAACCCAAGCCCTTCGCACAAAACCGTAGTTATCTTCCTCATCTAATGGGTTTTTAGGTTTTTTTTTTTTAATGTTTAATTATTCAAGTTTTCGCTTGGTTTCATTTTCTTGGCTCTCCACATTCGCAATTATTCGATCCTTTGAGATTTAAAAGGAAGGCAGAAAGTTCAGACCAGAAAATGAAAATATGGATTGCAGGTGAGAATTGAAGGGAGGTCAATCATGGGAGATCTTTGAGATTTTTCTTTGATATGCCATCATGGTTGGTGGGCAAGCACCTAGCTTTTCTGGATTTTTATACTTGGTGGATGTTGGGTTGAGTTCAAAGTCAACTTATACTTCAAAGAACTTCCTTTGATCATTGTTTGATGATTGGACTTGATCAATTAAACTTAAAGCTTTGTATATAAAGGCTTCATCCTCAGTTATACAAAAGGCATTATCTATTATAATCTCCTTCAGATTCTATAACATTTGTTTTAAATGCTCATCAATTACAAGTCCTTGTGCCTGCCATTTCTGCATCTGATGTTAATTCATCTTACATCTGATATATCCACTTTCCATTCCATCTAGTAATACACATCCTATGCAAACTTGAGCTAAGAATGGAATTAGCAAACTGAAACCTTTTCAGATTATCAATGTTACCATACTACCATTCTGTTATTTGCTGCAGATGATGAACCTTCTTCTTATCGCATATTGCTCAATCTCTGCTAGGTTAAAGCAATGCATGAAGAACTTGAAGCATTAAAAATGCAGGGAACTTGGTCTCTAGTGCCATGTCCTTCCCGGAAAAATATAGTTGGAAGTAAATGGATCTACAAAATCAAGCACAATGTCGATGGTTCAATTGCAAGGTATAAAGCTCGTTTAGTGGCACAAGTTAGCCAACAACAGTCTGGATTTTAGTGAAACTTTCAGCCGATTGTCAGACATACAACTGTGAGGCGATACTTAGTTTGGCAGCCATGAATAAGTGGAGCTTGCGCCAGTTAGATGTTAAGAACGCATTTTTACATGGTGATGCAGGGAAAGGAAGTTTACATCGGCAGCCTCGAGTTTTGAAGATTCCCAACATCCAGAATTTGTGTGTAGGTTGGCCAAGTCCTTCTATGGCCTTAAACAGGACCAAGGGCTTGGAATGCCAAGTTTACAGGTTATCTTCCAGCCTTAGGCTTTAAGTCCTCCGTTCTGACCCAAGCCTGTTTGTCAAGCATGAAGGTTCGATATTGTGATTTTACTCATGTAGATGATATTATTTTGGTGGTTCAAGTCCTCGGTTGGTTTCAAAGCGATTATTGATGATTTAGAAGCTGTATTTGACATGAAAGACATGGGCAATGGACTTGCTTATTTTTAGGTCTTGGTGTCTTATAATTCCACAGGAGGTATCTTTGTTCATCAGACCAAGTAAAGCGAGGATAACCAATTGTAAAGCTTGTCCAACTCCTTGCAAGCCACATAATCAGGTATTAAGACGAGAGGCAGCCATTAAGCTGGTCAACTTTGTATCGAGTCTTGTAGGTGCCTTACGATGTTGGCATTCACAAGGCACGACTTGTCATATTAGTCAATACTATTTGTCGATATGTGACTACACCTCTGAAGCACATTTTGATTTGGTCAAAGCGTAAATTGAGGTATATTCAAGGTACCATACAGTGTGGCATTCACTTCCTACAGGCCCTTGGCATCTGCAGACTGATGATAAGCTGATTGGAGACTTGAATACGCAGTCTACCACAGTTTGTGATATTTCTTGAAATAATCCTATTTCTTGGCGATCTAAAAGCAGGATCATGTCTAAGTTATTGAAAGCGAGAATCGGGGCATTGTGTCAATCTGTTTGCTTTAGCTTGGATTCGAGGTCTTGTTGGATTTGAAAGTATGCTTACAGGCCTCCTACAATTTCATGTGATAATTTTTCTGCTTTGGCTCTTAGTTCTAATCCTATATATCACTCACGCATCAAGCACCTCGACGTTAATTTCCATTTCATGCGCGAAAGGGTGCAAAGGAATGATCTTCTTTGTCCATTATATTCCTCTTGAAGAACAACTATCTGATATCTTTACAGTGTAATTAGTTAGTCTGTTAAGCATTAGTTATTGGCTAAACATCTGATATAAAAACAACATCTCTCTGTAATTGTGAATACGATTGAAAATCAAAGAAAGCAAATTCTCTCTTCTTCCCTGAGTTCTTCTTCAATACTCATCTTCTTCCTTCAGTCTCAATTCTTCTTCCTTATACTGTTATCAAGTTTTACTTCAATTGGATGTTACCCTCCATTTTCTAATTGTTACCACACCACTTGGTAACAATATTTTGCTTAAATAAGCTAGGATTTCAGCTGATGGTTATTGGATCCCTTTTAAGTTGTTAAAAGTCAAAGAAAATGATGAAAGTGGAGAGAAGGGCCAAAGAACTTTAGCAAAGGTGGAGTTTAATATTGATATGTGAGTTAGCAAGGAAATAGGCAGCCAAGTAAGGAAGGGGATTGGCTGAGACATCCAACATTTTCTACACTTTGCATTTTCTGAAACAAGGGAGGAGAGAGGAGAGCAAAGGGCGGCAGCCAAGTAAGGAAGGGGATCAGCTGAGACATCCAACATTTTCTACACTTTGCATTTTCTGAAACAAGGGAGAGAGAGGAGAGCAAAGGGCGGCAGCCAAGCAAGGAGGCTATGAAGGAGGAGAAGAACTCTTCCACCATTGAAGATCTTGTGCCTTCATCTTCACAAAATCTGTAACTTCTTTCTAGTTTTATTTCAAGTTGTATTTACTATGAACATGATGAACTAAACCCCATAGCTAAGGCTTAGGTTGAAGCCCTCAACAAAAATACTCTATTGTTTTGATGCATGAGTTTATGGATTTCTAGATGTTGTTGATGAATTCCTCTTCACTAAATTAATTTATTCTTGATGTATGTTTCCTTTGATTGATCACCCTTGAAAGTATGCTTTTTAGATTGTTGGGATTATAGGTATCTTCATGTTTTCCTAAGCAACTAATGGATGAAGTAAGAATCATTCATGTGAATTGGTTTCTCGAATGCTTAATGTAAAAACCATACTATTAAGGTTCTTGTGATGTTCATATTCTCTTCAAACTTAATGGGTTTCTTTACATGATTAAATCGAAGTACTAAACAAGCATAGATTGATTGTGTAGAAAACATAAGTATTGTAGCACTAAACACACACTTTACTTATCTTAGAGAGAATCAATGTGTCCTAAACCACTAAACCCGGTCTTAATTGCAAACATCTTCATCAATGTATCTAAAATTCATAACTTGAGTATACATAAACATGAGTAGGATTAGGGTGGATTCCGAAAACCCTAGTGTTTGTCACCATATTATATTACACTTTGTTAATCACATTTGTTGATCTTGTTAAAATTAGAGTTTGGTTACATTTAAGCATTAGAATTATGTCACTTGAATTAAAACCCCACCCCCTCCTCTTTCTCTTTTGTTTTGTATCTGTGTTGTTTGAAGTCTTGAGTATCCTTTCCACCAAATTCTGCTAACTTTTGTATCTGTTTTTGATATTTGGCTCACCTGAAGTTCTTCATTTTTCCATGCTGATTCCAACCATACAAAGAATGTAAAAATTGGATTAACGGTTTGAAAGTTACAAGTAAAAAAGGGACAGTGGCTGGAAAACATAGGAAGTTCATAAATTCATCTCTAACTTAAAAGCGATTGATCACTTCCCACAAGCGATCAATCGTTTAGTTTGTTATCTAGATAATTTCCTCTCTGTCCAAGCGATTTATCGCAGCTACAGTAATGGGGTGATAAAGAAGCGATAAAATGGTGATAAAGCAATGATAAAGTGGTGATACAAAATGCTGATTGTGTATACCTTTGGTTTCTTGTTTTGTTTTTTTTCTTTTACTTTTCTTTACTCATTTCTAGTATCGGATTTGTATTTTACTTTTGTGTTCTGTTAAATAAGTGTTCTTTACGTACTCAAACTATACCTTTGTATAAGCCTCCAATTCCTCATGGGAACGATCCCGTATTTACAAATATATACTCCAATAGATTCGTACACTTGCATGTATTTTTAATTGGATGATTAGCACATTAATTTGTGCCAATTATTCATACAACAAAAATCGATTGCTTGCAACTCCGCACGAAACCCATGGTAGAAGAATATGTGCAGGACTGCCCTTGGCAGAGAGGACGCTATGCGCTGGCTTCATTCTTGCATTCGTTTGAGTGGAGATTGCACCATGGAGCAAAGCTTGATATTTCAGAGATGTTTGGAGTTGTCTAAATTGAAGCTCTACTCTTAGATTAGTTGCCATTCCAACACCCATGTTATCTAAATTGGAGCTCGATGCTATTAGGGTTCCTGTGTCCCTAAAAGTGTGTGTGGATATTGTAAGAAAAATAAGTGGAGAAAATATGGAAATATAGAAAAATAAAAATTTGATAGAAGTTGTTGTGTATAAGAGTAACGCAGACTTCCCAATTTTTCTTATTCAAATTATTTTCGTTCTTAGTATTCACCAATATTAATATAAGGGGTAGATATGATACTTTCAGTCCTAGAATTGGGCATAAATGAAATACGAATGAATGTTATATCAAGTGCAAACACAAACACTAGTGGCATTGCAATTAACCCATTACGTGATCAGACTTGTGAAACACCTCTCAATTAACCCAGGTTAGTCACTGCAGACAATTGTTACTACTAGAAATTAATTTACCACAAAATAATGCATTCTAGCTCTGATTACCAATATGGTAATCAGTCACTAACTAATACCAAATAATTGTGGTTGATATGTTTACAAACTATGTCACACCTTTCTCACTTTCACTCTCAAAGAAAATGGATGGACCAAGAAGCAAAGAAAGAAACAAGTATTTTTCAAGAAATAAAACTTCGGCTGGAATGGAATGCCTTACACACTATAGTCAAGATAGCATTTAAAGCTATAAAGACAAATCAAACAAAAGTTACTGCTGCACACACATGCTAGAGCAGATGGTAGGGTACAGGCCATCTCATGCCCGTGAATAGCTCAGCCCTATGCTAGAGAAACACCACCGCTCATTTATTTCAACCATGTATTTCTTGCTTTAAACGTGCAATGTAGACATGATGCTTTCACAGGGCCGGAGCCACACTAAGACCAGTGTGGTCCCAGACTCCCACTCAAGTTTTTTTATATTTTAAAAGTAATATCTTATTATATATTTACATATGTATATTATTTCAGAATAATTTACGTTTTGATATATATCATATGTGTGTAGTGGCGAACTTATTAAAGCGTAAAGAGGTCTTGAGTGCAATTCTTAACTATTAGTGGTCTTTGCACTCTAGAGTGTCTGATTCCTTATTTCCATTTGAGTTAAGTAAATCTCTCTTTGTCCTTTTACTTTCATTTATTTTTATATTACTTCATTTACTTAAGTTTACTGATGTAAATAAAAGTCCTCCTATTTGGATTCAAATAAAAATACTAGAAAATCAAATTCTCATCAAATCAAAATATAAAAAATAGGTTTTAGTGCAAAATACAATTTAGGCTAAAAATGATGGCTTATTAAGTCAATATATAGTTCATACTAAAATCCCATAAAATCAAGTTTTCTTATTTGATGTGTAGGGAATAAAAGCACAAAAATTATCTTGAGAAATGATTATTCTGAAAAACCATTTTTCATAGTCAATATTTTTACATAAAATATTTTTTCATGTATGATATGAATGAATGAAGGGCCCTAAGGTTTTTTTTAGTTTGTGAAATTTTGATTTTTTTTCTTTCTATTGAGTTTAATGGGGAGAAAAGCTTTAAAGATATTCTTCAAATCAGCTCTCTTTGTCTATCTTTGTAATTTTTCTTGCTCGAGAATGCATTTATCATCCTTTCGAGGAAATTATGATTATAACCAATAAATAAGTGATATAATTATATGTGATATATATATATACTATTTTTCGTATGTATTGTGAGTTCGAATTTTTGTCTTTATAATTTGTACTGTTCTTTCAGTGCTACAATTGATCCGACTGAACGGTATTTTCTGACTAAACTGTTGTTACTTGATTTTTGCTCTGTATGTATTTTCTATATATAACCCTACGGTGACTGACTGGTTAACATGGAGATGCTAGCAAATATTGAGAGAGATGGTCATCACATGATCAGAGCAATGTTTCTCACCCTTTCAGCTATGGTGGTTGCTCTTTTCTGGTTCCTGTGGAATCGGAAAAGCTCAAAAAACCCAATGCCTCCATTGCCACCAGGTCCTCGTGGCCTGCCATTTCTTGGTAGCCTTCCCTTTATAGGCCCTAACCTTCACCATGAATTCACCAACTTGGCAACCATTTATGGCCCTATTTACAAACTCCAATTCGGTAGCAAATTATGCTTTGTTCTCTCTTCGCCATCGATTCTCAAACAAGTGCTTCGTGACCAAGACACCGTCTTTGCTAATCGTGACCCCACAATTGCTGCACAGATTGTCTCCTATGGATGCAACGACATCGCGTTTGGACCCTACGGTCCAGATTGGAGGAGGCTGCGCATGGTGTTTGTGAGCCACATGCTGAGCAAAGCCAACCTTGATGCTTCCTATGCTCTGAGAAAAGAGGAGGTGCTCAAGTCAATTGGTCATATTTATGGCAAAGTTGGCAGCCCAATTGATTTGGGCCAGTTTGCATTTTTGACATCAATCAACACAGTCATAAGAATGCTGTGGGGCGGGACTCTAGAAGCAGAGAACGGGGCTGATCTTGGGGCAGAGTTCAGAAATGTGGTGGCTGAAATTATAGAGTTGCTTGGTAGGCCAAATGTTTCTGACTTTTTTCCTTCGCTTGCAAGGTTTGATGTGCAAGGAATTGCGAGGCGTATGAAGCAGCTTCAATCTATGACTGAGAAGATTTTTGATGCAGAAGAGTGAGGCAGTAGAGAAAGATGAGGGCCTAGATCTAAAACATGAAAGGAAGGACTTTTTGCAGTTCTTGTTGGAGCTTAATGATCATGAAGATGGTGCAAAATCGATTACTTTGCAACAACTTAAGGCCTTGCTATTGGTACAGTATTCTTATCTTTGATTTGGGGTGTAGTCAGTTGACCACACACGATTAGTAGGTGATTCTGGCTCTTGATACATGACTTTAGCTTTACTTTTGACACCACTTAAGAAAATGCTTTAGTTCTGGCCCACAATTCATCAAGGGTTAGAATTTTCTATTCGTACCCGTAAGTGATTCATGGCTCTGGATACATGACTTTAGCATTAATTTTGACAACATTTAAGAAGATACGTCAGTTACAATTCCTCCACTTAGGCATGCGTGCGAGACTCACTGTATAACATCTTTCTTTTGACACTACATAAACTTTTGCTGATATACCTATGTGTGTATATTCTTAGTTTATTTTCAAGAGCAAAATTTACAAATTCTAACACAAGGGATACTAAGAAGTAATTTGAAATATAACCCATCTTTTTTTTTTCCTAAACTCTTAACAGTTTGATAATTTTGAACAGGACATTGTGGTTGGTGGAACTGACACCACAGCAATAATGGTGGAATGGGTAATGGCTGAGCTGATGCAACACCCAGATGACCTGAAAAAAGTTCAACAAGAACTGAAAGAAGTTGTGGGGTTGAAAAACTTGGTTGAAGAGTCTCATTTACCCAAATTACATTATTTAGAGGCTGTGATTAAGGAGACATCTAGATTGCACCCTGCTCTGCCTCTTCTGGTTCCCCGTTGTCCAAGTCAATCCACCACCATTGGAGGCTTCAAAATACCAAAAGGTTCAAGTGTTTTTTTAAATGTTTGGGCCATTCACAGAGACCCAAATGTTTGGGACAATCCCTTGGAATTTAGGCCCAAGAGGTTCCTCAATGACCCCCCTAGCAACAACTTTGATTACAAGGGCAGTAAGTTGGAATATCTTCCATTTGGTTCTGGAAGAAGAATGTGTGCTGGGCTTCCCTTAGCAGAGAAGCAGAGAAGATGATGATCTATGTGTTGGCTTCATTTTTGCATTCATTTGAGTGGAGGTTGCCCACTGATGCAAAGCTTGACCTTCAAGACAAATTTGGGATTGTGACAAAGAAAATGACTCCATTGATTGTCATTCCAACACCCAGGCTATCTAAATTGGAGCTCTATGCTTAGATTTATGTTCATTTCCTCTCGAAAGATGCATGCCACATATTATGCATTGATGCTCTTGGTTCAATTGTTGCCCTCATTATCATCTTATAATAAATGACATGTGGTTTATCTCATTTCACCAGTGTTAACTTGTGATTTTATTTTATTTTTTTTGGACGAAACCTTGAGATTTTTTTTGTTGTACTATTTTAGTTGCTTTTTTTTTTTTTCAGATAGTTTAAACTTCAAAAAGAATTACATTCAGCAAAAAGAACATCTTGAATAATATCATAAGCTTCCTCAAACCACAACATATCAATCTCAAGGGACGAACCAATTCTAGCTAGACGGTGGGTTATACTTCATAAGAAAATGATAAAGCACAATTCGAAGTAAGCATGAAATAAGGAACTTAAAAAAACCTCACACAGAGCTCAAAGATGAAATCAGAAAACAAAGGCAAAAGAAGTCAAAAAAAATTACACAAATGTTAGTCCAAGTATTAACGACATGGAACATCTAATTGGTCTCTTATCCAACTATCCTTGCTTCATCACCCGCAAGTCATCAAAACCAATATTCATCCACAAATGCAATAATAAGTGGGGTAGGATAGTGTTTTTAGAAGCAGAGACTTCCTAGATAGAGGACTACAGTCAAGGTCAAAATTGGATCATTTTTATCGCATAAAAAAAAAGTAGAAATATGTGCAGAGGATATCAAAGAAAGAACAACCAAGGGAATATTCAAATTGGATCTTTCTTTTTTTTTTTTTTTTCTTTTTTTTTTAGTCCCACCCAACCCAAGGGAATATTCAAACAAAAAGTTGTGAGGACTATGAGGATTTGCAAATTGTCGTTGGGAATGCAACTACTATTGGAAAAAACTCATTAGGATTGGGTGATGGTACAAGAACTTTTGAGGTGGAAGATAGAAGAGTTGGATGTGAAAACCTGTATTTTTTTTTTAAATGTATATATATGTACATATTAATATTTAATCTTTGCATACTATATAATTAATAAATAATATTTATTGCATAGCTTTCACTATGTTAATTCATATCAGCTTTCACTATATAATTAATAATATATATTTATTGCAAGCCACATACTATATTATTTAGCTCTTAAAAGCTATCCACACATCCCACAAGCTTTTTTATCTGGTAGGAGGAAAAAGCTTTTCTATATGTATTTTCTGTATATATAATAAGCCTATATATCTTTCATCTTCATTAGGGTTCAGGGCCTAAGGCTAACAAAAAATGTGGTCACCATGGTGGGATGCTCGTAATGTTGAGAAAGATGGCCATCTCATGATGACCAGAGCAATATTTCTCACCATTTCAGCCATGGCGGTTGCTCTGTTCTGGTTCATGTGGAACTGGAAAAGCTTTAAAAACCCAACACCTCCATTGCCACCAGGCCCTAGTGGCCTGCCATTTCTTGGTAGCCTTCCCTTTTTAGGCCCCAACCTTCACCACGAATTCACAAACCTGGCAAGTGTTTATGGTCCTATCTACAAACTCCAACTTGGTAGCAAATTATGCTTTGTGCTCTCTTCGCCATCACTTGTGAAACACCCTCTTTCCAAATCATGACCCTACAATTGCTGCACAGATTGCCTCCTACGCAGGAACTGACATCGCGTACGGATCCTACGGTCCAGATTGGAGGAGGTTGCGCAAGGTCTTTGTGAGCCACCTGATGAGCAAAGGGAACCTTGATGCTTGTTATGCTCTGAGAAAAGAGGAAGTTCTCAAGTCAATTAGTCATATTTATGGCAAAAGTGGTAGACCAATTGATTTCGGGCAGGTTGCATTTTTTACAGCAATCAACACAATCATGAGAATGTTGTGGGGTGGGACTCTGGAAGCAGAGAAGGGGACTGATCTTGGGGCAGAGTTCAGAAATGTGGTGGCTGAAATGGTGGAGTTGCTTGGGAAGGGAAATATTTTCGATTTTTTTCCTTGGCTTGCCAGGTTTGATGTGCAAGGAATTGCGAGGCGTGCGAAGCAGCTTCTATCTGTGACTGAAAAGATTCTCAACTCTGCCATTGAAAAGCATGATGAGTGAGGCAGCAGAGCAAGATGAGGGGCTCTCGCTAAAGCATGAAAGGAAGGGCTTTCTGCAGTTCCTGTTGGAGCTTAATGAGCATGGAGATGATGCAGAATCGCTTACTTTGTAACAAATCAAGGCCCTACTCATGGTACTGTATTCTTATCTTTGGTTTGTAGTTTGTTGGTAGTCGACCAAGTGCATTTTGGCCATTGACACATGACTTTTGCCTTATTTTGACAATACCGAATACGGTCAGTATTCCCATATGCATGCGTGAGAGACTCATCATATAACATCCTTGTGATGATAAATCACTACTACAAAAAAGGTCATAGACAATGGCTAAAAACCGTTGTGGTTTCGATTTTTAAACCATTGACTTTAGCCGTGTCGTCTATTCTATATTATATATTAACAGTTGTAGTTTGTATCCTTCCATAATGTTTTTATATACGACTTTAGTCATGTCGTCTATTCTATATTATATACACAACGGTTAATAACTGTTGTAGTTTGTGTCCTTCCACAATGCTTTTATATACAACCGTTGTAATCAGTCACCTTCCAAGCTTCTTTTTATGTACAACTGTTGTAATTGGTTAACTTCCACAAATAGTTTTTACTTAAAACCGTTGTAATTTGTCACCTTCCACAATGGTTGTTACATAAAACTGTTGTAATTAGTCACTTTCCACAACAGTTTTATTTAGCACCGTTGTAATTTGTCTAGTTCAACAACAGTTTCTATATAACCATTGTAGATATTACAACTAGATAACGGTTTTTATGTCAAACCGTTGTGGAAAGACACATTAGATAACATTTCCATGAAAAAACCATTGTTGAAAATAGCATTAGGTCACCCACAAAATTCCAAAGCATTATCTTTGTTGTAGTTAATAAATAATAAATTTTTTGGGCTAACATATAAATATGGTAGAAGAACCAAAGAATGCTACTAACCAAATTGTCATTAGGAACTTAGATATACAGAGAGCAAGGTATGTATAATAGTCTCATATTTTTATTCTTTCATAATATTAGTAAGTGATTGTACATGTCTATTAAAGAGAATTGTAGGTAAGAGTAGAATAGGAAAGAGAAAGAACAAAGGTGGTTAAAAGTGTGAAAAAGCAAAAGGGAGTGTAAGTGGAGAAAATGAGAGTGAGAAAATCACATCCCTTAATTTAAGTAAGATAAATTGAAAAAGAGAAAACACGTACTTGGAGTTTGCTGCAAACCAGAGCACAGCAGAAGAGTTACAACACAGATAAATTTCATTTATACGTAAAACAAAAATTAAATTCAATAAACAAGCACATCCAATCATATTAAGCAGAAAATCTTATTAGCTGCATATTAAATCTTACAAATTGCAAAACAATATGTTATCCCCTTCTTGTAATCTGCCTCTCATTTCCAGTTTTAGCCATTTTCATGATCTCCACCACCAATTTTAGCCAGTATGTCGAGTTCACCTGTACCCACCTTGCGAATTCATCTCTAGTCTAATAACAATCTATCAGAGACAAATAACCCGAATAAGAAAACACTAATTCACCACGAATTTAAAAGATAAAAACAAAAACAAAAACAAAAACCTAGAAAGACCAACATAGTTTTGTTTTTTTTTTTAAGAGAAACCATTGTATTAATAGGGTGGATAAGTCATCCACAGCACTCGATTAAAAAAAAAAGCATCCACAGCCAACAAAAAAAAAAAAAAAAAAAATAGAACACCACATGAAAGAACCGGAGGAAGAAAAAAACAAAGGAGCGAATGAGGAACACAGATTCATTTCTCGGCAGCCATCAAATCCAACATAATGAAAGAAAGAGGCTTACCTGCAGAAAAAGAGAGAGCCGAGCCCATAAGCAGAAAACTCAGATTGGGGTTGTTGATGTGGGCATGACCGTGTGACGCATGAAAAATTTTAAGTTCCATGTTTTTGTTTTCTCAACAACTACACAACGGTTATGTTCAAAACCGTTAATAAATTGACACCGTGAAAAAATCAAACAACATTTTTTACATAGATGACGGTTTTATTGGCGATTTACAACGGCTTACAAAGAACAGTTGTAGAAAAAACAACTACAACGGTATGTATTAGGTGTTGTCTTTTTGCTATTTTGTAGTAGTGAATAAACTTTGCTGATATGCCTCTATGTGCCTCCTATAATTTATTTTCAAGAGCAAATTTTGATGTAGTAGTAAGGAGTAAATTAAAATGCGACAAATCTTTTTTCTGAACTTTTTAACAGTTTGATAATTTTGAACAGGACATTGTGGCTGGTGGTACTACTGACACCCACAGCAACAATGGTGGAAATGGGTAATGGCTGAGCTGATGCAACACCCGGATGACCTGAAAAAAGTTCAACAAGAACTGAAAGAAGTTGTGGGTTCGGACAACTTGGTTGAAGAGTCCCATGTGCCTAAATTACGTTACTTAGATGTTGTGATTAAGGAGACATCTAGATTGCACCCTGCTTTCCCTCTTCTGGCTCCCCATTGTCCAAGTCAATCCACCACCATTGGAGGCTTCAAAATACCAAAAAGATTCAAGTGTTTTTTTAAATGCTTGGGCCATTCACAGAGACCCTAATGTTTGGGACAATCCCTTGGAATTTAGGCCCAAGAGGTTCCTCAATGATCCTCGCAGCAACAACATTCATTACAATGGCAATAAGTTGGAATATCTTCCATTTGGTTCTGGGAGAAGAATGTGTCCTGGGATTCCCTTAGCAGAGAGGATGATGATCTATGTGTTGGCTTCATTTTTGCATTCATTTGAGTGGAGGTTGCCCAATGATGCAAAGCTTAACCTTCAAGACAAATTTGGGATTGTGACAAAGAAAATGACTCCATTAGTTGTCATTCCAACACCCAGGTAATCTAAATTGGAGCTCTATACTTAGATTTATTTTCATTCCCTCTTGAAAGATGCAGCATGCATGTCACACATATGCATTGATGCTCTTGGTTCAATCGTTTCCCCCATAATCCTTATTATCTTATAATAAATGGAGGAAATAAAGGACTTGGTGTGGTTTGTCTCATGTCACGAGTGATACCTTGTGATTAATGTTGTTGCACTTTCTAAATTACTTTTTTGTTAACAGATAGTTTAAACTTCAAAAAGAATTAATGAACAAAAAAGAACATCTTGAATAATACCATAAGGTTCTTCAAACCGCAACATATCAATCTCAAGAGATAGACGGTGGGTGGTTAGTTCATAAAAAAATATTAACAGTAAAAAAAATAAGGTTCAAAGCACTTCCTCGAGTATTTACTTCCAATTTGAAATTCTTGAATACGAACATTGTATTATTGTATTGAGGACACTACCTATATAGTAAATAATAATTTTGTAACATGGTTAAAGCACAAACAAGATCATGACAGAACTGGTTCCACTTTAAAGATCATATTTCGATACCGCTTTTGATACTTTAAACTATAGAACTAATTTAATTAGGTTTGGAAAGCACAAGTGCAGACTTAGTTTATCTCAACATGGTGATATCTAGTTAAACATAGAACTTTGGGTGCAGAAATTCAAGAATATGGATTATATGACGATGTTACTGTCTCATTCAAAAATTACTAGAATAGAGACAAGAATAAGATTAAATAACGTAACACTAAAGCTAGTGGTATATTGAATATCAATATAAGAGTCTTGGAATCTTCAAGTGAGATTCCATCATCACTAAATCTAGTTTCTTACATAATGGCCTCTGTACATAGTGTAGATTCCTACTAACTCCACTAATCGATCTTTTATTTCTTGGCCACATCGGTTTCAGTACAACTTCTTGTTAGTTGTTACATCAAGCTGATTTCATGCAAGCCTCAAATCGGCACATTTTGAGGTAACTTTCTACAAGTAGCTGATCAGAAATATCTTTTGAGGCACTTTATATGCATTGCTTAATTAAGCTGAAGCAGCAGCGACGCAAACAGGCAGATCTGTCTCAACATTAGGTGGAGTTCGAAGTATGGGGTTGCTCTCAAAGAAATTCACAGGCAGGTCAAAGCTAGATGACACCGTTGGCATTATAGGGAAGTCTTCTTGACATGGTATGTGATGAAACCCTATGTGTACCAGAGAACAATATCCTTGTTCTCGATTGGCCGGTCCCTACAAAATCAAAAGCACCAATTAGATACTATTTTTGTAAAAGATATGACCGGTAAATATGATACAAACAAATTAGATGCTTACTTATCGGACCAGACGACTAGGGAATTAGTCAAACAATATGGTTAGAATATTTTTCAGGTTTTATTTCATACTCCAAAAGAAGTTATTTATAGTACAAAGATGTAACCCTAGTAGGGTCAAACTAGGAAACAAAATAAAAACTTAATTACACAATATCTGTACAAAAAGGAAAAAAATATAATCCTAATAAACTAGGAAATAAATATCCTAATTAAGCTAGGATCTCGCTAACACTCCTCAAGTTAGAGCAAAGACGTCACGCATGTCCAACTTGTCAAGCAAGTTGAGAAAAACCGTAATGGACACAGCTTTCGTAAGAATATCTGCCAGTTGATATTCGGATGACATAAACAGAAAAGAAATAATTTTAGCATCCAACTTCTCTTTAACAAAATGTCGATCAACCTCCACGTGCTTTGTATGATCATGTTGCACAAGGTTATGTGCAATTGCATTTGCAGCTTTATTATCACAATACAAATCCATGGGTTTCTGGGGCCCAAACCCAAGATCTCTCAACAATCTTCTCAATCATAGTAATTCGCACACAGCTTGAGCCATTCCAAGGTACTTGGCCTCGGCACTCGACCTAGACACCACTTTTTACATTTTACTCCTCAAAGTAACAAGATTACCACCAACAAATGTGAAATACCTAGACGTAGAACGTCTATCAGTGACTAAACCAGCCCAATCAGCATCCGTATACCCTTCCACATCTATATGACCACACTTGCAAAATATTAACCCATTTCCATGAGTTACTTTCAGATACCTCAATATGTGCATCACAGCACTCATATGATCTTCACTAGGATAATGCATAAACTGACTCACTACACTCACTACATATGCAATATCAAGACGTGTATGAGATAAATAAATCAATCTCCCCACAAGTCGTTGATAACGCTCTTTATCTGTAGGGACTTGATCAAGATACAACCCCAACTTATGATTCGTTCACTAGGGTATCAATTGGTTTACAATCTAACATTCCAGTCTCTGAAAGTAAATCTAAAATATACTTTCTTTGAGACAGAAAGATACCATGTCTAGATCTGGCAACTTCAATCCCAAGAAAGTACTTCAAATCACTCAATGACTTCATCTCAAACTCAGAAGCCAGATACTTATGAAGATTTTGCATTTCTGCCTGATCATCTCTAGTCACAATCATATCACCAGCATAAATAATTAAAGCTGTCAATTTATCTTTATGACGTTGTAGAAACAAAGTATAGTCTGAGTTACTTTGGACATACCCAAATTTCTTCATAGATGCTACAAATCTCCCAAACCACGCTCTTCAAGACTGCTTCAATCCATATAAAGACTTCCGCAGCTTACACACAACACCCTACTTAGAGGTTACAGGAATACCATAAGGGAGATCCATGTAAATCTCCTCCTTGAGATCACCATGTAGAAACGTATTTTTGACGTCGAATTGTAATAGGGACTAATCGCGGTTAGGAGCCAGGGACAATAGTACATGCACAGTATTGAGCTTTGCCACTGGAGTAAAGGTCTCCAAATAATCCACTCCATAGGTCTGAGTATAACCTTTTACTACCAATCTAGCCTTGTAACGGTCAATGGAACCATCAGCTTTATACTTCAAAGTAAGCATCCATCTGCATCTAACAGTTTTCTTCCCTCGTGGCAAAAGAACTAAATCCCATGTTTTATTCTTGTTTAAGGCATCCATTTCAACATTCATGACATCCATCCATTTGGGGTTAGATAAAGCATCATGCATCTTAGTTGGCACACATATACTAGATAATTGACACAAATATGATGCATATGACTTAGACAAACGATAAGTTGACACATAATGGCTAATAGGATATTTATACTTAGCATGTTTATCAGGAGAATATTATACTTTAGGTTACCCACGAGTGGTTCGTGGGGGTAACTGATAAGTTGACACAGATAAATCATTAGAAATTACCTCACTTGATTCACTATCATGGGTAGATTGGGGCACTAGCAGAGCAGAAGGGGGTATTGCATCGAACTTATCCATACAATAATCACTATCATTATTTTCATATACAAGGGACTGGTCACTTGCTTCAGTGTGACCGGTCTTTTCGACACCGAGAGCACCTTCTTCATCTCCAGATATGGGCGATCGATCGAGTTCCAAAGGCGTCAGTCGTTTCTTCGCAAGGACCACAAGTTTCATCCTCAGATATGGGCGACCAGTCACTTGCTTTAGTGCGACAGGTTGTTTCCTTCCCGAGAGCAGTATCTTCAAACACATCATTCTCCAATCCAAGACTCTCCAATTCACTCCCCATTTCCCCCTGAATTGGAGATGATTGAGAGACATAATAGGGCACTTCTTCATGGAAAGTCACATCCAAAGTAACATGCACTTTCTGGGTAGGTGGATAATATCACTTATAACCTTTCTGAGTAGAAGAGTAACCAATAAAGACACATCGCAGAGCACAATGATCAAGTTTACTCCGTTGATAAGAATAGACATGAACATATGCAACACACCCAAAAACTTTAGGGCAACTTGGAGACTGAGACAGAGGAAACATGGTCACCAAACACATCATGTGGAGTCTTGAAATCAAGAACTCGAATAGAAGTACGATTAATCAAATAGGCAGCAGATAAAAAAAGCATGCCCTGATGGGAAATGTATATGTCCAACATAAGGGAGCGGGCAACTTCAAGTAATCGACGATTCTTACGTTCAGACACACCATACGGCTGAGGAGTAAATGGGGTTGTCATTTGGTGAATAATACCTTGAGCACGGAAGAAAGATGCCAAAGTGTTATTCATATATTTACCTCCATTATCAGTCCGGAATACTTTGACCCGAGCATGAAACTGAGTAGACACCATAGTACATAACTCTGGAAGGATAGAAGCAACATCATGTTTATTTTTTAGTAAGAAAACCCAAGTGAGTTGGGTACAATCGTCAATAAATGTGATGAACCAACGAAATCCATTCGAAGTAACGTGAGCCAGACCTCACACATCAGAATGCACTAAATCAAAAGGTTTTACTACTTTACTCACTCCAAAGGAAACACGGTCATGATGACTCTTGGCTAAAATACATGTCTCACAATTAAAACTGGACTCATCACAAGAGTGGAATGAAGATGGAAACAGACGCTTAAGGTAGTCAAATGATGGGTGTCCCAAGCGACAATACCATAACCAAATTTGTTGTTTGTCTTTGACACTGCAACTTTGGAACAGTGATTAACGACACAATCACGAACTGGTGCAGAAGGCAATGTCAAATAATATAACCCCTATCCTTTCACCATGCCCAATCATCTCGTGAGTCTTGAGATCTTGAAAAGAGTAATGCGTAAGATAGAAAGTAGCAAAAGCATTAAGTGTATCGAGTAATCGACCAACAGATAATAAGTTACAATGGATATTGGGAACTAGTAACACACGAGACAATGACAAAGTAGGAGTGAGAGAGATTGTGCCCTTACCAGTAATTGGATAGGGCAAGCCATTAACACTAGTTATGTATGGGTCACGGGTGTTGCTAGACAACTCATCAAAAAAATTAGCATCATAAGTCATATGATCAGAAGCACCAATGTCAATTATCCAAGTATTAGAGCCAATACACAAATTTGCAAAAGCAGCAGCAACAACACCGACAATGGAGTTATCACCCCTGATTGCAGCAAAAACTCAATAGATCACGACAGAGTATACAACGGAACACAGCAGAGGCACAAATACGACAAATGCATGAACACAGTAGAGTACATAGCCGAACACAGCAAAGGCACAAATACGGCGGATGCACGAAGACAGGAATGGCACAAACACTACAACACAACACACAAACCCAAGAGGGCACACACGACACAGGTAGAGAAAAAATATATGAGGATAGAACACGGGTGGGCATAACACACAGGTCACCAGAATACTAAGCTCTAATACCAAGTCAAACAATAGGGGTAGAATATTTTTCAGGTTGTATTTCATTCTCCAAAAGAAGGTATTTATAATACAAGGATATAACCCTAGTAGAGTCAAACTATGAAACAAAATAAAAATCTAATTACACAATATCTGTACAAAAAGAAAAGAAATATAATCCTAATAAACTAGGAAATAAATATCCTAATTAAACTAGGATCTCGCTATCAGTATCTTCACCCTGACTTTGGCAAATGAGAAACCCACCAGCCCCTTACTAAAACTTTGGATCACCATTGCACCAAAACTATATATATATATATATATATATATATATATAATACAAATAAGTTATAGGATCAAAGACAGAATGGAGCACTGTGACCGTTTCGAAGTGAGTCAGCTTCGAGTAAAGAGGGCTTCGCTTGGCTTAAAGAAAGACTAGGATTTTGACTTCGTTTTGTCTCCTTTTCGTCTTGGACTTGGACTAGCCATGGCTATGATCGTTGTTTTGCTTCTTCCTTTTTCTTCTCTTTCTGGTCGGAGCTGTAGCTATCTTCCAAAGTTAGGAATCAAAAAAACTAGACCACGGTCATATTGAGAAATTTGGAAAAACATATTTCCTTTTAACACGTTAGTTGATCGGCATGTTGGAATAAGATTAAGTCAAAGTCAATTCTTGTGAATCTCACATTTTTAGATGGAAGTCGAAAGACATGATATGCTAGATGAGTTATTTTGTTGTACACCTAATCTAATGTGAAAATTTTATTTTTACTTTTATTAATTATTGAAACGTAAAAAAATTTTGTTGGCTAGTTTTGCAGAGGGGAAAAAAATGTACGCCTTCTTCTTTAATTTTTTTTTTTTAAAATTTATTTGGTAAAAACCATAGAATGGATGGAATATGTTAGTTGAGGTTTTTTTTCCTTAAGTCCTTAGAAGTCATTTTACAAATTGGTGAATTGTATTTAAAATTTTGAAGATAAGGTGGTGGTTTTTGGGGGGGAGGGGGGAGAATAGGACAATAGGTGAAAATAGCAACACTTTTTAATAAACTCAAGGGATTTTAAGCCACATAAATTCATTGAATTTGTTGATCAGGTTGTGATGTGGATTAACACAGTGGTCTACAAGGCCCATGCAAAACACTAAACGATTTTTTCTAATATTTTATCACGTACGTTCCCCTTTAGGGATGGCAAAAATCCCCGCAATGGCGAGTCCCCACCATAATGGGGAGATTTATAGGCCAAACGGTATCGAGTACGGGATCCCGAACTTGAAAAATCCCGACGCTATGGGGAGGGGATAGTATTAGCGTCCCCATTACCGAACCCGACCCGAAAATAAATAAATATATAATTATAATATTTATGTTTAAACCTAAGTTAACCTTCCTCTCTTAATTCTTACTAATCTTCTATAGAATTTCATATTGATGTGATTTTGAATAGTTGAGTTGAACTTTATAGTTAATTTGGATGTGTTGAATAATAATTTAATAAGTGTTGAGGCCCAAAAAATCCACGGTTGGGCCCGAATAAATTCTTGACCCAGTACGACACATAACTTGGGAAGAAACCCAATTTGGGTACCCCAAGAGTTCATCATCTACGCTTGCACACGTGCCACGCCAAGCAAATAACCCACACGCCACGCTACAAACTTAAGTGGGCCCAAGACACGCGAATGCCTGGGGCTTGCTGAGTGGGTTGTGGTATGGATGGTTATGAGTTTCATAAGGCCTATTGATGAGCCGAGAAAAGGAAGTTTTGGACTGCTTGGGAGCCCCGAATCTCAAGCTTATTTCTTGAGCCCAAATATGTGGGTAAGCATAAAGGAGAGAAAATAGTACATTACTTTAGAAAAGATAGCTTATCACTTTAGGAAGTTGGCCCATCCTTTTAGTGAACTAGCCCATTACCTTAAAGAATGGCCCAAGTGACCAACAAAATATCTGAAAGTCTCCAGCACATGGCTAGAGACAAAACCATGACAAAAGCCAATAGCCACTCATTCATCTGCAGTCACTGAATCTCCAGCACATGGCCAAACACAAATCCAACGCAAGCCATCAGAAAAACCAAGGGATACTTGAGCAAAACACCCTTCAATGTACATACCCATTTCTTTCCCCCATCAGATCTAGCCATAGAAGAGGAGAGAAAAGAAGGAAGAAAGATGGCTGAAAATATGAGTCTCCCACTAAAACAGCTACGGGAAATGGGGCCTTGAGCTCCCAAAAATTCCTGATTTTGTGCAAATGGGCAGAGTGGATTTCACCAAAATAGGATTATTGAAGAGATGAGGGGAGAAAGGAAGGGAAAGACTTGGCCAAATTAGATAGAAACCATTAGGGTTTCTTGGAAAAGAGTAGCTTCTAACGCCTATAAAAAAAGGCATTTCCTACCCATCATCACAACACACATCTAGAGAGCAAGCTTCATCTCTCATCTCTGAAACTTTGCAATTTCGTGCTCACTTCATCTTCCTCCTCCTTAGTTTTCTCTCTTGGCAAGCTGTTCTAACACCTGACAGAGCCTTTGTCAAGCTGCAGGAAAAACACTCATTGCCTTCATCTCTCTCCCCCTCTCTCTACTCAACGAATCCTCTTAGAATCTCTTCCCTCATGCCTTAAAAACTCTGTTTCTCATAGGAAATCGCAACCATTTCTCTCTCTCATGCTAAACTCATGAATGCTCAGCTCCCATGCCACAAGCTTCTTATGCCAAGCCAATAATTTATCTGTAAATTGTTGTTATTTTTGTTGGTGAAGGTAACCAATGTGTTTCCTAAGGCTTCACTATCTTTTCGAAGCACTCTTGGGGCTTGATCTTCGAACTCAAGCTCAAGGGGCAATTTTATCCATTTTGCTATTTACAAGAGCCCAGCCCGTAGTAGCTGGGAAGAAAAAGCCCTACAAGAATAAACTTAATGTTAAAATGTATGATGAATATTTTTTTATGCAAAAAAAAATTGGGAATTTGAGGCAGTATGGGGATAGTCCCCGACAGGATCAGACGGAGATTTCCTAAACCTATTAAACGAGGATGGGTTCGGCGACGGGCGGGGATAGAGAGCGAGGATGGGGATGGTATTGTCATACCCGGCCCCTACTCGACTCGTTGCCATCCATTTTCCCTCATTCTATTAGTCTAAAATGAAACGACCCGATCCAATTTCCACTTTGGAATCCGGTCGAAACTCGCTTAAATCGACACTGGTGATGTGGGTCAAAATGACCAAAATGTCAAAACAGAATAATAACCGAGGACTCGATTCGTGGCTGCACTGTAAATCGTAGGCTACCTACGCACTTACTTCCGAGGATCAAGCCACACGTAGTTCTTTCTCTATTCCGACCAGAATCGGTTTGTTTTATCTGTAAACCTCGCTCTAGGGCTGACATTTCGGAGTATCCGGGACTCCATTTTACGATCTGTCAAATACCATACGATCCTGGGAAAGTCTAGATTAACATAATTGGAATTAACTACAATCCAACGGTTCAAATGTATTGAACCCGGAAATCGCATACTAGGCGAGATCCGTTCGGGGTCTAAACGATATCCGAATTAAGTTCCGTGAAATCCTACGCGCTCGTGAGGGCTAGGAGGTCATTCTAAAACTGTCTGTGATCCCCACCTCGTTGCCCACGCTACGCCGCCTCACGCCGGCACGCGTGGTGCCTAAAGCGATAACGCCTCGCCGGAAAAACTCAACATCTCGGCTCAAGACTCCTATCCTAGGTAAAACACCTTATTTGGAACCACTTTTGTTCTTGGACCTATCCCAAAAAGTGGCAAGAAGTGGCTGAAACCGTGATCTCAAAACCGGCCGAATCCTAGGTTCGAAATTAACCCTCTCACGCTAGAAATTCCTCAAATCCTACTCAACCATCAGCTAGATCATGAAAAATAGCTAGAAATTCATACCTCACACGACTGGATTGGTGGCCGGAGGAGGGAGAAACCGCTAGCCAAAGTTCTGTCAAAACCGGTCGGAAAACATGGTTTTCCGACATGCCGCCACGCATCAAGGCGAACAAGACACAGGCGTGTTGGCGAGAGCTAGGCCGGTCATTTTGTGACCGGTCTCAGACTGCGGTGGCCGGAGAGCGGCGTGTGGCTTGGTGAAGCCACCGTTGGAGAGAAAATCGGGTGGCTCGGGTGCCGAGAGAGAGAGAGAGAGAACGAAGGTTTTAAAAATCTAGTTTTCCAAAATTACCTTTTTGCCCTTGAATGTATTTTGACCGTATTTTCTTCGTTATAATTCCGATTCGAGTCCACTACGTGTCTACGGACTCGTTTCGTCGCGCTCTACGCAACGGTATAATTGAAATCCCCAATTTCCTTTTTGGACAAAAAGTCAACCTTTGACCTAATAAAAATTCTAAGGGCATTTTAGTCTTTTCTTCTAATAAATTAATAATTAAATATTAATTTTTGGTTTGGGTTATTACAATCTACCCCTTAAAAAAATTTCGTCCTCGAAATTTACTTACCCATCACTCGGAAAGGTGAGGGTACCAAGCCTGCATCTATTACTCGAATTCTCAAGTCTGTTCTTTTGAAACTGACTCACCAATTGCATCTCAAAAACTGTAACTATAAGGCAATCAATAAAACCTAGATGTCACACATTTATGTCTGAATACCTGAGGTGGCTTAAGGAAATATAAAGCTCTGAAAAAAAAATCTGATAAATAATTGAATTCTGATAAATTTAAAACTATCTTTGCCCTCGACTCTAAGATTTAGCAAAAATCTCTTTTTCCCTCTGAGTGTCTGACACTTGGCTAATGCTGGGTGTAAAAGACTAGTTTACCTTTTTAACTGAATTTAAATAAAATTTTAATGTGACTTCTACCAAAAATTTTGGCAGTCTCCAGAATCAACATTTCCCAAAAAAAAAAAAAAATTTACTCAGTAAAGCAAGTATAGATGTTTAAATATATATCTATATCACAACTGCCAGCATGTATCGAAGTATATCCAAAAGGAATCAAGGATCATAACACTCAAGCCTCAGGTTGCAACAATTCAAATAAATGAACTTGCTCATAAAATTCATCTCAACCTTCAAATCAAACATAAACTCTGGTAATCTCACTCAACAGCCTGTAACTTAAAATATTTAAAAGCATATAATAAGATACTGAACTCATGCATTCCTGCTTATACATAACTTACTAAGCAATACTCTTGCTGAAAAAAACATTGAATATATAGTTCATCCTGCTTTGTAATCCTTGCTGGACTCATGAGACATTTGTTCAACCTCGATCCGCAATCCTGGCTCCCACGGTCCGGATAACTGTAAGACTCGTGGGGCAACATATGCTAGAAGTACTGGAACTGTTTAATACCATATCCAATAATAACAATTACAGTCAACAATCTAAATAACATAAAATAAGATAAATTAAAGCAATCTGGATGAAAATAAAATACAATAAACAAACTTTGAATAAACTTGCATCGAACTCATTTAAAATTCATAAGTAATCATGTGTGGGTATATGTATGTATATATATATATATAGATGTAATGCTTAAGAAAATAATGATAACTGTATAAAATCCTCTCCACCTAGGCGTACCCCCATAGCTGATCCACACCTCGATATCCATCAATTCCTCGATAACCATCAATTCCCGCAGGTCTCGAGGATACAAAATCAACTCGAGCCGCAATCGATATCCGTCAATTCCTGGCAGGTCTCGGTGACACAAAGCCAACCCGAGCCGCGAATCGTATCCGTCAATTCCTTGGCGGTCTCGTGACACAAAGCCAACCCGAGCCGCAACTAGCGTGACTCGGGGACCGTAGTCACCGATCCGCAAACCGCAGTCTCGAGACAACCTCTCAATCCGAAAGCCGCAACCGGCACCACACGGCCAAAGCGGCCCCGAACTCGTGGGGCAAAATAATCGATCGCTCAAAGCAATCGGGGTACCCTCACGGTGGGTTTGAAAACCATAATCTGCTATTTACACAAACTTTCGATAAATTGGTTTTCAACTGAACTTAAAATATATTCATATATGCATCAATATATATGTACCAAAATCTGATGAAAACCAAAAATTAAATTTCTTCCTTTTCAACTCCTGAATATCTGCACCAACTACTTAGCTAGCTGGTTAACCACATTACTCTTTGCTTAGCATGTCATTCCAATATTAAATTTATTATATGAACAAATATAAATAGGTGATAAAAAAAAACAGATAATGAAATACTCATCCTGCTAAACCTCAGTTCTCGACATAAATGTGTATATACAATAACATATATAACAAAAATTTTATATGAAAACCTCAACAAATTTTTCAAATCCTTCTAGATATCTGTTTTCCCAGTCACACCAATGCAATAAAATAAAATAACAATTGAAATAACAATTGGAATAAAAACAACCTAATCATTGTCCAGCAATTTCAGAAAATACGGATGCATAAGTAATGCAGTGTCTACAGGAAGTTAACCTAATGCTCGATACCAATTGAAACGACCGATTAAATTTCCACTTTGGAACTGGTGAAACTCGCTTAAAATCGACACTGGTGATCGTGGGTCAAAAATGACCAAAATGTCTCAAAACAGAATAACACAACCGAGGACTCGATTCGTGGCTGCACTGGTAATCGTAGGCTACCACGCACCCTTTCGAGGGATCAATCCACACGTAGTTCTTTCCTCTATTCCGACTCAGAATCGGTTTGTTTTATCAGTAAACCTCGCCTAGGGCTGACATTTCTGGAGTATCCGGGACTCCATTTTACGATCTGTCAAATACCATACGATCCTGGGAAAGTCTAGATTAACATAATTGGAATTAACTACAATCCAACGGTTCAAATGTATTGAACCCGGAAATCGCATACTAGGCGAGATCCGTTCGGGGTCTAAACGATATCCGAATTAAGTTTCGTGAAATCCTACGCGCTCGTGAGGGCTAGGAGGTCATTCTAAAACTGTCGTGATCCCCACCTCGCTGCCCACGCTACGCCTCACGCACCGGCAAAGACGTGGTGCCTAAAGCGATAACGCCTCGCCGGAAAAACTCAACATCTCGGCTCAAGACTCCTATCCTAGGTAAAACACCCTATTTGGAACCACTTTTGTTCTTGGACCTATCCCAAAAAGTGGCCGGAAGTGGCTGAAACCGTGATCTCAAAACCGGCCGAATCCTAGGTTCGAAATTAACCCTCTCACGCTAGAAATTCCTCAAATCCTACTCAACCATCAGCTAGATCATGAAAAATAGCTAGAAATTCATACCTCACACGACTGGATTGGTGGCCGGAGGAGGGAGAAACCGCTAGCCAAAGTTCTCATCAAACCGTCGGAAAACATGGTTTTCCGACGTGCGCCACGCATCGACGGCGAACAAGACACAGGCGTGATGGCGGAGCTAGGCCGGTCATTTTGTGACCGGTCTCGTGACCTGCGGTGGTCGAGGCGCGTCGGTGGTTTGGTGAAGCCACCGGCTGGAGAGAAAAATCGGGTGGCTCAGTGCCCAACGTGAGAGAGAGAGAGAGAGAAACCAAGGTTTTTTAAAAAATCTAGTTTTCCAAAATTACCTTTTTGCCCTTGAATGTATTTTGACCGTATTTTCTTCGTTATAATTCCGATTCGAGTTCACTACGTGTCTACGGACTCGTTTCGTCGCGCTCTACGCAATGGTATAATTGAAATCCCCAATTTCCTTCTTGGACAAAAAGTCAACCTTTGACCTAATAAAAATTCTAAGGGCATTTTAGTCTTTTCTTCTAATAAATTAATAATTAAATATTAATTTTTGGTTTGGGTTATTACATAAAAGGTCTTGGGGGGGGTGTATTCCATTAGGATTCTAGAGCGTTTAAAAAGATTTTGTTTAAGTGCCAGCTTTCATAGAACTTGATGGAACTTTATAATTCGTATAGAACTTGATAGACTTTTAGAAGACTTCTGTATAATTTTTTTAATAAACTTTCTTAAGCTTTCATAGAACTTGATAAGCTTTTATTCCAGACTTATGTAGACAGTATATTTCATTTTATCCCCATCCTTGTCATTTAAAGAAAGAAACTTGAACTTTTTCAATCAAATTTGTTTTTGTTACCCAAAGCAAAAACAAAAAGTACTTGTTTACAATGGAAGAACATATGCACAGTTCAAAATGAAAAGAATAATCCAAGAATGTTGTGTCAAATATGCACAGTACTTTTTGTATGCACAGTACCTATTTGACCATGAATGCTGTGTTAAATATGCACAGTACTTTTTATATGCATAGTACTTTTTGTATGCACAGTATCTATATGACCATGAATGTTGTGTCAAATATGCACAGTACTTTTTGTATGCACAGTACCTATTTGCACGGTATTTTCAATGTTGTCAACATATATAGTAACATTGATGTATATAAAAAAGATGAAATGAAAAACCAAATTCATAACATCTTTTCCTTTAACAACATGAAATAAAATGATCTTTCGACATGTCTATCTTCTGACTTTCATCATCAAAGACAAAGTCCTCTATTCCAACATGTCTATCTTCCACCCTAAAAGTTCTTGCATCAGTATTATCACCCAATCCTAGCAGTTGCATTCCCAATTACAATTTGCAGATCCTTATAGTCCTCACAAGTTTTTGTTTGAATACTTGTGTCTTTTGGGTGGGACTATAACAAAAACAATAATGAAAAAATAATTATTTAACAGATTATGTATTCAAGTTACCAAACAGAATTATTTAAAGAAAATTTAATAACCTAACCTTAAAGTAGTCTTTCCAAACTTCTTCAGGATCAGTGAATTTCTTTGTGGTTGGATCCCACCCAAATCCAGAGCTGTGATGGAGAAGCTGTGAATATTTTTGGTATTCTCTTTTAAAGTACTTTAGCCAACTCTGGTATTGAGAATAGGTTTTGTGACACCTAAGTTTTTCATTAATCTTGGAGAGTATTTTGGTTTCTACAGTTGCCTTGCTTAGCATTCCATTACTCTCTTCCACAGTCTAAGCATTATAATCTTGTTTGCTCTTCCTTTTCCATTTACTTGTTGTGTATTTTCAGACTCCATTTGAGTGCAGGGTAAAGTTTCCCATTGCCTTGAGAACCATTGACTGGTCGACAAGTCAACTTTCTTTGGTGTGCGAGCGTGCCACTGTTAGCAATAGAAATTCTAGCAGACTTCTTTCAAATAGATAACTTGTGCCCCAAGTTACTAATTTCTAAACAAACGATTGTGAATTTGGGTGAGGAATACCTCCCAAGTAAGTTCTTTTCTTGCCTCAGACTGGTGAGGACTTCACAATTTATTTCAGTACAAAGTTGGTAGTTCTTGCTGTAATAAATGATAATAAAGTGAGTTTTTAGATGAATCGCCTTTTACAAGGCTTAGAAAGAAAAATCAACTCTAGAAAGACAAATATACAGCTGGAATTCTATTTCGCCTATATAGAAGTCTCTGATCCGGCTGACTAGGTATATCGATCTTTGGACTGAATCAGAACAATTTCAACCGCAGTTTCAGCTGTAAATCGATACCAAAACTTGATTTTGGCAAACACTACTACAAAAGGAAAAACACGACGGAATTCACCGTCGTGTATTCTGCTTTTCAAATGGTCGTGGAATCCACCGACATCTTTTCGATAACAAAACCACGACGGTAAATAACCGTCGTTGTTAAAACAAAAAACATCATCAAAAATAAAAACCGACGTCTTTGTACTGCAAAAAGACATAAAAAAGCGATCGAGGATGAGAATAGATGACCAACTCTAACAAAAAAACGTCATTAAAAAGGAAACATATGACATATATTAACATAACATGGCCGCAAGATAAACATACAACGACGAGAACTAAAACTTAACACCGTTAAATAAATCTTTAACGACAAATAGAAATATGACGTCTTTACATACATAATAGACGACGTTATTGACACCTACTACGTCACAACATTTCCAACAACCGTCGTAAAATAAATTTTCCACTTAGATTTTTCTATGAATTATGACGTGGAAATATATGTCGGGTCATTACTTACAACGCATGTATGTACAGAGACGACGTTGAAATAAATAAACAACGTCGGTTCTAAATAAATGAGAGCTGTATTACAGAATTTATACGTCATATTTTGAAATATAATCGTTGTGTAATGACTCAAACGGCATCGTTTCTAATTCCACCGCCGTGTAAAATAATTTTAACGACAGGATCTGAAAATAAACGACGTGGAAAAAATGATGGGGTCATTAATTACGACACATTAATTTATAAAGACGACGTTGTCGTCTATATACAACGTCATTACCATGAAAAAGACCATCGTGTTTCATAATTTATACATCTTCATTAAAAAAATTAACGTCGTCTAATTCATATATCTTAATATCGACAAATTTAATGGACTTCAAATATCGTCATGAATTCATCCTTTTCCACTTCGTTTATGAAAGAACATGCGACGTGGTAAATTCATGACGACATCGTCTTTTGTAACGCTTCAGGTTAAAGATCTCGCTTTTAGACGCCGTGATATAGGATTGAGTCATGTTATTTTGAATTACATGGCGGTTCTTTATGCTTGTCCGACGTGTTATCCTGGATAACTGTTTCACAATAGCGTCGTGGTTCTTCATTGTTACGGTGCTTTAAGACGTCGGTAAATATATTGCGGTCGTTGAATGCTTCAAAACGTCGTTATTTATTGGGAGCTTTAGTAATATACCCAAAATGGGACCTGAATTTATAAAAAAACCCCACATAGAATACACTTTATAAACACACCCAAAATCCATTTATTATATAACAAATTAGTGTTCAAGTTCCTATAAATTACAGGTCTGCCACTATCAAGCCCAACACCAAACAAACTCAAAAGACACCCAAAACAAACCCAGCCCAAACTTATAAACAAGCCCAAACCGTAACTTTCGTCCAAAAAAAAAAAAGTAAACCGTAACTTAAAAAAAAGTAAACCGTAACTTCCAGCACTTTCATTAAACGTTCTCTGCAAAACGTCTCTTCACTTCACTCATCGTCTTCATCAAGTCAAATCGTCTTCATCAATTCGTCTTCATCGTCGTCGAAACCGAGACTCCATAACCACCACCAAGATTGATCTCGTTTCAAAAACAAACACCAGACACTGACCAAGACAAAATTTCAGAGAACCATTTCAACAAGAAAACGCTTCAAAGGTAAGACATTTACAAACCAAACCTTTACTGTAATATTGATTATTTGCTACAAAGATCCAGTCTAGGGTAATAACAGTATTTTAGATTCGAATGAAAGACAAAATCTTGAAACTATATTGGATTTCACTATAGGACTGACTGCATAGGACCATTACTCTAGTCACTAATTTAGCGGCTAGCATGCTGATTAATGGCTATAAAGTTCCAGTATATGGTAATAACACTGATTGTTCCCTATGAAATACTATTTCTAAGGCATGTCTACCACTGTCAAGTTCCAGTATATGGTAATAACACTGATTGTTCCCTATGAAATACTATTTCTGAGGCATGTCTACCACTGTCAAGTTCCAGTATATGGTAATAACACTGATTGTTCCCTATGAAATACTATTTCTAAGGCATGTCTACCTCTGTCAAGTTCCAGTATGGGGTATTAACACCGATACTTTACTGTCGTGTTCCTATTTCTAATGCAGGTATACCAATTAAAAGATGAAGAAAGAAAGAGCCAGAAGAAACTCCAAAACAAAAGGCCAACAGTCATCATCCAAAACAACAACAAACAAGAAGCCAAGCAGATGGGAGGACCCAATTATGTGCAGATCAAGAGCAACATGCTCTCTTTTGCAACAATAATTGACAACATCAGACAGAGACTTGAACGTCGGCACGATGTCTTAACACTGCTATCAAAGACACCTTTTTGGGCATTAATAGAAGCATATATCCAGAGAAGGTTAACAAAGGTAGAGTGCATGAAGTCTAACTACGACATTGTGAGACTCATACAAGTTTATGACACAAAGACAAAGAAGTTCAAGTTTAATGATGTTGACAGCGAGATGAAAAGCAATGATGTGGCTGAAATTTTTGGCTTGCCAAACAGTGGCAAGAAGTTACCAAGCACAACAACCTCAACAAGGCCAAAATTGCAGTTTGTAGAGAAATACTTCGCGCGGTATAAGAAGATAACAAAGACTTCAATTGATAAGTGCTTGAATTTAGCACTTGAAGATGAAACAGAAGAGGGTGCTATGGATGTAACAAGATTGATAATCCTACAACTCTTCATGACCAATCTATTCTGCAACTCTGGTTGTACACTTGCTTGGACATATACAACCACAATAGACACCTTAGAAGAGATGGGGAAATATAATTGGGCTCGAGGAGTTTTGGACTACATGTATTTTGGATTAGAACAAGCAAAGAAGAACAAGAAGGACAAAAAAGCAAAGCGTGAGTGGCTGCCTAATCCTAATACTGGTAAGAACACAAATCTCCAAACTGCAAATTCGTAGCATTATTCTAATGATATGAATTGACACGTGATATTTCAAAAAATATTGTGCAGTATTACTGTGTCAAAGATCTAACCTGCTCACTCCAATTCTGGAAGAGAACAAATGACACCAATTGTCAAATGGAGTCTTCAAGAACTCAGCAAGCTTCATCATCTAAAGAACAACTGATAAAGGTACTCTTTCCTTTCAAATAATCTGCAGCTGATATGACAACATTGTTAATACCATGTCATGTACATACTTGTTAATACCATGTCATAGAAGTAAACTATGAATACCATGTCACAGAGGTAAACTATGAATACCATTTCATAGAAGTACACTATTAAAACCATGTCATAGAATTACACTCTTAATACCATGTCATAGAAGTGCACTCTTAATACTAACTCTACTCAACAAACAGATAAAAAGCACTAAAGCTCAAGAGCCAGGATGATGATTCTGAAGAAGAGAATGAAGAGAATGATGATGATTCTGAAGAAGAGAATGAAGAGGAGGATGATGGTGCTGAAGAAGTGAATGAAGAGCATGATGATGATGCTGCTGAAGAAGTGAGTGAAGACAAGGATGATGCTGCTAAAGAGGTGAATGAAGAGCATGGTGATGCTGCTGAAGAAGAAAATGAAGAGGAGGAGGATGCTGAAGTGAATGGAGACCATGATGATGCACAACATCAAGTCCAAAGAACACCACAGTACAAGAAGACCTCCAAAATGAAATCCCGAATACCGGAATTCAACGTTGTTTGAGGAAATTGTTAGATCAGTACCTGAATACAAGGAGGATGAAATACAGCTTACAAAAGAGTATATGATGGCGATCAATAATGCTGCTGAATATTGGACGAAGAAAGGAGAGCATCAAAAGATCCGTGATGCAATAGCATCTTGCATTAAACAGAATAAATTGATTCAGATGCTGTACAATGAAAAAGAAGAATTATTGAAGCATCAGCAGCAACTGCAGAAGATGGTTAAGGAAGCAGCACATCACAAGAAAGTCATACAATTAGATGTTCATCAGGAAAAATCCTACATGACAAAGCTGCAGCTAGAAAATGATCAACTTCTTGCAGAGAAGATTTCCTACTTGGACATTATTAATGAAAAGGAAGCTGTTATTGTCTCGTTGAGAGATCAAAAATTAGCGCAAGAACTGCAGAGTGAAGAGGATAAAGAAGAAAAGAAAGAAGGTGAAGCAGAAAAGATAAAATCAAGAAAACCAGATTCCTCATTCCCTAAAGCAGAGACGAGAGCACAAAAGAGAAAGGCACAAAAAAAACCAGCCAAATCAAAGAAGAAGGCCAAAGGTTCATTCCTGCAATGGAATACATATCAGGTCTACAACATGCTGGATGAACTCTCACAAGAAAAGCTGAGAAATTACTGGAAAAATTCAGTTGATGGGTAAGGCAATGTGTTTCATTCATTTTCAATGCAAGATGCTATTATTGAACATGCATTAGAAAATAGGATTTCATTGTGTTATTACCCTATACTAGAACTTTACAGGGGGTAGACATGCATTAGTTATAGGATTTCAGAGGAATCTAGCAGTGTTATTACCCTATATTGGAACTTTGCAGTGATAGACATGCATTAGATATAGGATTTCATAGGATACAAGCAGTGTTATTACCCTATACTGGAACTTTACAATGGTAGACATGCGTTAGAAAAAGGTTTTTTAGGAAACAAGCAGTATTATTACCCTATACTGGAACTTTATTGAACAGTTCTTTCAATTTTATTGCCATTTTTTCTAACTACAAATACTGTTACAGCACTGCTTTTTGGCAAGGGACAAGCATTTTGTTCAAAGATGACATACAAAGCTTATTAAGAGATGCTGAAATTTATGGACAAATCATAGATGCGTATGCCGAGATACTTCATCATGATGAAAAGAAGGACCCTAAAAGACAACAGAATGCATACATCACGTGCTACGCATACGTAAGATCATAGCTATCCCATTACTTCTAGTAAAAATCACAAATTATTCATCTTCCTATACTTTTCACATTCTCTCTAATGCCGAAACTATTAATTTTGCAGAGGTATCTCACAGATAAAATGCACCCAAGAACATTCGATGAATATTTTGTCAAACTCCTTGAATGCATAGGGAAAACTTCAAAGGTGTTCATACCAATAACGGATGGCGGACACCACACCCTGCTTGTCTTCGACACCAATTCATTGCAATGGACGCACTACAACTCATTGAGGGGGGAAACTGAGCAAACCGTTGAATACTACAACAAAAAAGCAATAATTTTGGTAAGACAGACTCCTACTATGAACTGTTAATACAAGGTATGAACAAAACAGTTAATCAGTGAAGCTAACAACATACTTGCCTACAATGCAGGCAGACGCAACAAATGTCTTCCTCAATAGTGTCAAGGAATGTGCTCCAACAATTCTAGAAAAAAACAGCTTCACACTTCTTGAGTTCAAGAAGCCCGTCTACAATGAAGAATTGACCGACGAGATTGCAAAACTTCTTCGAAACCTGAAAGTTACACCAGCAATTGCTCAAACAATACAATATCTGATGAAACATGATCCCACCAAATTCAACTTTAAGGAGGACAGGGAATGCGCCCAACAACCTGAAAAGTCGTAAGTTTCACAATAACACTTTTCTTCCCCCAATTCAAATTAAACTATGATTCACTAAATGTTGCATATATATATGTGTGTGTGTGTGAATTTGCAGAAACGATTGTGGAGTATTTGTCATGTACTACATGCAGAAGTTGTCACAAGGAAAACAAATTGAAGAAAGCTTGAGTACAGAGCATGTGTGGGAAATGAGAAAAGAAGTTTTATTGAAGACAATGGAAAGTGAAAAAAGTTGGTATTTCACAAAAGAGAATGAAGGATGAAAGCATGGATTTCACAAAATTTAGAACTATAAAATAGTAAATGTTCGGCTTCTAACTTCCAAATGTCAAATTGTTAATATGTAGCTTCTAACCAAAATCTTTTGATGCTTCTTAACTTTCAAATGTCAAATAGTTACTGTGTAGTGAGATTCAAATGTAAAAAATTGTTACTCTATAGCTTCTTCTATATTTCAAACTGCGAATTAACAGTGTTCAAAATGCGTATTAACAGTGACTTTCAAAAAGCCCAGCCCAAGTTGAGAAAATCAAGGTCAGAAACGAAATAAAGCCCAAAACAAATCAACCAAGCCATAGAAAAATACAGAAAAAGGCCCAGTCTAATTTGACAAAAAAAAGCCCAAACAAACCAAAAAAAGAGCCCAGAAAACTCAACAAGCCAATAAAGCCCAATTTCACTAAGCCCATTGAAAAAAAAGAAAATATCTCAACGCAGAGTACACGCACGCACCCAAAAAGCGAAAAACCCACTCACCCTCTCACTCCGATCTTTGCGACGCGACCCACTCCAAAAGCAGGCGAAAACCTCCATAACCACCAGGCAGGAGACAACCTCCATAACCACCAATCAACGACAAACTCCATAACGAGAAAGCCGGCGAATCGAAGTTATATTCTGCCATAGCCAAAAGTCTTCAAAATCGACACTACAAAAAGCAACTGAGCACAAGGACAACCAGGAAAAAGGGAAGAAAATTTCTTCCATAAACATCGACAGAAAGGTACAATCTCAAAAACCCACAATGACTTTCCACTTTCGTCTTAAGATTCTGCTAACTAATGCAAGAGTACCACGTTTAATACAGGTAACCAACGAAAAGGTCCAACAATGACAGAAACAAACACTCAAGATTCTTCACAAATGGCTGACAAAGCATCACTATCAGACTCCCAGGTATTACAAAATCTCTTAACGTCAAAGTCCAATAGCAATGTTTTGAAAAGACGCATGTTTCGACTGCAAATGTATACGTTTCACAACTGTTCATACCATGTCATAGAACTTGAACTGTTAATACCATGTCACAACTGTTAATACCATGCATCTTGCTCTTCTAGGCATCGCAAGCGTGCACTTGAAGACCAAAATATATAGCATCCTTTATTAATCAAAATCGTGATCGCTATGCATCTTTCTCTTCTAGTGCATCGCTTTGCAGGCACTTGAAGACCAAAATATATAGCATGTTATGTATCTTGTTTCTAGTGCAATCGCAGCAAAGCATGCACTTGAAGACCAAAATATGTAGCATCCTTTGTTAATCAAAATCTGGGACTTCTATGCATCTTGCTCTTCTAGTGCAACATGCACTAGAAATGTATATGAAAAAAAATCGTAGTGCACTAAAAAAGAGAAGCATGAGGTTCAAATGCATAGAAGTAAATGGTTAATACCATGTCATAGAAGTATTAATACTTATGTTTCATCTTTCTTTTGTTTAGTTAAAGTAACCTATTTGTTTCACTTTGCAGGTGGTCATATGGAAAAAGGTAACCGGGTTGAAATTCAAAAAAAAAGCATACAAAAGGATCACAAGCCAGCAAAAGCACAAAACAGCATCAAGAAACACACAAGGCACACCACCAACAACAGCAAAAGCCAAACTATCCACACCCAAATCCGCAAACACACTGAAACCAAAGAAAACAACGAAGACAAAAAAAACACAATCCCAAACACAAAAACCTCAACCAAACAGACGCAATAACCCAGATTATGTGCGATCAAGAGCAACATGCTCACATTTGACAACACATTGCAAACGGTAAAAGACAAGCTTGCAGCAAGAAAGGACGTCCTCAAGATCCTACAAAAAACGCCATTCGGAGCATCATCAAGGCTTACATGGAAGGTCATTAACCAAGGTAGAATGCCAGTCTAATTATCAAATAATTAAACTAATCAGACTCTACAACCCCGCAACCAAAAAATTCAAATTCAGTGAAGGCAACGAGCATGAAATTACAAGCAATGATGTGTCTGACATCTTTGGATTGCCAAACAAAGGAAACAAGTTGCCAAGCACAACAACTTCCACAAGAACAAATTTGGCCTTCGAAAAGAAGTACTTCGAGAAGTCAAAAAAAATCACAAAAACTGAGATTGATAGGTGTCTGAACACAGCAATAGCAGATGACAGAAAGAAGAATGCAATGGATGTTGTCAGGTTGTTAATCCTAGAGCTCTTCATCACAAATCTCTTTTGCAACTCTGGGGCGACAATGGCTTGGACCTTTTTGACTATGATCGACACATTAGAAGCTATGAACAGCTACAACTGGGCACAAGGAGTCTTAGATTACATGCATTATGGACTGGACCAAGCCATAAAAAATAAAAAGGACAAGACAAATCAACCAAGCGTCAGTGGTTGCCTTGTGCTAATCCTGGTAAGAAACTACATCCATTTGTTAATCCTGTTATATTATTTGTTTTCATGTGCATTAACACTTTATATTGAAAAACATGTTTGCAGTATTGGCTGTGTGAAAGAACTAACCTGATCAGTCCAATTCCTGGAAGAGAAGATCACAAACCAGCGGCTGTCAAATGGAGCCTTCCGGAGCTCAATATCAAGCTGAATATTGCAACATATGAAAACATTAAGGCATTTTTCTTACTTCCATAAACATATATAATGTTAGTACACCATAATTACTACTGACTCCAATAATTCAACAGATAAAAGCTGCTGACAATGAAAAAGAAGAAGCAACAAAGACTGATCATGCAGACCATGAAGAACAAGAAGAAAATGAAGAGGATGATGACTTTGTTATCACACTTAAAGATTGGGTAAGATAACCTACAATGATCCAACATTTATATTTCAAAACTGAATTGATAGTGTACAAACACATATACATGTATATAAATTTGCTAATACTTTTTTTTTCCTTTCTAATATTTGTGACAGTTAAAGAGTCAAACACAAAAAGGAAAAAGCGATCATATTACCTGTAAATGAACTTCAACTTCCATGAAAATGTGGACCAAAGTGCAACCCAGACAAAAACTCCACAACATGAGCAAAATGAAGACAATGCACAATCATTGGGATGCAAAGCAGATGATGAAATTGAAGAACCACCAGCACAATCATTGGAATGCGAAGCAGATGATGAAATTGAAGAACAAGGAGTTGACCTTAGTGCGGACTCAGTGACGGAGGAGGACACTGCATGTCCAAAGAATGCCAGAACCCGAACTTGACACCAAGAAGAAGACTTCGACTCCATTTTTGTGGACATAGTGGGGTCAATCCCAGAGTACTACAAGCATGAAATAGCCCCTACCCATGAGAAAATCCAACAGCTGAAAGAAGCAGTCGACTATTGGATTGAAAAGGCAGATACTCGAAGGGATATGATGCAGACTGCTATAGAATCCTGCATAAAGAAAAATTCATTCATTCAACAAATATGGACTGAAAAAGAAGAGTTGGAGCAACAAATTGAAATACTGAAAAAGCAGCTTGAGCAAGAGAAAAAAGAAGGTGCAAAATTACAAGGGGAACTTCATGCACTCAAATCAAATAGGAGACAGCTACAGGAACAACATGAACTACTTGAAGGGGAAAAGTTGTCCTGCATTGAGAGCATGAAAGAAAAAGACACTGTTATTGCCTCTTTGCAACATGTGATGGGAAAAAAAATCAAACAAGGTGAACAAGGAGAAATTCCGATGAAAGAACAAGCTGATAAGGAGAAAAAAGATGAGAGAATAGCAGAAGAAAGTGAATTGGAGATGCAAGAATCTCCTAATGATGAAGATGAGAACGCCGATGGAAAAACTCCTGAAAAGTTAGTTATCATGCAAGCAAAAGAAGTAGGAACACGGCAGTTGCGTTCTGGCATCAAAATAATCAAAGACAGAAAAGACAGAAAGCCCGCAAAGAAATCAGATTACATATACCCCGAAGCACATAAGAAAGGCCAAAAAGAGCAAGCCAAAGCGAAGATGAAGCAGCCAACAAAAAAAAGGAGGACAAAGATACATACCTTCAGTTGCACATGTATGAGGTCTACAACAGCTGGATGAAATATCAAAGAAGAAGTTGGAAAATTACTGAAATCATCGATTCTGATGAGTAAGCCAATCATCAGTAATTACACATTAATACTATGCCTTAGAATCATAGAATTACACTTTAATACTATGTCATAGAACTGTCTTGTCATTAAACAACATTATTGTCGCAGGGACGCTTTTTACCTACAAAATAGGACAATATTGTACAAACATAACATTGAAAAGCTGATGGGAGATGGTCCAATTTCTGCACTAATCATCGATGCTTATGGAGAGGCACTTAATGATGATGCGAAGCAGAACCCTCAGAAACAGAAAAATGCATATTTGTCCGCCAATAACTATGTAAGATCACATCTAATACATCAATTTTATATCATCAACATGCTCACTAATCACCAACACATGACTTTTGCAGATGTTTTTGCGAGGTGCCTCACACAAGCTGACATATCATGCTTTCTATATGCCACTCCTAGAAAATATTGGAAGAGTTGATAGAGTGTTCATACCAATTACAGATGAGAACCACCATACGCTGCTTGTCTTTGACACCGGTGCAGCAAAATGGACACACTTCAACTCATTCAGGGGGACATCAGAACGAACTCTCCAATATTATCACAAGAAGGCAATTGTTTTGGTAAGTAAGACTGGTGATTAACACTGTTAATACATAGGACACTAAATTTAAAGGAAACTAAGCACATACTTGACTATGATGCAGGTTGAGACAGCAAATATATTCCTCTGTCTTCTTAAGGAATGTGCTGCAGTATCACTGAAAACAAAACTCGTCCAAATTCCTGATTTTGATGCCAAGATGCCGAGAGGGCTTAATGAAGCTTCACTAGAATGATATCAAAAATACTTGCCAGCAACGAACTTACACCAGAATATGCTCAGACAATGAAGTATCTGATTTGTCATGATACTACTAACTTCAAGCTGACTGAGAACAGAGAATGTCCCCAACAAGCAAACAATTCGTAAGTTACGCAATAACAGTGAAACTTTCATCCTATTCAACTAAAAAAATACTGAAATAACTCCTGCATGCGTATCTCTATTATGCAGCAATGATTGTGGCGTCTTTGTCATGCACTTCATGAAGCAGCTTTCCAAAGACCAACAAATAGAATCAGATTTCAACAAAGAAAAGGTCTGGCAAATGAGAAAAGAAGTCCTCATGAAAATTATGAGCAATGAAAGAAGTTGGATTTCCATCAAAGAAAGAGAAGAGAGAAATGCAAAATAATGAAGTTGTAATCAAATATTTTGCCAAAATTCTTGCTTATATTGTAGTTTCTTAGGACTTGTGTAGGTTTAGAACATTGAAGTAAAGTGATTTTCAAATTCAAGTTATGTACTTATTCAAAAACCAGTTTATTTACGTGAATTAACAGTGTATGTAACCTGAAATAATGGTCTCCATAGCACTAAAACAACTAAAAAGGTGAACTGCAACAAATAACAACGCACTCTCAATACAATGTTAATGCTATTTGATAGAAATAAATTGTTAATACCATGTCATAGAACTATCTTTCAATTTCAACAATGGCATGAACAGTGAGCATTAAATAGCGTTCGTTCATTTATAGATTATTCAAACAGCAGTAATGCTTAATTCATATCAAACTTCAAAACCGAAATTTGCAAAATACCAAAAATGGTAAATATTATGTATTAATACCAAAAATTCAAAGTGTATTCATATGCAGTGACTGCTATTTCACCGTATTAACAACTTGCATATCAATTTCTATTCCTTTCAACTATGATTGTCATTAATCAATCACATAGCACTTTAACTAGTTAAAAACTAACTACTCTCATTCAAGTCTTTATACTCAGAACCTTTACATCAAATAGGAACCTTGCAAGTCCTCCTATTATGACGATCACAAGAACCGCATCTCTTGCACTTCACCTGCCTTTTAGTTTCACTGCTTGACTTGAAGCGCTTTGTCGGAGGTCGTCCCGGAGGCTTTCTTGTATGAGGAGGTAGAAGAAAAACATCTCCAGGAGGAGGCTTCTCAATATCAGGTATGGGAAATATAGGGGTTGCATAAGTAGCCTTATAAAAGTCTGCCTTGTAATACTCATCCACAAAGTTGTACAAACATAACCCGGAATGTTGGATAACTTGAATCGCATGCTGACACGGAAACCCAAGCAATTGCCACTGATAATAGGAGCAAAACCTCTCATCCAAATTGACCATAACACTCAAATCAGCATGAACTTCAAAAACAGATTCACTCGCGCAACATATCCTCCAATGACGACCCTTTGCAGCTAAAGTCTTCAACTCATCCTCAATAACAGGACACAAAACACTACTCCATTTCTCGGATGCAAGCTTCCTCCTAGAAATCATCTCCATCATTTTGATCCTAACAGTGTCAATCATCTCATAAATTGGAAGCCTACGCACATCCTTAACCCATGAATTAAACGACTCGGACAAGGCATTACTAACCTCCCCATACCTCTTTCCCGGAAAAAATGCATTAGCAAAATTTTGGACAGGGAGATCAGCCAAAAACTTATCAATTATTTTTGAACCGCCATCATCTCTTAATTTTTTCAACGTATCTTGATATTCCTCAACAGTCGGTGCATACAACAACTTACAAAAAAGCCATAAAATATGATCCTTGAAAGAGGAACCAACAGCATGCGGATACTTCTTTTTCAAGTTCTCTTTCAAATGATATAGACAAAAACCATGGGGAGAAGCAGGAAAAACAGTCCTAACAAAGATCGATAATAGCACCATGCCTATCAGAAATGAATGTAAGTTGCCTACCTTCATCAACCAAGACTTCAGATATCCTTTCCAGAAACCACCTCCAATTATCCACAGTTTCACCGGATACAATCGCAAAGGCAAAAGGGAATACTTCTACAAGAAACAGAGAACTATATTAGTTAGTTTGAACTGTAACAGTGTTACCACATAAAGCAGAGTAAAACTACAATGCATAAAAATACTAAGATGCAGGGTATGAACAGTATAGAAACTGTTCATACCACTCAATGGAAGTCAACAACTACAGCATTTACATTTGCATAACTACACTGTTCATACCACTCAATGGAAGTCAACAACTACAGCATTTACATTACATACCTTTATTTCCATTCTTTGCAGTAGCTCCTAGAAGAGTACCCTTGTACTTGTTTGTGACGAAAGTACCATCAATGAACAGCATAGGCCTACACCACCGAAAACCATCAATGGAGGCCTTAAAACATATAAAGATCCGCTGGAAACGAGAACCATCCTCGCCACAGTCAAGCACACAATGAGATCCGACATTGCTGGCCTTCAAAACATTCACATACCAAGGCAGGTGAGCATAAGACAACTCCTCATCACCATGCAAATCCTTAGTAGCCGACTCCTTCCCATACCACGCAACATGATAAGGGATATCCAATCCATAATTCTCCTTCAAATCAGTAATCAGCTCAATAGGCCTTACCAAAGGATTGCTACGAACCTTATCTTTGACAATTGAAGACACCAAACGAGACCCCATTGCCTTATTTCTCTTCTCACGGATCAAACCACTGCAACTGTGTGCATTATTTAAGTTCTTAATATAAAAAAATCCATTTACATTCGACTTAACAGCATGCACATGCCACTCACAGCCATTTGATTCCTTCTTAGCACACACAGCAGTAACACGACGAGGCTCATTTTTCAAATATTTCATCTTAAAACCATTCTCAATCGAGTACTTAGCCAACTTATCACGGAATTCACAAACTCCACCCTCAAACTTCTGACCCTCATGAGTAATATAACCCTCCCAATCAGTAGACAAATACTTACGACCTCCACAACTACCATATTTGCCTAAATATTCACTTCCATACTCACTGCTAATACCATCAAAATCCATACTCAAACAAGGAGAAGCTGCACTTGAATCAACAATACTACCAGTTTGAATTGAATATTTACATGTATCCTCATCTTGTGCAAAACTGTAATTGTTAGGAACAGCCTCCAACAAAAAAGGAGAAGCAATTATGTTCAGCTTGAACATAATTCACTACACCTTATCCCTCACACAGCAATGTGAATTAATTGATCCTTCGTCAGTCCACATACCATAAACATGATTTTCAAATCATCATCCAATTCCAATAAACAATTGGAGCAATCCGTATAAGAGTACCTCAACTCAAAATGACCTAACTTCAGCTTGAACCTACTACACAACTCGTTAGACAGCCAATCAAAAGTAGTAGTTGAAGACAAAATAAGCATTAAAGTTCCACCACCATAGGTGCACTTTGCCACTCTCGAATCATCCATATCTATACAAAAAAACAACAAACAAAACAAAAATGACTACTAGCAATAACAGTGGATGCCGAGTATTAACAGTGAATTATAGTCGACTCAAAAACCAATAGTGCATAAACAGAAAAAACACGAATATACTCAGATTCAACTGAAAAAACCTCAATTAATATGAAAACCAAATCGAATATCACAAAAGTTTCACCACACCTCAAATCAAAACACAAGAGCAAATCCACAATCAAAACGAATCTGAAATCAATCCAAATTATAAACAAAAAGAAACGAAAACCTAATCAGCAACTTAATTAATCGAACATGAAATCACCAAAAATCAGACTACAATATAATCGAATCCTCAAAAAACGAATATGAATTCACAAGAAAAAATCGAAATACCTCAAAATAGAAGATCACAGATCGCACCAAGCTCCAATCGAGTCTCTTGCAGCGCAATATCAATCCACAAATTACCAAATCAAACAACAAAGAACAAAAAAATTGAAGCAATAGAACTCCAATCTACACCATACTGAGCTCAGAAGAATCCAAAAAGAAGATCTGAAACCACATCATACTGAGCTTCGTTGAAGAGGTGAACGAAGCTCGCTTGCTTGAAGAAAACGGCTCGCTTTGGAATATTTGATTCACGAGGTCGCCAAAGCAGTTTTTATGAGGTCACCGTAAATTTTCAGAAATTCCTATCCTAGTGGCGAATTTTGGGCCTGTTTCAAAGAATTCAGACCAAAAGGTCAAAACCGTAATCTAACATAAAAATAAATCCAAAAATTGACAGCTGTTGGTTTTTGGGTTTATTTTGGGTGTGTTTATATGTTTTAAATAGTCTAGGGTTTTATTATAGTTTAATGTCTAGAATTGGGTGTTTCACTAATTTTCTATTATTTATTAGAACAGACGTTTGTTTTTAACATTTTTATCAAAACCGTCGTGTTTGTAATCTAGAACCAGTAATTTTTGTACTGATTGTTTTGTGGCCAAAACCTGTATAATGAAAGTGAAGAAATCACATTACAATATATTACAAAATTAATGTCATACACTGCCAATTACATAAAGCATCATTCAACCCATATATCTTCACACCCATCTCGAATATTTTGACTCCCTAACTCAACCACCACTTCATCAAATGTGTCAATATTTGGCATACCTCTAGTAAATGGCTCACACTCAATTCTCACATCACCTAAGATATCATCACCAATAACATCATTATATTCTCTATTAGGCATTGATAACACTACCGACCAACTACGATGCATCGGGTCATCAACAAAAAATACTTGTTTGACTTGAGAAGCCAAAACAAATTGGTCATTCCTATGTCCAATTTTACTCAAATCTACAAGAGTAAATCCAAGTTCGTCCACTACAAGACCAGAAGTACTATCTATCCAATCACATCTAAAGACTGGGATTGTAAACTTTTAGTAGTCAAGGTCCCAAATTTCTTGAATGACACCATAGAAACCCATATTTGAGAGAATTGGGTTTTTATCCTTAGCACTAGCAACTTGCATAGTATGTGCAAGTAAATAAACTCCACTATTTTGAGTTGTCCGCACATCATCTTGTGCCTTAATGTTGAATTTAATACCTTTAATAAGATAGCTCCTATATAATGGCACTTTGCCATGTTTGGACCATTGCTAACCACCTTAAATTTTCTGATACGCCATGATTGTCTTTCTCATTAAGTTCACTTTGAACCTGCAAATTAATCATAACTTAATTCAATCTAACATAGAAAGAAGAAAATTAAAATTCCAATATGTTATTCAATAACATATACCTTGAAGCATAGCCATTGAATGAAAGTGCTATTGTGCTTATCCTGCAGCCACTTTGTTCTCTTTCTAAATTTTGGATAAGCGGTCTTTGCACATATAGCATTGAAGAAGAAGCACAAACGAGTTATTGCATACCTTACAGGCTTCTCCAAAACAGAACGAATTGCCACAGGGAGTAATTGTTGCATTAACGTATAACAATCATGTGATTTAAGTCCAAGAAGTCTTGAATCTTGTAAAGATACAAGATTTTTTATATTTGAAGAATAACCTTCAGGGACCTTCATACCATAGAAAGAATTGCAAACCTCTCTCTTCTCTGCTCTTGACAAATTCCAAGGCCCGGGAGGCAAACGAGTACGTCTTTCTCCATACTCGGGTTGCAAATCAGTTTTGACCCCCATGTTCAATAAATCTAATCGAGCAGCAATCCCATCTTTATTTTTTCCAGGGATCTCCAGCAATGTACCAATGATACTATTGCAAACATTCTTCTCAATGTGCATAACATCTAGGACATGCCTCACAGGAAGGTATTTCCAATACTCGAGATCAAAGAATATTGATTTCTTCTTCCAACAAACTCTGTCACCATCTTCAACCATATGCAACACTTCTTCTCCGGTTAATGGCTCGGGAGGCGTGCCATATTCAGGTTTCCCATTAAAAGCTGCACGTTGCCTCCTATATGGATGATTGATTGGTAACCATTTTCTATGCCCAATGTCACAAATTTTGTGGCAATTTTTCAACCTGTGACTAGGTGTATCATCGCCGCATATTGGACAAACTTTATATCCTTTAACAACACAACCAGATAAATTTTCATATGCGGGGAAATTATTAATTGTCCACATTAATGCAGCTCTGAGTGTAAAGTATTCTCCATTATGTACATCATACACTCCTCCAATCTCATCCCACAAAGATTTTAAATCATCAATCAAAGGCTCCAAGTAGACGTCTATATCATTTCCAGGCTGTTTAGGACCGAAAATCAATAAGGTCAATATCATGAACTTTTGTTTCATACACAGCCATGGAGGGAGATTATATGTAACTAAGATAACTGGCCAGCAACTATATCTATTACTTAGAGAACTGTGGGGATTGAATCTATCAGATGAAAGAGCCAATCTCAAGTTTCTTGGCTCATTACCAAACTCGGGCCATTTAACATCAAGAAGTTTCCAAGACGGGGAATCCACCGGATGAGACATCTGACCGTCAATTGATTTTCTAGAAGCATGCCAAGTCAAACTCTTAGCTGTCTCATGTGATCGAAACATCCTTTTAAACCTTGGAATTGGAGGAAAATACCACACCACCTTCGCTGGCACACCCTCTTTCAAGATTAAATATTTGCCTTCCTTCCACCTTGATATACCACAAGTAGGACAATTAGTTGAATCCTCATACTCCTTCCTATACAAGATGCAATCATTGGGGCATGCGTGCATTTTCTCATAACTCAGCCCCAATGCACACAAAGTCTTTTTTGCCTCATACATAAAGGCCGGTATTGTGTTTCCTTCTGGAAGCAAATCGCCTTGAAGTACCAATAATTCAAAACAGACATCACTCATCCCATGTTTTGCCTTCAAATTATACAACTTCACTAATGCCGATAACCTCGTGTACTTTCTAAAACCAGGGTACAATGGTTGATCTCCATCCCCAATCACATTGGCAAACTCATAAGGATCAGATCCAAAATCACCAAAATCATTATCATCCATCTCTATTTCTTCAGGACACAAAACTGTACCTACTATGGTCATCATCTTCTTCAACATTTCTACTAGCATTAGTAGTTGCTTCCCAAGGTTCTCCGTGAAATGTCCAATTCTTATAGCTTTGGTCAACTTCATTAAAGTATAAGTGATCCCTTATAATTCCAACCCCAAACAATTTCAAATTAACACATTTAACACATGAACAACGGATATGTGTTGTAGTTAGAAGATTTTCTACAGAAAAGTTCAAAAATGCTTCCACCCCTAACTCATATGCCTTCGATCTTCTATCCGAGTGCATCCATGACTTATCCATCTCCGATACTATACCCTATTATATATAATAAAGTGAAAAGACAAGCAATAACCATCACTATAGCAGATTATATAAAGTTCTAAAAGCAAGTAATATACAACACAGACGACGGTTTTTAAACAAAAACATACGTATTTGACATATATAGATGACGGATTTTCAACAAACATCGTCTAATTATAACCACGACGATAGTTAAATAACACCGTCGTGTATAAGTAATACAAACGACGGTTTATGAAAAAACCGTCGTCGTATGCCTAAAAACGCGTCGATATCCCAGTTTATTTTCAAGATCCCAAAACCTATCAAGAACACAACATATACATGAAACCAAGTATGAAACCAACATATACTAAGCATGAAAACAATAAATCCATTCCCAATTCAACATAACAGAGAGTGATTAAAAGATCCAACAAAATTAAATTCATTCCCTATTCAACATAACAGAGAGTGATCAAGAAAACATTAAACAGAAAATCCATGAACCCATACCTCCAACAACATTATTAACAGATCGCAAAACATATATCTAAAACCCTTTAACAAAACAACGTAATATCATTCAATGAATTTACAAGGGTTTGTACTTACAGGTTGGCAGAGCTCACAGATTATGGCCTACTTGGATTCGACAGAGCTGGAGAGCCCAACTTTGAATTAGAGATGAAGTGAGAGAGCGAAATGTTATGTTGCGCGAAATCTGAAAATTTTAGGGTTCAGGGTTAGACGTATAAAACTAAGAGCCAAAACTAAAAATTTAGGTCCCGCGAATATTTTTAGAAAGCGCGCTCTTTAAAACATCAACCGAAAAAACAACCGTCGTTAAAATTTCACATTAAACATGACGCTTATTACATTAAAGACGTCGTGGTAAAACTATGTACGACGCAAAATCAAACAAAAGTCGTCAAAACTATGAAAAACCATGGCGAAAGTTCTACCAAAACCGACGTAAATACAGTATTCCACGACTCAAACACTGAACATAACGCCGTTTATTTTGAAGAAACCACGTCGTCTATTGAACCAATAGGAGTTGACGCTGCATTTTTTGGATTTATTTTAAATATATTTTGAATATTTTGAATTAAAAATAATAAATATTCTTATATCAACAACAAACCACATCGGGGTTAATTAATTAACGACGTTATAAATAGTAATAAATGACTCACCTATAAAAAGTACATCGTTTAAAAGCGAAACCATGGCGGATGTTTCACCATCCAACGTAAACTCTATATTCCACGACTCAATCACCGTCGTTAAAAGTAATACCCTAAACTTTGAAACACTAAATTATATATTTGTAAAATATAATTTTATAAAATTATTTATGGTTTTACAGCCTAATATATAACAAACATAAATCCTAAACCCCAAAAATTCCCCAAACCCTAAACTCTAAACCATCAAACTATATAAGTGATGTTATGACTCATCAAAATAATTTTATTTTGGGTGGTCATTTTCAACTTTTATTACTCAAACTGCATTTTTTTGAGGTTTAGGGGGAAGAAAATATATCAATGACTTCATAGGAGTTGACGTTGCATTTTTTTTTATTTATTTTAAATTTATTTTGAATATTTTGAATTTAAAATAATAAAATATTCTTATATCAACTACAAACCACGTCGGGGTTAAGTAATTAACGACGTTGTAAATAATAATAAACGACTCACTTGTAAAAAGAACGTCGTTTAAAAGAGAAACCATAGCGGAGTTTTCACCATCCGACGTAAACTTAATATTACACGACTCAATTACCGTCGTTAAAAGTAATACCCTAAACTTTGAAACCCTAAATTATATATTTGTAAAATATAATTTTATAAAATTGTTTATGGTTTTACAGCCTAACATATAACAAACATAAACCCTAAACCCCAAAAATTATACTTTAACCCTAAACCCTAATAAATAACAACCCTAAACCCCAAACCCTAAACCCTAAACCATCAAACTATATAAGTGATGTTATGACTCATCAAAAAAAAATATATTTTGGGTGGTCATTTTAAACTTTTATTACTCAAACTGCATTTTTTTTAGGTTTAGGGGGAATAAAATATATCAATGACTTCATAGGAGTTGACGTTGCATTTTTTTGATTTATTTTAAATTTATTTTGAATATTTTGAATTAAAAATAATAAAATATTCTTATATCAACAACAAACCACGTCGGGGTTAAGTAATTAACGACGTTGTAAATAATAATAAACGAATCACTTGTAAAAAGAATGTCGTTTAAAAGAGAAACCATGGCGGATTTTTCACCATCCGACGTAAACTCAATATTCCACGACTCAATTACTGTCGTTAAAAGTAATACCCTAAACTTTGAAACCCTAAATTATATATTTGTAAAATATAATTTTATAAAATTGTTTATGGTTTTACAGCCTAATATATAACAAACATAAACCCTAAACCCCAAAAATTATACTTTAACCCTAAACCCTAATAAATAACAACCCTAAACTCCAAACCCTAAACCCTAAACCATCAAACTATATAAGTGATGTTAGGACTCATCAAAACAATTTTATTTTGGGTGGTCATTTTCAACTTTTATTACTCAAACTGCATTTTTTCAGGTTTAGGGGGAAGAAAATATATCAATGACTTCATAGGAGTTGACGTTGCATTTTTTTGATTTATTTTAAATTTATTTTGAATATTTTGAATTTAAAATAATAAAATATTCTTTTATCAACAACAAACCACGTCGGGGTTAAGTAATTAACGACGTTGTAAATAATAATAAACAACTCACTTGTGAAAAGGACGTCGTTTAAAAGCGAAATCATGGCGAAATTTTCACTAAAACGACGTCTCATGGACGTACAAACGGTATATCATGTCTAAATATCCTTTTATGTCGGTGGAAAGTTATTACACGTCGGTTACGCAATTTGTTTTTTCTTTTAAATTATGAAAACCTCAACAAATTTTCAGGGAAAAAAATGATGTATATTATAGACAAAATTTGTACATTATATATTATAGACAAAATTTGTACATATAAAAATATCAAGTGTTCCAAAAATCCTCTATTCCATATGAAGGCAAACAAGATCTGCCCATTCATTCCGGACTTCATCAATGGCTTCTTGGGGGTATGGCGCTTGCTCTTTTCCCTTGGCAAACTGCAATCTATAAACAATGATTATTAAGCTTTACAAAATAAAAACAAATTTAGTCACAGACAACGCTATTTTTCATAACGGACCTAGTATATCGATTCAATGACGGTAATTTTAAAGGACCGTAGTTGATAATACCAAAAACCACATAAAATGTTTCTGAAAATTTTCTTCTTACCTTCTTCTCAAACTCCAAGGAAGGATCCATGATGATGTCCCTTATGAAGCGCATCACATAATATCCGCAATCGACACTGGGTTGCTTTGGTGTGCTGGCGAGTTTTCCAAATTGGTGCTTACGGCTGGTCTGCCTATGTGGGAATTATAAATTTTAAAGCACTGTTCACGATGTTTTTGCCCTCCTCATCAACCACACGATTTCGGCGGAGGATCTAGAAAATAGACGGTTTCCTCTTTGCTCTCACAATCAGCAAGACCCAATGACGGCTGCACAAAATTAACATAAAAAACGACGGTTAATATAAAAAGTCAGCACAAGAAAACAAACGACGGTTATTTATCAAAACCGGCGTATTATATAGTTTCACACGACGTAATAACGTAGCAACCGACGTCATTATAAATTTATCACAACGGTAATTAACTACCGACGTGGTTAGCGGTTTCAAACAACTCAATAAATAAAGAACCGACGTGGTTAGATGTTTCAAACGACACAAAATTGGTTAAACAGTTTTATACGAGATCAGTTAGTGAAAATCATACCAACAAAATCCTTTTAAGGAGACTAACCCTGGATTGTAAGGCATCATGAAAATCTGTTCACCATCTGTTTTCTGAAGTCGATGGCTACAATTCGTGATCATCGATTAGTGACCCAGCGTTGGCACTAACTTGAGCAGGGTCGATAAAGCCAACCATGCTGCACATATTTGCTTCTCTCAAACGATCATATAAGCACCTAAATATATAAAACAAAGATATATAAAAAAAGTCAGCCCAAGAAAACACGACGGTTATTTACAAACAAACGACGTATTATACAATTTCACACGACGAACTGAAATAGAAACAGACGTTATAACTAATTTATCAAGACGGAAAAAAAAGAACGACGTGGTTAGTGGTTTCAAACGACTCAATAAATAAAACACCGACGTCTTATACTATAATTTTTTTTTTTTTCTCAAACACAAATTTGAGTGTGAATTAAATATTTGATAAGGACAAACCACATATATACTACAACCACAGTAGCCCCAATTTCTTCCATGCCTGCAAACTGTGTAATATCTTCATGCAAGACAAAGGTACTATGATCTACACCAAACACCTCCTTCTCAATGTTGAAGGTCATGATCTTCTCCTGAGGCTTTAGTGTCATTTCCACATAACGACAAAGGGATTGTAAGGAAGATGGCACCTCCACATTTGAATAATCAACTACTTCATTACCCAGTTTAAAGAAATAAAGCAAAATAAAATGACGTGGTAATTCAATAAAAATGACGGTTTAAATAAAAAAAACGTCCTCTGATAATAATTTAAACGACGGTAATAAAAAACCGTTGTGTTAAATAATTTATTACATCATAGAAAACAAATTCCGACGTCTAATTTGAAAACAAACGACAGTTTAAAGAAAAATATCGACTTCTGAAATTTGAAAAACAAATAAAAAAGGCAAAGTTATGAGAATATACCTCTTCTTCATGCTTTTCTTCATCTTGGTTTTCTTCTTTCTTCTCTTCATCATTTTTGTCTTCCTTTTTCTCTTTTTCTTTTTTTTCTTTTTCTTCTTCCTTCTTCTCTTCATCTTTTTTTTTCTCCCTTCTTCTCTTCATCTTTTTTTTCTTCTTTCTTCTCTTCATCTTGATTTTCTAAAGCCCCAGATTTCTGTTTTAAGTAATAAAGAAATATATATATATATATATATAAGACAGATTGTAGAGAAAGTAAAAAAATTAAATCAAAACGTCGTGGTAAGTCAAAACATAAGACGGTATGTAAGAATTATGGACGTCTTAAAATTATTAAACGATGGTAAATAATAAACGTCGTGGGATTTGTCTATTACGTCGGTAAGGACTAAAACCGTCGTCTAAAAACCACAAGTACGACGTCTATTGGCGTGTAAATGTGAAATCCCATTTTTTAATATATATATATATATATATATTGTTGGCTATTTAGTTATATGTTTAAATTGATTATATATTTATATGGGTTATAGTTAATTATATCTAATTGTTTGACCACATAGTTATTACCTTTATGATAATACTATTATAAAAATACCTATTGTTTGATATAAGTTGATGCCACGTACAAACATATTTACCACTACTTTAGTTTCTTCACAAGTGTATACCTAGATGACTAAGCTTTCTACCTAGATGACTAAGCTTTTGTATAAAGCATGAGCTGTTGGCATTTAGAGAAAGTTGGATAACTTAGGAAGTGAAGTATATCACCAAACCTACTTTCCGCCAATCAAAAACCATCAATTGCCGCCTCTTGTTAGTATAAATAGAAACCATTCCCTTATAGAAACCATTCCTTTAACTTGTTTAAACAACTTGCATAGTAGTGCATGCAACGTGAGAGAGAGAGAGAGAGAGAGAGAGAGAGAGAGAGAGAGAGAGAGAGGTGATAATATTCTTGGAGGAGTTAGAGGTTGGAGCTTGTGTTTTCTTAACTTGGAGTTAGCTTTGGAAACGAGGTAGGGGTTTCTTGAGGGGCCTTTTTCAGAGATTGATTTAATTAAATTTTGTGAGCATTATATTATACATGGTACTGTTTGATTTACGTACTCTTAACTGTTTGAACAATGTGGGCATGATTATATGTACATTGGTGATATTTAAATGATTACATTGTTTTTATGAGATATGTGAACTATATAATGTCATGGAAATTATTTGGAGTTCTTGGGTTGAGAAAATAATGGTGGAAAAAGAGGGTAATGGGAATGGTCTTTTGTGTAGTTGAGTCTAACTCTTCGCAGGTACCAGTCTTAGGGATCCCGCATTGCACATGGTTTTTATTGGGTGATTCGGGACTGGCGAAAGGGAGTTAGACAAGATGACTAACAAAAGGGGGAATTATGGATGATTAAAATGGGTGTTAGTTCATATAAATGGGCATTCGGGACCAAGTGGTATAAGCATGGTATGGGACGTGCAGGTCTGCTTGTCCAGTTATATGAATTAACGGGATTAGATGAAGAGCATTCATGCATTGTTACTAATAATGTGAAATTTGGCTGCTTGATTATTTGTCACTTAATTTAATTGTATCAATTTATAGTAAAAAGGTTTATGTCCCTACTGAGTTGTGGTTTCGCTCACCCCCTAATAGATTTTGCAGGTACCGAACCTGAAATCTAGAGCTTGTGATGATTTTTGGTATGTCTATAGAATGTGACATAGCTTGTGGTTGAATAATGAGCTACTCTTTAAGTGAACTCTCGAGTAGTTCTAACTTGTAAAATAATGTAAAATTTTATGGTTTCAAACGTTATCGTTTCCGCATTTCTGCTGAATATTTTATGTGAAATATCTATTTTATTTATTTAAATGTCTTCTTCACATTTTAGTTATAGTTTTTATTAAATTCTATAATTAAGGTGTGAATCACGTCGTAACCCAAGGTTTTGTAAATCCGAGGGTTGGGGTGTGACAAGTTGGTATCAGAGCTTTGTTTTACGATTTCATTAAATTGTTTTGTTACTCACTGACCTGTTAAAATATTGTTTAGGATGCAACCCGATCAGAGTAATGATACATGGGGAGGGTTCCAAATGGGACCCGAAGGCCTTATCCCAATAGACGAAGAAGTATACCATAGTCGCCTACGTAACCAAGCCTATGTGGACGTCATTAATGAAGTTGTAGAGACAGGGTATAGAAGGATGTTTTATACACCAGAAATGCAAAGACTTGTTGTTAGACATCGATTGCAGGCCAATAACATAAGGAGTCAATATCAGTTGAATATTGAAGCACACTCTTACAACCAGGTATTAGAAGATGCGGCAATTATTGCTGCTGATATATGGCCACCACCAGGAATAGACTTACCTTATGTTCCATAACCACAGGACTTAAACTTACCCCCTTTACCAAACCCAGGAGATGAAGCCTATTTGGAACTTCTGGACCTTGATGCTTTATCTGCTGAATCATTTGCGTCATCTGCTTCAGTAGTTATCATTGAACAACAAAATCCTAGTCCAACTATCATCAATATAAGTTCTGATGATGAAAATGAATATCCCGAGCCCATTATCCCTCCTGTTGAAGTTATAGATATTAGTTCTGATGATGAATAGATTCTCTCAGAAGTTTGACTAATAAGATAGTGTAAGTCTAAAAGTTGATTTTGGTATGTATAGTTTTTGGTAAGCAGCCTTATGAAGGTTTTTAAATAGAAAGTTCCTTGTAATAAAGGTTTGTGACTATTTTGTTAAAATAGGTTTGTAATAACTTATAAATGTTTTATAAGCATGTTTGATTTTCTGTAATGTTTCTTTTTTTTCATATAATTTATCAATGTTATATATATAGGTATGTTTTTCTTTCTGATTTCTATTGACATGATTAATTGCATAAAAAGTTGCTATGAATTAATTAATTGTCAATTTCATTTTTCATAATATGTATTACTTCAGACAATTATTTTTGTGTCATGTCAGTATTTTTGATCTTGATATATTGAGTGATTTAACCTAAACTCAGTTATGTGCAACTCATCAGCTTACACACTAGCAATTCTTTTTACTGTATCATATAGGTTTGCATTTAACTTACAAAGACAAGTGGCAGTTTTTAGTTTTGTTATATTCTATTAAAATCTTGTGTACATTTCAGTATAGTTTGGAGTTTTCTTAAGTATAGCATTCAATCATTTTATTTAGTTTACTTGACTCTTCGATTCACTAGATTATAAAAATCCATACTAAATTTCATTAGCATCAACACTTTTTATTGGTATATGTCATTGTGTGTCTTACGTTGTGCATATGACAAATATGCTTATTTTAATATTATATATATATATTTTAATCTTGTGGAATTATTTGGTATCAAGGTTTAATTATTAAGATGGTTGGAGTAGAAGGACAAAATGAGAATGATGTGAGTGATAGTATGAGAATAATGTTAGCCATTCAAGATATGGCATCTGCTATTCGTGAGACGAATCAACAGAACCACGAACCCCATCAGGAAACTCAAGATGATCAAATAATGAGGATTCAAGGAGAATTTCGTAAGACACGACCACCTGTGTTCAAGGGTGATCCAAACCCTATGGCAGCAGAAGAATGGTTAAGACAAATAAAGAGAAAGATGAATGAACAAAGAGTTCCTGGAAACTTGAAAGTGACCATTGCTTCTACCTATTTGGAAGGACAAGCTTATCATTGGTGGGAATCTGTCTTGGCTATGCCTGATGTTGAGGTTGCAACTTGGGTTGCCTTTGAGACAATGTTTCTGGAGAAATATTTTCCTGAAACTATGAAAACCATAAAGGTACGTGATTTCACTAATCTGTAACAAGGTGATATGACTGTGGGACAATATCAAGCTAAGTTTGAAGAACTCATGCATTTTCCTCCTTACATAATTCCTGATGAGTCTACAAAAGCAAAGAAATTTGAAGAAGGATTGAGACTAGAGGTCAAGGAGAAAGTGGAACTTTTTAAATTGAAAAAGTATACTGAAGTTGTTGATCGTGCCTTAATGGCCGAACAAAGGATACCTAGTTCTAAAAGAGTTTTTGAAACTAAGAATCCTAACGGGGGACAAAGTAACAAATGCCAAAGATTTTTTCCCTCTCGTTCTCGATATCAAAATCCAAGATCATTTGAGGCAACTCAAAACTCAGGATTTTGTTATCATTGTCGACAGATAAAACATTACCGGAGGGATTGTCCCTAGCTATAATCATATCGATACCTGTTGCTCCACAACCACAATCACAGTTTCGTGCACCACAACAACAATTTCAAGCTCCACAAACACAGATCGTGCTCGTACCAAGCCCCATATCAAGATTCACTGAATCAGTTTAGAGGTCCTGTTAATCAACAGACACAACGTCCAAGGGGACAACCTACACAACAAAGGCCTAGGGCACCAGGAACAGCAAGGAGGTCAGAACAACTCACTCAAGGACAAGTATATGCTGTTGGACAAGTGACAGAGCCGAATGAACCTACTGTGGTGGAAGGTACATTTCTAGTTTTTAACTCGTGGGCTAGAATATTGTTTGACCCCGATGCTACAAATTCATTCATATCCGTATCATTTGCATCTATTCTTAGAATAGAATATGAATTTATGAAATCTTCGTTGATGATTGGATCTCCATTGGGTAAATGTGTTGAAGTTAATAAGTTGTGTAAATCCTGCCCAATAGAGATATCATATCATAAACTTGTTGTTGACCTGATGATATTGGAATTCATGGTGTATGATGTAATATTGGGAATGGACTTACTTACCCAATTTAAAGCTATTCTTGATTGCGGTAGAAAGATGGTGACTATGACTGTCAGTGAAGGGGAAACATTCAGTTTTTATGGAAATAGGAATAGTTGCAAGCCTGAATCAATCTTGGATAATAGAAATTGCAATTATTTGAGATTGATTGCTCACATGGCCAATAAGGATCTGGGTGATCCGAAACTTGAACTTATTCCTATAGTGAAGAATTTCAGTGATATTTTCCCAGAAGATTTATCTGAATTACCCCCAGAACGTGAAGTGGAGTTTTCTATAGATATCTATCCTAGCACATCACCTATCTCTATACCTCCACATCGAATGGCACCAGCAGAGTTGAAAGAACTCAAAATACAACTTCAAGAACTTGAAAGAAAAGGTTTCATTCGTCCTAGTACTTCACCATGGGGTTTTCCTGCACTTTTTGTGAAGAAAAGTGATCAAAGTCTGAGAATGTGTATTGACTATCGTCAACTGAATAGAATCACCATAAAGAATAAGTACCTTTTACCTAGGATTGATGACCTGTTTGATCAACTACAAGGTTCCCGATACTTCTCAAAGATTGATCTTCGCTCTGGTTATCACCAATTACGAGTAAAAGTAGAAGATGAATCGAAAACTGCATTTCGAACTCGATATGGACATTATGAATTCCTAGTAATGCCTTTTGGGTTGATAAATGCTCCAGCAGTTTTCACGGATTTAATGAATCGAGTTTTTCAACCTTATCTGGATCAATTTGTGATTGTGTTCATTAATGATATTCTCATTTATTCATCATCTCAAGAAGAGCATGAACAACACTTGTCAATTATTCTACAGACATTGAGAGAACACAAGTTATTTGCCAAGCTAAGTAAGTGTGAATTTTGGTTGACATAAGTGAAACTTTTAAGACATGTTATTTCAAAAGAAGGCATTGCCGTGGATCCTACAAAAGTAGAAGCAGTGTTGAATTGGAGACAGCCGAAAAATGTTCACGAGATTCGAAGTTTTCTTGGTTTAGCTGGCTATTATAGGAAATTTATCAAGGATTTTTCTCAGATAGCTAATCCAATGACCAAATTGACACAAAAAGGAGTTAAGTTTATTTGGGATGATAAATGTGAGGAAGCATTTCAAGAGTTAAAAACTCGATTAACATCAGCTCCTGTGTTAATTATACCAGAAAGAGGTGTAAGTTATATAGTGTATACTGATGCATCATTGCATGGTTTAGGATGTGTTTTGATGCAATCTGACAGAGTTGTTGCTTATGCTTCTCGTCAATTGAAATCACATGAGAAAAATTACCCGACACACGATCTAGAACTGGCAGCTATTGTTCATGCATTGAAAGTGTGGAGACATTATCTATATGGAGAACATTTTGAACTCTATTCAGATCATAAGAGTTTGAAGTACTTATTCACTCAGAAGGAGTTGAATTTAAGACAAAGGCGTTGGATGGAATATCTAGAAGACTATGACTTTGATTTACATTATCATCCAGGAAAAGCTAATGTGGTCGCAGATGCTTTAAGTCGAAATCCCCAAAAAGTCATAGCCAGTTTATATGATCAAGGTGGAAGATGGTAGAATCTCTCTATGATTTTGACTTGTATGTAGGTATGCACCAGGATTACGCATATCTATGCAATTTAGTAACTCACCCCACTTTGATTGGAAAAATAATTGAGGCACAAGAATCTGATTCTATGTCTTAAGACATTCGAACTAAGATTACAACTGGAGAGACACCATATGGATGGAATGTCCACGCAGACGATGGATTAAGATATTTGGATAGATTGTATGTACCAGAAATTTCTAATCTGAGAAAAGAAGTTTTGAAAGAAGGACATCATTCATTCTATACAATTCATCCTAGAGGAACAAAGATGTATCTTGACCTTAAACATAACTTTTGGTGGAATGGTATGAAAAGAGATATAGAAAAATTTGTAGCAAAGTGTCTCACATGTCACAGGTGAAAGTGAACATCGAAACCGTCAGGTTCATTACAGCCATTACTAGTAGCAGAGTGGAAATGGGATCATATAACCATGGATTTTGTTACAGGTTTACCTAGGTCTCCAAAGGGACGAGATGCAATATGGGTTATAGTGGATCGTTTGACCAAATCGGCACATTTTTTACCAATCAAAACAACAGAGTCCACTGAAAACCTTGGAAAGCTTTACGTTCGAGAGATAGTAAGATTACATGGGATTCCTGTTTCGATTGTTTCAGATAGAGATTCCAAGTTTACTTCCAAATTTTGGGGAAGTTTACAGAAAGCATTGGGTACGCAACTAAATTTTAGTACTGCCTTTCATCCCCAAACCGATGGACAGTCAGAGAGAACCATTCAAATTTTAGAGGACATGTTGAGAGCCTGTATTCTAGATTTTGGGGGAAGTTGGGAAGATCATTTGATGTTGGCAGAATTCGCCTACAACAACAGTTATCAATCTAGTATTCAAATGGCACCTTATGAAGCTTTATATGGAAGACCTTGTCGGTCACCAGTATGTTGGACTGAAGTAGGAGAAACTGTGTTACTAGGACCTGATTTGGTACAGGAGACAAGTGAAAAAGTTAAACTTATCAAGGAAACATCTCTTAACTGCTCAAAGCCGACAAAAGAACTATGCTGACCGAAGAAGGAAACCATTGAGTTTTAATGTGGGGGATTATGTATTTCTTAAAGTCTCACCGCGAAGAGGAGTAAAAAGGTTTGGAAAGACTGGAAAATTAGCACCAAGGTTTATTGGACCCTTTGAAATCTTAGAAAGGATTGGTGAAGTAGCTTATAAGCTAGCATTACCACCTCAACTTTCGAATATACATAATGTTTTCCATGTTTCTATGCTTCGGAAGTATGAGCCTGATCCAACCCATGTTCTAGATTGGGGAGAGCTCAATTTAGATGAAGAACTGTCATTTGAAGAAAGACCAATACAAATTTTGGATCACAAGGAACAAATTTTACGTACAAAAACAATACCATTGGTCAAAGTTCTTTGGTTACATGGAAATACTGAAGAAGCTACGTGGGAATTAGAAACTGAAATATGTAAGAAGTACCCAAAATTGTTCTCTGATTCCAGTAAGTTTTAAATTTCGAGGACGAAATTTCTTTTAAGGAGGGTAGATTGTGAAATCCCGTTTTTTAATATATATATATATATATATATGTTGGCTATTTAGTTATATGTTTAAATTGATTATATATTATATGGGTTATAGTTAATTATATATAATTGTTTGACCACATAGTTGTTACCTTTATGATAATACTATTATAAAAATACCTATTGTTTGATATAAGTTGATGCCACGTACAAACATATTTACCACTACTTTAGTTTCTTCACAAGTGTATACCTAGATGACTAAGCTTTCTACCTAGATGACTAAGCTTTTGTATAAAGCATGAGCTGTTGGCATTTAGAGAAAGTTGGATAACTTAGGAAGTGAAGTATATCACCAAACCTACTTTCCGCCAATCAAAAACCATCAATTGCCGCCTCTTGTTAGTATAAATAGAAACCATTCCCTTATAGAAACCATTCCTTTAACTTGTTTAAACAACTTGCATAGTAGTGCATGCAACGTGAGAGAGAGAGAGAGAGAGAGAGAGGTGATAATATTCTTGGAGGAGTTAGAGGTTGGAGCTTGTGTTTTCTTAACTTGGAGTTAGCTTTGGAAACGAGGTAGGGGTTTCTTGAGGGGCCTTTTTCAGAGATTGATTTAATTAAATTTCGTGAGCATTATATTATACATGGTACTGTTTGATTTACGTACTCTTAACTGTTTGAACAATGTGGGCATGATTATATGTACATTGGTGATATTTAAATGATTACATTGTTTTTATGAGATATGTGAACTATATAATGTCATGGAAATTATTTGGAGTTCTTGGGTTGAGAAAATAATGGTGGAAAAAGAGGGTAATGGGAATGGTCTTTTGTGTAGTTGAGTCTAACTCTTGCAGGTACTAGGTCTCAGGATCCCACAGTGCACATGGTTTTTATTGGGTGATTCGGGACTGGCGAAAGGGAGTTAGACAAGATGACTAACAAAAGGGGGAATTATGGATGATTAAAATGGGTGTTAGTTCATATAAATGGGCATTCGGGACCAAGTTGTATAAGCATGGTATGGGACGTGCAGGTCTGCTTGTCCAGTTATATGAATTAACGGGATTAGATGAAGAGCATTCATGCATTGTTACTAATAATGTGAAATTTGGCTGCTTGATTTAGCACGACGTGGGTTTTAAAAATTTATTGTATAAATTTGTCGCTTTCTTTCAATTTCAGTTTTCATTTAGGTTTCCATGTTCTTCCTCTCTCACAGACACTCTCTCTCTCTCACATCTCCAAGACAATAATTTGGATGTCTTTCTCAAAGAGAAATGGAGCTTACTCTCCAACAAATCTATGTCCACAAGAGGAAGCTTGTCAATCCTGATAGGAGACTTAGTGCTTCTGAATACTCCTTGCTTTCCATCAAAAGAGATGCAAGCCTGGCCTCCACTCGCTGTCGAAGGAAAGTTCGCTTCTCAGGGAAACCTGAAGATCTCTGCTCGATTTTCTTGGCTAAGAAGATCCGTCAAGTTTGTGATAGAAGAAGATGGGTTATCGGCATTAGTGAAGAAGATGTTCCTTTATCCGTAGAGCTTCTGAAGAAGAAGATGGGTTTTCAAGAATGCGATAAAGAATAGAAATGGCTTCAGATGGCCTCTAAAGCCTGAGCAATCGAATCAAATGGCTTCAGCTGTCAATGCTTTGAACTATCCAAGTCCTGCAGAAAGAGAACGGTTAAAGAAATTGAAACAACGACGGTTTTACTGTTCTACCGAGCGTCTTTTTTTAAACTAAGACGACGCAATATTTTTTTTCGCAACGTGGATTCGTTTTTAAAACGTCTTATGTGTAATATAACCGACGTGGATTTTATTTTTATAATTATAAATAGAATTTTTTTTCCCTTGTTCTTTCAGTTTATTTTTCAAAAACAGTGCCTTATAAATAGAGTTTTTTTTCCCGAGGAAATTAATGTTCTAGAATTTGTAAAGTTTCTTTTTGGGTGACTGATTTAAATCAAATAAGAATATAAAAACAACGACTGTCTGTTGTTATACCGTCGTCTTTTTTTAACCTAAGACGACGCAGATATTTTTTTCGCGACGTGGATTCATTTTTAAAATGTCGTTATGTGTAATATAACTTACGTGGATTTTATTTTTATAATTATAAATACAATTTTTTTCCCTTGTTCTTTCAGTTTATTTTTCAAAAACAGTGCCTTATAAATAGAGTTTTTTTTCCCGAGGAAATTAATGTTCTAGAATTTGTAAAGTTTCTTTTATGGGTGACTAATTTAAATCAAATACGAATATAAAAACAACGATTGTTTTTTGTTATACCGTCGTCTTTTTTTGTCGTCTTAAGTAAGACTAAGACGACGTAATGTATTTGTTCCCCGACATGGATTATTTTTGTTAAACGTCGTTAGATGTAATATAACCGACGTGGATTTGGTTTTTTAATTATAAATAGGGTTTTTTTTCACGGGTGCTTTCAGTTTTAGTATTCGATTAGGGTTTCAACTTCTTCTTGCCCCTTTCTCTGTCTCACCTCATCTCTTAGGAGGCAATTGTTTGAATGTTGGTGTGTGTATATGTTTGTGTATCTGATTCACAAACATACACACATCACCAATTTTCAAAAAATTGTCTCTCTGATTGCAAATCTGTGGCTGCCGTCGTGAAGTTTTAGGAGGCAATTGTTTGGAAGTTGATGATGTGTGCGTTTGTGTAGATACACAAACGCACACACATCATCAACTTCCAAAAATTGTCTCTCTGATTGCAAATCTGAGGCTGCCGTCGTCAAATTTCAGAAGCAATTTTTTGGATGTTAATGTGTATGTGCATTTGTGTATCTCAAAGACACAAATACATATACATCATTAACCTCTAAAATATTGTCTTTCTGGTAAGATTATGATGAGGAACAGAGTTCCATCTTGTAAGATTTCCTAACCCTTGTGATCTCAGAAAAATTTGATTATGTCGGCGGTTTTCTATATAAACCGTCGTGGTTATTTCAATTCTTGTCATTAAGTATATCTACTGACGTAGGATAACAAAATCCAAGAAATAAATTGTTAAAAAAAATTCTTATTCGACGACAGTTTAAATATGATGTATGACGTATAAAGTGAATAAATACGACGTTAAATTGTATAATACGTCGTTAAATGAAAACCCCAACGTGGTGAGATTTAAAGATACCATCGTAGAAATACGAGAAAGACGTCATTATATTTATCTTTGCCATAGTTGTACATTAATTTAATACAGCGATATTTTGTATTTTACCGCCGTGGATTTATTTGTAATTATACGGCGCCTTATACGAAAACTAGGTCGTGTTAATTTCTGGGTAAAAACAGCGGCTTTTTTTGAAATCGTCGTCTTTACTTTCTACGTCGGTCGGTTCATAACTTCCGCCGTTATTTGTTGGCTATGATTTTACTACTTGGAAATCATATTTCAATAAGACGTTAGTTATTTAATTAGGTACGTCGTGTTTTAGGAACAGCCATTTGAATCTCCATTTTTTAGTTGTCTAAGGTGTTATTATACGGCGGTTTTATAAAACCGTCTTCTTTTAAAAAACAACAACGGTTTTCACTTAGACCGTCGTTTTTTTCTGGTCGTCTTTGTCACTTTTTGTAGTAGTGAAAGCTATAATCTATTTCAAACACGGAGGGCTTTTTGAATGGGCGAGAACTGCAACTTCTTTAATCTGAAAGGGGTAGAAGTGGCTGGACTTGGGGATTACGTAAAGCGTGCCATGGTACCTGCTTGGTTAGGGCTCTCCACAAATTTGTTAAGGTTTTCATACTGGTGAAAACTCATACTCTGCTTGTCTTGGCTTTTGTTGAACCAAATTTGTAACGAGAGGAATCTCGTTTTGAATGACTTATTTCTCTAAGTCTGAACTTGAAAGTTCTGAATTATAACTGGCTTCTTTTGTGGCTTAACTGAGCTTTTGGTTGCTTCAGTTTGTTTGGGGGTTCTCAAGGATCAAGTGATCATTTTGAATTCTTGTCTTGGGTTGATTTTTTGGTTTTTTTTTTTTTTGTTCAATTGAGTGTCCTTGTTGTTTTCACTTTCTCCTATATTTATGGGAAATGTTTTGGAGTACAGTTTTCTGATTAAAAATGGGTGGCAGATTTTCTCCAAAGATCTTTCATTTTTAAATGCAAAGAAAAGGGGGTTTTATCAATTCTGGCAGATACGCTCTCAGTAGTCAGTTCTCATGGCCATCACTTCCCTGCTTTTCTTAAAAAAAACCTAATCCTTTTCCCAATTTACCTGCCCCTTGTGAGAGTTTCAACCGTGATGCTTAGTTTGATCTTTCCAGATGAACAACTCCCTATTTTCCTACTTATCTTTTCTTTAGAAAATATAGCCTGCTTATCCCTTGGAAATGATGTCTGTCGAGTTTTTCTAAATATAGAAAAGGATTTTGATCTTTTTCTCTGTCTGTAATAGACTGGGAAAATCTTCATGTAAGAGTGCCTTCATTAATTTCCTGTCAAATTCTCTTGTGACTTTAGTTGAAATTGTTGACTTTTTCAAAATCAGGTAGTCACGTAAGCTTCCTTGAGAACAGGCTTTTTCAGGAAAATTTGCCAAATTGTTCTTAGGCTTTTTTTTAGAAATGGTAGTTTTTTGTAGACTGGGCCCAATTCAATTCTTCTTTCGTCTATGCTTAATTGTAACTACCATTTAATTTGGCGTTTTTTACAATTCTGCCATTTGTTGGGTTTCCAATGTGGATTGGGCTTTCTCTTTTTTGGTAATCGAATCCCAGTCCTCTGTCCCTTTCTATTTTGTGGGCCTTCGTGGGAAGTGGGCTTGGCATGCGATTTCTTTTGGCCCAAACAATGCCCCCTTAAGTCGAACTGCTTTAAACGGTTTCAGACTTAATGATTGACCCATCAATGATGCGCGCCATTTCCTGCCTTTGCACTAGCGCACGTCTGCCTATTTGATTAGGCTTCGTGGGGAACTGGGTTCTAACAGCTAATTAAATCTGAAAATACTTCATTCTTTCCATCTTCCCATGATCTTCTTACTTTGGTTTATAAATTTTTGCTGAGTCCTCATTTTTGCTTTATCGAACCCTAGTTCTTCCTTGGCTTTTCACTTCTTTCGAAACCTTCTATTCTTTTGATTCTGTTCCTTCTAATTTCCCGTGATCATCTGATTCCGAGAAAGAGAAAGAAAAAATGTCTTCCCCAAACACTCGTGCCAAGAGTTCCTCTTCTTTACACTCTCCTGCCTATCTCACCGGAGATGGGGTTGATCAACATGCGATTGAGGTTCGCAGCAGACTTTATACATATGCACGAAAGAACTTGGATGAAAACGTACTTCATTTGTTCAAAAACACTCATCTTGGGTCCTCACTGGTTTAGCTCTGTGCCGGGAGAAATGGTGGATTTGTTCAAGGAAGATGCTGAGGCCCCTTTGTGCCTTCAAAGTTCTATGGCCCTGTCTTCTCACATCTGGGTTAGTTAGAACCTGAGTCATTCTTATCCTTCAAGTGAAGTGAGGAACAGTGCAATGAAGTGGTCTGATTGGATCGATAGACTTCTCCCGAGGCATAGAGCTCTTTGGAAGAAGGCTGGAATCTATGACGCAATCCTTTTGTCTAAAAATTCTGTCAATAGGGATAAGAACCTGTTGGCGGCTGCCTTGTGTTTCGGAACTCTGCCAGCAACACCTTCGACTTTCGTCTAGGCCCCATGACCCCAACTCTGCGAGATCTAGATCAGATATTTAGGTTCAGGCCCCACGAGAGGCCTGCTGATGTTGTTGGTGACTACCACAGATGAAAGAATCGAGAAAGATTGGCTAAGCCCTTTACCATTCCTGCTACTACGATTGAAACGACCCGACCCAAATTCCACTTTGAAATCCGGGCCGAATCCTGTTTAAAACTAACACCTGGTGGGTGTGGGTGATAAATGACCAAAATGCCCTGAAAAATAATAACACAACCTCAAAGGCTCTAACTCGTGGCTACGCCTGATAATCTGTAGGTTGCCTACGTACCCTTCTTGAGGGATCAAGCCACATGTAGTTCTTTCCTCTGTTCTGATCCGCAATCGTGCATTTCGTAAACCTCGCTCTAGGGCTGACATTCCTGAAGTAACCGGGACTCCGTTTTATGATCCATCAAATACTATACAATCCTGAAATTACCTAGATCAACATACTTGACTGCGATCCAACGATTCAAACGTATCGAACCCGGAAATTACACACTAAACGAGATCCGTTTGGGGTTCAAACGTTATCCGCAATTAAGATCCGCAAAATCCTACGCGCTCAAGAGAACTGGGAGATTATTGTAGGATGTGGTCCCCACCTGCTGCCCACGCGCCACCACACGCGCCGACAGCGCGTGGTGCCTAAAGCGATAATGCTTCGTCGGAAAAACTCTGAATCACGGCTCAAGGTTCCTACCCTAGGTGTAACACCCTATTTGGAGCCACTTTTGTTCTTGGACTTACCCCAAAAACTGATCGGAAGTGGTCAGAATCGCACCCTCAAAATCGGCAGCTGAAACCTAACTTAACAATCGAAGTATTTACGCTTGGAATTTCTGAAATCCTACCCAACCAGCAGCTAGAGCATGGAAAATAGCTAGAAAACCATACCTCACTCAGCCGATTTGGTGGTCGGAGGCTTCGAAACGAGCTCCGAAAGTTTACTAAAAACGCACAACATCGCTCGCTTCGTATTGATTCTGCGACCACGCCAACGGATAAAGACTGGGATGGGTTGAGACTGAAATAGGAGAGTGAGGTGGTTCGTTTGGCACCGGTCTTGCTCGAATTGGTGGTCGGAGCTGAGAGAAATCCTCTCCTAAAGTCGGCTGGTCGTGAAGCTTCTGAGGGGATGAGAAAAATCTGGGTTTTAATAACTGAACTTTGAAATATTTACGGTTATGCCACTGAACTTCTTTTGATCGTAACTCCTTCGTTACAACTCCGATTCGAGTCCACTACGTGTCTACGGACTCGTTTAGTCGCGCTTCTATGAAGGTATAACTGAAATCCTCAAATTCCTTCCCGATCAAAAAGTCAACTTTTAAACCAATAAAATATTATAGGAGTATAGTGGTCTTTTATTGGAATAAATTAATAATTAAATATTAATTAAGGACCAGGTTGTTACAACGATCAACCAGAACTGTTCCTTCTCTAATTTTTTGAAGAAGTTCAGATCTGAGAAAGACAAGGATCAACAACACATGTTGTTCCTGCATCTTGGTGAACAGTTCGTTTTCCCAATCGCTCCTCGGCAGTTCTGCTGGAATACAAGCATCTAGCAGAGGCCTTGCATAATCATGCTGATGTGGGACTTGGCCCCACAGTTCTGGCTCATGTATAAGAACCTTCACAGCGCTACTCTGGAGAGTCCTCCAACATCTCTGCTTCTGGTGCATTCTCAGGTATGTAATGTGATATTATTTCTTAGTTTGGGACTCCTCCCAGAATTATTGAGGATATTGTGATTAAAGACTTGTTGTAATTCTAAGGTTGAGGTGAACTTAGAATAGTGAGAGGCAAGATAGTGGGGTGTGGAGTGTGAGGTTGATGAGTTTCTTTTTTTTTTTTTTTCCCTGCTAGGTGTGTATTTAGGGATAATTTGGGAAGATAGAGTGGTTTTCTTAGAAATTATTAAAATTTGAATTAGAAGTTGATGTGAACTTAGAATATGAGGTGAACAAAGAGAAATGCATGGTTTAAATATAAAAACTCATATTTTATGATTCGTCTTAAAAGACTCTTTCGTGTATGGTCACGACACGTGTAACATCATTTTCTTCTTCGATACAATTTGTTGCTTTATGATGTATTTATTGTGCTTTCTACTACTCATACCGTAGCTTCTTTTTTTTTAAGATAGAAATTGGTACATTGAAGTCTTTGTTCAACTGGTTAGAAGAAAAATGTAAAACTGATCAACAGATGATCATATATAACAAAGATGTGTATAAATGCTGTAAGAAAAGTAAGTGTTCATGTCTTTTTAATTTTTGCAGAAATACATATTAGTCTTCATGTCTCCCTAAAGGTGTGTGTAAGTGTGAAAAAAAATAAATGGAGAAATTATGGAAATAGAAAAATAAAAAATAAACTACAGCACAAACTTTTCCAGTTTTCTTCTAGAGGCTCGGCATTTCATGTAAGTAATTTTTTCACTCATAGGCCGAAGCCGCCAGTTGAAGCAAACACCGCAAGACAACAGTGACCAAGGATATTAATCTGCCACAAAATAATGCATCCATTGTCCAAACCTGTCAAGTTCTCGATTTTTCTTCTGGCGTTTTCTCCTGGATGTCTTGTGTGGTAGGGGAAAAAACATTATTTAGCTCTTAAAAGCTATCCCCACAACCCACAAGCTGGTAGGAGCAAAAAACATTTCTATATGTATTTTCTGTATATATAACAAGCCTATATATCTTTCATCTTCATTAGGGTTCAGGGCCTAAGGATAACAAAAAATGTGGTCACCATGGTGGGATGCTAGCAATAATGAGAAAGATGGCCATCTCATGATGACCAGAGCAATATTTCTCACCATTTCAGCCATGGCGGTTGCTATGTTCTGGTTCATGTGGAACTGGAAAAGCTCAAAAAACCCAACACCTCCATTGCCACCAGGTCCTCGTGGCCTGCCATTTGTTGGGAGCCTTCCCTTTTTAGGCCCCAACCTTCACCACGAATTCACAAACCTGGCAAGTGTTTATGGCCCTATCTACAAGCTCCAACTTGGTAGCAAATTATGTTTTGTGCTCTCTTCGCCATCACTTGTGAAACAAGTGGTTCGTGACCAAGACACCCTCTTTGCAAATCGTGAACCTATAATTGCTGCACAGATTATCTCCTACGGAGGAACCGACATCGCCTTCGGATCCTACGGTCCAGGTTGGAGGAGGTTGCGCAAGGTGTTTGTGAGCCACGTGATGAGCAAAGGCAACCTTGATGCTTGTTATGCTCTGAGAAAAGAGGAAGTTCTCAAGTCAATTGATCATATTTATGGCAAAAGTGGCAGCCCAATTGATTTCGGGCAGGTTGCATTTTTTACAGCAATCAACACAACCATGAGAATGTTGTGGGGTGGGACTCTGGAAGCAGAGAAAGGGACTGATCTTGGGGCAGAGTACAGAAATGTGGTGGCTGAAATGGTGGAGTTGATTGGGAAGGGAAATATTTCCGACTTTTTTCCTTGGCTTGCCAGGTTTGATGTGCAAGGAATTGCGAGGCGTGCGAAGCAGCTTCTATCTGTGACTGAAAAGATTCTCAACTCTGCCATTGAAAAGCAGATGAGTGAGGCAGCAGAGCAAGATGGGGGGCTATCGCTAAAGCATGAAAGGAAAGGCTTTCTGCAGTTCCTGTTGGAGCTTAATGAGCATGGAGATGATGCAGAATCGCTCACTTTGCAACAAATCAAGGCCCTGCTCACGGTACTGTATTCTTATCTTTTGGTTTGTAGTTTGTTGGCAGTCAACCAGGTGCCATTGACGCATGTGAGCGATTTCTAGCCATTGACACATGACTTTTGCCTTACTTTTGGCAACACTTAATGCATTAATACGGCCAGTATTCGCATATGCACGCGTGAGAGACTCACCATATAATAATCTTCTTGTGATGATAAATAAACTTAGCTGATATGCCTCTATGTGCATCCTATCAATTTATTTTCAAGAGCAAATTTTGATGTAAAAATTCTAACACAAGGGATAGTAAGAAGTAAATAAAAATGCAACAAATCTTTTTTTTGAACTTTTTAACAGTTTGATAATTTTGAACAGGACATTGTGGTTGGTGGAACTGACACCACAGCAACAATGGTGGAATGGGTAATGGCTGAGCTGATGCAACACCCAGATGACTTGAAAAAAGTTCAACAAGAACTGAAAGAAGTTGTGGGGTTGAAAAACTTGGTTGAAGAGTCTCATATACCCAAATTACATTATTTAGAGGCTGTGATTAAGGAGACATCTAGATTGCACCCTGCTCTGCCTCTTCTGGTTCCCCATTGTCCAAGTCAATCCACCACCATTGGAGGCTTCAAAATACCAAAAGGTTCAAGTGTTTTTTTAAATGTTTGGGCCATTCACAGAGACCCTAATGTTTGGGACAATCCCTTGGAATTTAGGCCCAAGAGGTTCCTCAATGATCCTCCCAGCAACAACATTCATTACAATGGCAATAAGTTGGAATATCTTCCATTTGGTTCTGGGAGAAGAATGTGTCCTGGGATTCCCTTAGCAGAGAGGATGATGATCTATGTGTTGGCTTCATTTTTGCATTCATTTGAGTGGAGGTTGCCCAATGATGCAAAGCTTGACCTTCAAGACAAATTTGGGATTGTGACAAAGAAAATGACTCCATTAGTTGTCATTCCAACACCCAGGTTATCTAAATTGGAGCTCTATACTTAGATTTATTTTCATTCCCTCTGGAAAAATGCAGCATGGAAATAAGGTAATTTGTACACCTAAAGAGCACCACCACCAGCTAAGCAAATGAGCAATTTGTGCCTTTATAGGTCCGTCCATTGCATATATGCATTGATGCTCTTGGTTCAATTGTTTCCCCATAATCCTTATTATCTTATAATAAATTGAGGAAATAGGACTTGGTGTGGTTTGTCTCATGTCACTAGTGATACCTTGTGATTTATTTTGTTGTACTTTCTAAGTTACATTTTTGTTAATAAATAGTTTAAACTTCAAAAAGAATTAATAAACAAAAAAGAACATCTTGAATAATATCATAAGGTTCTTCAAACCGCAACATATCAATCTCAAGAGATAGACGGTGGGTGGTTAGTTCATAAAAAAATATTAACAATAAAAAAAATAAGGTTCAAAGCACTTCCTCGAGTATTTACTTCCAATTTGAAATTCTTGAATACGAACATTGTATTATTGTATTGAGGACACTACCTATATAGTAAATAATAATTTTGTAACATGGTTAAAGCACAAACAAGATCATGACAGAACTGGTTCCACTTTAAAGATCATATTTCGATTTCCGCTTTTGATACTTTAAACTATAGAACTAATTTAATTAGGTTTGGAAAGCACAAGTGCAAACTTAGTTTATCTCAACATGGTGATATGTAGTTAAACATAGGACTTCCGGTGCAGAAATTCAAGAACATAAATTATATGAGGGTATTACGATCTCATTCAAAAATTACTGAAATAGAGACAAGAATAAGGTTAAATAACATACCACTAAAATTAGTGGTATATTAAATATCAATATAAGAGCCTTGGAACCTTCAAGTGAGATTCCATCATCACTAAATCTAATTTCTTACATAATGGCCTCTGTACATAATGTAGATTCCCACTAACTCCACTCATCGATCTTTTATTCTTGGCCACATCGGTTTCAGTACAACTTCTTGTTCGTCGTTACATCAAGCTGATTTCATGCAAGCCCTAAATTGGCACATTTTTTAGGTAACTTTCTACAAGTAGCTGATCAGAAATATCTTTCGAGGCACTTGATGTTCATTGCTTAATTAAGCTGAAGCAGCAGCGACACAAACAGGCAGATCTGTCTCAACATTAGGTGGAGTTCGAAGTATGGGGTTGTTCTCAAAGAAATTCACAGGCTTTAGGTCAAAGCTAGATGACACCGTCGGCATTATAGGGAAGTCTTCTTGACATGGTATGTGATGAAACCCTAATGTGTACCAGAGAACAATATCCTTGTTCTCGATTGGCCGGTCCCTGCAAAATCAAAATCATCAATTAGATATCAAAATCATCAATTAGATACTATTTCTGTAAAAAAAATATGACCAGTAAATATGATACAAATATATTAGACGCTCACCTGTCGGACCAAACGGCTAGGGTATCTTCACCTTGACTTTGGCAAACGAGCAGCCCACCAGCCCATTGCTCACTCCTATTGTATGGGGTAACCCAAATTTGATTGTTTGTAAAAGCACCTCTCTTTTGGGGAGGGTCATCTAGATCAAGCAAGCTAGCAGCAGTGCCACCAGGGACCAATTTATACCCGACCGGGTTTCCGACCCGGGTCCTTTTTGTTGGGTTGATCACATGGAATTCGGATGGGTCATAGAGTTTTAGCTTAACCTGTGCATCTTTTTCTGTTTTGGCCACGGTTTTAGTAGCTTTCAAGTAGCTTTTCCTTGGTGACTCATTTGGAGAGTTTTGCTCCCTTTGGAGATTCACTTTCAGAAAGGAGTTATCTGAGCCGTCCACGTCCATATCAAGATGAAATGTGACGTAATGGTCATGAATAACGCCAATAACGTTTTCTGACAAGAGTGTTCCGTGGAGATTCTCTGGGCTAGACACTTGGTTCACATTCTCATAGGAGGTGCCTTTCACCATCAAAATCCCACTCAGTCCAACCTGCATACGCATATATGTATATATTGAAAAATGTTAGAGAAGAGCTATACTTGCTGCTTGGGTGACTTTTAGTCGTTGATGTTCACGACACATTAGTGACGGTATAACCACTAAACGATAGTATTAGCAATAATTTATGGCATCAAGATTAAAAGAAGAAATGATGCAAGCAATTTAAGAACCAAAAGAAAATTGACCTAGCCTATTATTCATATATTCATGATATTTCTGACTATCAATGTAATTTAGACTATCGCTTATTTTTATTAAAAAAAATCACCAAGCTACTAACCTTGGCTCTGATTAGTCCATCTGTTTGAAACTCCCAGTCGATGATATAGTCATAGTTAGCCACTGATGCTGCCATTCTGACCACTAAAGTCACCTTTGGCCTTACTTCTCTAATCTGCCAAACACAGAGATAAGTAGGGCCCACTTGATTTAAAATTCATACAAAGAAAATCATTAGCGTAATATATTTACTGAACGTATTATAGACCGTATTTTCAACAAAACTAAAATAAAGTTCAATTGCATGATGTCATGACGAGTCTAATTTCTACTAAAAAAATTAATAAATAAATATAATACGTGTAGCATTACTCTTTTTAAGTTTTTGGACTTGAGTTTCTTACCTGCATACCCGTTATCGGACATTCTGTGTGCCGCCACGCGATATCACCCGCATAGCTCTCGAACACACAAACCATGTTCGATCGGACGTACGGTGTTCCATCGGCTGCTGCAAACACACCATCCATATAATAGGCATTGCGTGGGCAATCATTAAGCGGCTCAAGAGGCATGGCCTGCAATCCGAACCCATATTCGCCTGCATCCATATAAGTCTTGAAGTACCATGCATCAGTGGGGTCCATGTAAGGCACGAACAACTCCGACGTAAACCCTTTGTACATCACATCCCTAAATTCCCCAGGTGTTCGGGTCACGGACTTTGGCCCGAGACACGATCACACCCGCCCGGGCATCGGGTTTCAAGTGAAATTCCCAATTTGCCCATTTGACCAAGTGATCATCCTCCACAGTAAAGCTCCGTCCCATTGGGCTGCTCTATGGATATGGGCTTCAGCAGCTTGAGAACTTCATTGGGCTTGTGGGCCGAGTACCTATAGTCTGTATTGGCGGCCTTTGGTATGGGGATGCTCCGGCCCTTATCCGAAATCTCCAACACTTGTTTGGTGTCCAAGTCAACCAGCACAGTCAACCCTTCGATTGGCCTCATGTAGAAGTTCACAGTATCCTTGGTGGAGTAGCACTGCACCTTAATCAACCTCCTTTTCTCCTCCACCTTGCCGTACCACCCCGTGGAAAGCGGCAGGCAAGCCAGATCCGTCAGATCAACCCCGCGCTGGACGATCGTGCGGTTGAAATCCGCGTTCATGAGCGGAACCCACGTGGCCGCGGTCATCTCCTCCAGCGTCATCGTCGGGTAACCGGTGTGGGAGGCGGTGTCTTCCACGGTCACCTCGCGGGTAGTCAAGTCAACGGTGAGAACGTGCGACATGTCATCCACACGCGCGACGACGGTGGCCTTTCTAGGAAAGAGGGGGTCGCCGTGGTGCCAGCGGAGGACGAGGGACTTGTCGGGCTCTTGGAGGTCGACGGAATGGAGCGCGTGGGAGGAGGAGGAGGCGAAGAGCGCATGGGAGTAGAGGATGGAGCGGACGGCGGTGATCTCTGGGAGAGTGAGGGGGTCGAGAGGGTGGTGGGGGTGTCGGAGGCGTGGTCGCGGAGGCGGCGTGTGGGGCTGGGGGGTTTGGACTGGAGGCGGTTTTTGGAGGAGCACCAGGCCGAGTTGGTGGAGCAGTCGAGGAGGTCGGCGGCGTAGGGGGGCCCGTAAGGGAGGTGGGCCCAGGTGAAGAGGAGGGCTACGGCTATGCAGAGGGTGAGAAAGAAGAAACGCAGAAAGCTTCTGGTGTCCATGGGAGCTTTCTCCACCTGAAGGCTCTGTTTGAGAGTGAGTGTGAAAGTTAGAGCTGAGATTTGTTGGTTGGCTTGTTTAAGTATTAATATAATATAGAGAAGTAGCTGCTTGCTAAGGTAAGGATAAGGATGATGGCATGAGAAAGATTCCAAATATTGAGAGAATCAGTATGTGAGAATTATAAACTAGTCTAGTAGGCAAGTCACCTCTTGTTGTAAATACTGATCACGCATGCACTTGCGCATACTGCATAGTGACGTAACTTACTCTATTTGCCCTTTTTCTTTTCTCTTTCTTAATAATACACTAAAGCCTGTCAAGATATTTACATAATTGCGTGTTTAATAAAATTTTAAGTTTCGTATAGAACCCTCAAATTTTCACAGTCAGCCAGTTGTATAACACTAACTTATTTGCAACGTTGTTTTAAATTATTGTGACGTGAGTTAGATTGAAAATTATTAGTCATTTGATTATTGATATGATCATTTCTATTATTATATAGGACACCATTTAAATCTTGTGATCCGTGACTATTGGGAGACACCACATGTCCGTGCTTAAGGGGAAAAAAATTGTTTTTAAAAAAGGCAGCATTTTTTAGGTGCCAATTAATCTTTATAATTAATTATTGACACGCTGATTCAAGAGGCAAAGAAGAAAGATACTGGGAAAAAAAAAATACCATGCATTGGTTTTATCTACAGGAGTTAGTGGGGCCGGTCGCATACGACAGGAGGGCTCGTATATTCTGAAGATTCCGTGTTTGCTTTGATGAGAAAAGTAATACCAACAAAAAGTCATTGTTGAGGGCGCCGAATCATCGAAACGACGACGAATGAGGTTGAGCAGTCGGCCTCTCCACTGACTTCGCACGCACCCAAATCATCAAAAGCAATCAATAATTGATTAATCCCTTTTGTCAAGTTTAGAAATTGAATGGCATTGGTTTTTATTTGTTTACACTATGACAAATTTAAATCAAATGGGCCTCGGATGAGTCATGACTTGGTCTGCTAACGGGCTTTTTGAGAGTCATTATAGTGTTTTCTTCGCTACTTATTTAGGTTATCTCCAACTCAATGACCTAAACTCAAAATATTGCTCAAAATTTTTCTCAACCCAAAAAAATGAAGGATTTAAAACTTGAGAAAATCCAAATATGGGTTCAAGTATTGTCTGAACCCTACACTATTCAATGGAGCCCACTGCACATCTCAAACAGCCTTATGTGCAAAAATTCTGATGTGGGGCCCACCTCCAAATTTGCAACTTGCTTTTTGTCTTCTCTTTGCGCCACTTGTCGCTATCTCATGGAGTTGCCATTGGAATCCAACGGTTTCAAATGTTGTTGTTTGTTTTTTTTTTTGGGTATGTACATATAACTTAAATCAACGATGGGAATTAAATCTATGCTATTTTAACGGTAAAAAAAAGATCCAATGGCTGAAATTTAAATCCAACCGTCAAAATAATATTTTAAATTAATCCAAATCAGATCCAATCCCAAATCTCACTCCAAACTCTATAAATACTCACTCATTTCTCAATTAATCTACCAAAAATATTTTTTCTATTTCTCAATTTATTTTTCCTTTGTCAATTTCATTAATCTCTTCCATTCTCATACTTTTGATATCATTTCAAGCACATCATCTTCTTCATTCTCATACTTTTGGAATAAAATTAAATTTATGAAATTTCAATTTTTTTTAGGTCAAATTGTTCAAAAAATTAAATTATGACGTTATTTAAAAAGATTAATGAAGAAAAGTTTTCCACACCAAAAATAAAAAGTTACACTTAAACCATTCTTAAACAATTTAATAAAGTTGCGGACTTAAAATTTGATTCCGGAGGGTTGAGAGAAAAAACGATTTGAGTCAGGGCAAAACCCAAATAGTTACTTTTTGGAGGGGAGAAAATTTGGGTTTAGCCCCTCATAGGTTGGAGAAGGCCTTAACTAAAATAAATAAACGCTTTACTTTATCTCAACGATTCTTCTCGAGTAATTATCATGTTATATTGGAGTATGAACATATAATATAACTCGTTCACATATTTATTATAAGTAATGAAAATAGAAGAATTCATTTTCAAATTTTGGAATTTGATTCCTTTGCAAATTTTGGTAATTGATTTTCTAAATTGAGCAAAACATGCTTGATTGTTGTTTTGGGTCAACAAACATGCATTGGATTTGGTTTAGGATGAATCTAGAATCATGTCACGCACTATAAGAGCATTTCTACCCATTTGTCATGGCAAAAGATAAAGGCAAGGTAAGGGTTGTTACTATTTATGTGAATAGTAGCAGCCCTTGCAAAAAACTTGTGGTGTTTCCACCCATTACCATGACAACTTAAGGGTGTTGAGGCCCAAATATCCAAGGACTAGGCCCAAGTTTATTCTTAGCCCAACAAGAATAAATTGATCGAGAAAGAAACCCAATTGGGACATGAGAGAAATTGTGGGATGCACCCACATAAGCCGGGGGCCATGCGTCACACCAAGCAAACATGCGCAAAAGAATAAAAAATGCACCGGCTTTATAAATTCACATTCACCAACCTATTCGATGCCACTGGGCCCGATCATAGCTTATTGCGGTACAAAGTACAAGCATGTTGAATAAACACGCGATGCCATCTAAAGAACCACTATGCCAACACCAAGCCATGCTACGAGCTTAAGTTAGCCCAAGTCACATAATTACTTGGGGCTTGCTGAGAAGGTTGTGGTATGGAAGGAAACAAGCAATCACAAGGCTCATTGAGGGTTCGAGGAGCAAAAGTTTTAGGCCACTTGGGAGTATTAAAACTCAAGCTCGTTCCTCGGGCTCAAACACATGGGTTAGCATAAGAGAGAAGAGGAAAATGATTCAATGCCTTGGGAGGATATCTAGTAGTCTGTCATAGCACTTAGACGAAGCCAACATCAATAAATGCCCAAAATTAAATAGGTTGTTTCCATCAATTTGATGAAAACCCATTAGGCACTGGAAATAATGTGTTAATAAACCAACAACGTACGCACAAGCCCAGCCTAGCAACTTGTAGGAAAATCTGGCATCGTGCTTCACCCTCGTCAGAATTCCAAGATGGTCAACGAAGAGCCACGGCAGGGACCAAAGGAAATCCATGAATGAAGGATGAATACCCATTGGACAAAAGACTCTACCCATTTTCCTTTCCTCTGTAAGCTCCATTTTGAAAACCAAGAAGAAAAGCAGGTGGCGCCTCACCCTCATGGGAAGGTCCAGCCACACAAAACCCTTGGAATCACAAAGGGCTCCTTACTCATGCGCCTTGGATAGGAAGATTTCACCAAATAGAATCGAGTAGGAAGAAGCAAAGAAAAAGGAAGAATGAGGTTAGATAAAATTAGGTTCTTTGTGCCTATAAAAGGGAGCTTTCTCTACCCAGTCATCCAGAGCTTAACCAAGCTTTATCAAGTAACTGAGAATTTACTCAAGCCACCCAATCTTCTTATTTGGTCGTCTTCTTCTTCCCCTAAGATAGAGACCTCCTTAATTTTCCTCTGCCCTGTTTAAATCTCTGTTCTCTGTAAAGAAACTCATGCATCTCTCTCTCTGAAATTGCTAAACTTGTGAAAGCTTAGCTCTCATGCCACAAGCTCCTCAAGCCAAGTCATTTATCAATTTATTATGTTTCTTTGGCTATTGGTGAAAAGAACGGAATTCCATTAAGAGAGTTCCGCCGAGGGTGACATCTGGGAAGAAGAAGAAGAATTTAGATCAATCAAACTCTTCAAAAACTCTTTTTGGGAGCTTGGTTTTTCAACTCAGGCACTAGGGAGTTCTGTTTTCTTCTTACGGTAGCCCAAGCCCATTCGTCTGGCTCATTGGAACAAAGGGACCCCTACAAAGGGCAACTACTATTCACATAAGATATGAGGAGATGAATTTGTATAGAGTTTTGGTGTAGGAAGTGAAGAATATGACTAATTATTTATTTTTTTTTAAATTCTGAAATTTTGTAGTTTTTTTAAGATATTTTTTTCATTGCCGGTCAAGAATCAAGTAATGCCTAGGCTATTCTTGCCTTTTGGCCTACCTAGGCTTGTGAAGCCCATCAGCTACCCGGGCTGCATTTGCGCCTTGGAACCTCTACTAGGGGCTTGGGCCTTCTCCTGCTAGGGCCACACCCTTCCCTTGAAAGTACTCTAAGGAAACAATTGATTTAAGGTCCTATGAGAATGAGAAAAACTGCCACAATATTTATATACACATTTTCTTTCTATTTTCTCATGTAGAACTTCTCCTCTACAATCTAATCCTATAAAGGAGACTTGGATCCGGCCATTGATGGCACTTTTAATATATATATATATAGGCGATCGGAGAAGGGGATATTCAAACACAAGATTTCGAGTATAAAGAAAAATAATTAATCTTAATCACTTAAACTACGTACATTTTACGACATAGAAAAAAGATCAAAACGTTTAAGCGATAGGAGGACTCGTGATGAAAAGGTCAAACAAAATTAGAAGACTTGATGTGAACGTGGGAAAGAAAGTTCAACAAATACCCCTTAGCCATCTAGAAATAGATCTTAACTTTTCGGATACAAAAAAAAAAAGCCTGAAGAGTTCTATAAGATGATTGGCGGTGGATACATGTGATGCGACCATACCATATCAGTTATGGATGATGCGACACATTTATCAGGCACATTATTTCCACAAGATGTCAATGTGACTTTATAAAAGCAAAACACAAAGGTACCAAGTCATTGTTGGTGCATGCGTCGTGACCCTTTTTGTTCATTTGTTTTTATATTTTGATTATTGCTAACATAAAACCAAGAATTAATATATATATATACATATATATATATACACACACGTGCGTCCCTGAATATTTCTTCAACTTGAATCTTCATGACAGGCATGATGAGTTTACAGTAAAGTAAATTAGGTGAGTTCTACTTCTTTGTGATTCATGAATTAGCAGCTCAAACAATAAAGAGGACGACCTAACTTGAATTAGAAAACAAGATATCTCAATAATAATGTTATAGAGAGATTGCCTTCTTTTGAAGTTTGCCCCACCCCTCGTCACCCTTTGCTACTGAAGGAACTAATTGTATATTAATATTAATCCATCTCACGTTAATTTCTCAATTATCACCTGTATTTTTTATTTTATTTTTCACATGCAAACTGTGGCAGTGTCACCATCACACTAAAAATTTATCTTTTCATGGGGGGTTCAAGCATTGGTCGAGAAGTCTATATTTTGAAAAGGAGACTAAAAGTCTTAGTCGTGTTTGACAAAAATTCCAAATTTCCCAAAATTACACCTTCTACTTGGGGAAAATTTAATGCGTGCATTGATGACTAGATATATATATATATATATTTAATCTTTTTCTCTACATATTGAATGTTGAATGTTGTATATACGCGTGCATGTTATGAGTGGAAAGTTATGTACAATCGGTGAATACAAATATTGTTTTTCCGGGGAACTAATAAAACAACAACCTAATTATTTCTTTAATTAGAGCTCTATATCTGTCCAAGCAAGTTGTAGGTGAAAACTCTTCACTCACTCGTTTTTATGAACAGAAGCTTGTTAGGTGAAACTACACAAATAAGAAACGCGGCTGCATAACCTAAACAGCTCAAAATCCTACTCTATAAAGGACAGACTGGACAGTGATATTACTATTGGACCTCATGCTGGCTCACAGCATATAATTTATCCATATTAAATTGTGTAATTAATGATGAATCAATTAGGAAATAATGGCCAACAATAATTATTAGTGTTTTCCCAAGATGGTGATTGTGCTAAAGGAAAGTAGGTCACCAAGCCCTTGGGTATCAAACTCTTTAGTAAGCTAGTGTAAGAAAACTTGAATATTGAGACATTTACAATGGCATATAACTCATCTGCAACAAAATTACATTATCCAATACAAGTGAAAGACAATTACTACGAAACCAAAGACCTAGGGTTCCGTCGCGAATACAAGTTGATTCATCATTTTTGTAAAAGGCAAACTCATCAGCTTGTCATACAAAGAATTTTTCTTGCTGTGCGCCAAACTCATGCTTTCCAAAATAGCCGAATACAACATATCAAGCATATGAAATCGAATATACCTACACACATAGCTGAAATGAATTCATAGGCTACCGAGAAAACAGCTTCAATTGGCATCCAAATACAAAAAATTCCGAACATTACGAGATTTGAATCCAAGTACGGTAACCAAATCACATTTCACACGTCATATATATACTTACTATATATTTGTATTTCTAGATCCATCTTTTAATTTCCAAGATTTATCTCCAAAACAAATCAATCAACCATTAATGATTTAGTATTTATCCGAATATTAAAAATAAAAATAAAAGTTTAGTAGGACCTGGACCTGGTCAATAAAAGAAAAACTAAAATGAAAAAAGACATTTTTTCTAGATGATGATGACTAGAAAGTAGAAACGTCAAAGGGAGGTCTAAAAGTCCAAAACCCACCAAACCAATCTTCAAAATACCCGTCATATCCTTCTCCCTCGTCTCTTCTTTATTCGGCAAAATCTCTCCTCAGAGTTCCCAACTTTCCCACCACCGAACCGACCGACCTGTATAATTAAGCCCCTTCCTCCACCTCCTTCTACCGTGAGGAAATAAAAACCAATCTTTTTCTTTTTCGAAACCCCTTGATTTTCTCACCGGCCAAACACCACGGGAAAACAGAAAACCACCAAAACAAACTCCCCTGCATAGCCTTTACATATTCCCCATTTCCACCCCAAAATACAAACCCTAACCCTAATTTTCCCACCCCCTGCAAAGAAAAAGAGGAAATTAGGGTTTTTTGGGCGAATTGGGCAATGTCACAGCTGAACTCACACCTTGATAACATACCCTCCACTCCCGGAAAGTTCAAGCTTGAAAAATCCCAGCCCTACATTCACCGCCTCAGGTTTCACACCTCGCTTTCCAAGCTCACTCTTTGGTCCTCGTTCTTTCTCGTTTTCATTCTCTTCTACTACGTCCTCTCGTCGCCTTCACCTTCTCTGCCTTCTCGCCGATCCCTAAACGACTCTTGGGGCGGCCCGAGTTGGGAAAAACGGGTCACCCGCTCGGCCCAGAGGCGATCGAGCCATGAACTCACCGTCCTTGTTACCGGCGCTGCAGGCTTTGTCGGGACCCACGTTTCGATCGCTCTGAAGCGCCGAGGCGACGGGGTTTTGGGTCTTGATAACTTCAACCACTACTACGAGCCTCGGCTCAAGCGCGACCGCCAGAAGCTTCTAGAACGCAATGGAGTATTTGTCGTTGAAGGGGATATCAACGACTCCTCGTTGCTCAAGAAGCTCTTCGATGTTGTGGCTTTTAGTCACATAATGCACCTTGCTGCACAAGCCGGGGTTCGATACGCAATGCAGAATCCAGGGTCTTATGTTCACAGCAACATTGCTGGGTTTGTGAACATTTTGGAAGTCTGTAAATCAGTGAATCCACAACCGGCGATTGTCTGGGCTTCTTCTAGTTCGGTTTATGGGCTCAATTCCAAGGTACCCTTTTCGGAGAAGGATCGAACTGACCAGCCAGCCAGTCTCTATGCGGCTACAAAGAAGGCTGGAGAGGAGATTGCACATACTTATAACCATATTTATGGGCTTTCGATTACTGGGTTGCGGTTTTTCACAGTTTATGGACCTTGGGGAAGACCTGACATGGCTTACTTCTTTTTCACTAAGGATATTTTGAAAGGGAAGCCAATTACTATCTTTGAAGCGCCTGATCGTGGTTCTGTGGCCAGAGATTTTACCTACATTGACGATATTGTAAAGGGCTGCGTGGCGGCATTGGACACAGCGAAGAAGAGTACAGGGAGTGGTGGGAAGAAGAAGGGTCCGGCTCAATTGAGGATATTCAATTTGGGGAACACGTCGCCGGTGCCAGTGAGTGAGCTGGTGAACATTTTAGAGAAGCTTTTGAAGGTCAAGGCTAAGAGGAAGGTATTGCCAATGCCGCGAAATGGGGATGTCAAGTTTACACATGCCAATATAAGCTTAGCACACAAGGAGCTCAAGTACAAACCAGGGACTGATTTGGAGACAGGGCTGAAGAAGTTTGTGCGGTGGTACCTGAGTTATTATCCCGGGTCTGGAAAGAAAAGTTCCTGGTGAATTTTCTTCTTCATATTGTGCTTTTAAGTCACTGTAATTGTTCTTAGCATCCATTTACATGTCTCCACCCGTTTTGCAATCTTGGCACCATCTCTCGTGATACTGTTATAAGAAGATGGATGTTTTTCGTTGATGGTTTCGTTTGTTAGTTGAGGGCTTTCCATTGCAGGGTATACCTGAGTTCTACCAAGAAAAAAAACTGGAGGCACCTCAATTGTTTTTCCACATGTTGGTTCATTTGTTTCTTTAGGTTGTTCATTTTTAGTTTTCGCTGTACAGCCCTTGACTCATAGATCAAAGCAATTTGCTGATTGGTGGACTTTATTTTTGTCTTTTAATGATTTCAATAAATAAAAACATTCATGCATTGGGCTTTTGAATTATATTTATTAGTTGTTTGACATTTCAGTTTCACCTCCAGTTTTTTTTATTCAGAATGGTTTCTGGCCCTGATTTGGAAATATTTGATACCAAGTGTTTCTCTTGTATTCTTGCTCCTAATGTTGAGTGATATTATGTTGTGCCTGCTTACTAAATGGAACTACTGTAATTGGATGTGGTATAGTTTCACATTGATGTTGTTGGATTTACTTTCACACTGGTATGGATGATAATGCATTTGATTCTCCTGCTATACTAGAGCTCATGCAATTGTGGCATTGTGTCCTTTGGCATAGGGTTCATTGATGTGTATTGTCATTGCTAGTGTATAGAAAAATGGTCATGAGGTTCTCTCTTGCACAGCCTCACAGCTCATACTCAGCTGCTTCATTGCTATTTTGTTCTTGTGTCTGCTTAGCAATTTATATGCAGTTTGCTTGTTCTTCACTCTTGTAGAAAGGATTTCGTTGTGTCCTTGGATTTCTTTCTCTTCCTTTACAGTTATGTAGGTTATATTCTCTGTCCTGCCAGTTTTTAAATTTACCATCAATCCTGCTACTTTGATACAGGAACTAATGAGTAGTGATAAAGTAGAGGAGTTTACTGCTCAACAAAAACAAAAACATACATTGAAATTTATTAGAAGTACATTGCAAAAGAATTGTCTTGGGAAGTTGAGAAAGTATTGTTTCAGAGGTTAGGCAACGCTCTGATGCATTTTCAACCAGAGGATGGCGTCTTAACAAATATTTGGTTGGAATTCTCAATCTACAGATTTCTTGTTTCCCCTGTTTATTTTTCAAACCAAGTTTTTTGGTCATCTACAATATTTGGGAAGGAGGGATTTGAACCAGGGACAATCTATTTGGAGGAAAGGTGTGACAACCAGTTGCGCAAATGCTTGTGGTCGCCATTTCCTTAACCAAGTTTATTAATTTGAAGTTGCTTGCTGGGTGGGTGGCTTTGAGGATTAGGATATATTCCTTGGATTTCTTTCTATTCCTTGACAGTTATGTAGGAATATTGATCTATTGTGCATCCTCCTTGTGTATTTCTAGATGGGTAGAATTCCGTTAGATTTATTAGAAAGTAATTGACGCTCACTGAAAGCTGTTTATGAATGATAATTGGATGGGTAATTCAAAGCCTATCTAGGCACCGAATAACATATAGGAGGAGGTCCTAGTTCGAAACAAAAGGTAAAATTTCCTCAAAATCATGAAAGAATGCGGTGTTTGTCGGTTGTGTAAGTTGGCTTGGCAGGGGAGAGGGTTTTGCAGGTCATGGATCCTTGGTCAAGTACCCGGATCTTGAAATGTTTTTGCTATCTTTTTAAACTTGAAAACGTTTGGACATATATTATTCTCTTTTCATAAATTGCTGAGCACATTGCTCAAGTATGTTCCATCTATGATACTCACTTTTTCTTGGACGGATAGCACGCTAGTTTTCCCCTTTCTTAGCTCTTACATTCTGTACAAACAACAGTATTGGCAGATGACTCCCTCAAGTTTGAAATTTGTCTGGATTGTCTTTCAATTTTATATGCTTGCAAGTGACACTCATGTATGTACCTGATACCTTATTATGAGTGAAAATTGCAGAGTTAAAGTGCTTTCAGTTTTTTCAGACCAAAAAAAGAAGTGCATTTACGTTTTCGCCCTGTTGTTCGGGGTTTTAGGTTGGTGTGCTAGGGCTTGTTAGAAGTTGCTGATCATAAGTTAGCTTTGAAGAACATAACTTCCTTTCCATTTTCTCACCCTAACTTCCTTTCCATTTTCTCACCCTGGTGAGGAGGGAACATAACGTCTTTTTCATTCTCTTTTGGCTTGCTACTGCTATCACTTTGGCTTGAAAGAAAACAGGTCCTGAAGATCAACATGGGTTTTGAGTATATCTCGTTGGCTACTAATCTGACATTAAACAATTTAAACTGAAAAGTTTCAGGAGTATTGAACCCAAACCCATTTGGCATTCTACTCTCCAATCTCTATTCTTTTTCACCGTTACCAGCTTAAAGTTGAACCCAAATGGAATTCTAATCTCTATGTTGATATCATTTAACTTTCCAAGAGGGGACAGGATATTATCGAAACAAGCTACTGCCCCAGCAAAGGGGGGAAATATACAAAACAATCAGCAGAATACAGGATACAGGGCTTTGCTCTCTCTCTCTCTCTCTCTCTCTCTCATCAGATGCTCCTCCCTTTTTAAACAGACTTTTTCACTCAATCACCCAAAGATCAACATTTAGAGGAATCAGCATCAGAGTCAAGCTCCCACCATCTGCCACTAACATCCTTCCCTAAATTGTCATTCACTCTATCAACAATACCTTCAATTTCCTCATCCTCGCTTTCACCACCAACCTCATCATCCCAGCCATTCACACTTTGCTCCTCATCTGGCTTGTATGTCCACTCCAATCTCTTCAACACATCACGGTCTTTCCATTTCCCCACAACTGACACCGCCTCCTTCTTCGCCTTCCCGATTAGAATTTCATTCCAAGAAAACCCCGAATCCGCAGCCCTCTTCAGAGCCCCGTCACCAAAATCCCCCACAACCACCGTCTTGAGACATCTCAGCTTGGCCTCCATCACAACATCCACAAAATCCGAATCATCCGACACAAGCATCAAACACTCAGCTCTCTTGTGATCCATCATATCCACAATGTGATTCCTCAATGCAGCATCCACCCTCTGAGGGTTATCCACCACGCTCCGAACCCAAAACCCTGCCCTCTTCACCTCGTCCGCCAAACCCCGCCCCGCCTTGGGTGTCAAGACATCCCTTGCACCATTCTTATACTTCTCCATCTTCATTGAATACTTCCCCACCAGCTTCACCCTCCTGCTCCCTCTAGCAGACTCAATCTGGTTCAACCTCTTCGCATGCTCCCTCTCATGAATCTTGAAATGATTCAAAAGCTTCTCATTAGTATAAAATCTCCTCCCGCAAACCCTACAGACGTTCAATTCACCATCCCTAATCACAACCCTGTTCCTCTCTTTCCTTTCTCTGACAACCTGTGGAACATAATTAAGCGCATGCTGGTTCGCATACGCTATCATATGGCGAACAAGCCCGAAAGACGAAGCCGCCATCTTGAGCTTGACGGCGGCTTCGTAGGGCGACACTGATTTGGGTGGTTTGGTATCCAAATCCCAGAAAATCGCAACACTGTTTTCTACAATTTTTTGGGGTGCCAAACACAATGATGGGCTCGAAGAATTAAAACCCAGCTTCGATTGAAAATGGAAATATCTAATCAATAAGGTAAGTGGGTTTAGGGTTTCTAACCTTTTGGATTGAACTGTACAGAAAATTGGGGGAAATTTGAGATGTTTAAGCATTACCAGTGGTTTCAAATATTGGAGGGTTGCAAATTTGCAAGAGAACAAGGAGGCTTGACCACTGTGATCGTCGAGTCAGATTCAAGAGAGGCGGTTTCTAGCCTCAACGGTTTGATTGCAAGAGGGCGCTGCTGGCAACGGTTCGATTGCAAGAGGTCGCCGAGTTCGGCTCGTATGACAGTCGCTGGATTTTTAGCGGGAGTTTTTTCCTTTCTATCGGTAAACACGTGATTTTTAAAACCCCATTTTACAAATTTACATTTTAAGACTCAAATATAATAAAATTTTATATTCCCTTCTATCTGTTCCTCTCTAAACCCAAAAAAAATATAAATAAAAATATAAATAATAAAAAAATAGAAAATGTTGTTTAGATTTAATTTTTCTTTAAGCAAAGATGAGTTTTTTTTCTTCTTCTAAATACAGAAAAGCGACTAGGCAGACATTCCATGTGTGTAAAGGAAGGAATTGTATTGCTTGAACTGGAAAGTTTTATTATTCTATATCAAGAAATTTAGAAATTTTTTTTTAAAAAAAGCTTTAACTAAATTGATCCCTAGTTTTGGTTGACAATCTTCATGAATTAATTTACAGATTATAGATTTGTTTTTCGCCAAAGTTAGGACGTGGAATGTATTGTCCTCATTGGTTGTGTTTTATTGTTAGGTATGTTGATCTATTGTTTGCAAGAAAAATTTTTAAATGTGTTTTTCATCTAATATTTTCTGCTTTTCTGAAATGAATTGTTTTTTTCCGTAGGAAAAAAAAAATACAAAACAAGAGAATCAGGAACTTATAACTCAAGTGATTATTCTTTACATATGAACTCGAGATTTTAGATTCAATTTATCCTCCTCCAATATCTCTTGTATAAATAAAATTAAAAAAATAGAACACAAGCAAAATAACATTTTAAAAGAAATGAGATTAAGAAAAACAACAAGAATTCATTTAAAAACCAAGAACCAAAAAAAGAAAAAACCAACCACAACCACCAATCATGTCTAATGCTTAAATGACCTTGACGAGCAGTTGAAGATGATCAACCATTGACTGTCATAAAGGGGCCCATCCACGTGGCTCTCCATCTCATCTCCTACTGGTCAATCCCAAAATTAAATTTCGAAGAAATTCGAAAGAACAACCAGGACAAACAACCAAACCAAATACACAGGAAAAAATAATAATAAAAGGAATAATTTATAGAAAAATAGACCGAGAGATCGATCAATAAGATCAAATCGAATAATGGGTATGTGATATGGGAGGGTTTGAGCACAGAAACTAGCAATGAAAGGCGTCTACTCGGCGCCCGGAGATTACATCTACTTCAAGTCCCAGGTCCCTCTTCACAAGATCCCAGTACGTTCTGTTTACCTCTACTTCTCAATTACCCTTTTGATTTTTTTTCCCTTTTCTTATGATTGTGTGCTTGAGTTTGATTCGTTTGGTTGATTTTATAGCTGGGTTTTTAATTGTTCTGGGTTTAGTGTCACTTTTTAAAATCAATTATAAAATAGTTGCTTATTTTGTGCGTAGTTTTGAAATTGTCAGCACTATAAGACATGGGTTTTGTAAAGTTTGTGAATTTGGATGTGTGTGCTATTATTTTTCTCAATTGTGGGTTTTGCATGCGGAGCTTCTTGTGTATGTATCCCTTTCTTTTTTCAACTATGAAGCTTTGTGGTTAATCAACTGTAGGGGTGCTGATAAGTAGTTGTCTGTCTGTTTCTTATTACTTAATGAATGGAGTTTATATTGAAGTACTTTGTATGCAGATTGGCACAAAACAGTGGCGATACTATGATTTTGGCCCAAAAGCAGTACCTCCACTTATTTGTCTTCCCGGAACAGCAGGGACAGCTGATGTCTGCTACAAGCAGATCATGTCGTTGTCCATGAAGGTAGTTGGTTGGCTTTTATGTTTTCTTCATTGTATCTATCACAAAAGTCTTGGAAAAGCATGAAATACTTTGATCTTGATTTTCTTTTCCTTGATACGCACTTAGATTTTAGTTTGAAGTTTTCATGGTCCATAGGACTTACATTTTGGCTGTTTAGTTGTTTTCTTTTTCCTGGAATCATTAACTTTCCATGTAGTGGCGATGTTTTGGGGTGAAAATTTTGATTCTGTGCATATATTATATGAGAAACATTTTTATTCCCAGGATTGTGCTTCCCAAATGAGTAAGAAGAGTAAGAAGAAACAAGCTCACATATAGGTAAAACTGTTGGGCCTTGATTGTCTCAGCTGAGATTAACCACTATCAGATTATCACAGTTGTGACGTTGAATATACCAGTTAACTGTCCCTGTACTGATATATAACTTCTTATTCGTGGAAGAAGGGAGCTCCTATACGTAGTTCAACTTACGTATGGGAATCTATGAGGAATATGTTTGACCTCTCCTACCGTATGTACGAAATTCAGTTTTTTGGTTACTAATTTCCATTTTTTTCCTTCTGCATGTGGATGAGTTACTTCTTCAGCTAGACTTCAGACTTTATGTTTTGGTGTCTGTTGAATATGTTTGATCTCATATACTTGAAAATTTTCTTGTCTAGCTACTGATTTCCTTTTGTTTCCTTTAAGTGGATAAGTCAGTTGTTCAATGGGACATTTAAGCCTTAACTTTTATTGTGTTGCCTTTACAGTTGTACCTGGTAACTCTTCTCAAGTTCTACTTAATGAATTCATACATTAATATTAATAAATTTATAAAATTTGCAGGGTTATCGGGTGATTTCTGTTGATATTCCACGTGTATGGAATCATCATGAGTGGATCCAAGCATTTGAGAAATTCTTGGATGCTATCGATGTTCATCATGTAAGCACTCCATTTTCTGACAGTGTACTTTACTCCTGCCATTATCATTCTAATTGGTCAGTATCTCTATTTGGTTGCACTAAAGGAATTGCTAATTTTCTTAAAGCACAAATAGCTTTTACATTCTAAATTGTAAATTTCTTTAGGAGCCACCCAAGTGCTACATATAGCTTTCAGTATGTGATTAATGACACTTTATCTGTACTTAATTATACTTTATGATATTTGAGTTCAAGAAAGATGCACCTTCTAGTTATACTGTTAGCATTTGTTCGGTTAAGGTCCAATGCTTCACGAATGAACACTCTCCAGTGATGTTGAGACTATCAGGCTACAGCTTATTTGCAAGATGGAAAATATAACATTCTGATTGCCATTTGTCCCATGCCCTCCTCTCACAGATGAACTATTAAGTAGTTCTCTGATTTCTAGCTTGTGGGTAGTTGGGTAGGATATGATTCCAGGTCTACATTAAAGATTTTCTCGGTGTCTAGGCCGCCATATAAGAGACAGATAACATTGTTGTTTTAGTAAATTTCTTACACTGCCATAATTTATACCGAATTATACATCAAGATCAATAAATTGCTTGTAGAGACAGTACATTGATGTAAATAACTGATCCTCAAAGAAGAGCACTGTTCTGGCATTGTTATATTTTTTTCTTTTTACTTTTAGATTAGATCATTGAATAATAGCTGATTTTTCTGTAAATGGAATGCATATCCAAATGGATGAAATGTGATCAGAGATTATTGTGGGGAAAGATGAAACATGCTGTCCATGACAATTTAGATCAGTTACTTGAAGAATGTGCTTTGTAACAGTGAATATAGATGCTTGATATATAACTTGAACAAAGTGTGAGATTGTCTAATCGATGTTAACACATCTTCTCATATTTGTGGTGGCACTAGTTAATTATAACTTAGTACTTTTTTCAGTGATCTGATCAATCTCTTTCTAACAGATACATATTTATGGTACATCCCTTGGGGGCTTCTTGGCTCAACTTTTTGCTCAGCATCGTCCAAGACGAGTTCGATCATTGATACTATCAAACACATTTTTGGACACGCGCAGTTTCTCTGCAGCAATGCCATGGGCTCCCATGTATGTTTGTCATATTTGTACTTAAGCACTAATCAGTATAAATGGAGATAATCAGATATTTAGTACTTTGGTGGGTCCCATTACTTGGAGCATTGATAAAACTACAAACATGCTGTTATTTTTTGTGAGAAATCCAAAAATAGATTAGATGGTAATTCTGTTAAGTTGTCTCACAACAGGTTGGTGGTTAAGCTACTTCTGCATTGTATTGCACAGTGTGCTTCTTTATAAGTTCTTAGACCTTGCATTGACCTGGAAAGGTTGTAATGGTCTTTGCTACTGCTTGATGTTTCTTGATTGGCTTTTTAGAGTTCATTTCTCTCTCTCATTTTCCTTTTTTTTGTTTTTTTGTTTTTTTGGATGTTGTTGTTGTTGAAATAGTTATAAGGAACTTTAAAAAAACAAATGATGTTATGGTTGGTTGAATTAAGAATGACTTTTCTATTTGAGGAAGAATGAATAGAAGAACTTTTCATGATAGTATCTTCTCTAGATTCGTTAATTATATAATTTGACACCAATTAGATTCATGTCTTACCTTATAAATGTGCTGCTGATAACAATAAGGTGCACTCAGGCCCACCAATTATGAAATCCCACATGATATTTAGCCTAAACTTCTTCCTTCCATCGACTGGTTTGCATTCCAATTAGAAAGAGGATCAACTTAAGGGATCATGTTTGTTGGAACTATTTATCCGCCCTTCCTCATGGCTATTTTTGTTCGATGTTAAAAATAAATTATTTACCACAAGGTTCTGCAGTGACTTCACTTTTTAAATAAAATGTACAGGTGTGTGTGGGTTGAAACTGTTGGTTGGATGTGATATAATGCACCTTGGGATTTTGCCTTTTCTTTTTATTGTTACAAGTTGTGTACTAGACTTATATAGTATTTGGCTCAGAGTTCTTGAATTCGCTTCCAGTTTTCTTTTGTTTCTACCGAACAACTTGCCTGATTATGGTACTGTCTTATGCAGCGTTAGTTGGACCCCTTCTTTTTTGCTGAAAAGATATGTCTTGACCGGAATTCGTGATGGCCCCCATGAGCCATTTATTGCTGATTCGGTGGACTTCGTTGTTTCTCAGGTAGAGCCTGTGAAAGCCTTTACCATCTGCTCATTATGGCTGTCCTTATCCAAAAAGAACAAAAGAATTTTTATAGAACCTGGGTAGCAGTGCAAGCTGTTCTAATTTCTGACTCTGAACTGTGGTAAATCAGGTTGAAACGCTCTCAAGAGAAGACCTGGCCTCCAGGTTAACTTTAACAGCTGATGCTGCCTCAGTTGGACCTCTGTTGCTTACAGACTCATTCATTACTATAATGGATGTATGTGTTCTGGATTTAATTTGGTCTATGTTGATGCATATGAATACACCAATTAAGTGTTTATCAAGTTTGATATACTAATAATGCCTCTAGAAACAAGTGTTTATTTAGGTATTGCATCCCTTGGATCCAACTTTATTCTAATTTCTTGTTCTCTTTTAGCAACTTCTTCCAAAATTTTCGCCACTTTACTAAAAAAATATTTCATTTTCTATATCTTTTTGGATGATCGTGCCAGTTTTATGCCAAATTCTGGGAGCAGCTTTACAAAGTCACCAGAAAGTTTTCAGAGTTCGGCTCCGTTTTTAAGTGTGTTGATAACTTTTTTATGTGCAAGTTCTTAGTAAGGTTGTCACACTTCATTCATATCTCACATACAGTGAATAAGTGGCTAACATGGCAAATCACTTGATAAATGTTGCTAGCATCTTCCCAACAATCTTTCTAGGTTTGGAATTATTTGACTTCTTCATCCTAAATTGATGGCTTTAGTTTTGCATGTCTGTTCATATGTCTGAATCCCTTCTGGACCTTTCTTGCAATATTAGTATTTCCATTACAAGACTCTTATCATTTAGCTAAGCTTAATAGGGAAGTTTAAAAGTCTAAGCTGACTGGTCAAAAAATTTCTTCTCAACACATATACATGAAGACAAATGACTACAGTGCGATTCCTCAACAACTCAAAGATGAAGTGAGTGAGAGGTACCCTGGCGCAAGGCGAGCACAATTGAAGACTGGGGGAGATTTTCCATTCCTTTCACGGCCAGATGAAGTAAACTTACATCTTCAGGTAAATGGTATTTCTATTTTGCTTCTACAAATCTTTTGTTTGTAATATTTGGTTTACTTGTTGTAGTAGATTTATGTATGATTAAAAGACCTTTATTCCAACTGGTGTTTGCAATGTGGTCAGCTACATCTAAGACGGGTTGGTGTGGAGGCTCGACCTGATTTGGTTCCAGGCATTCCAAAGGGGGGTAGTGGTGGGAGTTCTAGTGAAGAGAATGAGAAAAAAGATCCAGAAGATCCAGCCAAGGATGAAGATCCAGCCAACGATGATAGGGGAAGCTCAGACAATCCTTTGGCAGAAAGTCAGCTACCTCATGCTCCAGAAAGTTCACAATCTCATAGCTTAGATGACCAGCTTGTCAGCAATGCAATAGTTTGCCACTTCAGTAATGTAGACATGATGGTTTCTTTGCATTTGGGATTCTTGAAGAATCAGCATACTATACCCACTGAAACTGTTATGCGACTTTGTGCGGAAATATTTGCTCTTCATTTGCTTTCTTTTTATGTGGGATCACTGTACATTAGTTTGAACTGTAATCGGAGGGTCGGACAAGTCGTGTAAAGTGTCTTGACATTGTTGTTTCTTGCTTGTGTAATTGTTCAAAATTGAGTGCGAGTCTCACAGATGTTTCAGCACTTTTCTCATCTTGCACCCTCACCATTTTCAGTAGTTTGATTATTTGCTTTTGGGGGAATCTCATCTTCACAGGCAAAGGTTGAGCTTATATATTCTGGAGAGATTTGTACGGATTGGAATCCTCTGAAGAGGAAAATCTTGAAAGTCCCGAATGTAGGAGGTATTGCAAAATGTTGATAGGATTGAAAGTGTTGATCCATTGAAATGCTCTGTTTGCGCAATTTTGTTCTATTTAGGAGTTGTAAGATCTCTCAGAAGTTACTCGCAAGCATATTAATTTTCTTGGTCCAATTGGTAGCGATTGGTCTATGCTCAAACATAAGTCCAGCATATTAGTTTTCTCTTCTATTTCTTTTTCTATTATGACCGAGTCCAAATCAACTTAAAAGCCAAGCGCTTTTGTTGTTCAGATTCATAACCAGCCTTTGCAGGGTCTTAAAGCCTTGGAACCGCATTCAAAGCCATATAAGAAAGTTAGGCTTATATACAGTGATTTGTTGCAATTTTTGTTAGTGGCTTAAAGCAAGAGTGCTTTTAAGTATACAGAAAAGTTCAATGTTCCCAACGAGGTCAAAGCTAAAGCAACCTACACCAACCAACATGAGGCTACTCTTTAAAGACACATGACATCAATTTGTGATAACAAAAAAACTGAGGGAAAAATGGTATTCCGTAATTATATGAGCTATTGAGCCGAATAACATCAAGCCACGAAAACATTGCCCCTAACGACGTCACAATATCCCGACATTCTATGCATGCATTTTTTTTCAGATGAACACCCAATCATTTGATTTAATACCTCAGGTTTCAAATTGTGAATTTTCATTTGAAGGACCTTTTACATTTGTTTCCTGATTTCTAAGCTAACCATACCATTCTCCAGGTAAAAGACTCACCTGCATAATCCTTCACTCTTCCAGTGCATCAAATATTCACATGTATTACATTCAAGGCATAGAATGTAGTAAACTAACACAGAAATCACTGCACCAGTTTAATGTGCCACATTCAGGTTGGTCGAGTCGAGTCATTCGAAAACATTCAAAACCAAGAGAAGTTTCTTCAAAAATTAGTTGGGCAAGTTTCATTTGATTGTATGATCCTAATTGATAACCTGGCAAGAGAATGATACCAATGCCATCTTCACATGGACAAACCTTCTACCAAATTGATCATGAACTCTAGAATAACCAAAGAAAGAACATACCAAGTTTTATCTGGGCAGAATCAGTCCACACAAAAATTACAAAAAAAAAACCCACTAAACCATAATGATGTTGTCTAATTCTGTCATCAAAATATCTAATAAGCAATAACAGTCCACATGCATAAAATAAATCCAGAACTGAGAATCTGCAGCACTAATGACTGACGTAAAACTCCATGCATCTAAGTCCTGTTACCAGAAAATTGTTTGAATTTGAGACATGAAGTTTACAAATGATGAAGGGTTGCCTCAAATGTTTCTCACTTGTCATTTGTTAGGCTTGACATGCAAATGCAATCCAAAAATCAAGAGCAATTCCCAACAGAAAACAAAGATTGAGCACAAGAACCCACAAAATAATCTAGCAAATCCAGATTACATTCCATGAAACCATCAACACTTACATCCCAAACACCTTGAAATTTACCAGTACTGAGACAATTCAATTCATCACAAACAAAATCCAAAACAAACAAACCCTAAAATCTCCATATCACAAAAAAAAAAAAAAAAAAAAACATACATTAGCTCCAAATTACTTCCACAAACCACTTAATCAGTCAAAACACACCGTTTCGCTTCTCACTTGGCCACCATTCTGGCAATGAAGTCCTCGTATTTGATCTTTCCATCGGACCCGACATCGACCTCCCGGATCCACTCGTCGAACTCGGATGGTTCCAATTTCTCGCCGATGCTGGTGAGGATATGCCGGAGCTCCGAGACCGAGACGAAGCCGGTGGAATCCTTGTCGAGGACCTTGAAGGCGTCGCGGAGCTGGCGATCGAAGGGCTCGGGCTTCATGTGCTTGCCCATGAGGTTGAGGAAGCGAGGGAAGTCGAAGGGGGCCGTGAGCTTCTCCTCGGCGACTATGGATTTGAGTTGGGCCTGGGTCGGGTTGCCTCCGAGCGATCGCATTAGGATCCCGAGTTCCGAAGGAGCGATCTTGCCGTCGTTGTCGGTGTCGAAGAGAGTGAACGCCTCCTTCATTGACGATACTTGGTCGTCGCTCAGATCCTTCCCCATTTTTTTCCGAGTTCGATTCGGGTTTTCGGGTCTCTCTCTGTGAAACTGGTTTGCTTCTCTTTGATTTGTCTCTCGGATATGGAGAAATGGTGGAAGGGGCTTTCGGATTTTGAACAAAGGGGACGAAATAATTGGGAGAGCGCTACACGCGGCGTCGTTTTGTGATATTAGACCAACTGAGTAATAATGTCGTTTTGACCGTTCAGGTATTTTGCTCATCAAACAAAATTTTATTTTAAGATTTCATTTTTGTGGTACCATTCAAAACCAACCATTCGAATGTTTAATTACCCAAATGATCCTCAAATTTATATTCGATTTATATTTTGGTCCTTCAATTAAATTATTCGTTCAAATGGTCCATTAATTCTATATTATTCGGTCCATTGGTCTTACTCTTACATTACATCGATATTAAATATGAGGCAAATCGGTCAATTCGTACATTAAAAATAAATAAATACTAAAAAATTAAATAAAAACTCTCTCTCTCACACATGACCACCACCCTCAAGCTCCAACCCCAAAACCCATCTCACAACCACCCTTCACCCTAGGCCCCGTGAACCCATAACCCCAGCTTCTCCCCACCCAACACCCGAGCCAGAAACTACAGAAAAAGAGAAGGAAAAAATATCTTCCACATACCCTCCCAAAGAACCCAGAACCCCAACTCAACAACCACCCAGACTCTCTCCCCTCCCCTTGATTTCCTTCGTTGTTGAGAGACAACTGTTGGAGAACAATCAATATAAAACCAAAATAACAGAATAATAAAAACCAACGAATATATTTTATATAGATATAATTGAATCAATACAACAATAATATAGATTGTAGAATACTGACTTGAATTGTAGATAGAGTCCTGCAAATTTGCGTGTCCTTTTTTCTCCTCTACCTTGTGCTTGTAGTTCGATAGAGTCATCACCAGATTAAACTATCTTAAATCTAAGCCTAAGCATGGCTTGATTTACGTATGAATTCTCTCGGAAGTGTAAAATGTGAGAATGATGATGCAGTTCAAAGGTTTTTTTTGGTTTGATCGTATTGTCATTATATAGAGGTCTGACATCTCTTCATCCAACAGTTATGTTAACTGTTTTAATTAATTCGAATTTCAGATTTTGGTTTTATCTGAAAAAACCGAATTTTCAATTAATAAAAATAAATTATTAATTAAATCAACAGAGCCCCAAGGCCCAAGGCCCATCTTTTGACAATTAATTATATATATATTTATTACACAAATATATATATAATCCAAGCTCAAACCATGTTGAGGCTCAAGTTTGCTTCCACTAGGCTCATACTCTATTTAGTAATTCTAATGTGTTGGTGCTTATAAACTATGGAAGAAAACTACTCTCTTCCAATGTGGGACTACATGCAAGTGTATTTTCCTATACAAACTCTAACAACAACCACCCACCACCCTCCTCCCTACCTAACAACCACCTTTCATCCACCAAAAAAATATTCTCAAGACGCCCAAAAATCCCCACCCCATTACTGTTTTAGTTTTTTTTTTCTTGATGTTGTAGTTTTGATCTTGTTGATGGTAATAATTTACCGAATGAGTTGAAAGAGAAGGGGTAGGTCTTCGTGGTTGGTATGGTGGTGGGGTGGAAGGGGTGGTAGCTGGTCGGGGATGGGATAGGAGGGGGTTGGGTAGGTTTTTTTCAATGCTTTTAATTGATGTTTTGGTAATTGAGAGAGAGGGATGTCGAAGGGAGAGGGCACTGGGTTTGGGTCTCATGATTTTTTTTTTTTTCTCTTTTTCTTCAATTTTTTCTAATTTTGTATTTTTTTTATTTTTTTATTTGTTAATTATGAAAAATCGTATTTATCCTAAAATTTGGTTAAATCTAATAGAAAATTAGACGGTGGGACCAATGAACTGAATAATATAGAGTTGATGGACCACTTGAAAGAATAATTTAGTTTAAAGACCAAAATATAAATTGGGTACAAATTTGAGGATCATTTGAGTAACTAACCCAATGTTTGTTTGTTGTTGTTTTTTTTATACACTATATAGGGGGAGAAATCATCATTATTCGTTCATTTTTTTTTCTATTTTATTAATGTATAAAAGTATTTTTAAAATTTGTCCGTTTAATAACTATTTCAATTTCAATTTTTTGTTTTAATTTTTTATGTTAAATTATAGAGGAAAATGAAAGTGAGTATGAGGACGAGAAAAAAAAAATATTTAAACTTGAAATAGTTCTGAAATGGACTCTTAGTTTTAAATAATAGATTTGTCCAACTTCTAACCCAAAAGGGTGGGCCCTTTACAATTCAAACCCAAAAGGGTGGGCCCTTTACATTTCAAACCCAATGATTTTAGTCGATATGAAGTTAGGCGCAAGTGGCCCAATAACTTCTAACCCACCCAGGCTATGAATATGAGAAGTTATAAATTTTTCTTTTCACTGTTTTGTAAATTTTCATTTATTTTTTTTAATCAAAAGGATGAGATCTGTTTGCTTTGCTGGTCACACATTTGAAACAATTGATTTGGCGTTAACGATAACGACCACCTAAAAAATTAATTTGGCGTTAATGGCAAAAGATGATGTGTATGTTGTACAAGTTAGGGGTGGGCATCGGGACCAGAAAACTGGAACACCAAATCAAACCGGTGAAAAAATCGGAAAAAATCGGTTGACCAAAAAGTCAACAAACCAGACCGGAACAGGTCCGAACCGGTTCCAACTGGTTTCGATTCCATTTTACACCGCACCGCACGGGATCGGACCGGTCATATTTTTTTTTATATATTTTATTTTTACAAAATTTTAAAATCTAGTGCCATATTTTAAATTTTATAATCACTATTTTTCCAAGTTCAACTTCAAAAAATTTATAAATTTATAAATGTATGAATTGGATTATTTGTTAATTTTTAAGCAAAAAAAAGTTATTTATTATAATTTTTTTATTAAAAAAATTTAAATTAATAATCCGGTTCATAAATCGTCAACTCATAACTTGAATTTTTTTTATAATTTCAACTCTCATTTTGAATGAAACGGCAAGTTTTTGAATTTTTTTTGCCTAAATCGGACCGAACCATACCAATTAAATAATACCAATTTTGGTTTGAGGTGAGAACCGGACCAAACCAGACCGCCCCCACCCTAGTACAAGTGGTGAAGATGATGTGTATTAACTGAGGCTACAGATTCAGGTTAAGCTTTGCCTTCAGTGGTCAATAAGGGTTTCAGAAGGGTAATTATGGAATCCGACTCAAAGGTTCTAATTGAGGGAGTGTTTGGTACTTATTCCATATGAAATAAGGAGAATGAGCTCCTCTATAGATGAGGTGAAATGGAATTGAATCCCTCGTAATTTTAATCGAGCAACGCATGTTGCGGCATCGATTGATTCCCAAACAATGCAACTGCTATGTTTTTAGCACTTTGCATTCCTGGGTATGGCTTTGCCGCCCCTCTTTTCTCTCTCTATGAATGTCTCTTGCACATTTCCCAAAAAAATATATCTTTAATTTCATCCAATATCTTTAAGCTTAATTCGACATATATGTAAATGTAATTATAGAGCTTTCTTCTTGTGCATTTCTAGTTTGATATCATGTTGAAAAATGAAAAATTCATGCTAAAAAAATGAATTATGTTTCCATAGTTTATTCCCACATACCTAGCTTTCTTCTTGTACATTTATAGTTTGAGATCATGTTGGAAAAATGAAAAAAAATAATGCCAAAAAGATGAATTATGTGTCCCTAGTTTATCCCCACATTCCTAGCATGACCGTTCAATAGTGCTAAGAATCTTTCTGGGTGCATTTGTACCTTCTTCTTTTTGTACAATAATGCTAAGAATCTTTCTGGGTTCAATAGTTTATTCAATATAATTAATCTTTGTTTGATGCACAAAACATATAATTAAACTAAGTAAATTGATTGGCCCTGTTTTTATATCTTTTGGTTTTAAAAAAATGTACTGATATGGTACGGTCCCCTTATTTTGGACTTGTATGTCATTCAGTTGGGCCAATTCACCAATGCCAAGATAAGATCTTTGAATATCTTTTGGTGGCCCAAAGTAAATTTCCACAAAGTGTGAAAATCTCCACAGCATTTGCTCATATCATCCGCCTAGTCATTCTGACACCTTTTTATTTTCCCAAAAAAATTCATATAATCCAAAAGAACCATCTATATTATAAGTTAACGCCTCATTTGTTAAGGAGGACGAGACTAGATTGGTAAAATATAGATATGTTACCTAATTTGGAAGATGAAGGATGAATATTCATAAGAGGTTGATGATTAAAACTTATCGCTCATAATCCTACCAATTTCAAGGGGAATTAGGAGAGATAAGTTTTAGTCATCAACCTATTATATATGAATAATGCTACTCTTATTTGTATACCACATTCTCATACCACCTTATGTGGCAGATGAGGTGGACAACACATCAATTAAAATTAATTTAAAGTTTTCTTAATTTTTATGATTTATTGACACTTTTTAATTAATATGATTGTCCACTTTATACATAAGGTGGTATGAAAATATGAGATATAATTGTGGTAAGTGTAGCATTACTCATTATATATAGTCATCATTCTTCCTTTAAGTTAGACAACATATCCATATTATGCATTCAATGCACATAAAATGCAGGCATTTTTCTAATCTAATTTAGTCCTTCCTACCAAACAAGCCTTACATTGAAATAAATAAATCGTGTACCACATATTGATACAAGAATTTGAATTCCTTATTGAGAAGCTTCCATTTCTCATTCCCAAGTTTTTTTCCCCGTAAATCAAATGCAGCCAAGAATTCAAAACCAAATGTCCTTTTTTCTATCAAGGGTAGAAATGGAATTTGTCCGCCCCTACTATTTCCATCTCATTAATCATGTCGCAAATCACGGAGGAGTTTTGAATGCACTATCAAAATACATACATCTCAATCAATGACACTATTTTCTTGGTAACAAGACAACGGTCACCACCTAGCCTAAAACTTTCTTTCTCTGCCATTTATAATTTATATGGGACAATGCTAAGTGGATGTTAAAAGGTTAGATCATTGAAAGTGACGGTACGATAAAGGAAAAAAGAACTTTGCAATTGGCATCCATGTTCAAAGATCTAAACCTACTCGAGTATACTTTGGGTCATGAATTTGTTTTTAAATTCATTCTTTGGTTCATGAATGAAGAAATAAAGTACACCATTCACTTTAAAATTGTATGGATTTAAAAGAAAAAAGGTCTGTTTTTTAAAGGATTTGTAGCTCTAGTAGTAGATTACGTCATTCATACACTACACACCCTCACATTCAATATCAAAATTCAAATATTAGCATCCTCTAATGAGTATGGCACAGTTGAAATGAAACTCAACAAAAATAACAAGGTGAAAGTGATTGCTAATTTTGATAAGTCTCTCATTTATCGTTCAACTACCTCTGAGTTTTTTCGGGTAAAAAAATAAAAATTTTCGTGAGACATTACTATTATATTGACTTCTCTCGTCACGTGATTATAGGCATAAAAATGTTATCCAATTTCAACGAAAGTTTTTGGAGCCGTACGGAGTAGTATTGTTGCACCCTCAGTGCAAAACACTACTGTACTAATATGCTACCTATTAGATTTTTGCAGCTCATCGATTCAATTTCTCAAACTTATTGTTGGATGCATCCATCCACACTGACTTTACTTGGGTACGATTAGAGAACTTGTCCCTCCAAACGTTCCAACTTCGATTGATCATAACATACACCAACAAACATTCAAAACTCGATCGTTCCTACCCATTTCCCTGTCTGTCTGTTGGCTGTTGCTGCATTTAATGACACAAAATCTTTTATCTACAGATGACGAAGATGATTAATTATTCTCCTAAATATAAATATAAATAAAAAATTAAAAAAGAAGATGATCGAAGATGATGTCTTCATCACTCCAACGGGATGAGTGCTACAGATTTGTCGGGTTGTACCTTTATATACTTTATATTAAATTGAACTCTGATCACACTTTTTGTATGTGCTATCTATAATCTATGATTAAATAGTATCCAAGGTTAATGAACAGAAATTTATTTGTCCTATTGAGAAGTATGAATTATCTGTTTGCTGGGACCTAGACTACCATGTATCACCTAAGTTGAAAAGAAATTTTGGATTTATATTGACAACACCATGCGATAATGTGTTGTGTAGAAGAAAATTGAATAATAATTACGTCAACTTATCATTTTAATTTCGTCATCTAAACTAATTTCATTTAATTTATTAACGGGTCGGTGAGATTTTTACTCAGAATTTCTTTCAACAAAGTACAAATAAAATGGGCATGATAAGTGTTTTTTGAATCCACCAACGACTCATGAGACCATGACCCCAAGTGCAAAAATCATGTTGTGTGAATTAGGTTTCCCATTCATTTGACTATTGAGGCACTGAACACAAGAGTATTCAAATTGGAAAAGAACGTCAGTCCACCCACCAGACTATCTTTATTATTTAATTCCAAGTCGCTCAAGCAAGAATATTTAAAATAGAAATGGAAGGACAAGGACCAGCTCACCAAGAACCCAAGTCCAAAAGGACAATGTACCAATGATTGCTTTATGTTTTGAAATTGGAGGTAGCTCAAAATTAGGAACTTGTTCGCATTTTAGCCCGGGAAAGGCTAATGTCGGAAAAACTTTCATGTGACAATGTGAGATTGCCATTCCTACAATAGCATGATGACATCATAGTTTATATTAGGTTATTGTAATCCCTTAAATATACATCGATTTGCATTTTTATTCTTGAATTTTAATAATAACTGTTCTGGCTTTTAAATTATGCTTCTTGTTACACTATTGATTATTTCTTGAAGTTTGCCCATTTTATTGTCTAAAATGACCACATACCACGTACATGATCTAATTTATAATGTCAAACAACACATGCTCCCCTTTGCAGTTGAGAGAGTCAGCTACTTCGTCGTTGAAGACTAAAACGCTCATTGAGTGTAAAGACACTAGCCTAATCCTTTAAGACAAAATCCGCTTTTTGTACTTGTTTCATCCTTCTCCTCGAATAAAATGATATTGCCTTTTGACTCAAAAAACCAAAAAAAACATGGTAAGTAGTGCTAACTAGACAATGTCTACTGTTAAATACTCTAAATAATCTTCATTATCACTCATCATGCTTAATGCATACCTTGTTTATTTCCTTAACTTTAATTTCTTATTTGGTTAATTACTTAACTTCCTAATTTTCTCCATTGATTGTATTATTTGACTGTCATAATTTTCTCCATGGATTGTTCCCAAAAAGAAAAAGTTACCTTTCTTAAATTCACCATGCTCACTTGAATAAATATTCCGAATGAATTCTTCGAATTACCATCTGCAGGTCACTGAAGCTTTTCTACATAGAAATGTGGGTTCACTGACAAAATGATCAACCTTTCTTCAAATCTACGATAGAAAATGCGCCAATCGTCAAAGCCATCAAGGACAACTGTCAAAAATAAATATAATCCCAAATCCAAATGTGAAACCGTCAGCAACTCAAAAAGTTGCGGTCATTGCACTCTGTGTTTGAAAAAACTACATCTGCCCTTTTTGTTCTTCCTCCTCTCCTTTTCTCTCTCCTTGTCCACTTCACATCAGTTATTGACAGAGAACTACAGTAGCTGACAAAAAAGATACACATGGCTTCCACCGACTTTTAGAAACAAAGACATGGGTTTCTCTCAATGAGCACCAAGGAGCCGGAATTTCAGAGCAAGACTGAGTTTTGACCCAAGATCACAAATGGGTTTGATTCTGTTTCTCGTCTCTCTGTTTATCTTGCTCGCATTTTCTCTCCCAACACATGTTCGTGGAAACGCGGAGCTTGAAGCTCTGATGAAGTTGAAGGCCTCTCTGGACCCGGAAGACAGGCTTTTGAAGTCATGGACCAAAGAAGGGGACCCTTGTAGTGGCTTGTTCGAAGGCGTGGCGTGCAATGAGCACCGCAAAGTTGCCAATATTTCCTTGCAGGGGAAGGGTCTCTATGGTGAGGTCTCACCAGCAGTGGCTGAGCTCAAATGCTTGTCGGGTCTGTATCTGCACTACAACAACTTGTCAGGAGAGATTCCCAAAGAGATTTCATATCTCACTGAACTCAATGATCTCTATCTCAACGTCAATAATCTCTCTGGGGGCATACCTTCTGAGATTGGGGACATGACTAGTCTTCAAGGTTGGTAATTTTCTTGGGATCAAATGTTCAGTTTCTGGAGAAAAGTAAATTTTCTTGTCTTTCTGGTTGGAGTCCCTTTTTTGGTTTATTGGTATAATTGGATGATTGCTGTCTAAGATAGCTGATTGTACTAGTGAAAGCTCCGATTTTTCGTGGAAAAGTAGTTTAATTTCGTGATTTGAATTAGCATAACTGGCTCCTTTGTATATCATATTTGCTACTACTGTCCAAACAAATGAAGATCACTGTTTCCTCTTTTTCTTCCTGTTGTAAAGATGCATTTTAGTTTGCTATATAGTTATATGGTCATGATTTAGCTCAGTCCATGCTCTTGGATTTATGTCATTTTGTGTTTCATTTCCGATTGCTCATTTAACATTATTGGCGTTCTTGGCTTTAATCCCCGTATATAATTTTCTTTCTCGTTGTCTGTTTGGTTTTTGTAGTTTTACAGCTATGTTGTAACCAGCTGACGGGAAATATACCTACACAGATGGGATTTTTAAAGAGGCTAAGTGTTCTTGCTTTGCAGCACAACGAGCTAACTGGTCAAATTCCTGCAAGCTTGGGGGACTTGGGGATGCTTAAAAGGCTTGATTTGAGCTTCAATAAGTTCTTCGGTACAATTCCTGCAAAACTAGCTAGTGTTCCGTCTTTGGAACTCCTAGATATTCAAAGCAATTCTTTTTCTGGAGTTGCCCCTCGTGGTATGCCTACTTATTCAATCCTCACTTATTTCCATGATTTGTTTGATATTTCAATTTTCTTTCCTTGGAATTTGCTGTGCATTTTTTTTTACCCATTCTGATTATATCTTTCACTACTTTGAAATGGAAGATTTGAAAAGATTAAAAGAAGGATTCCAGTGCAAGAACAACCCAAACGCCTATGTGGAGAATTTTCTACATTGAGAGTTTGCACAGCTTTTGATATGGACAACGTGAATGTCAACGGACTACCACGTGGACCAAACATAACTGATTCTCCTCCAAAATCCAACCCTAAGCCTGCAGATTTCGAAGCACCTTGCAGCCAAACCCATTGCACAAAGTCGACCAAACTTCCACAAGCTGCAGTTGTTGCGGGAGTTATTTCCCTTTCTGTCACTTTGGCGGCAGCAGTATTTCTGGCCCTTATCCGTTACAGGCGACACAAACAAAAGGTTAGCAATACATCAGATCCTTCTGATGGTCGGCTTAGTACTGATCAGGCCAAGGATTTCTATAGGAAAACTGCGTCTCCACTTGTGAGTCTTGAGTACTCTAATGGATGGGATCCATTGGCTGATGGTCGAAATGGCATTGCTTTCTCCCAGGAGTATCTGAGTAAGTATTGGTTCAACATGGAAGATGTAGAGTCTGCAACACAATACTTCTCTGAGGTGAATTTATTGGGGAGGAGCAAGTTCTCTTCTGTTTACAAAGGAGTTCTAAGAGATGGTTCTCTTGTGGCTGTTAGGATTATTAATGTGACAAGCTGCAAGTCTGAGGAAGCTGAATTTGTGAAGGGACTAGACTTATTATTTTCACTGAGGCATGAAAATGTTGTCAAGCTGAAAGGCTTCTGCTGCTCTAGGGGCAGGGGTGAATGTTTTCTTATCTATGATTTCATTCCCATGGGAAACCTCTCTCAGTATCTTGATATAGAAGATGGAAGGAACCAAGTCCTTGAGTGGTCCAATAGAGTCTCTATCATCAACGGCATTGCAAAAGGTAATTTATCTTCATTGAAATTTTCTGTTCATCATTTGACTTCCTCAATCCCTGCCACATTGCTCCTGTTTCTTCATTTTTAGCTTCGATGCACAAGCCATTTGAAAAAAATTAGTTTGCACTGGGGTTCCTTTCTGATTTTAATTTTGTTCCAAATAGACTAAGTTTTTTCTTTATTCTCTTCCGTTTCTCTTCAAGACCCTTGAAAATTATCACCCAAAAACCCTTGAAAATTGAGTTACAAGGCTTAGTTTGAGGGTCCAAGACCTGTTTCTGTGAGTGCACATTCCAGTATGTTTATTCTGATATTGATTTTTCTTTTCCGACCAGGTATTGGTTATTTACATAGCAGTGAAGCAGACAAACCTGCCATAATTCACCAAAACATATCTGTTGAGAAGGTTCTCATTGATCACCATTTTAACCCATATATTTCGGACCCTGGCCTTCCTAAGCTGCTAGCTGATGATGTTGTCTTCTCCACTCTGAAAATAAGTGCTGCCATGGGATACCTAGCTCCTGAATACATCACCACTGGTCGTTTCACTGAGAAAAGTGATGTATATGCATTTGGAGTCATTGTCCTCCAAGTTATATCCGGAAAACTACAACTCAGTAGTTCAATGCGATTGGCTGCAGAGTCACGCAAATACGAAGAATTTATCGATACCAACCTGAAAGGGAAATTCTCAGAATCTGAAGCAGCTGCACTGGCAAAAATCGCGCTTGTATGCACCCACGAGCTTCCCAACCACAGGCCAACAATGGAGGAAGTAATTCTGGAGCTGAGTAACCTTAGAGCCAGTTCCTGATGCCCCACTTCTATGTTCCATATTGGAAGAAACAGCTGCAGATTATGACCTGGGAAGTGAGGCCTCGATCGAGCTTCACCCATCGAGGTACAGTTAAATGAGCATGTGAACGTTTTATCAGCCTCCTCTAAATTGAATGTGGTGGAAAGTAAACTTTCTGGGGTACAAGTCTTCCCTGCAATTATCGTAAACTATATTTAGCTATGTGAAAAGCCGGCACAAGCCATCTTGAAGATGGTCCAGAGAATAAGAATAGTTATTCCATCTGTGAAACATCTTTCCCTTAGTTTCTCATACATTTTAGGGATGTCTCTGCATCTGTTGGCCCGCGTGTCTGGTGCTGATTGCTCAATTAGTCATGTATAATTTGTTTAGTTAGACAATAACCAATATAAGCTGCTTAAGCTACTAATTATGCAATGGATTGTCATGCTTAATCATGCGATGGAGTGTCGTGGTTTCCTCATAGTGAGTTAGAAATCAACTCAACTTTTGGCATAACTGTCTTAAAACGCCTTTTGTTCTATCAATGGGAAAACTAGATATACAACATCATCTTTCTCGAAACACATTCCTTTATTTTCTTTCAACAAAAAAAAAAAAAAAACATAACAAAACAAACGTATAAATGAATGTATGGAAATACATCATTGTCAACACAGAGAACATCATTCTAAACAACTGCTCTTTGATGTTGAGGCTCTTGAAGCCATTCAGCAGGCCACCAATGTGGTCTAATAGCCTCAACCTTTATATCTTTCTGTCCTTGTATGGTCAATGTATTTGATCCCTTGAAGGCTTCGTCCAAACGCAAGACACCCAGCCCACGACAACCAAGTTGAGTGGTGATGGTACCGACCTTCTTTTTGGATACACTATCTATCACTTCGGAACATGGGGCAACTTCCTGCTCCGCTTCTGAAAGAACAGAAAGGTTAAGTTGGGATATACTGGGCAAATAAAAGCACGAAAGTTCACTTAGAAGGTGGAGTACCTTCTCCACTGTCCTTCACAAATCTTAAAGGAAGCAAGCGCTTGCGAATCACCCCTCGGTGGTGTGTGCGAGCTACAAGCTCTTGGCCCACATAACACCCTTTGTCAAAGCTAATTGCATTGAGACCCACCAGGTTATATTCAAGAGGAATTGCCTCACCTAGACATGGTAATAACAAGTTCAGACTTGCTTTAAACAGAACAAGAAGCAGGATATGGGAAAACACAAGCATACCAGTAAAATATAGAGACTTAATATTCTAGACAACTCCAGGACACAATAGAATCACTGAAGCACAATAACTTGCCATCAACACTGAAAAAGTTTTTCAAAAATTTACCAAGTAAATTGAGAACAAAAGAATATTGTATTGTAACATAGATGGTCTGCAAATACTGAAAAGCCAACGTATACCATCAAAGAGGAAGTAAAGATGCACCTTTTGGGATCTCAGTTGAGCCTTCTGCAACTCCGTTCTCTATTCTCCATAGAAGGTAATTCTGGTCATCTGTTTCTTTGTCAGCTTCAACCAAAGGTGCTGCAATAAAAATAAACATATGCAGCTCAATCAACATGGAGTTTGGGAAGCTGTAAACACATTCAAAGCTCAAATGTAGCAAAGGGTTAAAAACTCACGTGTAGTATTAGATGGGAAGATCCCCCTAAAACCAAGGCAATCCAATCTAGGATCCTCAAACCACTGCCATCCAAGAGGACCCCCATGTGAAGCTGACATTCCTGCAGGATCAACACCAGCACCCCAGCCAACACTAGCAGCCTCCGGTTCTTCCACAGAGGAGGATTTTTCAGAGAGGTTTCCCCCAAAACGCTGCCAGCAATATAACTCTTCTGCCATATTCTCGATATCAACCTTAGACCTCAAACGATATCTGCCAAGGAAAAATAATAATATTAAAGAAACAGAAGCCAACCCGTATTACAAAATTCACAGAGTAACACAAAGGAAAGGAGACATTTGCTTCTCAAAGCAATCTTGAAGACTTGGTCAGTCTAATTTTTGAAGAAAGGCAGACATGGGAGGGTAAAAATACAGAGACATTAAACCAATGGCTTGAATCTTATTTCTAAACCATTTAAGCAAGACTAAGCAACAGCAGCGTCCCTACATAGCATGAGATGCACAAATGGCATTGCTTATTTGTTACTTAATCAGTTACTAATGTTCACATATAGAGCATGTAGCAAGAGACTACAAAAACTTGATAATGAAGAAACCACAACTGGTGGTAAACCCCCTTGACAGAGTTTCCTTAGTTACAAAGCAAGGTTGGAGATAAAAGAAATGATCCATTTATAGCACATTTCCATCAAAATTTTAATTTAATAACCCCAAAAGATGAAAACTTGAAAACTTATACAAAACCCAACAGTGAAAAGAAAAGGCGTTTTCAAACAAAACCAACATCAAAGTTAGCGCCATTAAGAGAAGCAAAGCTAAGCTAGAGAGAATGTGATGCGCAAATAACTCACTTCTTCAAGGTGCTCAAGAGCTCATCCAAAACCGAAGCATCCACGTCCGCAAAGAGCTCCAACGCTTCATCTGGGTCGGGCCCGGGTCCCGACCCGGTCTTATCAAGCTTGGTATCGGGCCTGGGCGGGGCGTACAAGAAGAAATCGTACAGGAACCTCCCCTGGGGGGTTAACAGCGCGGCGTACATGGGCGCTTCCGACGCAGTTGGCAAATTGGGCGTGGCCAAAGTCGAGGTCTTTTCACCCACGGCCTCACCGAACCTCCGTACATCGTTGGTCAACAGACCCTGAAGAAACTTGACCGTGTCTGGACCTCGGAACCGGACCACCGCCCGGGACTTGAGGACCGAAGCCACGGGCCCAGCATTATCGAACTGGGTTTTGTCGTGGATGGCTCTGTAACTGGAGGAAATGGATTTGGGGAACCGAAGGGAGAGCTTGAAACGGTGCATTCTTCGTCTGTGTAAGTCTGGGTGGCTCTGGAGAAGGAGCTCTGACGATGATGAAGGAGGGAGCTACGCTGGTGGTGGTGCCGCGTGTGCTTGTAGGCGTACTGGGCTTTTGCCACGTGTACTTTTAGGCGGTTGTTTGTAATTTAAGGTGGTGATTTGTATGTGTTCGATGAAAGTCCTGAGTGAGCTATAAGTGATGTTTGCAGGTTAGGTGCCGTGGCAGATGGCGGGTGTTGATTGGGGATTATTGACCTGGAGTGGGAAAGAAGATGGATCACGTTTAAAGGGTTTTGGGTTTTAGAGTGAGACAGATAAAGGTCTATGGTGGTGATCAGGATAACTGGGCTGTAATATTACTCCCAAAAAGTCAAACCTCTGTTCAAACTGGGCTTCTTTAGGATTATTCTTCAGACCTCATTTCTCAAGCCCATGGTTTTTATTTATTTGTTTGTTAAAACAAGCGATATTGGAGGGAGAATGGAATCTAAGCCCTTGAATATAAAGGTAAATGCTATTAACCACTTGAACTATAAGACCTTGTTCCATCGTTCATATTTAGAGGGAAAAAAGAAGAAGATATATTTGGAAGCATATCAAGTTGTGATCATGTTTTATGTGCGACCATGTATGTAATGTGCGTGGTGGACTCGTATTTTGCGGAATGGATATCGATTTCCTAGTAGATGACTTGGATGATGATCAGTGCACCAAAATCTATATGGAATATGAGTTGTATTTAGTACCTCTAAGAAATATGATTATAGTTTGACTGATTAATATATTTTTCTGTTTGAGAAAGATCTTTTATTCAAAACCATAGAAGCAAGATAAGATCATATAAGCCTGAAACGGTCAACTCATAATTCAAACGTGAAAAAATATGAAATAAGTGTCATCTCTGAAGAATAAAAATGTTATGCGTGAATACTATCACGAGCAAGAGCGGAATTAGAAACTTTTCAACAGGTGGGCTAACTAAAGGTTTATGGTAAAATTTAATGAACATTTTTTGTTTTCTATAGTACTTTGTAAAAATTATACATTAAATCACACGTTAGTTCATAACTTTATTGACTAATTTTTAATAAAATTTAACATAAAACAAATACATATTAAATGCAACAACAAAATAAAGAGATATTATCAAAATAAAAATATAATCAACAACAAAATTGAAAGTGTACCTATTTCAATATGTATTTTTATTGCTGCATTGCAACTAAATTCATAAACAATTGAACTTTTTTGGACTTTATTAGATTAATACATACTGGGTTTTATTTAAAACAAGCAAAATATATAGGTTTGATTTTTTTTTCTCCACCCAAAAACATCCCTAGGCTACAGCCCACCTTAGTCATTAACTTGGTCTATCAATGATCACGAGATACAAACAAAGAAAATGATCACGAGAAAATCAACACCAGATTAAATCTTTGATTAGGAGGCCCAGAATAAATTTTAAAAAGGACAAGATTAGATTATCTCTCATATACTAATCATGAGATTAATTTAATATTAGAGGTCATATCACCCTAGAGTTGACTAAAAGAGCATCCTTAGCCAAGTTACTGTGCTTAGCGGAATCTTATATTTGATTGTGCTCCAAGTTATGTCTTCTATTGTTTAATTATAAATTTGGAGAAAAGTTCACCTAATTAATTGGGTGGCAACCGACTTTAAGTTGTGCTAATCATATATCTTCTTTTTAAATGGTCAAGCTTGAAAAATGACCTAATTTTCTTTCTCACATAAATGAATTTTTATTTTATTATTATTATTATTAGGTAAATATGTAAATTCGGGGAGACTTACTGAAGAAGACAAAGACAAACAAAGGTTTGGAGAGAATAATTCTACGCCCACGAAAAAGAAGTTTCAATGGTCCCTTTTTTTCCTTTCTGGTTCAAGAACATCTAGAGAGTTGGCCTTCCTTGAATCAAATTCTCCGGCTTGTCGCCTTTGTGTTGGTTCAAGATTGTTCGGAAACAAAGAATTTTTCTACTTGAAAAATAAGCCATGGTTTTTCACAGAGAATCCAGACACCTTATTTGAAAATAAATTGAGTACACAAAAGCAGTTTAGCCTTTGGATTGAATGCAATGCTATGCAAGTAGAAAACCAAACCCTTCACCACCCGCGCAGCGCAGACCTTTTTCACTCTACACCACCCAATATGCATGTAGTGATAAAGATTTGACATCAAAGGCCGGTGGAGGACGTTGACGTTGGCCTTTTTGGTTTTCGTACACGGCCCTTTACGGACGCCGTGACTTTATCATCCTTTCTATAGCATTATTTTGCTTTTTCTCCATCAATAATGCTATGACATAACGTTATTAATCGAATAGCAAAATAATATTATACCCATTGCAACTATGTTTTTCTCTTACTTTACGAATGCAGTGACTTCATCATCCTCTCTCTCCTTATTTCAGTAATTTCACACTTGCACTTCTCTGCCTTGCATACTTCAAAGGACAAACTAATTTATGGAGAGACTTTCTTACACAACCACAATCTCTGATGCATTATACGTGGGTTAGACCAATAGATCACAAGAGTAAGATTATCCCCTTTAACTCAAATTCCAGTCCCTTTTTTTATAGATTAAATTAACTTAGAATAATTTATATTATCGTTTATATAAAAACGAAAACCACCCTCCTTCCCTCGCTAAAATTCTTTAATTTTTTTTACATGATTTTTTATTTGTCTTGTTAAATGAGAGTGGATACTAGTACCATCATGGCTGGCTGAGGCAACTCGGTGTATGTTTTCATTTATATTTTGTTTTGTGGGTCAAATTGCGTTAGAATTTGGGAGGATTAACAACCGTTGAAATATGAAACAATTTTGCACTCATGGGTTCAATATCTAATCAAATAAAAACCAACGCTTGTTTTATCAACTTCAGCAGAGAGAACTGGTCCACTTTTGACGTGGCAGCCACACTACCCAATAAGCATGAAGTGATAAAGATTTGACGTCAAAGGCAGGTGGAGGACGTTGACTTTAGCCCTTCTTCGTTTTCGTACACAGCCGTTTACGGACGCGGTGACTTCATCGCGCTCACAGGTTACCGACGCAGTGACTTCATCATCCTCTCTATAGTATTATTTTATTATTTTCATCCGATAACATTATAATTATGACATGCGTGTGTAATTAGAATTAGAATTGCATGTGACATAATATTATTAATTGGGATAGCCAAACACTATTATTCTCATTGTAACTACATTTTTCTCAAGTTCGAGCCCCTCTTTCTATAGATTACTAGAATAATTTAGATTATCGCTTATATAAAGAGAAAAACCACGGCGCCTAACTAAAATCCTATGTTCTTTAATTTTTTTACATTATCTTTTGTTTGTCTTGTTAAATGAGAGTGGATATTAGTACCATCATGGCTGGCTGAGGCAACTTGGTGTGTGTTTTCATTTATATTTTGTTTTGTGGGTCAAATTGTGTTAGAAATTTGGGAGGTTTAACAACCCGTTGAAAATTTAAAACAATTGTAAACTCATGGGTTCAATATCTAATCAAATTTGTTATTTTTAAAATTTTTATTAAAAAAAACACTTGTTTTATCAACATGGTATTTGACAATAGAAAGAGAAACAGCGTTTTAGTGCCGTACAAGTATAAAGTTTCCTGTTTTCATATATAAAATCAAGTTTGTGATAAGAGGGCTGTGGGTGTGTGGGGGCAGGCATTAAGATTTAAGGCATTAGTGATTAGTGGTGATGCCATCATTTTAAATGAGAAAATAATCAAAGATTGCCAGATACATATTTCTAAAGCAAAATGATGGATTTCTATTTCCTTTTCCTTTTTCTTTTTTGGATATTGTACAACTGGACGAAAGATGAAAAAGGAACTTAGATATTAACAAATGAAACAATTATCGTTTGAAACTCGTAAATGAATCCGGATATGAACATATGAAACACTTCTGATCGGATATAAAAAGTTTTGGCAAGTGTAGCGATTACTCAATCCCATAATATTAGGAAGAAATGGAGGCAGGAGAAATGGGTTTGTGACCAAGTGGCAAAACCTTTGGTTCCAACTAATACGTTATATATATATATATATATATATATATATATTTTAAAGGGATTAAAATGGAAATGACACAGAAAACCAGGTTGGTGTGATGTGTATAAACAAAAACAGTTGGAAAAACAAAGACACCCAAATCCATTGTATTGCAAAAATGTAATACCAATCTACACGTTGGTCATGCGCGGCAGGGGCGCAATGTCAACGGTCCACGAGAACCTCTTGTAGGACCTTTTGCTGTCTGCGTCTCAAATAAAAAGGCCAACTTGGACTGTCATTCTTACAACCCAGATTTTATTAGCTTGCCATCAAAGAAAAGCATTTCCTCAAAACAGAGAGGAGGACAGATATAGGGAGAAGAAAAACAACAACCCATTTGAGTCAAAATAGGAAAAAAACCCCAATTGAGGGAAAAAAAAGGAGAGCCCCCCAATTGAGCAAAAGCGAAAAGAAGAAGAAGAAGAAGAAGAACAACAATCAGAAGAATCAGAAGGAGAATTTGGGCAGAAATGAAGCTGATTTGGTCTCCCGAGAATGCAACAAAGGCCTACATCGACACCGTTCGATCTGTGAGCAATTCTTTCTTGAAAAGTTTCTTGCTTTTAGTTGATTTCATGGCCGATGAATTTAATTTATAGGGTTTCGTTTGTTTTTCTTGATTCTTATGATCTGGGTTTTGTTTGCAGTGTGAGGTTTTTCATGAATCTGGGGTTGCAGAGCTCATTTCAGCCATGGCTGCCGGGTGGAACGCAGAGTTCATCGTTGAGACATGGTCGCAAGGAGGGGTCACTGCAACAAGCATCGGGCTTGAAATCGCCAGCCGCCACACGTGCGCACGGCACGTGTGTGTAGTCCCAGATGAGCAGTCAAGGTCGGAATTTGTGGCAGCAATGAAAGAGGCAGGGATGGCGCCGGAGGTTCTTGTTGGGGAGCCAGAGGAGGTGATGGCCGGGCTTGTGGGGATAGATTTTCTGGTGGTGGATTCTAAGCGCAAAGACTTTGCTAGGGTTTTGAGGCAGGCAAGGCTGAGCCCTAGGGGCGCAGTTTTGGTGTGCAAAAATGCTAATTCAAGAAGTGCTTCTAGTTTCAGATGGAGAAGTGTTGTTGATTGTGGGTCAAGACGTGTGGTTAGGTCTGTGTTTTTGCCTGTAGGGAAGGGTCTGGATATGGCTCATGTGTCTAGCAGTGGAGGGAATTTAGGGTCAAGCAAGGGGGAGAATAGATGGGTTAAGCATTTTGATCAACAATCTGGGGAAGAACATGTTATCAGAAAGTGATTTGCTTGAAAGAACAGAATTTTTTTGTTTGTTTTTTTAGTCTTTACATAGTTTTGCTGTGGACCCAATTGTGTACGTACATATTTGTCTCTTGGACCCAATTGTTTTTCTTTTTCCTTTGTGTTTGGTTAAACTTGTACGTAGTTGGATTCTCGTGAAAATGAATCAGAAATGCCTCATCATTTAACAACCAAAATCAATACCCCACATGACTTTAATTTCAGTACTTTGTTTCTTTCAATAATGTCCTTTGAGGCGTTTAATTCGATTCTGGAACATTGGAGAGAGAGAGAGAGAGAGAACATTTTGCACAATCAATTCAAAACTGTCTTTCCGCTCTCAAAAAACAAAATAATGGGTACAGATTAGCAAACCAATTAACAACCAATGCCAATAGAAAGCGCTAAACATTGAGAATGTCATACAATGTGACAAAAGAGTTATCTTCAGAGCAGCTATTAGTTGATCTGTGTACATCCAGTAACAGTCATCATGTTTTCTGTTTGAAAGCCTATAGACATATGGTCATTTTACATCAAAAGAACTAATTCTGTCCAACAATTGGTATTTTCAGCAGTCTGCTCTTGAATCCAAGGTGTGATTAAATTCCATCACTTGAACTGTTTCTCCATATGATCATGGAATCGCAAATGCATCGACCTCTCCTCTACATAGATAAAAGTGTAAAGATGCAGTGCAGGAAAGATATTTTAGTCAGCAAAACAAACTAGTAACAACCAAATGAATGATAAATCACTGAATTGTGAGTGAAGCGTACCGACATATACAAAAATTCTCAACAAACTGTGAGTCTGACCATACGTAGAGTAGGTCAGTCCCAACTGTCTCGACTTCTTCTGAATGATTTTTTGTCTGAAAGAACCTTCTTGCTCTTAAGGCGTTTTTGTTCGCCAATAGCAGCCCTGCAAAATACAGAGGCAATAGCTGAGACAAAATCAGATCCCGCACCATCCAGAACACAAGGACAATTTACAATACAAAGGATATTGTGGAGAGACAGTTGGCAAAAGCAAAGGTAAAGCATTTGCGAATGCACAAGATAAAGAGTTCTCACATTTTAGCAATCTTCTTCTTTTGCTCTTCTGAGGGAGGAGGTGGGACATAAGAAGCAGCATCAATGATTGCCTGTTTCACTAATTTATTAGAATCATTTGGGAATGGCCAAAAGCAAGGCACATGCTTTTCCCAAAATTGAGCCACTTATGTTTAAGCATCAAAGCACTGGCCATAATATATCATTCCACAAGAACAGAAAGAGAAATACTGATTTTTATTAGTACCTGGAGTTTTTCAAGAGCATCTTCAATGTTACCCCTGAGGAAGAATGGTTGCATCAAAACCCAATGCATTGGAAAAACAAAGAAAAATTGATAATTTAAAAAGAAGAGGAAAGAATTTTACTTTTGTGTTCGAGTCTTTGTGGAAGAAATCACAAGCTCCCCATCCTTGTTAATCCGATTCTTCTCCTGTTCATAAACAAGACAAATGAAGAAGAGATTATGAGATAAAATATTCGAGCAGCTATTCACACAAAAATGGAAACCACAACAATCACGATAATCCTGCATACAGTTGTAAACATGACAGATTGCAAGAGTTTTAGAAAACCAATAACCATTATGATTGATGAGAGAACAGGGAGGCCTCTTAGCACATCATCAGTTCGCAAAATGATGAACTGAAAAAATTCTCCTATCCAGATATTTTGAAGTGTCCTCTATGTCCAGTCAAAATGAGATATTGATAGGTAAGGAATCAGTTCTCTTTCAAACCAGGCACATTCTAGTGCAGGGATTTCCTCATCTGAGGTCCCTTCTATGTGCCCGCTCTATCTTAAACCTATGACAGGGTATGTAATGATCACTACTTCCCTCCTCCCTAGACAGAAATTCTTGCTTTTCTTATTCATCAAGAACAAAAGGCCATGAGAAATGACAGCCACAAACCATTTGCAAAATCCTCTCCCTGATCCATTCGCTTAGCCAATACGCCTTTTCTACATTGAAGCGCATGTCCACCTTGGTATTCACTGTAAAATCAATAGCAAAATTAGCAACAATTTGGCATTAACAAGTTAAAAGAAGAAAAAATCCAACCCGCAAAGAAGACAGAAAGACATGTACAAACCTTTGTTGACATTCTGACCTCCAGGTCCCCCACTTCTTGCAAAACTCACAGTTACATGGTCTTCATACATATATGGAGAAAAAAACAATTGATCAAATAAATCCATGGTTTATGTGAACGCTAAAATATAACACTACAACACAGAAAATGCAAACCTTCTGTTTTACACTAGTAATTTTGTACCATGAACTCCTTAATTAAACGAATCAAGGAAGAAATTATGATATAATCTACAGTACCTCAATCTAGTGAGTCACTACTATAATGCTATAAATTTATTTTTTTAAAATTATGCAAATTTGGAAAAATATTTAGAGTAAGTGAGAGACCTAAAGTGATCTTAGGAGGGGGCTGGGTGTCAGCGGAGAGAGCTCGCTCCTCGGCTGCTTGCAAGAGCTGGTTGACCTGAGAGAGCCGAGCCGACACCTTGTTCCCGCCACTTCCCGAATTCGACGCGGCGCACCGGACACTGCCGATTCTGATTCCGCCATTGGAGGAGCGAAGCAGAGTCGTATGGATTGATGGAGGAAATGACAGGTATGGTTGAAGGATGTGTCTGAGAATCATGTTCGTTGTCGTTCTAAGAACCGCCATTTTCGCTGTAAAGAAAACCCTAAAATACGTTTTAAATTTAAATTATCTTTTTTTTCTGGTCAGCCTTTTGTCTTTGGGTTCTCTGGATTAAAATATTGGGTCTGGGTTTTTGTGGTTTAGAGCACTTCATTTTTAATTTATTTTTAGAGGAATTTAGAGCACGACATTAGAAAAATAATAATACTAACAACATTATTGGGTCTTAGTGAGGCTCTAAATCATCAGTCCAAACTGAGTACGGAATTATATACATATCCTATAGGGAAATGTTTGCTAAGTTAGTGTATCAGCCCCTTGCCCTCGAGTTCGATCCCGTTCCCATGATTCTGATGTAAAATAGTATGGCTCTCAATTTTTACATTGAAAATGTTTATTACTGATTTGGTGTTTTTGGAATTTGAGCGTGCATGTAAAGCCAAACTGTAAAGAGCATATAATAATTTTTCAAACCCTACCAAAATATAGAAGAAAAAAATGTAGAATTCATTGTCTTTCCCTTGGTAGATCAACAAACCTTTGGCGGACGAAAGTCACAACTTTTGCAAATTATAGTAAACGCGGGAAGTCAGGAATTTGATGCCAATAAAGAATTGACGTTAAAATGCATCAAGAACTGGCGACAAAACCTCAGCTCGCATTACTACAAGAATCCGCAACAGTTAAGTCGCCGTTTAATCAAGATTCAAGGGCATTCGATGGATATTAAAGCCTACAGAACCATCATCCCATTTCAAATGGCATCAATTAAAATAAACAGTATACAAGAGCACACTACTACCATCTGACGTCCTGCCGCTATGAGCTCAAAATATGCTACTAGGAGATAAAAACAAGGATCGGAAGACAGACATAATAAGCCCTGTTGTGCTAGCTCTAATCTCTCGCTTTCCCACGGGAATAACCATTCTTATCCCTAACATCTGCTCTCTTCCTACCAGACTGGTTCGAGCGGGAAGATCCTGCCTTCTCTTTGGCATCTGACATCATATTTCCAGGGTTCTGTGAACTCTCGTTGGAAGGAAGCGCCCAACCTCCCCGACTAGCCTCCTCACGTCCACTGCTGCTAGCTCCTGGTACCAACCAAATCATAAAACACAAAGAATTAAAATCATAAAAAATGTCAATCATTGGTTCATTTGTGATGTTGGCATCCTTGACAAGATAGTGTGTTGAAATTTTCATTCTTAACCTTGACATCCATTCAGCTAAAGCATACAACCTCACATTTATCTAAACAAAGCGGGCAGTTTTCCAAGTATAGTTTAGTGAAACATACTTCTGCATTTACCAATAAGTATCACACCAAAGGGCAAGACATTCAATAAAACTTAACACACTAGCTGTATATGCTCTCCTACAAAGGTTCATGCCCCAGTATGCATGCTGTAGCATATAAGCACAACCACCACTCTCATTATCCTAAAAATTAGTTAAGGTTCCTAAAAGAAATGAGCCAGACAAGAAACTCTTACAAAACACAGATATAAATAGACCCACGGGCACTGAAAAAGCTGCAAGAACTTTTTAAGAATTCATTAAGGAACCAAAAATGAATTATCCGCAACTTAATGGTACATACAGTCAACAGAAGGTTCATATACACACAATACTTAGCCAACACCAAACTGCAAAAATGATATTTACCCATTTTTCATATCAGAGTCAAAAGTCAACATTACAAACTCACCTAGATTTTCGTAACCACCAAATTTATCAGTCCATCCAGGCAAATGTTTTTGAGCAGTTCCTTTCCATGCTTCTTCAAAACCAGAAATCTCATCTAAAATTTCCCAATCAGATGCTCCAAGTTAGTTTATATACCAAAACAACTCTATACACCTTCTTGCACAAGCACAGCATTGCATATAAAGTTTACATACCTTCGTTAAGATTATGCAAGGTTTCCATTGTATCCACCTTACCGTCTGTTTTGAGCTTCCTAGTAATTGAATGGCCCTAAAAGGAGAATCCTAAATGTAAGTGTTCTACTGACATCATGAAATTGATGATCCAAGATTCGAATCCAAAAAGTAAAAGACACATCAGCAACAAAACTAGATGGCACCCAAAACATACCTTATTGCGGAGCCCCTTAGATACCCTGTGTGTTGCCTGCCCAGAAGTAGTATCAGCTTCCTTACTTTCCTCAAAAGCCAACTGCTCACACAACAAGTGCAAATTAGAAACATGACTACTGAGAAAGGAAAAAAATTGAGAACCTTTCACAATTACTTACCCCATCACTCCCCATCCTTCTTGTCTTGGATGAAGTATAATATGCACCATTGGCACCACCATAAGAGACACTGGAGCTCTGAAATGTGAAGCTTTGAGCTTGAGGCTGGGATTGCATAGCGTTATACCGGTTATAGTTGTCCCTATGCTGCAAATGCTTGCTGCTCTTCTCTGCACAAAAGGGGGAAAAGCATTCCTAATTATTTAGTCTCAGATAAAAACATTCAGTAATTACCAAGGTCAATAGCAACCAACTATTTAAAACATCTTACCTTCAACTTCATCATCAGGATCCTCAACATAAGGTTCATTGCTCGGTCCACTGCGTTTTCGAGGATTTTCTTTTTTCTCATTATCAGCATCCTCATTTTCATGATCAGAGTCTATTTCCTCAATGATTGGGCCCCTTGGTCTCTTAGGCTCTGGCGCCTGATGCTCAATGAACCCAGTTGGCTGCATATCTGGAAAATTGCCTCCACCTGGACCAAAAAAACTCGACTCCAACATCCCTCCAAATGGGGGCATACCTCCAAACGAGGGCATACCTCCAAATGGGGACATACCTCCCAACGGGGACATACCTCCCAAAGGGGACATACCTCCAAATGGGCGAGTGAAAAAAGGGTCATCAAATGGATCCCTTCCTCCAAAAAGGTTAGAAATCAAACTCCTCTGACCCCCAAATCCACCAAAGCCCCCAAAACCAGCAAAAGGATCATTGAAATCAGGGAAAGGACTCCTGCCACCTGGACCGCCTCTGCCCCCCTGCATCTTCTAACCACTACAACCCCTGAAAAATAAAAAGGGGCAAACCAAAACTTTAACAAATATATGGTAAGAAGTACCTTCCACACTCTACAGTCATAAAACTTGAAATTCAGAATTAAACTATAACGAATTTAAAACTAAAGAGTCCAAGAAGCAAGTGGTTTAGACAGCAAATAGAAGACCAAATCACCACTGATTGATGCAGACAATTTCTCAAGCATGGTATAAAAATTTGCATAATCAAAAGATCATGCATCGTTTTTTAATTCGAAACTATGTTACTAATAGCCACGCAATAAGAAAAACACGAAAAATCATACGTTGCAATAATATTTCCCAATAAAAACCAATCCTAGAAACTTTTTCCTGCAACTATAGCAAAGTAAATCCCTAAATTCATGTAAGAATCAAACAAAAAAATGGATCACAATCTACAACAAATTATTACACATCAATTCAATGATCATAAAATAGAATCTTTTCTTCTTTTGCTTTTTTTCGTTTTTTCTGCAATCAAAAGTAAAATAAATAAATAAATATTTTAAAAAATGAGTACCTCGGAAAAGAAAATAGAAATTTGGAGCGAACTGAATCGGAACCAGAGAAAACCCTAATCGCCTCAGCACGAAATGCTTTGATGAAGGGGTTTTCCAGGTGCCACAAAGTTAATAGCGTTGCTGCGTTTGGTTTAACCGACTCACCAAAGGGGGAAAAGAGAGAGAGAGAAATTGAGAGTTCAATTTGATGGAAAGTCTTAGTATAGTCATCAGACGTCTGTACATCACTGTTGGCGGCATGATACGTGTCGCTAGGCCATAGCTTGATTTTTTTTTTTGCGGGGCCCAAAAGATTAGAATGGATTTTTTTTTTATACCATAATTTTTCTCAAAATAATAAAATATGGAGATGAAAAAATTTAGCCATATACTTTTTTTTTAAAATTAATATTTTGGAGGGCAAAAATTATAGAGATATTTAGTTATATACCCATTCTTAATACTAATGATATAGATAACCTTACACCATTTAATTTTTATAAACAAACACACAAAAAATTCAAAAAATGAAAGTTGGGCTTATTGAATTTAATTTTAATTATTAAATTACTTTTATACTCTATTTAGTGTTTTGGGTTTTTTAATGGGGTTTTAGGATTGGACTTGTTTTAAAAAATCGATGGCAATTTTGTAATTTATAAGAAGTTGAAAGTCCTCTTTGTTATGTTGTAAATGAGATTTGGGTGTGTTTCTAAAGTCCATTTTATATATGTTTTTCTTTATAATTTGGGCCCCTATATTGGGTATAATAGTGAATCTCCCAAAATTATAATCCTAGGCTACCATGACTGGAGATAGCCTTATGATTGTTATTTAGTGCTTTGAATTCATTTTTTGTCACATCTTGAGATCACTCCGTAGACGATATTGTCCGCTTTGGGCCCCTCTCTGCCCTCACGGTTTTGTTTCTGGGAACTCACAAGCAACTTCCCAATGGGTTACCCATCTTGAGATTGCTCTGGCCCCCAACTCGCTTAACTTCGGAGTTCCCATGACTCGGCCAGAGCTCCGAAGGCCTCATGCTAGATGGAGGCGGTCATATACATATAAGACACATCACCCCCTCTCTGTTGGTCGATGTGAGATGTTACATTTTGTTATAATACATGTATTTTATTTATTAATATTATTGTAGGGAACTTTTTCTTCTTGCAGCTATAATTGGTCAAAGGGCGATGAAAAGACTCCCCTTTGTATGGGTTCGAAAATTAAGCCCCAAAAATACTTCGAAAGGGCAGCAAAGCCTTAGGAATATTTTGGTTACCTTTATCAACCAAAACAATGGTTGCTTACAGGTGGTTTTGGCATGCTTACAGATAATCTTTTTAGCTCAGCGTGAGTGGCATGTGGCATGGGAGCAAAATCAACATGAGTTTAGCACCTAGAGAGAATTTAGGCTTGCTTTATGAGAAAAGGAAGTGTTAAGGTAAGAAATGAGATGTTTTGTGAGGGATTTGGCTAAGGAAAGAGAAAATGAAGAGCAGAAAGAAGAAAATGAACAGTGCACGAGGTTGCTGGGTTTTTGCAAGTTAGAGAGAAGGCTTGCTCTTTGAATCTGAGTTGCTCTCGTTAGGTAGGATAAGCCTTAATTTATAGCCGCTAGAAACCACCATTTTTCAAGAAACCCTAATGGCTTCTACCCATTTTGGCTAAGCTTTTTCCTCCTTTCTCCTCCTCTTCTTTGACTTCCCTATCTTGGCAAAAATTGCATCTGTCTATTTGCATGAATTCAGGAAATTTGGGAGCTCAATGCCCCCTTTCTTGCAAAATTGCTCAAACTTCCATTCTTGTCTACTGTTTTTTCTTCTTTCCTTCCTCCTTCTTTGGTCAAATCTAATGAAGGAAAGGAAGTGAAAATATATGCTGGTCCAAAGGGTGCCTTTGACAATCTGCAGGCTAGTATTCCTTGGTTCTTTGAGCGTCTCTAGCTTCGAACTTACTCCCTGCATGTGATGGAACCTCCCAGCAACTTTGCTCAATGAATCTGCCAACCTTCCTCATGTGACTTTATTTTTTCAAAAGGGCTAAGACTTTTGTGAGTTATTTTTTTAGGTTTTATATGGGCAAGGTGGTTCCCTAAGCAAATGGGCTTTTTGTTAAACATTGGGTCTTTTGTTTGTATTAATAGGCTACTTTGCTTTAGGGTATTCACCGATGTCAAGTACTAGTGTTTTTTTTTTATCGGAAAATTTATTCGAATGTGGGAATTCCATAGAAGAAAGAAAATGTTATCTTGAAATATTTTTCAACATTTAGGAATTTGTACCCAAATTTGAAAGAGAGGTGCCAACCAATAGCTAGGTTAATTTTTGAAGGTATCATATTTTAACACTTAATGGCACCATAGTTGGGTTGCCCGTTAACAATGTGATAGTATTAAGCATGATCAATGTTTTTTAATTGATAATAAATGCCAAATTTGAAACGTCTTAGACATAAAGTTAAGGAAACAGAAGTTTAACAAAACAATGACCACAAGTAAAACGATAGCTTTTTCCGTACGACCTTCCCTAATCAGTGGCACTTCAAAATTTTACAGGATCAACAAGCCTGCAAAGGCAAACAAAACTTGGAAACGAAGACATGAATCACAAAACAAGTTGTATGATAAAATGCTCACATTCCTTCTGATATTAACACATTACATCTCTATACGAAACGTATAACGACTGACGAATCCATGCACCTTTGCAAACCCCAGCTTCTATAGCGAGTATAAATGAACTATTGACGTTGACAACATCACCTATAAATGACATTCTGCATTCTCATACAAGGAAAATTCGCCAATTGAGTCCATCCTTCAAAACTCCAGCTATGATGTCTCCCAAGCAGAAGCCTGACCTGAGTTCATGCCTGTGCATGCAGGTTAATGCAGAATTGATGAGCTGCAAAACTTGAACTGCAAATTTGTCCGTTTGCCGCCATGAATACTTATATCGGCTGGAGTGCATTCAACTCAGGCCTTGTTGGATAATCGATACCCTGAAGAGCTGGTATCCGTCTTAAATCCTCCTCCGAATATGCAGGGATGAACCAGTACCACTTATCCGTCCCAAACACCTAACAAAATAAATGGTGAATTCACCAGAACAAACAAGCAACAACGTATTCTTCTGTGCATTACATCTTGCATCAGAACTTCAACTAGATCAGTTAGGTTGTAATATAACTTTCCAATTTAATCACAAGCTTACAGAAAGTATATTGCATATAATTAAAGGAAAAAATAAATCAGCACTACTTCCACCACAAGCAAAGTATACTTTCAGCTCTGGTCATCTATGAAGGTTTTGAAGTGATTTATGGGGGTTGGATCTGCTAAAATGATCTGATTTCATGTTTTCAAGGCATAGAATACACCTAGAAAAGGGGGGCTGGGCTGGTACAGGGGGAGTTCATTCATCCTCATGGACATAAGCCAGGTTCAGATATTGCATTATTATAATGATGTATAAGTTGGGTTATTTTGCCAGGATAGGGCTAACTTTAGCATGAGGAGATGAGTGTTGGAACTAATTACGGCAGGAGCATATGGAGTTGCATATCAGTAATATCTGTTAAATGAGCTGAAGGTACCAGCTTACATTCTAACCTTAAACATGAGGATATGACGGTACTTTTCTTATTAATGTTTTCCTTCTAAGAATTTTTTTTCTTAAGAAAAGCTTAGGGAAGGCAAAGAATCTAGCAAAACAATCAAAATATGAGAATGCGATAGTTATAATATTTACTCAACACACACCTGCCCACACAAAAAACCAAAATAGACAGAACAAAAAGTAAACCTGTTCAAAGTTTTTCTTCCGACCAAGGTCATACTGCCATTTAGGAGTGGCTTTCTTCTCATATGCCTGAAGCAATCAAGAATCTCATGTGAGAGATACAGTAAGGCCTAGCTATTAGTAATTTTTTTTTTTAAAGTATAACAAAAGCCATCACCTCAATAGTGGTGGTATTGGACGCTACCAGTGATAGGTGCATGATCATGAAGCCAAAAACGCTCAAAGCAAATGCGAAGTTCAAAACTGAAAATGGAAATTACAGATATTTGAAAATACAGATGATACCAAGATTCTTTTTTCTCAGAAAAGAAAAATGGAAAAATCAAACTGGCCATCTAGAAACTTACCAAATGTGATAAAACTCGCTGCGACAGTGCCCAGTGTTCCAATTACCTCTTCTTCAGTAAAAAATGCCATAAAATACTTGAATAATGATAAAGTGACGAGAGTTGTCTCAAGAAATGTGTAAAACTGCAAAAAAATAACAAACATAGCAAGTCATTCATCAAATCAGCTCTAGTTTAGTTTGAGTAGATACCGCTTATCTCGCCAGTCAACAGAAGTGTACGCTCAAAATATTTCAATACTAACATAGTGCGCTAACATACCAAGAAGAGAAGGAAGTACTTGTAATTCAATGCCCCAACACAGTTGACCACCCACACACAATGATGGTCCATTTTCAATATGCACCTCCCACCTAAGACCAAATGCACAAATGAAACAATGAACCTTCCATTCTTTGTATACCACCAGATATACATATTCAAAAGAGAGAACTTTGATTCAAAAGTACTCACAAACAGAACAATGATGACATCGAGGTGGTTTAAAGTGGTTGCACTTCCGACAGAACCGTACTTTTTGATTTGCTGGGTCACTGACCAGTGTAGATTGGTCCGATCCCACCAATGGGGCTCCGTCACCTCCCTCCTCATCGTTTGCAGGCCTCCAATTCGGTGGAACAACCCCAGGATCATTTAGAACAACATTAAAGTAGCTCCACAACAGCATCACCAACTACATAACCAAACTCAATACTTACAATGTTACATTTGTCACCATTCTTAATTTGAAGTGTTTAAAATGGGAAAATTCAAAATCTCAAAACAGAATAAGAAATTCTAAAAGCTCCAATTATAATTGCTTGTTCCGAATAAAATGGGCAGCGTTTAAATTGTTACTCTCACCAGAGCAATTTACGACACTCACATGCATCAATAAGATTTCCCCAAGCAATTCAAAATCTCCAGCGATAACATTTCCCAACGGAAAGCTTTATTGCCACAGCAAAAAACTTATTAAGATAAGAGCAATGTACAAACTACAATCCTCTTAATTACGAGCACAACCCTCACATTCATGATTCAATCTTCTCCTAATAACTTCACCTTTAGAAATAACATTCCCCCTAATTCAAAGTAGCAAAGAAAATGTCCAATAAATGCCAAGTACCCAGCTTGTTGAGAGTTGAAAACTCAAGTCACTAGCTTTATTACCCAAGTGCTTGTCTTTGGCTAAAAACATCAATAACAAATTTCAAAGCATTTTACTTTCTGTTTATTTTATAGCTCAATATACAACTACAAATATCTGCATATCACCTATGCGTATGTGAACTTATGTATGCATATAATTTCTAGAGAGAGAAAAAAATTTGAGCATTTAACAACCAATCAAATTGAATTAAACATAAAATTTAAAATGATAAAAACTTAAGGGGAATGGGAATTACCAGAAAATGGAACAAGATCAAGAGAGGGAAGGCAATGACGGCACTGAGGCCTCCGCCAAGGATAGCAGGCAAATAATTGGCCAAAACGACGGCGTAGTAGGTGAGCCCGACTATGACGAGAACCACGAGGACCATGATGTAGCCGAGTGCACGCAGAGCCGTACAGAGCTTGAACGCGTTCCACGCCATTGCTGCTGCTGCTGCTCCTGATCTTTGTATGACCTTACAGACGAATCAAACCATGGAAATCAGAAAAAAAATTACTACGAGTTTGGGGAATTGGAATTCCATTTCCCCATCGGGATTTAGACGGAACGTTGACGAAATTTGATTCAAATTTGACGATGAATTCAAAGGGTTGGGAGACTAATTCAACACGTTGAGAAGGAGGGACATTTGTTATTGTTTTTTTTTTCCTTTTCTTTTGGGTTTTTTTTTCCTTTGGACAGAATTATTATAAATAAAAAATTATAAAATAAAAAAAAAAAAAAAAAGGAATTATGGGTTTCTTGGTTGACAGGGCAAACGTGTATTAGACGATGAATAATTAGCAAACACATCCACTTTTAATTATGATATTGTCCTTAAATAAGATTACTTAAAATAACAAAAAGAATTTGATGTTCACTTCTCGTCATCCATCAAGCCCAACGTTGAAATTGATGTTCACTTCCCAACCTGAGTGAGTTTTAGATTTTTTATCACTCCAGCCAGTTCAATTATTGTGTCAAATGAAATAAACTTGTAAAATTGCAATAGTTTAAAATAATAATAATAATAATATCGATGGTTTGATTCGGTTCAAAGTTTTCAAATAGATCAAACCGAATCGAACCAAATTACTTGCGATTTGGTTTCCTTCAGTCCAATATTACCAGTTTTTTAAAGTAAAACACTGGACAAATTGCTCAAATTGATTTAATTTGATCAGTTTGAATGATTTTTGGTTCATGCTTAATTATCACAGCCTAATGTGTTAGTTTTTGTCATGGCCAACAACACTAGGTGATCGTATCCAAAAAAAAAAAACAACAACACTAGGTGACCATGGTTACCATATTAAAAAATTAAATAATAAAAAAAGTGGTTAGGGGGATATTTTAAGAATTCCAAAGGGTAATTTGAGTATAATTTTAATGTGCTAATCAATTGAATTAGAATTATCATTAAAAAAATTGAGGGCTTGTGCACGTACACAAATGCATGTGCAAAAATGATGCAATTAAAGTAGTAAAAGATAACCAATGAGCTCTTTTAGTTGTGAATAGAACTTTTCTTTCCAAAGTTGGTAGATCTCTCAAATTTCAATTCTTCGTCCCTCATTAATTAAGTAAAAACATAGAACGAGAAGGCATTAGTTAGATTAGAAGAAGAAATGAATGCAAGTTGTGTGGACAAATTAGAAGTTAGACAATGTACACCTATTTCAATCTAAGTTGTTCAAAACGAGTAAATGACAAAGGTGTCTTTCATCCTTGTGATGAGACTTATTATAGGTCTAGTTAGTAATAAAGTGCTTCCTCCCACACCTAAGATTATAGGTTGAGCCCTGCATCATCTATTTGGTCCTCACATGAATCGAAAAAGAAGAGTCTAAGAATTGTGGGGAGAGTTGTTGGATCTGACCATCCTTACTCTATTAATTTAGAGCATTCATAATGGTGATCTTTAAATTATGTCTCTATCAATAACTTTTAGGGTATGTTTTTACTAATAAGGAATCAAGATAAACATGAATTGGAGTATTTAAGAATCAGAGTCAAACATTCCAATTAAGTTGTTTATTAATTGTTAGGAATCGAAATGAAAACAAAACTGATTCTCATTAAAACCATTTACTATTGTTAAGAATCGTAATCAAAACCAATTTGATTACCAAAATGCCCTTGCAAAATAAATTCAAATTGTTCAACTACTTACACAATTTTTCAAATGATAAGTTTTTGTTTTAAACAAAAATATATATATTTGCATGGAACAAATGACAAAAGTTGTGTAATCTAATAATAATAAACCTGTTTTTTACAAAAACAAAATTTTTTAACGAACTTTTTATATGGTAATGATAAATCCAATTTAATAATCATAAAAATAACCATGTTTTATAAGTTTAATTATTACTTCCTATATCTAAATATATATAATTAAGTTAAATATATTTAGGACTCGTTTGGGAGTGCTTCTTCCCGAAGCGCTTATGTCATTAGCGCTTATGCCCATAGCACTTATCACATAAGCGCTTCTTCAAAGAAGTAGTTTGTTGTTTGGATGTCACATTTAAAAGTGCTTTTACACTATATAAAAGCGCTTTTGATATATTGTTGAGTGTTTGGCTAACACAGTAAAAGCGTTTTTAAAAGTACTTTAAAATAATTTAAAGAATCCCAAAAAACTATAATAAACATAGGAAATAAAAATTATATAGAGATGGATCCCTGCAAAAGACCAAATCCTTAGTAGTTAATTAAGGAGATAACATAGAGATGGATCTATGAAATCAGGTAACAATGGGGTCACAGGGTTGGGATTTGCAGCATTGTTAAAATCAGTAGACCTATATTGATTATCATAATGCTACATTGAAAAAACAACTAACCTTAGAATCACATATCAGATAAATAATTGAATGTTTGACCATGCAATTTGAGAATGCTTTGTTCAATTCCACCAATTCCATTGTTTTATCTTCTTGGTTGGGTCAGGAGTTTCCAAACGCTTGGTTTGAGAATATAATGACAACTAGTATAGCAAATCTCCTTCTTCCTAAAGAATTGGTTTGAGAACACATACCCCACTTACAAAGCATTTCTTAGGCTCTAGTTTCCAAAAATATTTCCATATACTGTTTTCAGAAACAGTATAAAACAATGGCACTACAGTTTCTTAACCCAAAACTGAAAAATTATTTTAAAAACAATACGTTTCCAGCTTTCCAGCTTGTTATGAACACCCTTTTGGCTGCATTAATTCCAGATAGTTTGCAAATGAACAAATCAATACAGATTGACCCAAATTAACGTATGAAACTGTTAATTCAATCAAGCCCACTGCAAATTTTACTCATGAAACAAAACAAAAAGAAATTGACAAGTCCATGCATACAAATTTCAAAAAAAAAAAAATCAAAACCATGAAAAAGACTTCAATTCGTACACACTAAATAAAAAATTCAAAAACATGAAAAGGACTTCAAGGCAGAGAAGATCCAGTTTCATCCAAATAATAAAAAATCATAGAAGAACATATCCAATTAGAGAACTCAGATAAGGAAATCCAAAAACAAAGAATACCCAAATGGTTTTTAATGGTTAGATTACGATATGCATGAGAAGCAAGGATGGCCATGGCCTTCAATTGATAGTCAGATCTTCAACCCGGAAAGAAACCATGAGGCCAAGAGAGAGAAATAACACGATGGAGTCTGATGCGAAGCGAGCGATAGAACATATGAAGGTATTTTGGCGTTTTAGAAAATTACATAGGGTTATTTTTGGTGTTTTGAAATTTTCATTAAAGGGAGCCAAGTGTTTCCCGTGTATTCACTTGGCAGGACTTCTATGAAGAAGCATTTCTCAAGTGCTTCTTAAAAAACCACTTCAAGCGCTTTTGAATATCCCACACCAAAGCGCTTTTACAATTTCTGCCAAACATAATTTTTAAAAGATAGAAGTGTTTTTACCCATTTAGAAGCGCTTTTAGCACAAACGTACTCCTAAATGAGCCCTTAGGTTCAAAGAAAATGGTAGCAACTTGTTTTTTGGTGTTTTCATAAAATATAATAGGGTAATTTAGGTAAAAAATGTCCATTCCGATTCATCCATGATCAATACCACCTCCCTCATTCAAAATGCAATTGCCTTATATCAAGAATTAAAATCATGATTACATGTGAGTCCCGCATAATTTTTCATTCCCAACATGCAAGTAAACAAAGGAATAGTCAGAAATGGGACCCCATTCCTCTCACCCTTTCCAAGTAAGTAAAGATGATATGTCTTTAGGCCTCGTTTGGTTCATAGAACAAATTTAAGGGGAAATCATTTCTCCATGATATTTCCCAAGTGATGGGAAATGGAAGATTCATTTCCATATTTGGTAATGCTAGGAAAGTAACTATGAGATATCATTATATTTCATTTCTCATGTTTGTTTTGAGTATGAATGAAAAACAAAATTGTTATAAATTTTCAATTATACCCATATTAAATCAAATAAAAAAAGAATGCATTTAATGATATATTGTAATTCTAAATTATTAGTAGGGACAAAATAGTCATGAAAAATGTTTATTTAATATTTGTTCATTTTTCCAAACTTTTTCATGAGGAGGGAAAATAAAACTCAAGTTGGGAGGATGACTTCACTTTTCCCCTATTCTCCCATAGGCCGGGCAACAATTTCTTATGTCTGGACTTACCAAATATGGAAAAACAATTGATTTCTCATCCCTAAATCTCATTTTCCATGAACCAAACGAGGTCTTAGAGATCAAGGTGAAATCTTGAAGGCTCCAAGGCATCTTAGCTTCAACGAAACCTCCATATTTGGGTTAAATTCAACTACAATAAAGAAGAACTTTCCTCACACACATTAACATGGTGACATTAAGTGTCGAACTTAAGACCCTTTCTCTTAAGTGTTAAATACGGCTAATCAGCATAAGTAAAGAGAGTGGGGTTTACCTGCGCGTGGTACTTTACAGCAGTAGGCTGATAGACCATATAGATGACACGAGTCAGCGGCTAACTTTGATGGCACAAATAGGAGAGAGCATCAGTCTCCTTTCTTATCGTATGCATGGACCACTCCACTTGGCGATGACTTCTCTCAGCCGCACTGTCTCATTTATTAACTTCACATGCTCACCCAATCTCATCCGTTCAGACCCCAAAAAAAAACACAATCCAATCTCATCTGCCTGACTTCCATCAAATCAAAAAGCCCAATAAATGAGGGTAGATGGGGTGGTTCTGAGAATTGAGAGGAGGGAATTAAACATAGCATTAAATGTTGACACCTTCCAAAGACATCGTCTTAAATACATCACTCTGATTGAGTCTTCTTTTTTAGCTGCTTCATAACTTCTCTTAAAATAATTTCCCCAAATTTCCATATTTCTGAGCTCTCCGATCTTGACCCGCCAGTTGGCTTCACACCGTGAATGTCATAGTTACCTCCTCCTCATGCATCTTCCTATTGGAAAACCTAAATTCACAACAATTTGTACTAGAAGCCTATGTACGTAAACAAAAGCTTTACCATTCGAAAACCTAATTTCATGTTTACTTATTTGCAATGAAAAAGTCGTAAATCAGAAAAGGAAGAACGAGTATGCAATCATCAACTACTCCCCTGATCAATTTACATATTGATTGCACTAGTATTGAATTATGAATTTTAATGCGAAGCACACATTAGTAAATGCAAATTAAGAATTAGAATAATTCCAATGTAAGTAAACATGCCGTCAAAGATTGATATGCAACAACCCTCTAATTAATGGCTTCCCTTCCAGGTATGGTAATATACGCGATGCAACTAATGGCCTCATGCATTTATATATGTAGGAGGAGGCTTTAGAGCATCCACAATGGGTTCCCTAAACTACATTTTTAGACAAATTTTAGGGAGATGAATGATAAAAATGCAACTCCAACCACACTCCCTATCCACCTCCTAAAATAAGGAGTCCTTTAGGAGCTCCTAAATCTGAGGAGAGAGAAATGACTCCTAGTAGCTCTCTATAATTTAATGTTGCTTTATTTAATGAGTATTTCAAACATTTATTTAATGCTAATCATTTTTTTTTTTTTTTAATAGAGATTGACTAATCAAAAAAGAGTTATAACATTTATGACTCTCCAAATTAGGGAGTATGGTTAGGAGTTAAAATTTTTTAGAGAGCTCCTAAAATAGCTTTCTTATATTCTTAGTTAAATTTTAACTAAGAAATAAATAACGTCATTGTGGATACTTTTAGAATTAGTAGCCCACATTACATAAATAAGAGGCAGAACAACAAGGAATAATGAACTTTTACTCGATCCCTGATTTTGATGCACACGACCCAGCTCTTAATGGCATTGCAGCATTCAAATTACATTTCTACAACTTATCAGGTGGACCAACAAAAATTAATGCATATATATATGTATGCAGTACTTCAATGTGAATGTGAGTGAGCACTACTCTGTTGTTCCTCCTTGTACTCGTTAAATTAGAGGACGCTTGTTTAGTTGAGGTTTTAATTGAACTGTGGTCTTGCAATTCAAATACAATACATGAAGTGAGTTTTTGAGTGAGATGCAGAGATATACAAGTGAGTGGAAATGTAATTTGTCCGTTCATATTTGATTGAATTGTTGTGAGTATCACCCATTTAAGATGGAAATGCTCCATATAATGTTAATTGATTTTGAGTTTGATACTCACATTCTAACATCGGATCATAACCATGTTATTAACTTGGCAAATCCAATTATCCCCCATCATCCCATAAGAGCAGTTCCACCGGGAGGCTCCAGCTTATGCAAGAGGTCCCCTAGGCCCCCAATATGGTTTCCAGCACCCAAGTCTGCTGGGCAAGAACCGAGCTCCACCAAGCTGACCTAATGTTGACGTTATTGTAACGTTTGCAATCAATTTAAATAACAAAAGAGTTGAAGGAAAAAAAAAACCAAAAAAATCATAATTTTATTTATTTATAAATACATAATCATATTCTTCACTTCAAACATCGAAACTCTATACAAATTCCTCTCATCATATCTTATGTGAATAATAGTTATCCTTAGGTTGCCATGATAATTGGTAGAAAACCAACAAAAAAATAACTATGACATGTACTATTTATGTAAATAGTAACAGCCATTACCTTCCATTGTCTTTTTTCATGACAAATGAGTGAAAATACTCTAAGAATCGCTCACAGTACACATAATGGAGTGTGTTGAGAGTATCCTACTGCTGATATGGAAACCTAAAAGAGCTTAAAAGATATTGAGTTTTTACCTAATTCACTTTAAACGTGTTAAGTGGGTCTAGTGGGTCAAAATCGAGTTATTAGTGTTTGACAATAACCTGCCTAATAAGTCGTTTGTTATGCTCCTTTATGTAAGTAACCCTGCATTATCTAAATAAGCTCTAACCCATCAAATCAAACTAATTATTATCTTATCGTTTTGGATGCAAGCAACAAGCTTAAGCTTCATTTGACAGCGCGTGGGAACCAGTTTGCCTCCACGGTGATCCATAACCATGATTACTACACGACAAAAAATCAAACATAAGAAAATGAAAAAAAAAAACAAAAACAGACTGAAACACAGAGCGCAAGCAAAAACAGAGCACGAGCAAAGCAAGCACAACCCAAAACTCAGGAAGATAATAATGAGAAAAATTATAAAAAAACCCACGTATATAGATATATGGCCATGACATCCGCTCAACTGAACCGACCCAAACAATGCCACAACAAAACAACACACGAAAATCAAACATGGCTCCTCCTCCTTCCTCCAAGTCCCCTCCTCCTCCTCCTCCACCAACCCATTTCACCCCTGTAAGTGTTGATGCGTTTGTTTCTCGAGAAAATGATAGAAAAGAAAAGAAAATTTCCATCTTTCATATGCCTAACTAAAGATACCCATTAGTTAGTTGTTTTATTAATGGTTTGTTTTATTTTTGTTTGTTGGTTGCAGATTCAAGAATGTGATAAAGAAGGGCAAGAAGATGGGGATTGTACGGACATAGGAGTGAATACTACCACTCCAAAGCATCCACCACCCAACGCCGCCTCCTCATCACAAAAACGGCAGACGCCAAAACACAAAGCGCTCCGACTCTGCAGATTCAGTCACAGCGGAAGAAGCGGACGACGGGTCGGTTTCCTGCAACAAGTGTCGTCCAAACGCCAGGGAGAAGATCTCCGTCGTTCCTCTGGACAACAATGGGATTCACAACAGAAACGCCTCGTCGTACATGCCGAGCCCAAACGGCATTCTCAAGTCGATTTTGTCGTCATTTACTCGGAAGAGCCCGAGAACGCCGATGGGGGCCTACACGACGGCGAGAGAGGAGCAGTGGAAGATAGCGGTGGCGGAGCTCTCGCACAAGCTGGTTCACGCTACGAGGAAGAGAGACGAGGCTCAATTGGAAGCCTCGAGGCTCAAATACTCCATGGCCGAGCTCGAGAAGAAGCTGAACAAGCTCGAAATCTACTGCCACAATTTGAAATCTGGGCTTGACGAATGTAGCGGCAGCAACAACTCGTCGCCGTACCAATTGGGCAAGTCCCAAATCAATCGACGGCGTAGTTTTGGTGGATTCAGCTCAAACGACGTCGTCGAGAAAGTGGTGTTGGAGAATTTCTTGGTTTCGGTCTCGGAGGCCCGGAATTCTATCAGGGGTTTGAGCAGGTCGCTTACTCTGCAGCTCCGGCACATGGGTTTCGGCAAAGTGTATGAGAAAATCTCTGGTCTTCTTCAACCTTACGACGTGAAGCTCTCGTGTTCGAAAAACCCAAGAAGCTTGCTTTTTTACCTGGAGGCTCTGCTGAACAGAGCCTTCTTCGACGAGTTTGAGTCAGCTGGGTTTCAGAAGAACTCGTCCAGCCAAATCCTGAACCCAATGGAGAGGTGCGAGGCGAACTACACGTCGTTTAATGTGCTAAAGGGCTTGACTTGGGATGAGGTTTTGATCAAGGGGACGAAGCATTTCAGCGAGGAGTTTAGTGGGTTTTGCGACAGGAAAATGAGTGAGATTGTGGCTATGTTGGCCTGGAACAGGGCTTGGCCTGAGCCATTGTTGCAGGCTTTCTTTGGGGCTTCAAAGAGCGTCTGGTTGGTGCACCTTTTGGCCAACTCGATTCACCCGAGCTTGCCCATCTACCGGGTCGATAAAGGGGTCGGGTTCGACCCGGTTTACATGGAGGACATGGGCGGAGACAAGGCCGGGAAGCTGGTGCCGTCTGTGGTTAGGATCATGGTGGCGCCTGGGTTCTATGTGTATGGGAGTGTGGTCAAGTGCAAGGTGCTCTGCGGGTACAACAGCAGCAACAAGGATTTGGTCCAGTCTCCATCTTAATTATAGTTTAATTAATCAAACTTTTTGAATTTTGATTAGATTGTTATACTTAATTTGCTGCTGTTTTGATCTGATTATGTGGTAATGATGGTTGTGTTACTTGTTAATGTTATGCGGTGTAATTTGGTGCTTGCATGGGATGTTAATTTTTTACATTTTGGGATCAAATGAAACTGGAAACTGGAAAGTGGCAATTTTTTTTTAACCAAAATTTTGTTCTGTTTGTTTGGTCCCTTCTGATCTTATACTACTAATTATAAAACAACCACTAAAACTGTCTTCATCCAACGGTCCTATTTTATGAAAAGTGGATAGAATCATAAGAGTTACTCAAAATATATAGGCTAACAAAGATTAAAGATGCTTCTCTTGTGAATCATTTTTGGATATTCTAAATCCGACCTGTGCTATATTTTAGTAGATATATGCTGAAACGAATTGCTCACGCTGGGGAGCCGACGAGTGAATGTTGATGCACGTCAACGAGTGAGGCCAACGAGTGAATATTGATGCATGTGAAGTTCATAATGCATTAACTGTTCAATTTTGCCTACGTGTATTTTAGCGTATCATGTTGTGCAATAATGAAGGGAAGCTAGTCTTCTGAGTATTGCAAGCACAGTACCCTATGGCAGAAGCTGAAAAGCACAAGTCGTTGTTGAGCCAAAGATTTTTGACAAGGAAATAGTGTATTCATATTCATATGTAAGGAAATCTAGTCACTCCTTGGGATCAACTTCAAGCATGCCTGCAATTTCATTTTGGATTTTCTTTCACTGTCCTAGTATAAAATACACGGGTCAAACTTTCACGGTATACAATGTTCTTGAGGAGTGAGAGAGACGTTTTGATGTTTCTTTCTTTCTTGTTCTTTTGCTTTGTAGGGCTGATGGGGAGATAAAATTATCATTGGAAAAAAAGAAAATGTACTGGGCTTGGAGTTTGGTTGGCAAAAAGGCTAGTGTGTGTGGCATATATGAACTTTTCACGTGAATTTTCATATTAATCAATATAATCATTTTATTAAATTTAAGGGAAATTATTTGTCAAATAAATACTGTGAACTAATATAAAAGTTCACATTTATGACCCGTATATTATACCCTCACCATAAAACAACTCCTCTATCAAAACCCTAAAACCATTCCCTTAAGCTTTTTATGTTACGCAACTGTTATTGACACATCAAAAGCGTCACTATGCATCTATTCCGTAATTTTTACAAAAGAAGCTTTGTTCATGCAAATTATTCTGATATTTAAAATATACGGAAAAAAAGAAAAAGATTTAAAGGTATGACGCGATGCCACTAAAATTTATCAGCTAATGATTTCTCCAGGAAGATTGTTCTCCACCAAGCTGAGATAGAGCGGAAAGGCACACATGATTTCTTGTGTTTCTTTGCCCCACTGTGCAGTTGTCCCTCTGAGACCATACAACACCGCCTCTTTACAGGCTGGAGATCTACAAGAATTTGGATTTCTCTGAATCACCCCATCATAACATTTCTCAGTTCCTCTGAGATTGGTTTTATCTGAAAATTTTGAAACATTAAGGCCGTTGGTAAATGCCAGAAGTGGCTCCAGCAGAGAGTGCCGTATTCACGTCTCTGCAATCTCATGAATGGCAATTGCTGATAAAAAAAAAGTATCTGCAATCTCATGAAGGACAATTGTTGATAATAAATAAAAAGCATATGTAATCTCATGAACGACCGTTGTTCATTAAAAACTCCCAGATGCCAACTTCTTGGGGTGGGGTGCGATGCCAACTTGCGGATGGGCCAAGTGGTGGTTGATGGGGCTGAACTGTGGGGTCTTGTATATATATATATGGCCTGGAGATCAGACAAGTGCCTCCGGGACACTCTGAGCTGCCACCAATGCCATTTCTTCAATTTGAGAACTAGGGCCAATACTGGCACCTCCGAACTTATGGTACCTTTGTGATGTCGCTCTCTTAGCTTTCCGTTATGCATATCATTTTTTTAAGAGAATTTTTTTATTTTAAAAAAAAATTTGTGGAAAACAAATAGGATTAGGGATAGGCTTATAAGCGTGGTGAAGATTAAAAAAAACATTTGGGAACTAAACAAAGTAAATAAGGGATCCAAATCTAACTTCTAAAAAATAAGTGAGTAAGGCCAGTTATTTTTAACACGTGTTAAAAAAGTATAAGTGAAATGAGTGGATAATTAGAGTAAATGTGGGCCAAACAAAAAGTGAGATTGTATACAATGGGTAAGGATTTTACGTTAAGAATTGGTTAAGGACCTTTTTTTTTTTTTTGGTCGAAAGATGAAATTCATTCCAAGACCTCACCCAAAACGGGAAAGGCACAGAAACAACAAATAAAGCAACCTAGTAAGGAAACACAAAGAAACTAACTAATCAACAATATCATATAAACATGAACAAACAAACTGTCCAAGATAATGATATCATCATATAAACAAAAATAAAAATGACAGAGCTAACTGGATTAAAAACATCAAAACAACCCAGTAAGCAAAACAACATCAAGCACAACAGAAAAACTAAACCACAACAGATTTGCCACCATAAGCCTACTCTCAGAACAACCCTAAGGAAAGGGAAACAGAACCATGAGACATGAAAGAGGCGGTGCGAGCACTCGAGCCGTAGTGGTGCCATGGCTCTATACAAATTTCACAATGTACGCGAGAAGTTGCATTTCAAGTTAGCTGTTGTAGTCAAGAGATGAAGCTAGATCGAGAGGGGAGAGAGAAGGTCTGAGTGATGAACGACCAACAAGAAGCTCAATCTCCACTAAGTTCGAAATCACCAATACACCTAAAGGAAGGCAAGGACCAATCAGAGGATAGCCAAGGACAATGTTGAGAAGATTGGAAGAGTGAAGATTTAGGGGAGCACACATGAATAGAGACATGAAGCCCTACAAATGAGCAAGAAAACTCGAGCATGTCATTAGCTCTACACACAGAGAAAGCTTCGGGCCCAGCAAAATGGGGGCTAGAACATATGGCGGAAGCAATCGAATAGGAGTTGAGAGACGTGCGCGCAAGGGCAAACCTGAAAAATGCAAGTTTGGGCCTTGAGCTCAGATTAGGCCCATGACTCGTCGATTCAAAGAGAATGACAACGCGAGTAGAATCCACTGCTTTGCCATGATGTATGGGTTTTTTCGGGCATTCGAGATCGTTTAGTAGCCCAAAATCCAGTTTTTGTGATTGAGTTTTTGGAAACTTTGTTATATTTCCTATTTTAAATCCTTGTTTATTCCTAGGGTTTCTAGGGTATTTAAACAACTTTAAACCCGTGGTTAGGGTTATGTTATGTTATTCCATATTATCAAAAAAACTAGAGGTTCCCTTATTTCTTCATGGTGGATTCTAGAGTTGTGTGTTTTAAGCCTAGAGCTTGTGTGTTTTAGGCTAAAGCTTGTGTGTTTTAGGCTAAAGCTTAGTCATCAATTGTCACAATTGCGTTAGTATCCATATGCTTCGAGAGGAACCTCAAAAGAGAAACAAACAATGTTGAGAGGGAATGGGGAGGGGCCTCCCCCTCAAAGAGATAAAACGACGCTAAAGGTTGGGTGACCAATTTTCGCTAGGGTTGGGATCTCAGTCATTCATTATATGTGAACTATTAAGGTAAAAGAATAGTTTTTTTTTTTTTTTTTGACTCAGGTGACAAACAATGAGAATACTCTTAAATAAGAGTATAGATATATGCTGCTAATTTTCAAAAAAAAGTTATAGATATACGTGAATTTTTATTGTCCGACAACTTTTGTAGATGTTTATCAAGTTATGAAATTACCTATAAGATGACTAATAGTGCCTAGAGGGGGTGAATAGGCAAATTAAAAATTATAATTAATAAATAAAAATAAACTTCAGTGACTTGATTGATATGGCTTATCAATCCTAAAACATGCAGAACATAAAATAAAGAAACACACATAGAGTTATTTTACGTGGTAAAACCTCACATCTGGGGAAAATTCACGGGACTCCTCAGTCCAAAACAAATCCACTATAGAACGATGATTACAAGAAGCACTCACATACTTATCTTAGACACACTCTAGATCATGTTGACTGATGTCTTTGTAACTCAACTTTTGTCCTGGGATGACCTACCAACTCTCCTTATGTTGAACCTGATACTTGTCATGATTGGTTCAAACTCACTGGAGAAAAACTGTCACCACGGTCTTAGTGCCCTCAATCGTACGAGTTACCAATAAATGCAATATGAATGATAAAAGTGTTTGATAAATCACCAAGTAAAATATGGAACACTTAATGATTTATCTCGAATAAAACTGCAGTTTAAGCATGCAAAATTGATGTTCAAAAGTTGTGAAAGATGAAGAAGACAAAGGTCTGCTTTTATATGCTTTTTGCTCCACCAAAAAATAAAACCACATTCAAAAAGACGAGACTGATTTTCACACAAATAAATTCAATCACCAAAGATTTTTGTCATATTCTAAAGTTAAGGAACTTGTGGTCCAATCAATAGGAAAATAAAAACCCAACAAAGGAAATTTATGATAATCCCACCATTAAAAGAGTCCTAATATTTTTAGGTCAACTACCAAGAATATCTCAACACATTTAATAATGTGATCTGATTAAAACTTGATTTGCAAGTGAATTACTTAAAAGATAAGTAACAAATCATGAATGAAAGAAAGAAAAAATAAGGAAAAAAAAGATATTGCAAAATATGCCTAAATGAGATGCACTCCTAAAAGGATTCTAATTGATTAAAATTCAGGAAGATCACTGAAATAAAATTATATTAGATTCCAAAAACGTTCCTATTATGAGTGTATGAAAAATGATATGTCTTACCCTTCAGATCAAATGTCTAATATGTGTTAAGTCACATTCTAAAATTCGAAGATTACTGAGCTGTTTCAATCCTGTATTTTATGAAAATTAGAGACATCAATTTTGCTTCAATCTTACAGCTAAATGACACTTCCAAACTAATGCTAAGTTCTAGAAAATACCAACACAGTTTCATACTAACAAGTTCATTATGTTATATTGTGATATAGATTAATCATATTTAATTATCTTATTAAACGAGAGTTTGCACGAAAGATGCAGAAAGAATGACAAGAAGCTTCACATCTAAGTTTTTTTTAATTTATTGGAATAAACCACAAGAAGTTGACAGGCCTGAAAAGCATTCTTTTGTATGGTAACTACTAACTTGGTAAATACCTGAAATAAATTTATTTACAATTTTACAAGGGTCATTGTAGATTCAACCGAACGTCATTTCTTTCTATTTATTTTATTTATTTTTTTGAAATATAAAAATACAAATTTATAAATAAATCCAAGCATGTAAAAACCAGAAATGCATGTAAAAACAAAATGCCAAAAAAGAAAAAGAAAAAGTGAAATCTTCGTCAAAGCCACAACAACAACTGCAGCAGGCATAGAAATTTCCAAATTTTCCTCTGAAAAATCTCGACAACAACTACAAGAAAATAAATATAACAAATGAGAAGAAGAAGGGATCAAGTCTTTTCTTTTTCTCAATTTCTCTGTCTCCCTTTCTCTCTCTTTCTCTCTCTCTCCTCTTTCTTTCAGCCAAAACGCGAAATGTATATGCCGGTTCAACATTCCCTCAAAGTCAACACGTCACCAACCCATTACCTTCGGAATTAAAATCATTCATTTTCGTAATTAACTTCCATTTGAAGAAAGAAAACTAGAAAAAGAAAAAAGAAAGGCAAATTCCATTTTCTCTCTCTCTCTCTCTGTGCGACCTCCACCACTGCGCGATCTCTCTCTCTCTCTCCCTCCCCGAGTCTTCCTGCTCGCGAATCGATCGGTCTGGAAAGGAAGAAGAAGAGAAAGGAGAAAAAGCTAGGACTATGTCGTTCTCCGACTCGGATTCGTCGTCCTATGGCGGCGACTACAAGAATTTCAAGCAAATCAGCCGTGACCGTGAGTTCCCTACCTCTCCCCCTTACTCGTTGTCCTTTCAATTCACTTCAATTTCTTTGATTATGCATTTGAATAATTAGTGGCCATCTTATTCAAGCTGTAGGTAAACGAATTTGTGTTCTAATTGGTTTAGAGTTTATTGGATACTGAATGATTTTAGTGATTTAGTAAAATGGCAGTAGCCGTTCAGAAATTAGAAGTTCAATGAATTTATGGAGTTAGTAATCTGTGACTGCATCTACAATTGGTAATGGATGAACTATAAGGTGAGATAGCTAGCTTATGCTGTGTACAATGTGGGAGGACCAATTATCCGTTGTGGTGCAATTTGCACCAGCTAGGGCAGAGTGTATAGGTTGAAAATCTTGTGATAAAGTTCAGAATTCTTTTATAGGGGTGTTGACCAGCTTGTTCTAAAATATGGATCATCATTACCTGTTTTTCATGATTGTGGAGAACTCATTTTGGATTACATTCATTAGATAAGTTGCTGTTACTCTTTATGATTGATGCCGACGACATTGTAGTTTTGTTATTATAAATGTTGTTAGATATCAATATGTTAAAATTAGAGTTTGTTGTGTGGCCATTTTCTGACAGATCGCCTGGTAATTGATCTTTTTTGGTTATTTATCCCAAATTTTATGTTTAGGATTATTGATTGAAATGCTTCGGTCCTGCAAAACGGGGGACTCAAAAGCAACCTGGAAGGTAAATGCAGCTTATATTACGATGTCATTCGTGGTAGATATATGCACTGCTTGTGATTATTTTGGAGGATTCATGCCCCCTTTTCTCTCTCCACACGCATTTGTATACATGTATATCTATTATGTATATCATGTATCTGTCTTTTGATTTATAAATTGATGTGCAAATAATTGAAAAGTGTTTTCATATATTGCATATAGTTTCAAGTAATATAGTTGATAATTTTTTTTAAATTTCTGTAAGTTTAGTATTGTATTTGTAACTTTTAAAAATTAAAAAAAAAATTGTATCAAAATAAGTATCAGGAATTTTTTTGAACGTCAGCAGGAAATACATGTCGTTGATGTGCTTATTATGTGTATACTGCTTGTTTTTCTTTTGGGTCTATGATTGATAAAATTCACCAAGTGTACTGTTAAGGGTGTTTCTTAGTTTTATGTACTCTGGAATATATTTGGTCAATGAATGATTTGATCAAGGACTAAAGGACTCTTAACAGTTGGGAACTGTGACACCATCTTTAGGGTAATGAATTATCATAGTTTCTTTTTATTTTGTTAACCCATTTGCTCTGCAATAAGCTGCCACACATTGAATTTTCTCACACTGGCTAATATCCTCTCTCTCTCTCTCTCTCATAAACTGGTTGATGATTTTCAATGTGATAATTTTCTTCTTTGGTTACCTGCACGTTTCATGTCGTCCTTGAATCTATGTCTCTGCAGGTACTTATTATGGACAAACTTACTGTTAAGATAATGTCTTATGCGTGCAAAATGGCTGATATTACAGACGAAGGCGTTTCATGTAAGAATCAAACGGACCTTTCTTGAGAAGGTTTTTTGCTCTTTTGGGTGTTGTCTTGGTATTAGCTTTCTGCCCAATCTATGTTGTTACCAGTTGTACGAAGAAAATGCTACAATGTTATTATCCTCCTCTCTTTTTTTGGTCAATCACAATTTACCTAAACTTAGAACAGCATGCTGCATGGTTTTTCTTATGTTTGTGCTGTTGCTGTTCTGGCATTGCCTTATGTTTGTTTAATCTGTTGTCCTGTCTTATGGGCTGAGGTAAGCATTCAGTGGTCCAGTTAGGCAAACTGATAGACAGTTATATCTCATGTGATTGTAGATTTGTGAAAAAAACATCGTTGACATTTTAAGCTAATAAGTGGTTGCCTGTTTTCTTCTCTCCCTTAAGTTTTAATTTTTTTGTAAGCCAATCAATTATGATTATATATTGGTATTCCTTTTATTACATTTTCAGTAGTTGGTTTTATTTCTACTAGTTAACGGAATTCGTATTTTCTTGCAGTGGTTGAAGACATATATAGGCGAAGACAGCCATTGCCTTCCATGGATGCCATATACTTCTTCCAGCCTACCAAAGAAAAGTACTACTGATTTAATTTTTTTCGTGTTAATTTTTACTATTAATGTTATTAAGTAAATGATGATTGATACTTATTAGATAGATTGGTTCTTCATCCAGCCTTCCAAAGAGATGTAATACTTTTTAAACTTTGTTGGGATTAATTTTCACGACCAATTTTTTAACTATATGAAAATTGATACCTCTTTTATAGGTTAATTGTACTTTTTCTCTGTTTTACTCAGTCTCTGCTTTGCTTTTTCTTGCTAGTTCTTTTTGTCTTTTCCCTTAGATTATATTTAAAAGTGAAATTAGAGTTAGGTAATGAGGGGGCGGAGAGGGGGAGGGGAAGGACTTGGGACTAATGCCCTTTCTTTTCCCCATTGATGTAAGAAGAACTAAGAGCTACCCTTCTAATCTAATGTCATGCATAGGTGGACTGCTTTGTGAATCTGTATTACAGAACATCATTATGCATTATACCAATTCTGTTTTGAGCCCAAACGTGAGAGAGAAAGTGAGAGCACATTTTGTTATTAAGTATGCTGTTATGTAAATGAGTCAATCTATGTGTTGAATGTATTATTATTGTAGCATTTTGGTACTATGGTTCCTTAATGAATCTTTCCAGAATCTAAAACCATTTTTAGTCATCATCCAAATAACTTAAGCTTTAAGGAATATTGGTAACTAACAGAACGTATCATGATAGTGGAGTGAGAGATCCTGTATTCAAATCCCTACAACTTAACCTTGCAGTTTATGTTATTTCGTGTGTTGGATTCTCTAAGGGTGGAGAGAGGCTCACACTTGAAGCGAGGTTAGAATATAAAGTACTTAATGGTGCACATCCGAACAACTTAATCTTTTGGGAGTAGTGGTACAATAACAGAACTTAACAATCACAAGTTGAGACCTCATAATTTAATTGAATTATTAACTACTTGAATTTGGTTGGAATGGTAGTTATTGTGTTAGTCTCTGTTCTTAAACCGCCTGTTTCCGGTTGAATTTCTGTTAGATATGTTTTTGACCCAAAAATGTTTACTTTTTCTTTCTCACCTCTGTTTCTGGAATCATAAGCAATGTTCATGTTTTTTCTTTAAAAAATTATTTTGGGAATAGATGTGAAATAAGAAAATGTTCTCAGTTATGGTAACGTCAAAATTCATTTGTTGCGTTTTTAACATCAGACATATGGATGGAAACCTTTCTAACTCTCTCTCTGTGGTGCTAATTTGCAGTGTGATCATGTTCTTGTCTGACATGTCTGGAAGAGCACCATTATACAGGAAGTATGTGCAGGAATATCAGTTATTTTTCTTGTTCTAGTTGTTTGTGTGATTTTATCATATGGAAGTCTGAATCTTTTAATGGTTTCTCCCCGTGTATTTTTTTCTATGTGAAGGGCATTTGTTTTCTTCAGCTCTCCTATTTCAAAAGAATTGGTTGGTCACATCAAGAAGGATGCAACTGTTTTAACTCGCATAGCTGCATTGAGAGAGGTTGCATTTCTTTTTCATGGAAATTTTTTGTTCTTAGATTAGTGATTTTGCCAAACTTTGTGTATCAGCCAGTTGCTTCTTTCTTTGTTATTGCTTAAACGTTTATCATCAGATTCTAATTTTGGATAAATATGCAGATGAATTTGGAATATTTTGCCATAGACAGCCAGGTATGTGCAGTCTCCTGATTTGTAGTCCTTATTTATATAACTAAGATATCCCTTTTTAAAAGAATTTTTTTTTAAAAAAAAATTCACAAAAATTTAAGGTTCAAAACATCTTAAGTTGGAAAATCATTTATAGATTTTTACAGTGATTTTGTTCAAAACTAAGGGTTCATTGACTCTCTATTCTGTAATCGTCTTTGCCCAGGCTTTTGTCACCAACAATGAGAGGGCTTTAGAGGAACTTTATGGGGATGAGGAGGATTCACGCAAAGGAGTTGCATGTTTGAATGTGATGGCTGCTCGTGTTGCCACAGTTTTTGCTTCGTTAAGGGTACATGTTGTAATTGAATGTATTTTGATTGAAGATTTTAGTAAATTTTATTTATTTATTTATTTTTCTGAAGCACCTATTTGCCTCTAATTTCCTAGGAATTTCCATTTGTCCGCTATCGAGCTGCCAAGTCACTTGATGCCACCACGATGACCACATTTCGTGATTTAATTCCTACAAAGCTTGCTGCTGGGATCTGGGATTGTCTCATGAAATATAAAAAAACCATTCCGAACTTCCCTGAGACAGAAACATGCGAGTTGCTTATCCTTGACAGATCTGTAGATCAGGTTTTTAGGTGCATGTGTTGGTTATAAAAACATATCATGCTTAGTGGTCCTTGTCTTTATTATTATAATGAATATTCTCATCTGAATTTTCAGATTGCACCTGTCATACATGAATGGACATATGATGCTATGTGTCACGACTTATTAAATATGGATGGAAATAAATATGTGCATGAGGTAAGTTGAAACATCCATTTATGTACATATGCTTTCAAATTTTGTGATGGATACTTTATCAAGGAACTGTATGTACAGGTTCCAAGCAAAACTGGTGGTCCACCTGAGAAAAAAGAGGTTCTTTTAGAGGATCATGATCCAATCTGGCTTGAGCTTCGCCATGCACATATAGCAGATGTATGTCCTGTGCCTATACTTATCTTCTGGGATTCCTTAGCTTTTTTATTTTTAATCACAAACTACCCTTGTCAGGCTAGTGAAAGGTTGCATGAGAAAATGACTAATTTCATAACAAAGAATAAGGCTGCACAAATCCACCATGGTGCAAGGTTCGTGTGTATTTACTCTTAAAAACTGTTATAAGCGACGTACTTATTTCTTTTTTTTAAATGAATTCAAATTATTTATTTATTTCCTAACTTTCCTTCAATATGGAGATAGCTATAAGACACCATTTTGGCCAGAATCTACATCTGAATGAAAACTGGTTGGCATGTAATATTACATAAAATACCCTTTTATCATTTGAGTTGTGCCTAGGGTTGCTCTATAAAGGGCAATGCAAATGTCTATCTGGGTTTTGCTGACACCTGGAATGACTCCACTGTGTAAGATATTTCCATAATGTGACTGCTCCCCTTCCAAAAAAAGGATATGTGATTTGCTCTTTTAGGATTTTTATTATTGGTATTTAAATTTAACCCAAATTTGTGTATAAATAAAATAATTTGATCTTTAATCATTTCCATGCCTTTTTTTTTTCTTCTATCGATTGTATCATACGTGAAAATTTCTGTTTAATGTTTGGAAGCTTATGCAAGTCTATTTGGTATGTCAATTTCTGTCTGGTTCTGTTTCTCACCTAAACATTCACCTTTATATAGAGATGCTCGGGAACTATCTACGAGGGACTTGCAAAAGATGGTTCAAGCATTGCCGCAATACAGTGAACAAATTGACAAGCTATCCCTTCATGTTGAGGTTAGTTCTTTGATAGAGTATCTAATTTAAAGTATCTGTTTGATTTATAAAGTTCCAACAAGTTAAAAATTGGTTTAAGGATTTAAGTTGCTTAAGTATATACGAAAACAACTTATGACAGTGGAGTCTTATTTGTTGTTCATTTGTAATTTCTATTATCTAATAAGGTTCTTAAAAAAAATGTGTTTCTCAGCCTTTAAACGAATGAATTATATGGATTGAGATTATTCCTCCAACCAATTATCCTTTTGCCAATAGCTTATTTGGAAGCTTTGTCCAAATTTGTTTTCTTTTTCCTCCTTGAACTTGCCAATATCCTATTGGAAAAGATAATTTGAGGTTTCATTTTTACCTAACCAAGAGAAGCAACACAGTAGATCAAATTTCTGTTTCACAGAAAATACTAAATAAAAGTATAACGGGATGGGGTAAGATTTACATTAGAAGTGACAGCATATTGAATGACCAAAAGAAATTTCAAGCTGTTGACTTTAAGTATGATAGCCATGGCTTTAGGCAAAATTTGTTTATTCCAGATTGCAGGGAAAGTTAACAGAATTATCCGGGAGCTTGGGCTTCGAGAACTTGGACAGCTGGAGCAGGATCTTGTTTTTGGAGATGCAGGAATGAAAGATGTGATCAAATTTTTGAATACAAAAGATGTAAGAAACTATAGAAGTATATATATGGACGCACCAGATTCCTTGTCATCATATTTTGTAAATAACATATACCACTTTTATGCAGGATACGACTGGTGAAAATAAGTTGCGGTTGTTGATGATTCTTGCAGCCATTTATCCTGAGAAATTTGAGGGTGAGAAGGGTCACAATTTGATGAAGGTTGGTACCACCCCAGGTCAATCAACGTATAGCCTTAGACAAGTGTTCATTGTGATAAATTTCTTTGTTTTCAGTTAGCAAAATTACCACCCGATGATATGAATGCTGTGAATAATATGAGATTGCTTGGGGGATCATCAGATACCAAAAAAAGCTCAATAGCCACTTTTTCTCTGAAGTTTGACATGCATAAGGTGACTGTATATATTAGAATTTTTCTTTAGTTCTTTCAATCGGTTCATCGATATCTAACAAGAGGCTATTCAATTATCAGAAGAAACGTGGAGGTAGGAAAGAACGTCCAAGTGAAGGAGAAACATGGCAGCTTTCGCGTTTTTATCCCATCATAGAGGTACCTTTTAGTTGGTTTTGTTTGTACCCTTTTGAGCATATATGGAATGAATGGTCTGGCTTGTCATATGATTGGATGTCAGTTTATGGTAATGCTTCCAATCTACCTCTAAAATGTATTGGTTCCTGTTTTTGGGACAATCAAACCAAATATAAATGAGTAGCTTGTCTGTTAATTTGATGGCCATGGTGTTGAAGCTTTTGAATTCAAATGAAAAACAAAATATTAGTACTGATACATATTTATAATTGCTCATGTTAAGGTGATTGAGTTTTGCATTTATAAAACCTTTATGAGAAGGCATCTAATGATTCAATAGTCCTAAATAGAAGCTTTTGTCTCCTTGAGGGTTTACTGTGCTAGCAAAGAGTGAGTCCTTTATTGTTGGGGTGGGCAGGGTATTGTTTCTAGTAGTGTTGTTATTGTTAGAATAGAGAGGAGACTTGGAATCTTGGAATTGCTACTTCTATTTGGCCTGTGCTTCATTTTATTGATCTTTCTTTATAATGTTTTCTTGTATTCAAATGGATCTTTCATCACCATGTCGTGAGTCTACTATGCAACTCAGTTCCAATGGTTAAACCTACAAAGTTACGGATTTTGTATCCAAAATTTTCTCCTTTCAGGAACTTGTAGAAAACCTTAGCAAAGGTGAACTGTCTAAGGAGGATTATCCATGTTTAAACGACCCAAGTCCAACTTTTCACGGGACATCACATGGTGCAGCAATACATCAACCTCCAGTTGCTCATTCAATGAGATCAAGACGGGCACCAACATGGGCACGGCCGAAGAATTCTGATGATGGGTATTCTAGGTATCTTGTTACTCTCTGTGTGCTGAGTTGTTATTCCCTTCATTATCAAGAAACCCTAAATAATCAGGGCTACTTATGGGATTATGCATTGTGAAACCTACCATATATAGTAGTTGTGTGTCCTTCCAATGATTATTTATTTATTTTTCTCATAGCTGTAATTTTATTTTTTTCCTGCTGCCTGTAGTGATTCAGTATTAAGGCATGCTTCTAGTGATTTCAAGAAGATGGGACAACGCATATTTGTAGTTATAGTAGGTGGAGCTACTAGATCAGAGGTACAAAAGTGTTCCACTTGTCCTTAAATGAAGTTATGATAATTGCTTTTTCTTGTTATTGAGCTGAGAAATCATGTTTCATTTTCAGCTTAGGGTTTGCCACAAGCTCACAACTAAGCTGAGGAGGGAAGTTATTCTAGGCTCCTCATGTCTTGACGATCCTGCACCTTTTATTACGGTAATGAACTTTAGTTTTGATCTTCAAAGCTTGAGTAGACCTAATATCGTCAGACAAGTTCTACCATCCGCACCAATTAGCAGTAATTTTAAAATGCTGTTGGCTGTTTTAATTTGCAGAAACTAAAAATGATGACGTCAAACGAGCTCTCATTGGATGATCTCCAGATTTGAATGTGGAGGATGCCATGGGAAAGGCTGGGAATGACATTGGTTGTCGCCAATCCAATATGTAACCATAGATGCGTGCATCATCTCATTGTATCCATATTCTTTTCCTTTTTTTTTTTTTTTTTTGTAAAGACCCTACCTTTTGATTTTGGTAGTGGCGCGTTAGACATTCTAGATGGAGCTTAGGCTCTGTTGTTGGTTCTGTGAATCTGTATTATATTGACATGCTGAATCCAGTATTAATATGACCATTAGAAATTCAAAAATTTGAAGCCTAACAACTTTTCTCGTTGCAATGAGGATTGGCACTTTGTCCATTCTAACAGCAGTCCTGATACTTTGCCCAGGATGCTTAGGCAAATCTCCATGATCATTAAAAACCTGTTGATTTCGCCATTTCCAAACATACCAACAAATGAACACAAACAGGGTGCACCAGTCAAAATGCACTCCACTTGGCTTTAGACAGCAAATTCCTTAACAGCCGTGGTTTAATCGGCAAGAAAAAACGTACTTTGAACATTCAAAAACAAAGCCCAAACCTCCCTAGCCCTTGGACAGAACATGGAGGAGAGATTCAGAATACCATCCGCAAAAATTGCAAGAAGGGTTAACTCCCTTCTCAACCTCTGTTCATTAGAAAGCGCTTTACCTTGTAGCGCAAGCCAAAGAAAGATTTCCAATTTAGGAGGAATATTCCACTTCCATAACAGCTTCCAGCTTCTCCAAAATCACTAAAGAGAAGATTATAAGCAGATTTAAGTTAGCTGAAAAGGCCCCAAACCCAATGGGATATTTAATAATTCGTTGCACCACCTAAACCCTAAACCCTAAACCACACTCCTAAGACTCTCTCCACATCTCCCTTTCCATCTCGCCATGTAAAACACTTCAGAACCATGTAAAACACTTTTCCAAGTGGAATGATCTAATCTGGTTTGCAGACAAGGATCCAAAATAGATTGTCCCCTAAGGATCCAAAAAAGAACAAAAAAAATATCCAAGTTATTTTGCACGAGCAGCCAAAACAAGAAGAACCCACTCTGTTGAGAATGGCAAAGGTGAAATAGATATGGTGTTTACATGAAATATTTTTATTTATTTAATGCCCATGAATAAAGAGACTCAATGGTTTACTAAGTGTTTTTATTAGACTTTGGGTCTAGTTTCCGTTATATAATTGGATTTTGCTTTGCAGAAACAGGCCAAGAAGGAATGAGGAAGTACCCCCCAGGCAACACAAGAAGGCCAACCAGAAAAAACCCAAACAGGGAATAGTTGGCAGGAAGAAGGAAGTAGCCCCCGGCAGCATGAGAAAGCCAACCAGAAAAAACCCAAGAATGATGGCAAACCGAAAAGAAAGCGGATGTAGAAAACAAGCTGGAATGTAAGACGATGTTAAATGCGAGAAGGATTAGAGAGGGAGAGAGAGAGAGAGAAATCGACTTGGATTGTAAGAAACCACAAGTGACCATATCAGTCTCTCCCAAAAGCCTCTGTTGGTCTCTGTATTAGTGCATGTTTCTGCAAACTGTTAAGCTTGAATGGATTCTTTTGTTGCACAAATTGGAGAAGAAGGGACATGCATCTGTTTGCTTTTTATTAATACTATTGGGATAACTATTTGGTAATGTACGGCTGAAATATTATTGACTTTCTACTACCTTTGGGACTCAATAGACTCATGTACAGCTGAAATATGATCATAAGCAATTCTGCACTAAAAGAATACATTTATAACTCAAGACACTTTTTAACTGTTTCTGCCAAATGCATGAAAGCTTACAATAGTTTTTCTATAATAAGGCGGCTTTCATGAAATCGATAAATACATTCGCCAAAAAGGGGGAAAAGAAACAGGAATTCCAGTACACAATTGAGCAACAATAAGACCTAGAGCATTCTAAGAGGCATAAAACCTGGCACCAAATGGCTGCAATTTGGGCGGAACCGTGACAGCTTGGAATATAGGTTTTATTGAGAAGGCCTGCAACTCTATTACCTATCTTTCTTTATAAACTGTCTTCTAAGTTCTAACTATGCTTTCGATTCTGCAGATTACTACATTCACTTCAATAACCCAAAGCACTAATAAGTGCAGAGTTCTTTTGCCTTTCTACCAAGTAGACTTTCTGCTTTTCTCTTCTTGGTTTCACCAAGCCTCTTTACATAGGCAATGTATCCATCCACATCAAATTTCCTTTTGCAGCCTGCATAGTTCATGTAACGTATTTTCCCAAAAATTGGACGTTCCTTCCAACCCTGAAATGCCATAATGAAGGATCAAATGAGAGAATCTTTAAGAAAAGATGAACATTCTAATTTCTATGCGATTCATAAGCTCATGGAATCCAGGACCACATCTAACCTAACATTTGTAACTTTGTATCGCATCCAGTTATCGATGGAAAGATTCAATTATGGAAAAGTTAAGATGAAATACAGCTGATATAAAACGCATCACCCAAAGCAAAAAGAGAAATGGACACAGACCTGGTCGTGAACACCACATACTGACCACATGCAACCAACATACCCATTCGGATCCCTTCCATCTATTTCATACTGCAAGAGTTATGAGGCAAAGAATCTAGGTGAAAATTTTGTAACCACCTCCATAAAAGCATTAGAGAACTTAACTTTTTACCTTGTTATTTAGGTATATGGATATTTCAAGGGCTTCTTCAGGACCTCTTGTCCACTCAAGAATCTTTTTTGCCCAATACATCCTGCACATGACTTTCAAAGTCTCATTGGGTGGATAACAAAATCAAAATTTCACACAAGAAAATTTAAAAAAGTAAAACCAACAAATTTTTCTGTTGTGAAAGAAAACATTACCAACATTACGATATTGGCAAGTGAAATGAGAATGAAAAAGTAAAAAGAAGCCTATTGGGACTTAATGAAACACTAACACAGCATGCGATAATAATGTAAGCAAACATAGCAACCACAATGGACATCATGCTCAGTAAATAGCAGCATTGCATAAACAGGAGGACATAACTCCATAATTTTGTTTTTCTTAGAGATTAAGACATAATAATTCAATGAGAATCCACGAAGTTTACAAATATCAGAAAACATTTATAAGCAGAACAGTAAACCATTAAACCATGAAGAGAATATAATCCATCAAAAGGTTACTTGCCGCATAAAACCATGCATCTTCCCATAATAAACCATCTCCAATTGAGAGGCATTCCAGAGCTGAAAATCAAGAGCACAAGAAATAGAAGGTCAGTAGAGATTGATACAAAAGAGGACCCAAAGACATATAACTGAGTTCACAAACAAATACATAATCTGCACAAAGCGCAATCATAGTTATATAAAGGTTGAACAGGAGGAGGTAGGATAACCTAGGCAATGTTCACATACACCCAAAATCTCATTCAAACAAGACATGAAAGACAAGCCCAGAAAATCAACTTACAGGATCGGCTGTTTGCGCCTTCTCCAATTGCTCCTTACTGCAATTTCAGTATTTTGTTCAGATAGTTCATAACCAATCACTTCACAAACAAATATAGCAGAGAGCAACAAATCAAAACCAAGATACTGACGTGTAAATATGTTCTCGCTTATCAAAAGCATGGTCCATCAAAGTCTTACGTGCCCATTCCCATGCCCCTTGTAATGAATCATAATGAGGCTGGTAGAAGCAGAAGTTATCGGCAAGTTCTCGGCGCACAATCAACTCCTCTACAAATGCATCGACTGCCTTAGATACCACGTAGAAATAGGAGTTAAGCAATATATCATACACAATAATTTAGCATAAAGCAAGAGACGAATTAATGATATATGACAGCAAACTGTACTAGGTTCTTGGTGCCCTGGCAGAGTCACACAACATATAATGCAAAATCTAGAGCAAAAACAAATCAAATAGTCCGACTTCAACTTGATTAAGAGTAGTTAAACCTGAATTTGATATTACTAACCTCAGGACAGAGTTTCCGGATGCTACGTGCCTCTAAGGCGCACCTCTGTGCAGATATTTGCCCAAAATGCAAATAGGGAGAAAGACCCGAGAGACCTCTTGGTTTCAAAGGGTTATTCCGGTCTGACGAATAACCCTTCAACCTTTTCGTCAAGAACCCATTTTTGCTACCCATCAAAACTTCCATTGCTGCCTTTTCTCCCGGTTCACACCAATCGATTTCAGTAACTTCTGCTCCTTTCCTAGTTATACACAAGTACAGAATCAACAATGGAATCCCCAATAATCCCAACTAATTGTCAACCAAAGTAAAATGACACCTAACCTCAAAACTTCGTCAATGAGGCTATCCCAGTCAATCAATCGACTAGTGCCCACCCATTTTGTAACTGGTGGCTGCAGCATAGGAAATTCGATTAGGTACTCTGGAAGCTTTTTGTTTATCTTACTCCTTATAGTCCTAGCACTATACTCCAACTTCTCTGATGCCGCCCAAAGGGGCACCACATTGTGTGCATCAACTTCATGTATTGTCACAAAATCACTAACCCTCTTGCAAATTTCCTCTTTACATTTCCGAACTTCCCGTAAGGGTGAGAAGTCCGTTACTAAAAGTGAAGCCCCACATTCACTCACAAAATTGGGTATAGTGTCCTCAGCATTTCCCTGTGTGTAAAAATAGAAACCAAACAAACAAGTCCCCATATATGAGTTACGGACCGTCATGAGATTCCAGAAAGCCAAATAAAGCACATTATTTCAGGGTAACAATCAATTCCAATTTTTTTTATTCTCAGAAAACACAAACAGATTACAAATGCAAAAAAGACCAAATGGGTATTTGAAAAATGTAGTCTTTCACTTACCCGGAAGAGAAAAAATGGAATTTGATGCGTTTCTTCAAGATCACGATGCAATTGTCGCAAACCCCTCAGCATAAACCCTAACTGGCGGGCTTTGGCGCCAAGAAACTGATCAAACAGATTGAACGCCACAGCCACGGGGACATTGGCCTTGTGGGCCTGCTCAACGGCGTGGATCAAGGCCCAATTGTCTCTAACCCTTTGGTCTCTGAACATCCAGTAGACCACGGGACCCATATTTTGACCCGCCGATTTGGACGCTTCTTTCAAAATCCGAACCCGACCCGGTTGCACGGCGGCGGAGTTAGCGGCCATGGATGAGTGGACGGTGAAGAGGAAGGGGAAAAGAGGGTGCTTGCTAACGTGCGCAGGAGGTGAACGGATAATGTGGGCCACGGTCGGTGGGTCGGTGTACGTTAATGGGGGAAGAAACAGAGAATGTGAAGTACGTAGGAAATGAGCGAAGAAAAGGAGGGAAACCAAACGGCTAAAGGTGTGGTTTTGAAAGGACATACGTGGATTAGTTTGAACCTCGGATTGGTTGTTAATACAAAATTTGGTTCTTATTTAATGGCCTTGGACTTTAGCCCAAACATAACTCCTCTGTTCCCCTTGCCCTTGCTGGGCTTGGACTTTGGCCCACCTAAAATATGTCTCTTGATCCATTCCTGAAAATCGGAGTTCATATCACGGTAATAAAAAAAACTTACATATAACAGTTGTATACGTATAAATGATCACATTGTATATACTCGTTATATGTAAGTTATAATGATTTGATACGATTGTCTAAGAATTGTGGTTTTGATTTTGAAAATTTAGATTTTATTCTTGAAATGTCAACCCTTGCTCATTACCATACCTGAACTATACTGATATGATGCTTAACAAAAGTACCTAACTTTTTTTTTCTTCTTTTGCTTTGTTTTTCTGTTATTGCCCAGAAAACCATTATTATGTCTATGACTTTCTTTATTTGTGGTTCCCCAACAGTTCTTAAACCACTTTCCCTAATTTTGGTGCCTCAATTAACGCAAACATTCTCTTCAGGCTACAACAGTGGGTTGCGTATGCCTTAATCATTGGAGTTTATATATGATATCAGTGTTCAACTAATTTTGAGTTTATAATCTTAAAAATTAGATGCTAATGAGCATTGAGTTATAAACTAATCTGCAGCCAAATTAGTGACACTCAAGTACTTACACTAACCCATGACTTATTTAGTTTTTTTGGACAAATTTTGATAACAAAACATGTATCAATGCATCATTCATCATTTCATAGTTTTTTTATTTATAAATATAAGTGATATTGTGAGAATGTGGGAACCAAACACGTGATCTCATCAGATGCATGGATAAATACTATTAACCACTGAAGATACATACCATCATTTGTTAACACTAATAAGGTTTTTCATCCCATTTTACATGGGCTAGGTTAGAAATACGACTTCTACTCTTCTAGTATTACAATTGATTTATTTTTCCTTTTAAAATTCTTCCACTCATACTCTCTTTCAATTTTGTGACTTGTTAGGTGTACCACACCAACAATTGTGTATTGTAATTGCAGCACATGGGAAAAACAAATATTGTTACAAGAATTTATGGGGAAGTCCCACTTAATTTCTTTTGTCCTAAGCAACCCAATTAGTTGGGAATACATATATGATGCACCCACCAAATCTAATTTCCAGATTCTATACAGTATAAAGTGGCTAAAGCTGAGACTGAGTATTGAGTACTAATGAGACATTTGGGCAAATGGGTAGTGGTTGGGTATGAAACTTTACTGAAATGACAACTTTCTTCTACATTGCCAAAAGCCCAAAAGGTGTATGAAACTTTGAAGTTGAAGTGAGAAAGATGAAGGGTAATTTAGGGTTCTTAGTTCCAGTCTTTCTATATAGTATATGGACTACAAAATGAAGCACACACTTTGGTACATATGATATAAAAATACTGACAAAGAAGCCCCAAAAGGAAAAGGTTAAAAATCAAAGGGTGCTGAATCAAATTATGGTAATTGGAGATTTGCCCCCACCATGAGAATTCTGTCAATGCCACCAAAAGCAAGCCACATTTTTAACATTAGTCAAATCATAAGCACCATAGTCACAAGCACTTAATAATATTGTTTAGTGTTAATTTTCTTATACTTACTTTTTCTTTAATATTTAGGATCTGTAACTGTTAATTTAATCTAACGAGCAGAATATTAAGAGAGAAACGCTAGCTACTTTTTCTCGATTTGTCTTTCTAGATTATTTTTTTACCTAATATTTTGACATGTGAATTCCACTTAAACAATAAACAAAATACGAATTAAAAAGATGAACGGGAGAATGACAAATGAGAACGATAGCCAGCAATTTGATATTAAAAAAGTAATTAGGGTTATAAGGAGCTAGTAATAGGATAATGACTCAGTTGAAAGAAATGGAAAGTATAGTAGAGTAGCCATGATTTCGTTGGTTGTCTGTGAAAGGTGAGTGTTAACTAACTAAAGCTTAATTAAATAATTAACTGAAATTGATTCATGTACATGAGATAGAAATTAGAAGGCTGCTATTCATTTCATATTGTGACATTTCCTCTGTGTGCACGTGAGCAGTTTCCTTCAGACTTTTTATTCACAGTTTACGCCAGAAATAATAACATTTGCTTCTAATGTTAATCATGATTATCTCAAGTCTACAAGAGTTTTCCACATGCTTTAAACCAAATTATGACAATGTTTCTTTTTTCAACACAAGCGAGACATTGGAGAAGGAGGATTCGAACACGGGACCTTAAAAATTAGTAGCACGCGCTGGGATGTGGGGGCTTGTTTTTTTTTTTTTTGTCTTCGCCTAGAGTCCCTAGAATCTTGCTCAGTTTTTATCTGATGCAGATGATGGATCATGAGATCATGCATGAAGCCAAGCTGCAACTACAAGTAATCACAAACAAAACAATTATGAATTCCAATCCAGCAGTCAATAGCATCAGCCCCAAAAAAACAAAAACAAAAACAAAAAAAGAAAAACCAGCAGAGCCGCAGCAGACTGAAAGTGGACCACGTGACTAGAACAAGTCTTCTAAGACTAGAAGTTGATCAGATTTTTTTCTCCTGCTCAGTCTGTTCCAAATATATGCATAAAATTCAATCAGACTCTCTGAGTGAAGACTAGGTCTGATCAGTCACCAACTTTCACGGATTTCGCAGGATCATGTGATGAGCTGAATGAATGGTCCAACTCTCATCACCTTCTTTTTGTTTTTGGTTTTGTTTTCTTGTGTTGTTCTGTTTTTCTTTACATCTATGACAAGGTACCATTTAACCAAATTTGAAAGTAAAATAAAATAAACTTCCTTGTACCAATCAATTACCCAACATGCTAAGATTCTGGGTTTGTTTGGTAATTGATCGGGTATAATGAGAGTATGGCAGCATTCTCTCATTGGACTCAATATTAGACTCATTTGTCACTTGGTGGGATGGGAGACGTGCTCCATTTCTCATCCTTTTCCAGCCTCAAATTTCTCCTATTTTATGTCATGCACAATCAGTAAAATCCCATAGTGAATTTTCTTAGCTTCATGGAATCATGGTAAACTCAACCTAAAATCAGTTGGTGACGAGTGGAAAGGTCCATTATCTTTATATGCGTACAACTACTCTGTACTTTTTTAAATTTGGGATAAACTCGCAACACTATAATAAAAAGTAAATGTGAATTTAAATTTATAATTAAAATTACTTGGGACATCTTCCAACCTCATAAAGAGTTCTCACCTTCAGAAAGAGAAAAATATCATTAGACTAAAATTGCAAAACTTTGATAAGATATGGGTGAAATTTACATAAAATTAAGAGGAGATACTTTTTGACTTCCCACTTTTTTTTGTTTTTATAGAAAGCAAACTAACTTCATTCAAATCAGATAAACATCATACAAACAGCCAAAGTTACTGAAAATTTGTAGTGCAACTAAATATCTACCATGTGAAATAACAGTGAAAGTAAATAATTTCAATATTTATTTCTGTGTGAGAAATGAAGCGTGCCAATCGAGGAGCTGACCTCTGTAGTAAAAATTGGTGGTCCATGGATCATACTATTTGGTTTGAAACTATATTGATTATGTGACAGTCTGGTTCCAATAACATAATTTGGTTTGAAACTATAGAATTTGGATAATTCATTGCCAGTTGTGATTATCAATTCTTTCGATGTTATGATGCTGATTCTGCTGAAGCAGTAAGATGAAAATAGGCCCAGTAAGTGCTTGTCTTTGGTAAGAAAAGAAAACAACAAGGACCACAAGCTTGCAAAGCCCCAACAGCCAGCACTGGCATGGCTGCATGGGTTAGGAAATTTAGAAGAAAAAACAAAGAAAGATAATTAACTAGTTAGGCTACTACTGCAAGAGTAGATTATAAGAAAATTATTTCAACATCTCAACTACTTCATCATGCTTTAGTTTTTAATTTGCACTACCTCTAATTATATAACGACGCGTGGTGAATTGAGATGATACAAAAAACAGTACTTTTATAATAAGTCAATTGCGTTAATCATTCTCCTGAAGGTTAAGTTCACACCAATAATTACAGCATTAGCCATGGATTTCACATAATCCCCACTGCTAATCATATATCCTCTTTCTGTGAGTTGATTGCAACTAAAATCAACATTTCTTTTTTGGTCGAAATAAAATGAACATTTTATGTAAAAACTAAGAAAGCAAAGAAAAAAAGAGATTGATAATGAGTAGCATTGGAATAGGGAAGATTCTTGTATAAAGAGAGTGTCTTCCTATGATTAGTATTATATTTCCTTTCCCTTTTACAGCAGAAGAATGAGTGGGGAGAGGGAGAGAGACAGAGACAGAGAGGCATAGTTGGTGAGCAGTCAGTGTTAGTGACCTCTGCCGACAAGGATTTCTGTCTCTCACAAAAAAAGAGTAATTAGGAGGTAATTAATATATTAATACCATAATTAATTCTGTCTACATTTCTACTCACTTCACTCAACCATCTAAAAGTGAGAGAGAGAGAGAGAGAGAGAGAGAGACCCACAAGAATACTTGATTGTGAGGTGGTGGGTGTGAGTTGGTGAGTTTTGAAATTAACCCCAGCAGATAAAGAGAGAAATTTGCTAGCTGTGTGCAGTTTCTTGAGAAGAAAAAAAAAACAAAAAAGAAAGATCTGCGGTGCAGAGAGCAGAATGAGAAAAGCATGCATGAAAAGATGCTGAAAGAACCTGTTATAGGTCTCCCTACTTGGGATACTACTTTACCTGGAATGAAAAAAGAGCAGGTGACTAGCTATTTTGTCAATCGGTTGGTTCCCATAGTCATTACCAAATAGTACGGCTGTACCATATACCATTCTGCAATATGTACAATATTTGTTTTTGCGACTCTTTTCACTAATAAAGATCTCCATAATTTATCTTCTCAATTTCGACTCAATTACAAGTAATAGGTAATTACGTGACGTAGATTTACACAAGATTTGTGTTCCGGAATAAAAAATGAGAGTTATTATTGACATTCTAGAAAAGTCGCCTTATATTTCTTTCATACGTTTTTGTAAAGAAATAGTGCATGATGATTTTTCTTAAATTAACGATAAGAGTTCCAAAAAGAATAAATAAATAATTATGCGTAAACCATGTGGTTGTAAACAAGTGATTAGACAACTACATATACATAGAGACGATATCGATGCATGCATCAGTTTCGAAGACCACTAGCTGTTAAATATGTAGTTTTTCAACTCCAAGAGGACTAAACAAGTCAAGGACCCCAAATGAAAAATGAGCCTAAAACTTGGACTGTTGCATCGTTCTCAAGCATCTTCTGTGTTGCTTCATGCCGACAGTCTTCTTTTGCAATTGGGTTCTTTCAACACCTTTCTTGCAATCATGGGAAGCATCGCCCAATTACACTCTCTCTGCATGAACAACTTTCATGAAGCTTTGGAATGTTTAAAAGAGAAGTTATCCCAAAAACAAAGCTCTGTGATTTGATTTGATGGCAGAAAAGAAACCCTCTGATCCTATCTCCATGACCAAACCAAAGCTTGGAAAAAGACTTCCACTTCTCTCAGTTTTTTTTTTTTTCATGGTGATGTGGGGGCTCCACTTTTTCGAAGGACACAAAAACCAGAACCAAATAAAAGTGGATGAGATAGAAACAGTTAGAAGTGCTCCTCCAGCTCTAAAGCTTTTTATGCTCGAGGTCTTTACAAGGCTGTTGTTGACCCCCACACTTTCTGAAACTCAGCTTGCCATTCACCCAACCCATTTAGTGCAAAGCTCTCTGCTCCTCTCTGCAAAGGACACGTCATTGCAGAAATTTCAGGTCAAAAATCCTTTCTTTGGATCCCTTTTTGGCAAACCCTTCTTTTGTCATGGTCCAATGGTTATGCTAACAACCAACCATCTTAAGGTGGCCTCTCCAGTCCAATAATATCTTTGTCGAATGCTTCTGCCAAAAAAGAGAGGAGATAACATTAGCATAATTCTATCCAGCTAATTATGCAGCTCAAATAACTGTAGTTAGTGATTTCACATCTAAACAGAAGTTGTCAACACATAGCAAAACTTTTCTGGTTTGGCAGATTGGATAAATCCAAACTCCAAACCCACAACATTTCTGTGATTAAACTCGAAGAACAACTTGATTCAAGTCCTTCAGGAACCTAAAGAAAAGTAAATTCAACACCAGAAGTGGAAAGAAACTGAAATTTTTATGAGTTGGGTTTTTGACTGGGCAGGTATTTTGATTGAAGAAGTAAAAGGCATGTCTAAGCATAACAAATAGAGATATTCATAAGAAACAAGATCGTTCAGTCATTTTATTGTCTTGGTACGAGGATGTTGATTGAATAAGACCTCTGGATAAGCAAATGAGGACCGCAAAACCCTCTGGCTTCTAATTCCTAAAAGATAAGCTGCAAGGTTTTGGGTGAAACCCTTCTCATGATTCTTCACCTACAGAACAAAGGAAAAGGGTTTGACTCCACACTTTAATCTAAAATTTCAGTTGGACTGTTGGACGATTTTGAAGATTAATTTTGCAACTTTTGCAGACAGAAAGTCAATCCCCTTTGTAGAAAATATACTTCATCAATAATGGCAACATGGAGGAGCTATTATTATGACAGTTGAATTACAGAAGAAAGCACCTTCTGCTTAGGATGCAAAAAATGGCTCCTGCAGTTTAAAAGCAAGATAATTGATGCAGTCAGTGATACCTTGTTCAGAAAGAAGAAAAATCACATAATTGCATTACGCAAATTACAAGCCAAATCAAAATAGCTACACAATCTATCCATGAGAATAAACTCTATTTTAGTTCTTTAATTATAGCTTAATTAGTTTAAACTCTATTTTAAAAAGTAAAAGGAGGAAAAAGAAAAGGTCAATCTGGAGATTTGATATTAAAACAAAGGAGAAATAATAAAACCTTCCCCTTTACAAAATATTATTTATCTCAAAGTACTTGAGGTACAAAAATTTTACAACATCCTTCCTGTTCTTAGCTCAGCATCCTCTTTCTTCACAAACAAGAAGTGTTCCTTTTCAGCAAACCCAAAAACTTCAAAATCATGCTAGGGTGAAAATGGGCAGTGGCTCAAATCATGAGGCTGTGCAGTACTAGAAATACAAATTCAATCCCTACAGTGTCCCTCTTTCCCTGACCTTACTGCCCTAAAATCTTCTAGAGAGTAAGTAAACAGGTACAACATGAAGAAAAAAAAAATAGTGAAAAGAATTCAATAAATCCTACAAATTTCAATTTCTACTCAAGGAAAAAAAAAAAAGTTACACTGAGGATGTATCAACAAGAACTTCAGTTAACACATCATCCTCACCGTTTGCTAAGGCAAGTAGCTCTGCATCCTTATCTTCATCACAGGAAAAATCCCGCCTCTCAAGTTTGGAATGAGCTGCAATGAATATCAACTTCTGTGCCTTGTCCATGCCCACCCTTGAGTGCCCATGGGCAGACACCCATCTCAATAAAGACCAATTGCATTTGAACCCACATGAAGTTGCATGTAGGAAGATGAGCCTAACTGCAACTTTCCCTAGTGACTTAAATTCAGTGAGGTATGTCTCCCACACAAGCCGACTGCTCTGTGGGTTAGCAATTCTCATCTTGCCTGTAATGGGATCCCTTTCCTTCATCTGTACAGCACGTGCATATACCGGATCAAGCCCTTCTGTTCTCCATTTCATGAGTTCCATTAGTGCAATATGGGCCTCCTCCCTCGTCACAAGCCGGGTTATGAGCTTGTCCACATCCTTCTCCTGCTCTGGTGTCAACAATTTGAAAGGTGGAAGATACTTCCCACTATTATCCCTAATCAAATAAAGTGGATCAAGTATAAATGCAGCAGCCCAAGCTGGATGGTAATTCTTCTTGAACCGCCTTTCAATCACCTTCTCCACCGGTTCTTCAGCAATGTGGAAATTGGAACACCAATCCTTCACTTTTGCTCTTAGCTCATCCCAAAGTGGGAGGCATTTCCCAACCAGTGGCCTCTCTGTTTCAATTTCTTGAGCCATATCCTTGATCAACTTAACCAAGGAATGCACTGCCTCCAATTCATTCCAAAACCCCACATCCCCAATCATCTCAGCAACTTCTCTAGCTGTTGGGTCCTCCATGGACGCCACTTTATAAGATTCATCCAGCAGGACCAACTGAAGTGCTCTGGCTGAGCTCAGAATATCCTCAAGCATTACATGCACTGATCCAAAGTTGACCATTTCAAACTCACGCAAGGGCACTCTTAATAACCCAGCATGACCATATTCTTGGGACTGATACTTATGAAAGCTACTCCTAACCTGAGACTTGTTATTCACGAAATTTGCAAGCTTGAAACAATTTTCAGTCACAGCCTTAAACAATGGAAGTTCCTTACTGAAATCCTTAATCAAACTATTGAACCCCTGAAACTGACAAGAAAGATTAACCATCCAGTGATTCTGAGTCTCTAAATTCCTCAATGCCTTGGACTTAAACTTGTCTGCTACTATTCCTACACACTGATGCACAACATTCCCACAAATGCTTGTCACTGTGTCCCACAAAACCTCCTCAGCATACGTAGAAGGCACAGAGCCACCCACAAACACAGCTCTCCTGTACAAACTAGTCCCATTGGGAAGATTCACAGTCAAATTCACAAGACCATCCTCCCCAAACGCACCAAAGCTCTTGTTCTTCCACCCATCAGAGGCAACCTGAAAGAACATGGCGTCTCTAATTCTGGCCTCTGACTCGGCCTTAGCTTCCTCAAACTTAGCATCGAGTCTTGACCCAGTGAACTCCCTCCGAGAAATCGCCGGTAAACCCACCTGGTTGAGAAAAGCTCTGAACTTCGGGTGCTCAAGGCTCGAAAACGAGACCGACCCACAAGACTCAAACACCCAATCAGCCAAAAAATCAAGCGCAAATTCCACCTGGGTCTTACTCAGCGTAGGCCCAGGTGAAGTTTTGGGACTCTTGAGCTTCTTCACACTGTCCTCCAGCATCGCCAGAGCTCCCAAGTCGTCTTTCCCACCGGATAACACCAAATGCGGCTGATGGGTCACAGCCGTTACCGCCGTATGAGCCGTCGCCGTCGTCGGAGAATAAGTGAGCTCGCCGCAGAACCGGGTCGGGTCCACTATCGCAAGCGGCGGAACATGGTACGACGACGTCGAGGCCGAAACCGAAACGGAAACCGAAGACGAGCTTCGCTTCCGATGGTTATGGTGGACCGGAGTGGGAGAGGGGGGCAAGTTGATCGTGGAAGAAGGCGAGAGAGACGAAATGGGTTTGGCGACGGAGTTGAAATTGGGGCAAGTCCCGCGCTTTAAATGCTCGGAGGCGGTGCGCGACGGGTTCGAGGCGGAGAAAACGGCGTCGCATAGGGAGCACCGGAGCTTCACCGCCTTGGGCAACCCAGTATCGGTGTTGTGGACCAGCATAGGCTCCAAGTGAGCCCAGTACCAAGCCCCTTTGCCCTTTATCGCCTTCGTCCGGACCATCACAAGCCCTTCGTACCTCTTGTGCACGGCTTTGGCCGCCGCCTCGTCAGCCGACGCTGACGTGTCCACCCCCAGAACTCCCACTGCCTGCGTGGTGGTGTTGGTAGCCGCCATTACCGAGGACCCAAGTGAGAAACAAAAAAAAACAAAACAAAAAAAAAAAAAAAAAAAAAGCAGGACAGAGTTGTAGGCACGCTAGCGAAATTTCAAGACTTTGAGGTCGTTGAATTGCAAAATCATGCAATTGGTCAGCCTCTTGTGACCATCGTCGTTGAAAGGAACACGACGGCGTTTTTGGGGTGGTGGCATTTGGCCGGAGGAGGAGAAAACAGCGGGGTTGGGCGGGTCTCCATTACCCGACCCGGCGATCTGGATATCTCAGACTCAGACTGAGATGGGTTTGGTTTGGTTCACTTAAGCTTGTATATTTCTTTCTTTTTTTCCTTTTTTTTTGGTTTGAAATTTTCTTGTTTGAGAGGCTCTGTCTCTCAGAGAAAAGAGAAATAGGGACAAAACCCAAGTGAAAGAGATGTTATGTAAGGTGCTCAGTGGAGGGCACGTGACGTCACGCGCCACCACGGTGAGCGTGGGGAAACACTGGTGCGTTTCGTTGATGGAATTGGAAACTACGACCGTGCGGTCACCGTGAGGTAATATTAATAATGCCAACACTCACAGTCTCACACGGACAGAAACAGTACCTGACATTGATCATCACCCCCTCCTCATTGGAGCGTGATCCGCACGTGCCATGCAGGGTTTTGGGGTTTTTGTTTTCATAAATTTATTTATTTTTTTTATTTTTTTTTGCTCTCTTTACTTTTCCTTTCTGTGTGTTGTTGGGTCTTGTTTGTGGGTCCTTGTGGGGAAGGGCTTTCTTTGTCTGTTTCTTTCTTTTTCTTTTCTTTCCGCAGATTACATAATTTTATTATTTTTATTTTTTCTCTTGCTCAATTTGAAATTTTATTGAATTTTTTAAATATTTTTAAATGGGAAAAATGGGGACCATTTCTGATTTTTTTTCCCCACAAGTTAATTTAGGTTTCCTATTGTGACTTGTTGTTCATGTGGTTTTTATTCAGGATGGAGACATAAAAGGGCAACCTAGGAATTCAATGAATTCCAACCAGTTCCTTCTGGGCCAGTGTTGACCAAGACAAGGAAGGAGAATTTGCCTTGAAAAGGGTCACCAAATGCCCCTCTCTCTCTCTCTCTCTCCTCTCTCTCTCTCTCTTCTGATTATTTAATGATGTCACAGATATTATAGCATTGTTTTATTTACCACAATAATTATATTATATTATTATATGTTGTAATGCATCCAGTACAGTCTCTTCTTTTTATATCTGTTTACTGTTTTCATTTTTTAGTGTGTAATTTTAAAAGCCTCAAAGAGTAGAGTAGGTGGGTAGCTGCCATTCATGGCCCAAGTGAGAGGCTGTGTGTACATCTTGACACAATCCCTTTTCATTCATGAACTTGCTTTTTTATATTGGATCCCTGTCGTTAATGTTTTCTCACTCACAACCTGTCACATATCTATATAGTAATTTCATTTAATAAGGATATGCTTAATCTTCAATTAGCTGTTGATTTAATTATATTTTTCGAGAAAATTTGTTGCGAAATGTGTCAAGTTCGAATTCTAATTTTGCAGATTAAAAAAAAAAAAGAATACGATGGTCACGTTCAAATCTTCTATTTATTGACTGAATAATAACGAGTAATAACTCTGCGTAGAGATATAATAATATCAGTGTACAGAAATTTGGGGAGTTAGATACAACTCTCACCCTCTCTGATTTTTGAATTCGGTTTTAGGGCGTTGTCCTGGGAACCAAATTGAGCATGAGTTGATTGGGAAATTAAATAGAGTTTCTTTTAGCCACCAAAGGGTCCATGAGCTAATTAAGTATTAATCAAGATTCACAACTGATGTTGTCAATAAAATTGACCCAGTAGTCAATTCCAATGGGTCAATAGCCACATGCCCAACTGTCATCCACATTCTGATGACCCAACCCATAAAATGGATTTGAAGTTTTTGCCTTCAATTACATACAAAGGATTTGATGTCTTTAACCCAAATTAGTTGGTCGTGTTGTCTTGTTCACATTTAAATTTTAAGTACCACTTATAAAGAGAGGCATTGATGTAGCCTTAATTAAGGTTTTTGGTTTTTTTTTTTTTTTTTCAATCACATATAAAGGATTTGATGTCTTTACCCCAAATTAGCTGGTCCTGTTGTCTTGTTCGCATTTAAATTCTAAGTATCACTTATAAATAGAGGCGTCGATGTAGGCCTAATTAAGAGTTTGTTTTTTAGTATTTTTTAAATATAAGCGATAGTCTAAATTAGAAGGGAGATGAATTTCTCTCGCACACACAAATGATGCCGTGATTTAGTATTAAAAAAGATGATTTGTAGATCCTCTTGTTTTGGCTCAACATATACGGCAAAAGGAATGCCAACAACATTGCAATTTTGGCAAGAAATAAATCCCTCGTAGGCTTTGTCATTTTCAAAACTTGATATTTCTCAAGAATGGCAAGGATGTTTCTAGTTTTAAAATGCAGAGGTCTTTGTCCACTTGGCTATTTCAGGTTCTCCTTTTGGACTTTGGATTTGACAAATCTCAGATTGAACACATGTTTATAATAAACCTTGTGGATATAGATAATGTCAAATCTCAGATTCAGAGTTTCATTAGTAAACATGTTTTGGCTCCTCTTCCTCTTCTCCAAGCTCCCAGTAGCTTCTTACCTTTATACTTTTTTTTATTGAAGAAAAAAATGTAGGTTATGATGAAAGATTGGGTCTACCACCACCAGATGGTGAATGGTTAATTTGCTCAAAGTTTACGCTATCATGAAAATTTGAAATGATGGATTTATTTATTCAACATTTGGTACAAAAACGACTTTCACTAGTAAATTATTCAACATTTTGGTACAAAAACGAATTTCAAATGATGCTCAATCTGTTATCTCGTGCTCTGACGCGGTTTATGTTAATCGAAATCATCCTTGATTGATCCTGTTATGGATAATATTGAATCTCATTTGTTTTTAAGCAAGTATTAATGACGTATCTATGTATAATTAATTTGGTGAGTCGAGAATAGTATTATTATTGGTATAAAATTATTGTGATTCAAAATTTGATTTGTTAATATTATAATCGAAACACATTACGTGACGTGAAATTATCGCACACAAAATGAGACTTATAAAATATGTACCGGATCATACATACACTTTTGTAAGAAACCATACACTTTGACCAAAACATGGATTAAACACATACACATTGATTTGCACCACCTATTAAAACATGGATAGATGCATGGTTGCTGAAGTGTTGTAATCTCCGAACTCATTCATTGGCCATTATTAACTTTAAATTGGTGCAATCTTCTTTTGTTTTCTTGTATTTTACATTAGTGCAATGATCTAACTCTCATAAACTTTGATTATTTTTCTTTTTTATTATGCTAGCTAGACAAAAATGATATATTAAAATAAAATGAGGATGTTGAAACTAGGTCAATTGACATGCTACCATTTTAAAAGTCTAACAACATCCATGAGTTTGTGTTTGCTTAGGAACCTAAATCCATGACGAAAGTGAGGAGAGATGCTTGGATACAACCGGAGATGTATCCCCATGGCATGCTGGTAATGATTAGGTGAGGGATCAAAGCCATGTGTAAATGGCAAGGATTAAGAAGCTGACATTCCCCTAATGATTCTTCCATAAAAGAAAAGCTATGGAATCTAGGAAATGATGAGAAAGCTCATTTTGCAAATTCACCTGCTCTTCAAAAGTAGGGGGAAAAGAAAGAAGAGAAAAAGCTGGCGGCCAGATGAAGCACATGATTGATTGCAGGGGCCACTGTAATGCGTTTAGGTGTAAGTTGTAGTGCTTTACTTCAACTCTGAGGATTAAGATTTTGTCTGCTACAGATGAGATGATTACCTGATGGCTTAATTGGCTATGGACCCTTGATTAGCGTCTGATTATTATAATGGAAATGCAATTTCTATTTTATTTTTGGAAGAAAGAAGGAGAAAAAACAAAGAAGAGGAACGAAGGAAAGAGAAGAATTTATTCGAAATTGTAACAGGGAAGACTGGGCCGCATGGCATGAGCCGAGAATGGCGGGTTAACTTTCAAAAAAATTTATACTTGGCGCCCACCGTGGGGCTCGAACCCACGACCACAAGGTTAAGAGCCTTGCGCTCTACCAACTGAGCTAGACGGGCAATGTTTGATTAGACGCCGCCTTATTATTATTAATAGGAGTCCCACATCGGGAAAGTATAATAGTAATTTGCACCTTAAGTATAGGGGTTTCATTAATAATAGCACCAAGGCCTTTGGGATAAAACCCCACACTTATAATAACCAAAAAATGATATATTGGATTTAGGTGGCTAAGTTGGGGACAATATCGGTGCTAGTGGGTGGGCCTATGCGGGTTTGGTACTAACATTGCATAGGACCGGTGGGGTAATCCTACGAGTGTTCGATACCAACACGCATTAGTGTGGGTGGTGGGCCTATGCATTGGTTTTGGTGTGTATCAGCACGCATAAAATGAAGGTCAACTACTAATAGTACCGAGGCCTTTTGTAAATTTTTTATTTGCATCCTCATCTCTTTGTATTAAATTACTTTGTATAAAATTTTGTATTAAATTACGTATTAAATTACTTTTTCAAATTTGGTTAAACAAAATTGAATTATTTACTACAACGTTGAATTTATCTAGAGACCCCAAAGACAAGAAAACAGTTGTGATTGCTTTCAAAGTCCAGCATCTTCCACAATTTAAAAAATCAATCTAAATGCGGTGTCTTCAGTCCATATACAGTTGCATAAGCTAAGTTAGAACTGGAAACTGGCTCTGAAGAAATGCTATAACAAGTTTTAAAACCTTTTCAGTAGTTTTTTTGAATTGGGTATTGCACATGGACTTGAGGCTTCAAATGCCATAAGCCCACATGGCCCATTTGACTTTAACAAATCGATCACCAGGAGCATACAATTTCATAAACTGAAAGAGAATGGCAAGTTGAGATGTGTACATTTCATATTTTGATTTCATACTCCGGCTAAAGAAACACCGGCAATTAAATTTCGGGATCACAAACACTGCACGAGTTCATAATATTATAATTTGAACATTCTGCCAAAAACACAAGTCTGGACTCTGAACCTTACAATCTAACTGATTTTGAAATCCATCCCCACCCCTTCTCTCTCTGAAGCTACCCAAAATCACAACTCTGAAAAACCCAAAGTTAATCTGCCCCTGAGCCACTAAAAGCTTCTACTTTACCACCCTAGCATGGTGATGTCAACTAGAAAATCAGATGTTTCGTAGAGTTGTCACCAGTGAGAACAATACCGAAAGGGCATTTCTGCAGGCAAGGTTACGCAGTCTCCATGCTAATCAGATTTAAGATCTACAGTAGAATTATTATATGAACCACTGTCTTGGACACCAAAACTTTCCTCTTTCAACTGATATGGATCACCGAGATTGGTTAGACGGGAGAAACAAATGCAAAATCCAAGATAAAAAGACCTGTCATGCCAATTCAATTTTATAACTGAGGCGGTTGCCGGTAAGGCCGTAAGCAAAATATGGGGAAAGTGTGAAAGTAGTCCTGGAAGCAACCAATTGATAATCTCAGGAGAAAAGGTTTTGCAGGTTTACCTTCGTAAGGATCTTCTTCTGATACCTGTATCCCTATTGGAATTGATCAAGAGTGAATGATTGCCAAATCAATCAGCTAAGATCATTAGAAAAGCATACCATGTCAGTTCCATAAATGTAATCACAGCAGGTGAAAACTGAAGCAAAATTGCTATGGCTTTGTCCTCCAACATAGTGTTGGTAATCGTGGTACTTAGCACCGCCAGGGGAAGTCATCACTGTATAATAAACCATAGATTACAACTTGATCCACATCAAATACAGTGGTCAAACTTCAGTGCACAAGATACAAAACAAGCGTACAACGAGCAGATATTGAAAAGACACCATACGGTTCTTGAGGTTCTTGAGCTTCCTAAAAAAATATAAAAATAAACAGTATGGAATAAGTCATCGCAGACTCATACATGCAATCCAAGCAACTACCCTGAATTCATAGATTGTAGCAGTCTAACTAGCACATACAAGTTCTAAGGCTTCCTCCTCAGCCAACCCACTAGGGGACTAATGTAATACCCTATGTGACTGAACTAGCTCTTTATCCACAAACATTCCACCTATAAGGTGGCAGAAGCCTCACTAACGTAATTCTCTAGTATGCAGTTAATCTCATGGGTCTTTCACCATAGCAGTTGCCAAAAAATAACTTTTCATTTTTTGTTTTAGATCAGTAATCACCTCCTGTATTTGGAGCAACTTTCAACATTACAGGCAACCCACCACATGCAGCTGTGATCAGATACAAGTAAGACAATCACTTCTGGCAAAGGATTTTTTTTTTTGTATCAGCCCTTTCCCACATCTCTCTCTGAAGTGCTACCATAGTGGCATGAGGAAAGTATACATATCTGAATTATTATGTTAACAATAAGGCTTAAACACACCGATCAAAAATAACATTCAACGCACAAAAAGCTGACTCAGAAACCAAAATTCATGTACTACCTCTTGCAGATAAACCAAACGCATGTAGTGCTTGTATAAAAGCTTGACGATCAGCATTTAAGCATGAAAGTTGATTTGATAAAACTCATGCAACCTCCGTTTGAAGAATGTTTTATAACTATCATGGTGCTGAATAAGACATTATTGACCAACATTCAACCTATTTGCTTTTCCCCCCATAAATTTTATTTGTCGATGTGCAAATGATTACTTTTGCCAGATCATTCAAAGAAAAAGGCATTATTGTACTGATCCTAGACCCCGTCATTGAAGTGAAGGAACTGTTTAAGATCCTTCAAATTAAAAGTACTTTTACCATAGAATTCTATTAGTAAGGAGAGACAGGAATTCCAAAGTTGTCATTATTCAGTCACAATCAGCTAACGAAGAAAATGACCGCAAGCACCAAAAAACAAAAAGCAAAATGCAGCATGTGTACCCGCTGCGTGTTTTCAATGGCCCCAATCTGCTCCACAACCAGAATGTGACCATGTGGCCAGGAGCATATGGTGTTGCAAACCCAAATGGAGCAGTGTACTTATGGTGAACTCTGTGGATTTTCTCATACCCCAATTTGCTATGCAAAAATCTGTGAATGCAGTAGTTGGTATAATCTTCTACCAAGAAATAAACTAACAATTGGAAAAGCTTCTCCCATCCAGAAGGCAATGGCGATCCAGTTCGAATCCCTATTATCTGCTTGTAAACAGAATCTAAGCATATTCAAAAATATGCCCAAAGAGAAATTATTACAGGAAATAGAGGAGAGAAAATTACAAACTTTAATCACCCCGTAATTGATGCAGGTATGCTAAGAATAAAATACATAAATAAATGCCCAAAAAAAGTATTCTGAGGCACAATAATCTCAAAAATGAGGAAATCCCCCTTCCTCCACAAACCCCCCCACCCCAACAAAAAATCCTATTACACAAAACCTATAAGAGATACTAAAATAAAAGGAACCAACCCAATATTTTACAAAACCCCGCATACCCAATTCCACATATTCAACATTCTTCAAAACCACGCAATCCGAATTCCACAAATTCAATCATTTTCAAAACCCAGCAACAATTCCACAAATTCAATCATTTTCAAAACCATGCAAACCCAATTCACAAATTCAATAATTTTCAGTATCCCGCAAACCCAATTCCACAAAGTCGCAGATTGGAATTCAATGAACCCGAAAGACGAAATCCGAACCTGTATAGAAGGGTAAGAGACGAGCTGAAAATGGCCAACAACGAGAAGGAACATGCGCATAACATCCTTGTAGAACTTGAGCATTTCATAGAAGGGCAATCAGACTTTGGGCTGGATCTTGTAGCTGTCGAGGCCGGCCCATCTGAGAACCTCTGCGAAAACGAGGGGGAGAGGGACGACGGAGAAGATGACGAAGAGGAAGAGAATGTTGTCGGCCAGATAAAGCACATGATTGCAGGGGCCACTATATGTATGTTGGTGTAAGTTCGACTGTTCGAGTGGTTTACTTCAACTCTGAGAATGAGAATCACTAAGGAAGAAAGAAAAATAAAACTGACGAAGAAGAAGAAAGAAATTTTTTGAAGAAAAAGATAGAAAACATGAACCAAAAAGAAGAAAAAAAATTCGAAGTTGTAAGAGGGAAGGATCATGGGTCGACAAAGATTTTCAAAAATTAGTCTCGTCTACAACCGCGGGTATCGAACAAACGACCACGATGTTAAAAGCTTCGCGTGGAAGCAACTGAGATACACGAGCTTTTGTCGATTAATCATCGCATTATTAATTTTTATAGAGTCCCACATCGGGAAAGTATAATAGTAATTTACACCTTAAATATAGGGTTGTTAGGCTTTTGGAGATTTAAACCACACGCCTATAATAATCAAAAAATATATATTGAATTTAGGTGGTTAAGTTGGGGACAATATCGGTGCTAGTGGTGGGCCTATACATAGTGTCGGTGGGGTAATCCTACTAGTGTTTGATACTAACACGCATTAGTGTGTGTGGTGGGCCTATGCATTGGTTCGGTGTACCAACACGCATAAAATGAAGGCCTTTACTACTAAGAGCAACTCTAGCGCTGCTATCAAACTGGGCAAAGGCCCCTGGCAAGCCCAATGCACCGACCACTTGCAGGCAAGCCCAAGGGTAGATTTTGCTGGCGACACGATGTTATCTTGATGTCGTGAGCAAAAAAAAATCTAAAAAATTATAAAAAATTCAATTTTTTAATTAAAAAACCAAAAAATTATGGATGTTTTCCCTATAAATACATAACAATTTTATTCACTTTCCCTATAAATACATAACAATTATATATTTTGTTGCATATATATATATATTTTTTTTCTTGCCCTTGACTTGCCTTAGACTTTGCCCTCATGGGTGGAACCACAAATGCAAAGGCTGACACTATTCACGTGAATAGTTGCAGCTCTTGCTTGCCCTTACTTTAGACTTAGCTCTTGTGGGTGGAAGTGCTCTAATAACACTGAGCCATTTTGTAAATGTTTTAGGGAGCTTCACTAATATATCTAAAATAGGGGCTGAAATTATAAATAAAAAAAAATCACACATGGAATGCACTTTAGGAACACACCTAAAACTCATTTACTACATTAAGAAATTAGTGTTTAAGTTCTTATAAATTACATGACTGCCATTGATCAACCTAAAAAAGAAGACCAACACAAAAAACTTAAATAACACCCAAAAACAAGCCCATCCCAATTTTATAAAAAAAACCCAAATAATTTATTACAAACAAAAGGTCTTGAAAATCATAGTTTCATTAACGTGTCATGTGAATTAATGATTGTAATGTTTTACACCTTTATTGTCATGTTGATTAATTGTTGTAATGTTCCAGTTTATGGTAATAACACTGCTCTGTCATGTTGATTAATGGTTGTAATATTCCAGTGTATGGGCAATAACACTGCTAGTTTCCTATAACATCATATTTCTAATGCATGTTTACCCCTGTAATGTTCCAATGTAGGGTAATAACACTGCTAGTTTCCTATGATATCCTATTTCTAATGCATGTCTACCCATGTAATGTTCCAGTCTAGGATAATAACATTGCTAGTTTATTGTCATGCTGATTAATATATGTAATGTTCCAATCTAGGGTAATAACACTGCTAGTTTATTGTCATATTGATTAATGGTTGTAATGTTCTAGTTTAGGGTAATAACAATATTAGTTTCATATGACATCCTATTTATAATACATGTCTACTATTGTAATGTTCTAGTCTAGGGTAATAACATTGCTAGTTTCCTATGACATTCTATTTCTAATGCATATCTACCCCTGTAATGTTCTAGTCTAGGGTAATAACACTGCTATTTCCTATGACATTCTATTTCTAATGCATGTTTACCTCTGTAATGTTCCAGTCTAGAGTAATAACACTGCTAGTTTACTATTATGTTGATTAATGCTTGTTATGTTGCTATTTCTAATACATGTCCACCAAAGAAAAGATGAAGAAAGAACAAACTAGACCAACTCAAAACAAGTTGAGCCCAGATTGTTAATACTATTATGTCATAGAAGTATATAGTTAATACTCTGTCATAGAAGTACATTGTTAATACTCTGTCACATAAGTATATTGTTAAACAAAAATGAGATTCATAACTGAAATAATAACAAAAGTTGAATCGATCATCAAATCTTAAAATACATTTCGAAAATCAACTAAAATCAGAAGAGAAACACATAATTGAAGCAAAAGATAAAAATCTCAAGTCCAAACCAAACAACGACGACGACGATGATGATAACAACAACGATGATGTGGCGAAAGAGGAGTAGAGCTCCAAGATGAGAAGTAGAGCTAAGAGCATCTTATTGAGGTTTGTTCAAGGTCTTGAACAATCTGAAAAAAGAAAAAATCAATAGAAGCATGATTTTAGAATAAGAAATCGAAGGTGAAATATTGAAAATTGAAAATTAAAGATGAATAATATAGTTGGACATGAGATTGAGATTTAATGGAAGCTTCTCTTGCTCCAACACCAGAGAAAACACCAGCGAGAAAGGAGAAAATAAATCTGATTTGGTTTTTTGGCAGATTTGGGCATATTTAGTTTTATGGCAGATCTGATTTTTTAGCAGATCTGGACAGATCTGATTTTCCTCTCTTAAATATATAGTACAAGGACAATATTGGTATTTAACACACAAATGAACTAAAAACAACTATTAAATTAAAAAATTGACATTGAGTTTTTTTTGGGTGTATTTATAATTTTTTAATAATGTAGAGTTTCTTTATAAAACTATGCCTAAAATTGGGTATATAACTAAATTTCTAAATTTTTTATTCACATATCCACGTCTTTTCGTATAAGATTACATATCTTTTTCAAATCTGGCCAAACAAAATGGGATTATTTACTACAACGTTGAATTTATCTAGAGACCCCAAAGACAAGGCAACAGTTGTGATTGCTTATGATACTCTTCCAAAGTCCAGCATCTTCCACAATTTATGTTTATTCAAGCCTCTGAAGGCAATTGGATCACATAACTACGGGGCCTTTTCACCGTAGCCATCTTTCTCGCTTTCAGAAAACAGTTTAACCAGAAGGCGATGAAAACATTATAAGCTGGAGAACTTTATGCGTTAGAACACCAAAAAATTGGATGAGCAATGCTATAACATGTTTAACAACCCTTTCAATAGTGTTTTTTTTATTTTATAAATTGGATATGGCGCATGGACTTGAGGCTTCAAATGCCATTTGGCATTAACAAAATCGATCACCAGGAGCATAAAAGTTCATAAACTGAAGAGAATGGAAATTTGAGATGTGCGGAATTCATATTTTGATTTCAAACTCCTGCTAAAGAAACACTGGCAATTAAATTTCAGGATCACAAACACTGCACGAGTTCATAATATTATAATTTGAACATACTGCCAAAAACACAAGTCTGAACTCTGAACCTTACAATCTAAAGTGATTTTGAATCTCCACCCACACCACCAACACCCCCCCCACCCAAAGCTACCCAAAATCACAACTCTGAAAAACCCAAAGTCAATCTGCTCCTGAGCCACTAAAAGCTTCTACTTTCCACCCTAGCATAGTGATGTCAACTTGAAAATCAGAGGTTTTGTAGAGTTGTCACTAGCGAGAACAATACTGAAAGGGCATTTCTGCAGGCAAGGTTACGCAGTCTCCGTGCTAATCAGATTTAAGATCTACAGTAGAATTATTATATGAGCCTCCGTTTTGGACAGCATTACTTTCCTCTTTCAACTGAAATAGATCACCGAGAGTGATTAGAAGAAAGGGACAAACAAATGTAAAATCCATGATAAAAAGACTTAGTGCATCAACGCATGAAACTAGTCCTAGAAGCAACTAACCAGTTACCAATTTCTGCCTAGAGGTAAAAGAAATTCACTAACTAAATCACCTGTACTATTATTAGAGAAAAAAAATATCAACTGGTTGCATTGATTAAATACATGTTGAGCTATATCAATCAGAGTCTTGATTTCCCATATGTTCAAGAACTAAAATGTCAATCATGCTCAACCGAGATGCCACAATACTTAATTGATAATCTCAGGAGAAAAGGTTCTGCAGGTTTACCTTCTTAAGGATCTTCTTCTGATACCGAAATCCCTGTTGGAATTGATCAAGAGTTAATGATTGCCAAATAAATCAGTTAAGATCATTTGAGAAGCAAACGCCACATCAAGATAGTATTTTACCTTGTCAGTTCCATAAATGAAATCACAGTAGGTGAACACTGAAGCAAAATTGCTCTGGCTTTGTCCTCCAACATAGTGATGGTAATCATGGTACTCAGCACCGCCATAAAATGGGATATATTTTGTGGGAGTCCAGGGGAAGTCATAACTGTATAATAAACCATAGATTACAACTTGCTCCGCATCAAATACAGTAGTCAAAACTTCAGTGCAGAAGATACAAAACAAGGATACAGTGCAGATAATGAGAAGACACCATATGGTTCTTGAGCTCCCTAAAAAAATTTAAAATAAACTATATGGAAGAAGTCATCGCAGACTCATACATGCAATCCAGAGCAGTTAGTCCTTCCAAAAAATTACTTTTCATTTTTTGTTTTAGATCTGTAATCACTTCCTATAATCAGAGTAACTTTCAATATTACAGGCAACCCACCACATGCAGCTGTGATCAGATATAAGTAAGACGATTACTTCTGGCAAGGGGCTTTTTTGGGTATCAGCCCTTTCCCCCAAAAATTTTATTTGTCAATGTGCAAATGATTACTTTTGCCAGATCATTAGGAGAAAAGGGCATTAGTGTACTGATCCTAGCCCATCATTAAAAGTGAAACAACTGTTTAAGATCCTTCAAATCAAAAGTACTTAGCATAGAATTCTATTAGTAAAGAGAGAGGATAGGAAGGAATTCCAAAGTTGTCATTATTAAGTCACAATCAACTAAAGAAGAAAATGACCGCAAGCACCGAAAAACTAAAAGCAAAATGCAGCATGCGTACCCGCTGTGTGTTTCAATGGCCTCAACCTGCCGCAGTGCTATCCACGACCAGAATGTGACCATGTGCCCAGGAACCATTGCTGGACCGAGAAAAGATGGGATACCAAGGATCAAAATCTCAGCCCAATGAGCATATGGCGCTGCAAACCCAATTGGAGCAGTGTACTCATGGTGAACTCGGTGGATTTTCTCATACCCCCATTTGTTATGCAAAAATCTGTGAATCCAGTAGTTGGTATAATCTTCTACCAAGAAATAAACTAACAATTGGCAAAGCATCTCCCATCCAGAAGGCAATGGCAATCCCGTTCGAATCCCTATTATCTGCTTGTAAACAGAATCTAAGCGTATTAAAAAATACACCCAAAGATACATTATTACAGGAAATAGAGGAGAGAAAATTACGAACTTTAATCACCCTGTACAGGCACAATAATCTCATTAAGAAAACTGAAAAGCTTCGTAAGAGTAACCCTTACGTTTACATGAAATGTGGACATTTTTTCTCAAAATTCACATGCCTTACGTTTTACGCAGAATGCAAAGCCCCCCCACCACACAAATCCCATTACACAAAACCGATAAGAGATACTAAAATAAAAGGAACTAACCCAATATTTTACAAAACCCGCAAACCCAATTTCGCATATTCAAAATTCTTCAAAACCACGCAATCCTAGTTCCACAAATTCAATATTCTAGGAAACCCCGAAAACCCAATTCCAAACATCCACTACTTTTGATAACCCAGCAGACCCAATTCCACATATTCAATCATTTTCAAAACCCAGCACACCCAATTCCACAAATCAATTATTTTCAAAACCCAGCAAACCCAATTCCACAAATTCAATCATTTTCAAAACCCAGCAAACCCAATTCGCAAATTCAATATTTTTCAGAATTCCGCAAAACCCAATTCCACAAAATCGGATATTGGAATTCGATGAACCCGAAAGAAGAAATTCGAACCTGGACAGAAGGGTAAGAGACGAGCTGAAGAGGGCCAACAACGAGAATGAACATGCGCATGACATCCTTGTAGCACTTGAGCATGTCAGAGAAGGGCAATCGGACTTTGGGCTGGATCTTGTAGCGGTCGAGGCCGGCCCATCTGAGAACCTCGGCGAAAACGAGAGGGAGAGGAACGACGGAGAAGATGACGAAGAGGAAGAGAATGTTGTGGAGGTAGAGCACGTAATCGGACTTGGAAGCCGAGTAGTTGAACCACAGAGTCTCGGCAAAGGTGAGGTTTCGGCCCAGAGCCGAAGCGGCCTCCTCGAGAGTCTGGTAAGGCAGCATTGGACGGTGCCGATGGTTCTCCGACGAGTATGATCAACGCCGGCGATTGGCGATTGGCGATGAGCTTGACGGTGGAAGAGAGAGAGAGAGAGAGAGAGGAGGGGGGAGATTAGGTACACTTAGCTGCAGGGGTGTGGGCTGGAGGAGGTTTTGTTGGTTAAAATATGCGGGAATTTTAAACAACCTTTTAGAGAATCGCGCAGTGGGCATCATACAATTATACTGACAGGGATGATAATTTTCCCAACTAGTAAAACTATTTTATTTTATTGCCCAAAAAAAAAAAAACTATTTTATTTTTTACTTTATTTACTCATCAGTGGTTTCATTTCTATAAATATGATTGCCAAATATTGAGATCTATGTTAATTAGCAAAAATTACGTGTGCAAAATTGACACGAAATCAAAACGGAATTGAGATAAAGATGCCGTGTTTTTCTCATGTTCGTGTATAAATATAGAAAGTAAATTTAGGTTTTAGCCAAAAAAAAATTTTCATTTTTGAAAAAGCCAAAGTTTTTTAAAAAGACAGAAAAATCTCTCAACTTTTCAAATCAAAGACATGCGATGTAAAGGATTCCTTAGAAAATCCAAAAATAAATAAGGGTAATTTTGTCCATTTTGACTTCTTTTAAAAAATTTCTCTCTCCTTTATTTTTTTACAAAGTCTCCCAATTGCCGAGCTGACATTTGACCCGAAATTTATATAAAGCACAATTAACACAAATTGACACGTTGTCATGTAAAGTTATGTTTCTTCATATAATGTGTATTGGACTTTGTGAGTAGTGTAGTTAGAGATAATATCAATATTGCTGGTTATGAGCCGGTTAATTCATTTTTCTAAAATTTAACAATACACACACTATATGTTATATTATTAAACCGTAAATTATTAGCATTTTGATGGATTAAATGTGAAGGATGGTTAATATAAAGTTTTGAAATATTTGAATATCAATGGTGGGGCATGCTATAAAATATTTACTGCAAAAAGAGGATATGTGGACCAACATGAGCCTGAGGAAGATCATGTTAACATGTAGCACTTGAAATGATATAAAAAGTCAAGTGCGGGTGGCTGGAGATTTCTGCAGCTCCGTGGCTTCAAAAAGAATGTCGTATCTTGGTTGCGCCACGTCAACAGTGGAAGCACGTGACATGCATGCATGCAAGCTAACTTTGAGACTTTTGAGTTGGAAATTAAAAAAAAACATTTAGGTTGCTTCTAGTTGTGCACTAAGGAACAAGGGGGAGGTCGTAACCAACGAAGCAAGATCCTGTTCTTATTGAAACAAACAAACTTCAAATTTCTTATTCTATTTCCAATGTTTTATATATGCATATTTTCTGCATCTCAGTGATGGGATGAAATTGGTTAAAAATTAGCGGTAGGGATTAAATTGGCGATAAAATTTAATATCAAAGTTAAATTGGTCGGAAAAAAAATTTAGGGTGAATATTTCGATAAACGTGATATTCAAGGTGATTTTCGGCAAATAACCCTTGATATTTTTATTTTCTTAATTTCAAGTGGGGCAGATTGTATTTATGGGGAAAGGAATTGCAGGGAAATGTTGGTCGATGGAGCGATGATAAAGACTAGAGAGCATACAAATTCCCTTAAAAATGAGGTAAAAGTGGGAACTATGTATGGTTTTATCTCATCAACTCATTTAGTTGACTCATTAGATGATAATCATGTAACATTATTCAAAATATAAATATGGAACTAGAGAATGATGAGATGATAACAAATGAAAGGCTTCATTTTTTAACATATGGTTTTATTGACGATATATTCTAGTAAGATAATACGGTCGTCAACGATTTGACAAAAATATTTATATCTAAAAAAATTATTGATGTGTCGGTATCTCTTTATACATGTTTGATAAAGAATAAAAAAGTGGATAATGAAGATCGAATTTGAGACCTCTTACAAACAAAGTTCTGATAATATTATGAAGAGAGCTTTGTCGAACAAACTATAATGATAGGTTAACACGCAGGCTTTGGATTCAATTAAAGTAATAATTAATATAAATAGAAATCCAACTTTACTCAGTCAGCATTCGCTGACCACGTTGTAAAACCCATGAATGATTGTATTGAAACATAAAATCGTGAATCAAGGACTTTGAGTCGCATCCCACTCATCTAATCAGATAGCTGATTATGAACTATGCAGATTTTAATAGTAGCATAACATAACCACACAGTATTGAAATAAGAAAATAACTTTATGAAAAGAAGAAATATAAGTCGGCTGATGATCATGAGAAAGATAAAAACCCTAATGCTCATCCGAAGAAAAAAAAAACATGATTTTACTTTAACCCACCCCCCACTTTCTCACTTTTATTCAGAAGTCATTATTTCCTTTGATGTTGAATTGAAACTTGAAAGTTTGCCTCATAATGGATATATGCAGAAAACGCAGAAAACGAATTGAGGGTTAAAAAAGAAGATGAAGCATGAGAGCATGACTACTTTAGTGTGTGAAAATGATAGTTTATTATGGACACCACCTTTATGCAGCTGCATTCCATCATTCAATTTGTTCTCTCCGAGTTTCAAGTTACATCTCTCTCTCTCTCTCTCTCTCTCTCTCTCTCTCTCTCTCAAAAATTGAATACTGCTAGTATTCTTCATACCTCAAAAGTTCATATCTTTACAAGAATCTTACCAAGTCTACTTTCTGATTTTTATTCCAATGGTTTACTCATACAGTCATAACTTGTACACATTTAGTGGGAGCATAAATAGTTAATCCCCTTTTAAATTATTAATTAGCTGTGAAATGTGAAAATTTTCAATCTCATCCATGTTGTTTTTGCAACAAAGCTTCCTGTAATGGATTGCATAAGACTGTTTGGTTAGTAAAATTGTGAGTTTTGAATTCTACACCTGAAACCTAATCTGGTTCAACTAATTTGGTTTGGTTTTATCATTAAGTAGGTTGAATCGGTTGTGCTAAGGTTGCGATAGGAATGTCGATCCCTACAAAAGAAAACTTCTGTACACTAAAATATAACTGTAGCCGTATCTCAAGTGAATTATACACCAAACACTAACATTCCCGTACCATGGAAAATTATTCTCCAAATCCATGACTCCGCATTATCTTCATCTGTTGAGTGAAATCAATTGAATGGACAAAGGACAAAATTATGTCAAAGTAGGCATCGAGATGGGCCCGAGCTTCACATTGTGGTGTGATCGGCCCCCACCAAAGCACCATTGATCAGTGGTACCATCTCCTCCTGTGTTGAAGTGGTGATGGTGATGTGACGTGTGCAAATGATTTGGTGCGTGGACTATCTTGACTCTAGCATGGGAAAGCCGACCTCTTTTTCTTATGCCTTGTCGTATATAAGATCATGATCTTTCATCAACTTTTGCTAATCCATGCTGATTGATTAGCAAAGCCATGCCATGTGACTGTTAATCTCCATGCTTTCCTCAAAAGGGGTTTTGGTTTTAGAATCAAGTGAGTCATTCTAGTAATTTGCTCCTACGACCATCTAATCTAAATGTTCTTTTCAAGTCTTCCACCATCATGATATTGAGAATCATTGTGGTCATTTTTGACCCAAAACTTGCAAATGCCCCTTCTCCTTCTTGAATTTACTTGTGCGTGAATCATGAGTGACACTTGGTCAAATTTGGACTTGCATGAGAATCTTTTTCTAGTAGCCTTTCATCCGCTGCAACTCAGCTAGCACTTTTGAAAAGAGAATTTCAAAATATTTCTCCAAATATAGATATTAATATTAGTGCACATATAGATTGATTGAGTTAAAATTCTGGCTTAGTCACTGAGTGCGGTCTAATTAAAAGAAGGCATGCACTTAGATATTAAAATTTTATTATTAAAATTAAACACGTGCTATTTTTTAACTAGATTATATTACCATTAAATACTGTCACGTGACAGAGATATCCCCACGAAAGTTTATCTTTAATATAATGTGTTTGTTCAAATGCTCGAGGAGGTCTCACTTTTACATAAGATTGTATTATGTGGACAACGGTTGGATTGCTGGAACAACTGGGGCTACAACAGCTGAAGGTAATTTTAGTAAAAATTAGCTTTTTAGAGAATGTCAGGATTTATTGAGGAAGGAGGAGACAAGGAAGCAGTGTTCTCGTATACAGTGGCTGTAACATGGAGATCGTTATACCAAATATTTTCATGCAGTGACAAAAAGAAGGGGCATGTCAATAACATTAAGGGGTTGTTTGATGACAATGGACATTGTCAATGGTTAGAGAATCCAAGTCAAATTCAATCGGTGTTGCTGTCATATTTATGAATCTTTTTTGTTCAGAGGAGGGATATGATATTGACGTGGTTTTGGTGGGTATTGAAACTTATCTTGCTATTCTAAATGGGGGAAATGGAGCTGGATGGTCTTAATCATACACTCTGTCTTGCTATTCTAAAATGGGGAAATGGAGCTGGATGGTCTTAATCATACACTTATCTCTCTTATTCCAAAGATACCAAACCCACAGTTTGCCAGAAAATATCGTCCAATCTGTTTGTGCAATGTGGTGTATAAGATCATTGCAAAATCCATTGCTAATCGATTGAAGTTAGTCTTGCCATCAATGATCTCCCCTTCTCAAAGTGTTTTTGTTTTTTGGCCTGGGAGATGCATATTTGATAGTAAGAGGGGCTGAGATTTTTTAAGTTGATTTTTAAAATTTTTTTGTTTTGTTAGAATGTTATTTTATTATTTTAAATAAATTTTTTTGTTAGTAGGTGGGTCCCACAGTAGACACGTCAGCATTTAACAATTGACTACACAGTTAACTTAACGGAATGATGAAATTGAACGATGTTGCAAATGTAAGGGTGTAAATTGATAAAATTGATACCCTAGAGTCCATATTGAGAACCACCCCAAACCAGCAGGGTGTCTTTTGTCGTTAGCCCTTATTTTTATTATGTACTAAAGGTTTCTCAAGTATTTTGAAACTGGCTGAAACGCATGAAGCTATTTGTGGTGTGTCAGTAGCACAGAACGCACCTTCCATAACACATCTACTCTTTATAGAAGATAGCCTATTGTTTGCTCATGCAAATCCAACTCAATTTGGCTTTAAAAATGTTGATACCGTTACTAACCGAGCAACTAGCTAAGCTAGATCAGCCACGTGCCATGCTTTGAGAGGTCATCACCTTAGCCAAAGAAGTCTTACCACAAGTCATTGCTCTAAGCAATGCAAAGAGTCCCACATTGGAAGATTACAAGAGGTGGAGACTCCCCTCACCTATAAAGAAAGACTACTCTTCACTTAGAAAAGGGTCTTGGATCTTGACCCTTGGGCCTTGGACTCTTAGGCTTTGTACCTTAGGCCTTGAGCCTTATTTCCTTTATCTTTGGGTCTAATCCCTTGTACAAATGTAAACAAACATTATCATAATGAGAACATCATTCTCCTTGGATGTAGCTTATTCATTAAGGGTGAATCACGTATATCTCATCTTCTGTATATTTATCGCTTGCCCAAGTCTTCACACACATGCTGAAGATCTTCACCTTCACCCATCATCCACCACTTCATACCTATCTAAGTTGATACCCATTTTTGACATCAACAAAAGAGATCTTTACTTTATATGAAAGAGCATCGGGCAAAAAAAAATTAACTTGGAGAAATCAACTATTACTTTTGGTCCTAACTTAGAACCTGCATTACATGGTATTATTGAGTCTATTCTTCCAATCCCTATGGTTCCTTTCATGAGGAGTATCTTGGTTTATCGACAATGGTTGGTAGGAATAAACGCCAAATTTTCTAAAAGATGAAAGACAGATTGAGAACAGGTGCTACAAAGTTGGAAGGGAAAGCTTATTTCAATTGTTGGTGAGGAAGTTTTGATCAAGGTGGTTGCACAATCGATTTCTACGTATATCATGAGATGTTTTCAGTTGCCAGTGAGCATTTGTAAGGAAATCCGACTTCATTGCTCAATTTTGATGGACACACATGGGAAGGGATAAGGGAATTCATTGGCTAACATGGGAGGATTTATGCAAGGCCAAGGATGGGGTTTGGGGTTTAAAGATACACAAGATTTTAACCAAGCCATGTTGGCTAAAATGGCATGGAAAATTCATATTGTACCACATTCTCTTATTACTCAATTACTCTGAGAAAAGTATTATACTAGGAGAAGGTTTTTGGAAGTCTATGCAAGTCATGGTTCCTCATATTTATGGCGTCGTGTGATATAAGGGCAAGATTTGTTGAAGAAGAGCCTTCGCTGGAGAATTGAGAAAGGTGAGTCAGTGGGTGTTTATGTTGATAGGTGGCTACTGACACCAACTACATTCATGGTCTCGTCCCTTCCAACTATTCCTATTACTAAGTATGCGATCCCATGATGCGATGCATGATGCTATATTTTATCTGCATTGAGTGGTATACAGTGAGAAGTGGATATTGGGTTGCTTGCTTTGAAAAACAAGGACAGAAAAGGAGGTTAAGGCAAGGGGAGTCTAGTTACCCAACTATACAAAGCGTGTGGAAATAGATTTGGAAGTTGAAATTACCGCCTAAGGCACGATTTTTCCTTTGGCGTGCATTAAAAAATGTTATTCCATGCCGAGCTATTCTTGCACGTCTACATGTGATATCCTCAGGTGTATGTATTCGATGTTTGAGAGCTGATGACGATTTGGTGCATCGTTGTGGTCTTGTAAGTTTGCACGACGGGTTTGGAAGTGTTCCCCTTTCTATTAACTAGTTGAGACACAACAGGTATGTTCTTTCATGGATCTTTTTACCATGTTCATACCACTTTCCAGGATGAGGATTTATGTTTATTCACGGTGATAGCTTGATAATTTGGGCTGAGAGAAACAAGAGTCTCCATGGAGGCGTAATAAGAGACCATTTTGCAGTTTATGACACATCACTAGCCTTTTATAAGGATTTTGTTGATTTATGTCCATCTCCTAAGTTACCTCGCCATGTTGCTAGCTACTTCTTGTTGGAAACCTATTGATGGTAACTTACTGAGACTAAATGTTGATGAGGCATGTTATGTGGCTGATAGAAAGATGGGGCTAGGAGTAGTAGTCTGAAATTCCAAAGGGAAATTAATGGGTGCCATGGCTAAACCGGTAATTGGTTGTCTTTCCCTTAATGCTTTTGAAGCCTTGGCTATGATTGCAGGTTGTCAAATGGCAATAGATGCATGATTCACAAAGCTGATTATTGAAAGTGATTGCTTGGAGGTGATTAACGTCGTAAACCGAACTGAATTTGACATGAGCATGGAAGAAGAGTCAATAGAGGAGCTGAAAGAGTTACTCCGTCGTTTTGTATTTGTATCCTTGCAACACCAACCTCGTACATGTAATTTTGTGGCTTACCAATTAGTCAAATTTACTTTATCTTGTAATGAGATATGTTATTGGATGGAATAGGGGCTTAGCTCACTTTTACCTTCAGGATGATTTGCGTTCTTTACATTCTATTGATGAATAAAGTTTTTAGAAATTTAGTTATATACCCAATCTTAGACATATTTTTATAAAAAAACCCTATACTTTAAAAACTATAACTACACCCAAAAAAACCCAAAAATTGGCAGTTGTCAATTTTTTCAATTTAATAGTTGTTTTTTAGTTTATTTGTGTGTGTTAAATACCTATATTGCCCTTGTATCATGGATTTGAGAGAGAAAAATCAGATTTGCCCATATCTGCCAAAAACCCACATCTGCAAAAAACCACATCTACTATAAAAACCAAATCTGCCAAAAAACCAAATCAGATTTATTTTCTCCTTTTTTGTTGGTGCTTTCTCTGGTGTTGGAGCAAGATGAGCTTCCATTGAAGCTCAATCTCAGGTCCAACTATATTTTGCATCTTTAATCTACAATTTTCAATATTTCACATTCGATTTCTTGTTTTAAAATCGTGCTTCTATTGTTTTTTTCTTCGGATTGTTCAAGACCTCGAGCGAACCTTGATCAAATGTTTTTAGCTATACTCCTCATCTTCGAGCTCTACTCCTCTTCGCCACGTCATCGTCGTCGTCGTTGTCATCATAATTGTTGTCGTTGTTGTTTGGTTTGGATTTGAGATTTTTGATTTTTTGCTTCAATTATGTGTTTCTCTTCGGATTTTAGTTGATTTTCAAAATTTATTTTAAGATTTGATGATCGATTTATTGTTGATTACTATTTCAGTTATGGGTCTTATTTTTGTTTAACAATATACTTCTATGACAGAATATTAACAATGTACTTCTATTACAGAATATTAACAACGTACTTCTATGACATAATAATATTAACAATTTAGGCTCAACTTGTTTTTAGTTGGTCTGGTTTGTTCTTTCTTCATCTTTTCTTTGTTGGACATGCATTAGAAATAGCAATATGACAATCATTAATCAACATGATAGTAAACTAGCAATATTATTACCTTAAACTGGAACATTACAAGGGTAGACATGCATTAGAAATAGGATGTCATATGAAACTAGCAGTGTTATTACCCTAGACTAGAACATTACAAGGGTAGAGATGTATTAGAAATATGATATCATAGGAAACTAGCAGTGTTATTACCCTAAACTGGAACATTACAGGGGGTAGACATGCATTAGAAATAGGATTTCATAGGAAACTAGCAGTGTTATTACTCTAGACTGGAACATTACAGCAATTAATCAACATGATAGTAAACTAGCAACGTTATTACCCTAGACTGGAACATTACAGCCGTTAATCAACATGACAGTAAACTAGCAATGTTATTACCTTAGACTGGAACATTACAAAGGTATACATGTATTAAAAATATGATGTCATATGAAACTGGAAGTGTTATTACCCTAGACTGGAACATTACATGGATAGACATACATTAGAAATAGGATGTCATAGGAAAATAGCAGTGTTATTACCCTAGACTGAAACATTACAGTCATTAATCAACATAACAACAAACTAGCAGTGTTATTACCCTAGACTGAAACATTACAACTATTAATCAACATGACAGTAAATGTGTGGAATATTACAGTCATTAATCAACATAACACATTAATGAAGCCATGGTGTGTTTCTAAAGTGCATTCTATGTGGGGGTTTTTTTTAAAAAAAAATTTCAACCCTTATTTTGGGTATATTAGTGAAGCTCCCTAACGTCATTAGCTTTTGGCCTTTAATAATTTAAAAAAAAAAATCTTCAAATGCCTTGAAGAATATCAGAAATCTTAGTCAAAAACAAAAAGAGAGAAAATCTCGGTAATCATTTGGACCACTACATCCCACTTCACAACAAAACAGGGCCAAGGAAATCCAAGTTGAACTCGGCTTACTGGGCCTTTAGGCCCAAGCCCATCATCAACTCAAACTTTGGTACTCTTATGTCTTGTCTAAGAAGGTGATCAAAGCTCAACTATCTGAAAGTGCAAAATTTGCCACCTGAACTTGGAGAAGGTTTTGAAAACTTGATCTCAGTTCTTCCCACTTCCTTTTCCAAAGCATGAAGAGAAGAAGAACATGAATCCAAATGGTCCAAATCTTGTATTTTTACTGAATAAAAGTCTCACCTTGAACCAACTAAAACAAATCCATGCACCCATTATCACCAATGGCCTTAACGACCTTCAGAGCCTCTTGCTCCGCCATGTCCTCCACTCAAATTTCACTTACTCTAGAACTATAGCTCAGTATGTGCACCAAATCCTTCACAATTTGCAAAACCCAGATGACTTTTCATGGGGTTGTGCCATTCGTTTCTTCTCTCTGCATTTCCAGTACAAAACGGCTTTGTCTCTTTACGTTCAAATCAAAAGGCTAGGACTGTGCCCAACTAGTTTTGCTGTGTCCTCAGCTCTAAGGGCATGTGCTAGGATTGTACATAAGGTGTGCGGGACTTCAATCCATGCCCAGGTTCATAAGTATGGGTTTTGCGGCTGTGTTTATGTACAAACTGCCCTTGTGGACTTGTATTCTAAACTGGGTGACATGGAAACTGCACGGAAGGTGTTTGATGGAATGACAGAGAAGAATGTGGTTTCTTGGAATTCTATCTTATCTGGGTATTTGAAAGCTGGGAATATGGAAGAGGCTCAGGTGGTGTTTGATGAGATTCCGAATAAGGATGTTGTGTCTTGGAATTCAATGGTTTCGGGGTATGCAAGAATAGGAAATATGGACAAGGCGTTTTTCTTGTTTCAACAAATTCCAGAGAGGAGTTCAGCATCTTGGAATGCAATGATTAGTGGTTTTGCGGATTGTGGAAGAATGGAATCGGCACGAAGCATTTTTGATTCCATGCCATTAAGAAATAAAGTTTCTTGGATTGCCATGATTAGCGGGTACTCAAAATGCGGCAATGTTGAGTCTGCTCGTCAACTCTTTGATCAGATGAGTGAGAAAGACGTGCTTTCTTTAATGCCATGATAGCTTGCTATGCGCAAAATAGTCAACCAAAGGATGCCCTTGAGCTGTTCAACCAGATACTTAAACGGAAGGTGAATATTCAACCAAATGAGATGACTTTGGCGAGTGTTATATCTGCTAGTTCACAACTGGGAGATTTGAAATTTGGGTTATGGATTGAGACGTATATGAGTAAGGATGGAATTGAATTAGATGATCATTTGGCTACTGCTTTACTTGACTTGTACACAAAATGTGGAGACATTGAAAGGGCATATAAGTTGTTTCATGGCTTGAAAAAGAGAGATGTAGTTGCTTATTCAGCGATGATCTTGGGTTGCGGCATAAATGGTAAGGCAGTTGATGCAACCAAGATGTTTGAGGAGATGGTAAGCGCCCAAATTTGCCCAAATTCGGTCACATACACTGGGCTACTAACTGCCTATAACCATGCTGGTTTGGTTGAAGAAGGCTACCGATGCTTTAATTCAATGAATGACCATGGAGTTGTGCCTTCAGGCGATCATTATGGGATCATGGTCGACCTTTTAGGCAGGGCAGGACAGTTCGATAAAGCACTTGAGCTAATAAGGAGCATGCCGATGCAACCTCAAGCTGGGGTGTGGGGAGCCTTGCTTCTTGCTTGCTCATTACACAATAATGTTGAGCTTGGAGAGATTGCCGCTCGGAATTGCTTTAAATTGGAGCCTGATAAAAGCGGTTATTATGCTCTTCTTGCCAACATTTATGCTTCTGCTGAGAGATGGGACGACGCGAGGAGATTGAGAAAGGTTATGGAGAAGAAAGGATTCACCAAGATTCCTGGGTGTAGCTGGATGCAATCAATTTGAATTGTTTTACAATTACAAGCTCAGAAGTACAACATGTGCAATAGTTGGGCAGAAAAAGTTAGAATTCCTGTAGAAAACCAGATGAATTCTGTGGACTGTCCTCAGCTGGCAAAGACTTTTCTCGTAGGTCTCCTCTTTTCATTCTTCAATTCTTTACCTAGCAAGGTACACAAGTAAGATTTTCTTGATCTTCAGCTAACTCCTTGGTTGAGTTTATGTAACAGTAATAATTGTTATTTTAAATCACTAAAGAAACTGTTTAAAAACAGGAATATTTTAGACCATCTCCATTTATTGTGGTTGTGTTGCAGCATTTGCTTTGTGCTCCATGGAATCGAAGCTGAAACTCTTAGAAGTATGAGGACTCATTTGGTATTCCCAGATTTGAGGCCGTTTTGTTTGGGCCTTAAAGAAAAGGCTTCCAAACTCTGTATATTTAAATATTTTAAACATGTTTCTTAAATAATAATAAAAACATGTAATCCTATACAGTATTTTATGATTTCGACAAGTTGGCCAAACTAAGGAGAAAGCAATCTGTGAATCATTGCTAACTTTAGATCTCTTTAATAGCAACTCCACCCATTTGCCCTTAGCCATGGTGAAGGGAGCTAAGCTACTATTTATGTGAATAGTAGTTGCTTTGCAAATAATATTTTCCGTTTCCACCCGTTGTCATGGCAAAGGGCACTATTCATTTTTTTTATTTTTTTCACAAATTTTTTTACCTCAATAATTAATTTGGATAATATTTTCGGATAAGATTTTCAGGTTCTTACATGTCAATACTATTCATATCTCATAATCGGATAAAATTTTCAATTTCAAATTTCATATAAATTTTTTAAAAAATTGGCTGGTATTTATAGAAAAAAAATTCATTAATTTATGGGTATTTAAAAAAAAATTTGAATTTTTCCAGTATTTTATTGCAAAAAAATTGGATGTCGTTGGATTGGAGGAAAAAATCATATCGGAGAGCCCAGACGACGCCATGTGACAATAGAAAAAAATTAAATGAGTGGTGACGCCACCAGCATCAAGAACAACCCTCGTTTTGGATATTGGTGAACTAGCCTTCGGCTAGCCCGAGTTGCGTGGGACCCACTCCAGCCCTTGCTTGGGCTCATCAACTGGAAACAAATTTTTTGTTTTTTTTCCCCAACCCGAGGCTCAGTGGCCTTGCTGGAATCGCTCTAATGGCATGTTTATTAATTCACAATCGAAATCAAAATAAGAGTTAAATTCCGATTACGAATTACTCATGCTTATTAAACTAATTAGATGACCCATTATTACCTAATGGATAAAATGTCCCACTCCAATACGTTATAACGACTTATTTTCAGGTGTTTTTGTCAAAGCCTAAAAATTTGATTTTGTGCATCATGTTTTAAATCTTGAAGTCACCGTCTTTTAGCCTAATTGGCTCGGTACAATCTGGAAGGTAGTGTTCCCTTCTAATTGGATGGACGGTTTGTCAATTTCTACGACAATATTTATTATTTTATTTACATCTTGTGCGCATGTACTCGTGAAAGCAATTTAATTAGGCATATTAGAGCAGTGAAATTCCATTTGCACCCCACCAATTACTTATTCTGGTGCAGGATGGTGGACGCATTATTTTCGTCAATTATTCTAATTTAGACCTGTAAATGAGTCGGATATGAATTAGATCATTCAAATTTGTTTGAATAATTTAACGAATTAACAAATTATGTCACAAGATCTATCTTCTATTAATGACATCAAATTCATATGAAAATCCGATCCATTAACAACTCTATCCTAACATACAAGTGGAGCAACCAGACAACTTGATATATTTATATTCTCTCACATGTCATGGCCAAAGAGAAAGGGACCTTGGCACACCTACACCATTCCTCACGCTTCAACACCTCCGTCCGCAACCTTAAATACACCCTCAATTCAATTGGCACAAGGCAGAAGAATCTTTAATAATATTCTCTCATGGTTTGGCAAAAAAAAAAAAACAAAAAAGAAGCAAGACCTCAAGGGCATTTTTGACATTACAAACCTACCAATAAAAAATAGTGATGTTGACTGAGAATAAAAAAAAGCAGTTATTACACTGTGCAGCACAAAGAACCTTTCCCTTCCCTCTCAAGCAAAACCCACCAACTTCCTTTACCCCCCTCAACTTCCATTTTCCATCTGAGTTTCTTCTCCTCTCAAATCTCAAAGCTTCCAAAACCCAATAAACAAACAACCCATATTCAAACTTTTATTTTCTTCCCAAATCTTAATCAACCCACTATTTATACTTTGATTTTACAACTAGATATTTATTTACATGTCAGAGAGGGGTCACCGGCGACGATCTCAGGCGACCAGAGGCCGGAAAGTAAGGACGCCGAACCCCTCGCCGTCGCCGCACCGACCGACGAGCTCTCAACCTCGGCGATCGCCCAGGCAGCACCACCATCACCACCACTCTAAGCCTATCAAGATTCTCAAGCGATGCTCTTCCGAGCCCATATTTTTCTGCTCGTCGGCTGGTAGCGATTTTGGGGAGGAGGGTTTTCGTGTTCGAGACCTGGGGTCGGATCCGGAGGGTGTTCTGTTCCGGCCTCAGACTTGTACGGACATCTTTGCTTCGTCTCCTTCGTTGATGATGCCCTTCTCCCCCAAGAAGCACGAGGTACGACGGTCAAAATGGCACACAGTTTTGTTTTGGCCTTTTCATTTTCATTTATTTATTTATTTTATTTTTATGTTTTTCGGAAGGGGATTTTTGGGTTTTGAATTGGGTTGAATTGTAGGGACCTTTTTTTTTCAATAATGATTTTCATTTACTGTTTAGAATATTTTGATAGTTCAAAATCATCTACATGACCTGCTTGTACTTCTCTCTGTTCATTTGAAGTTGAAACTAAAATGGATTAATCTTAATAAATTAGTATGAACTTAGGGAGCTGAGATGTGGTAGATTTGGCCATACAGGGATACATGAAAGATGCAAAGGTGGTTTTGAATGTGTCCGTTGAAGGAAGCCCGGGACCGGTTCGAGCCATGGTTAAGCTGAGATCTACAGTGGACGAGACAATCAAGCTTGTTGTTGACAAGTATAGCAAAGAAGGTCGAACTCCCAAGCTTGATAAGGATGAGGCATTGTCATTTGAGTTGCATCAGTCCTATTTCAGCCTTCAAAGTAAGTGAAAAAAGTTCGATTTTTTTGTTCAAATTTAGTCTGTTTAACAACGTAATTGCATTAGAAATTGAAGTTTCTCTTTGGTGAGCTTCTTGTTTTATCAGGTGAAAGTGTTTTTTTTTAATGTTGGACTGATTCATAACAAATCACCATTTACTTGACAGATGCAATGAGAAGAAGTTTGTGTACTGACCAGTGTTTGATTTTGTTCTTTCCGAACTAGGATTACAATTTTTGTTGATCACTAGTTTGATTGAATAGGTTTGGATAAATCAGAAGTAATTGGGGATTGTGGCAGCAGAAGCTTCTATCTTCGAAAAAACAGCAGCAATCACAGTAGCAACAATGGAGGATCAACTTCTTTCACCTCTGAAGCCGTTCCTGCGAGAGCAAACTCTCCTCCACCGTTGGCTCGCCCTGTCTTCTTACTCCCGAATTTTTTCGCTCGTAAACTTGGCAAAATCATCAGGAGGACGCATAAGCTTTGGAGAATCATAATCTGCATGAAATGAGCTGTACAAAGAACCCAAAAAAAAAAAAACCATTGCTCTAGAGTAACTCAAAATATTATTCATGTTGCTCAAGAAAAAGCCTCTAGATGCGGATGTCAACCGGACCACATCTATGCGATGCATTGTCGTCATTCTTTCTTCTTACCTTTTGAATTTGATTTATGTAATGCTGTAAAGATTCCCTTATTACAGGATTCACATGTATATAAATGAAGAACAAGAAAATACCAATTTTGTTCATTTTCTTTTTCTTCATTAATTACAACGTACAATTGCTTATTTATGTGCCCTGAATCTGTTAAATTTCATGGAAACGGGTCAGCGATCCACTACTAACAACACCGATATTGTCCCAAACTTAACCACCTACAAAGCCTAGTGGATATGATGGTTTTATCACAAAAAGCTTCAGTGATATTAGTAGTGGAACCATTCATTATATATTTTATTTTATTTTGTCAAGTTTCCGATGTGGAACTTACATTCTTCAACAGAATCTAGGATTTGCAAATTTACTCAATTTTCAAATTTGCTTCATGACTTTCTTTCTGTCAACTATTTGTATTTATCTAAGTCTCAATTGCTCTCATAGTTTCTTTAGGTTCGTTAAATCGATTTAGTAATTTCTCTAATGAATTCTGCAATTGTGTCTACATCCACAACTTAATATGTGCATATATACATATATGTATATTTTTTCGTTAATTAATTCAAAAGAGATTTAGACTTTCCTTTCTTCTTTTAAGAAACCAAAGTATTATGTGATCACAAACATGGTCTAGCCTAGTGGAAATGATCTTAAATTGCATATCAGTAATCTTAGGTTCGAATCCAAATGACATTTTGATAGTGTGTGGAAGAAAAATCTCCTCCTATAATGTCGGTTGTGTATATAAAAATAAAAGGGTGATCAGAATATAACATATGTTTTTTTTTTCCCTACATGGGCTGCCGAAAGAAATGTAAATTTGCGTGGCGTTAGTGTGAACCAAGAGAAAAAACTTTTGAGTTGTAATGTGGATGTCTTTATCTTATTCTTAACTTTTGACCATAAAAAGGGAGCTAGCACCGGCCAAGGAATGTTTGAGTTTCCACTACACCCTAATACTTAATACTTATGGTTGAAAATGTTCTGCCTCTTGCATATAATTTTGGTTTTGGTTCTGCTTCTTGTCAACTTTTAGTTATCATCTCTTTGGTAAATTCGTAAAAAAATCTTTCATTCTATTGAGTCATTTATCAAATAAGTTAGGAACATCTTTATAGGGCTCACTTTGCATTGTATTTCACTAATCCAAGCGTCTATTTTGGAGATATTCATTCAAAGATCATCTCTGCAAAAAAATCACTTGAATCTGATATCATTTGACTACTCAATTAAATTATTGAAATTTAAATGATTTCTTGAAGCACCGTATTCATTGATTTTGTTGGTCTTAATTAGATGTCTTAATTATTTTCAATTATCATGATTTTTTGTAAAGATGATCTCTGAATGAATATGTGAAAAATAAAGGGTTTGGATAGTTGAATTTTTTTAATCTTCGGGAACCTTAATGGGTGTCCCTCAAATAAAATTATTTAAAGAATTCCTATATATATAGTTATTTTCTCATTCGGATGCCATTATAAATAGGAAAGAAAGCATAAAAAAGTAGTAGAAAATACATGGCGTTTACACGACAATAACATCTGGACGTACGTATAGGAGAGAGTGATAATTTCATCCCATGAATTAGTCGACTTTACGGGTTGATTGTCAACTTTTGAGGTTTCCGCCATTCAAGGTAGGGACTCCAAAATGAAATTAAGCCAACAATAATATATTGAAAATTCTCTTAAAGGCAACCAAATATTTGTGTTCAGGCAAGCCATGGCTGTGCCTTCACGACAAGTCAACACCAGTGTTGTCCTGGCAAGTCTCCTCCTTCAACTAGAACACTCTAAAAGGTATTTTCCCATTACGGGCGCTTTTCGTTTGCTTCCACATCACGTGTCCCCAATTGATAGACAACAAGTCTTCGCCTAGTTAGGCTTCCTTATAGACAAAGGATTACCATGGAAATTGACAATAAAATGGAATCTCATACCAATCTTTAAGTCTTCATTCCAAACCAAATTATGCTTACTAATTGGTTACACGAACATGTAACTTTGGAAAGGAAAATAGAGGTACTACTACAATTACGTAACACTTTTTTTTGGAAAATACTACTACATTTACGTAACACTTTTTTAACAGAGACGATACACAATGTAATATATAAATGTGATTTCTCCAACATTTCTCGTAACTGTGTAACGTATGCGTCATCTTCTAGTTAACTAATCAGGGTGTTGTATCAACTCTCTGCTAGAGTAGAAAGAAACCCACAAATGTGGTCCCACGTAGATGAGTTTAACCAGTTGAGAAAATAGAAAAAGTTTTACTCATTTCCTTTATTAACAGTTGGAACCAGTGGCATGCAGCAGCCTAACCGTCGTAATAAAGTAAAAGTCCAGGTACCTTTTGAAGATACGTTACTTCTGGGAAGCTTCTTGCTTTCTTCTTTTTATCTGCAGCATATCGAAAACCTTGGACGGAAGTCTCTCTGTACTGTACCTCTCTACATTTGTCCACAGACTCGACAGCACTCAGCAGCTCAACTGTTCAACATATTATGACAAACCCCGACTCTCATCTCTCTCACTCTCATTTTCTCACACAAGCAATTCCACAAACACCTTCCCTACATTCTTCATTCTCGCGTTCTCGCAACCACAAACCATGATTCAACGATCACACCATTACCGGCGAAACCACCTCCACGCTGTTCCTCCGGCGACCTCCGGGAGGGGGCTAGCGCTTCATACGTTTCCTCCGGAGAGTCGCACCGGCGAGCTGGTTCGCAGGCGCGGCGGCCTCATCTCCGTCCCCATGAAGCTTTGGCAGCCGCCGGAGACCCACCGCCGGATGACGAAGCTCCTTCTAAACGTGACGATCGAGAGGAGCTTAGGGCCTGTGCAGGTGGTAATGTCGCCGGAGAACACCGTCAGCGATTTGATCAAGGCGGCCGTAGAGATTTACGTGAGGGAGAAGAGAAGGCCTTTGGTGAAGGAGACCGATCCGCACCGTTTCGAGCTTCACTACTCGCAGTTCAGCTTGGAGAGTAAGCAGGCACTTTGGTTGCTATGACGTGGCGTGCTATGAATGGTTGTTGTATTCAAGGCCTGTAATTAAATACTTTTTAATGTGTGTGCAGGTTTGAAGGGAGATGAGAAGTTGATCAAGTTGGGGTCTAGGAATTTCTTTTTGTGCAGCTCAAAGTCAAAGCCCTCTGCCAATCATTCCAATTGCTGCGGGGAGGCAAAGAAGGCAACCAGGAATTCTCCATTTCCTTGGGCAAAGTTTATGGATTTCTTGCTGTAAATTGATGTTGCCTTTTCATGATGTATTTCATCAATCATGCATGTTTCTATAACAAGTTTTCTCTCAAGTGAAATGTTGTGGTTTAGATGTGGAATTTTTTTTAACAAGCCGTTTGGTTAACATATTGTTATGATATCACATATGGGTCCTCCTTAACACTTCATACCTCTTCTAACATTGGAAAGAGAGTATTTCTAAATGGTTATTAGTCTATTCCTAATCTACTCTTAGCAAGCATCAAATTTGTGACGACGTCTAATGGGTCATACTAGATTGGACTATTTCAATTGAATTTGACAAGTATATAAGTTGTTGTTTGACATGTTAAGATTGGACAATAATTCAACATATTGTGTCTTATAAGTCTAATATAAACGGATATGACTCCATAAAGACTTGTTTGGACTTGATTCCAATTCAGTCCAAACCAAAGCCACCAAACGAGGCCAAAGTTTGTCATGATGTTTGATCTCCAGTTATACTTTTTTTTTTCCTTTCTCAATATTAGAATAGGTCATCCGTTCGAATTCTCTCTCCTCCATTAAATTAGAAAAAGTTTGGATTTTGAATGTTCGGTCTTACATGCATAAGACTGGGCTAGCCTTCGGCAGCCTTCATGGGCTTTTTAATTTTGTTAGGTGGATCTCGGTATGCTAATGTTTGATTTGATGTTGGGCCTATTTGACTAGCTCTTACTTGCACAAGTATTGGGCTTATGTAATTTTTTTTTTGTTTCTTTCTTTGGTCCAATGCTAGTATTTACTTATTTATTTTTTCTTAAAACATGTGAATTAAGGGGTTGTCATTTGGCACACGGACCCACGGGCCGTTGAGGGCCCACCCAACCGATTAATAAAATACAAATTTATAAGACCAATTAATAAAAATCATGATACAGCCTGTTAGTTAGTGGGCTAGGCTTGAATTCGGGTGTTTAAAGTCTGACCTAGATTATAAGCCCAACCTAGCCCGTTTGAGCCCATAAAAGCCTAGCTCGCAAGTTTGAAGTTTATCGAATTTCAGCCTTTAATAACAAAAATGTTTTTATCATCTCAATCGCATACACAAAGTTGATTTTCCTACAACTTTCATATATACTGTCATTCCCGCCGTTAGTAAATATGTTAAACCATTAATGTGGCAATAAATGTTCTACGTAGATCCACTCATATGGTGCCACGTAGTCTGACAATATTATTAATTAAATCAATAAGAAAATATTATGGCTTTTTATCACAAAACGTCCTTGACATTTGTGAAACTATCAAATTGCATTCTTAAAGTTTTTTTGTATCACTCATGGTCCCTAACGTTAATATAAGTGCTCTTAAATAGTTCATCTATAAAAAAACTTAAATTCAGGGATATAATCGTCAAATCAATTCAAAATTAGAATATATATATATATATATATATATATATATATATTCTCTCTCTCTCTCTCTCTCTCTCTCTCTCTCTCTCATCTTTTTGAACTTCCTGGCTGTAGCTGCTCTGCAACACCACATTGTCTTGCTCAGAATAATTTGAACCATTTGAGGGCCACTTTTATTGGTAAGTTTCGGTTTTCTAATAACTATGTATAGTTTTGAGCTTTTTTTTTCTCTTTCTGAAAGATCAAATTTTTGGGGGTATAAAACAATTTGAATTCATGCTTGTTGCTGGGTTTCTTTTATTTTTCTCATTTCCTTCCTAAATTGTAGCCCATGACATGTCTCTTTTGTGGAGTAGTTATTCATTGTTAGTCCATGACAAATTTTATTTTTTTTTCTTTTGCTGTTTGATTAAAAGTTTTATAAGGACAAAAGTTGAATTGCAACAAATATTTGATTAAAAGTTGTTTTTTTCTTTTGCTGTTTGTTTGGCTGAAGGCTACATAAGCTGGAATACTTCTTGTGTTTCCTTAAAAACGGCAATGAAGCAATCAAATAACATATGGATTTGACGCCAACAGTGCCCGTGTGGAGATTGGAAGTGTTACATTCAGTATGAAGGAGATGATCTGGGCTCGGTAAGTTCTCAGCATGTAAAGAGTAAGACAACTCCATCTTCGTCATCATCAGAAGCTGTCTTCTTCACTCCTTATGTTGGTCAAATTTTTAAACTGATGATGATGCTTTTGAATACTACAGCAATTTTGCTTGGAAGAAAGTGTTTTCAATTAGAAAAGCACGCTCAACCAAAAGCCAAAACTTTGGGATTTATAGACGAGATTTTGTTTGTTATCGGTCAGGATTTAATCAACCAAGAAAAAAGGCCAACGTGGAGCATCCTAGGGAGAGAAAATCAGTACGATGCGGATGCGATGCAAAGTTGTATTTGACAAAGGAAATTATAAAAAATATATTTTATAATTTTGAATTGATTTGATAATTATATTCCTGTATTTAATAGGTTTTTAATAAATGGACTATTTAAGAGCACCTATATTAACGTTATGGACTATAAGTGATATAAAAAAACTTTAAAAGTGTAATCTGATAGTTTCATAAATGTCAAGACGTTTTGTGATAAAAAGCCAAATATTATTAATGAATTAAATAAATAAATAAATATCCCATACAGACCCACTCATATAATGCCACCTAAACCTGGCCCACAAGCCCCAAATGGAGATTATCGTTTTTTGGTTTATTAAGGAAAAAAAAAAACAAAAGGTGGAAAAAAACCAAAATGGCATTAATCGTTCATCCTCGGGGCACCGCGTTGGCTTGAAAGACTTGACTACCATTCTCGATTCTCCTCCGACCGTCCCCAAAAAAAAATAATAATAAACGAAAGGGAAACTGCTCCGATCCTTTCCGTGCAGCCGCAGCAAAACGCTAAAGACCCAGCCGCGCGAACTGCGCTCACGCACCTCTGTTAGCACATCTCATTCTGGGGGCTGCTATCTGCGCACGTAGAATCGAACACACACACACACACACACGCACACAGAAGAGAGAAAGAGAGATTAAGTCAGTAGTGTGAGAGGAAGAGGAGGAAGAGCATGGAAGATCTCTACGTTTGGCTCATCTCCTTCTTCTTCCTCATAGCCTTACTTGCCCTGGTTGTTTTCCAGGTCAATCCCTAAAACCCCTTTTCATTGTTATTTAACTTTTTTTAAAATTATTATTCAATTTGACATGCATTATAATGAGCTCCTTTTCAATTTCAATTTCAATTTTATGGCTTAAAAGAAAGCAATCAAACAAACGAAAAAAGTTCACTTCTTGCTCGCCAAAATGGCACTTTTAGTTTAAAAAGTCTATTTATGTGTCACAGTGTGTGTGTGTGTGTGTTTTGACAATAATTTCTATGTTGGTGATACAAGAATAAAAGAATTAGGTACATTACTGGCAAATGCTAATAGAAAACATAGTGCAACTTGGAAGCTCATAGATTTAATGAAAATGCATTTTCCCTTTTGAGTAAGTTTTGTGTGTGTGTGCATTTTGTAATATAACATATGGGTTTCTCTACAAATTTAAAGTTCAACCGTGGATTCCTATGGCTTATAGCTTAGCTTAACTAGATATGATCCAAATGCATTTGTTCCTTCTATGGGCTTCTAATCTCTCTTATGGCTACTTACATTTGGTAGATTCTTAAAATCCTTTCTTTTTCTTTCTTGTTCGCTTACTTTGTCATTATTTCATAATGGGAGTTCAGTAAGTCTATCCCTTAGTTTATTTTTCTTTCTTATGTTTTCTAGAATGGAGTTTTTCGAGTCAAATGGATGTTTATTTAGTCCTTTTTCGTGGCGATTGGAATTGTCTTCCAATCCCAATGTTAAGTTGAAGCCGAAACCAAAGTACCATCATGAAGGAGTTCTGCTGGAAGAATTTCCTGGAGACTACAAACAAATGAAATATCAGAAAAATTTGCCTCATAGTTTCTATTTTCGATCAAGAGAAAATGGAGACATATTTGATTCAGTTATATATTCTTTTTTCCACATGAAACCTGAAAAGTGGTTGTTACCCGTTACCTTGGTAGCACCAAGTTAGGATTTTCTGGTGTTACCTTTATTTTTCTTCAGTTTTGTTAGACTTGGTTTGGCAACCCCCATACCCAATTATTGTAGCTTGTTGAGGTGCTTAAGCACCAATCATCTTGTATCTGTGATGGCAATGCTAATGGCAGTAAGAGCAACTGTTTTAATGTTGAAATGGCTGGTGTTAAGAGTATGTTAGGGCGTAGATGTCTCTTTTAAAATGTTAAGGCATAGATATAACTATTATGTATAATCGTATAGTATCTGATTGGCATAATATTATTTCTACTGTTATACTTTTAAGGGATATGAAATTTACCATTTCAATTGTTGCAGCTGATGTGTCTAGCGGATCTAGAGTTTGATTATATCAACCCTTATGACTCTTCAAACCGGATAAACAGAGTGATTCTGCCTGAGTATATTGCAGAAGGAGTTCTAGGTGCCTTCTTTCTTCTAACAGGGCATTGGTGCATGTCACTGTTTTGTGGTCCATACCTCTACTATAATGTGAAACTGTAAGTTCTCTTACATTCCATATAATGCTGATGCAATGCATTATGATTACTTTGAACCTTGAAGTAAAGAGAAGAAAAAGATGAAGCTAGGATTACCAAAATAAAGACATATGCAAAAATAAGAATAGACAAGAAATCAAACAAATAGGGAAAAGTGATTCTTGAGATGAAAGACAAGATAAACACTAAGAATCTAGAGTTAAGTTGGGGAAGAGAGCAGAAAAGAAAGGAGGGAGGAGGATTGGGGATGGGAAGGACAGCTTTATCATAATTTTAAAATTATTTACAATTACCATCTCTGCCGAATAATTAATGTTTGAGCCCTCATGTAGTTTTGTTCCGACTTGTAGACACAAAAACACAACATTTAGATAAGTATTAGAACGCTTCTTCAAGGCTTCAGACAGTGTCACTGATTTTTGGATGTACATGGAAATGTAGGTTCCACACATGCTGGCTGATGATACTTAAACCCAAGTGCCATGGATAATTTTATGATATAGCTGTAATTTCTAGACAAATTTATGCTTTAATGCAGTGATCGTCTCTTTGGTGTTGTGAGCTACTGAATGTGCTATCTGTTTAGTTTTATGTTCTGACTAAGCATCCTCTTTTTTTGATTAGGTATATGAGAAAGCAGCACCTGGTAGATGTTACTGAGATATTCAATATGCTTCACAAAGAAAAGAAGATCCGGCTTTTCAAACTCTTCTATCTTGTTTTCCTCCTGTTTCTCTCGATATTCTGGTACATGGCTCAGAAAGTTGCACTTCTTCTTTCAACTGTTCTTTTTCTGTATGTTCAATACTGCTTAGTTGCATTATCTTTTCACACATTTTTTGTAGGATGATTCTAACTGCATTGGAAGACCATGAATAATGAGGGACAACGGCTGCGTTAACGGATTGTCTGAATGGTTGCCGCTAATTGCTGCTCCTTATCAAGATTGTTGCCACCAAATTATGACTGATGTAGTTTGTGGGAGATGGGTCAAGGGTTGTATGATTGTGTGGGATGGTAAATTCGTCGGTATATTTCTGTGACATTTTTTCAAACTTCTGTTATAGCTGTAGTTTAAGGGATTTAGGGTTGTGTTTTCATAGATTGGCAGGTTCAAGCAAATCTAAACTCGTGGGATAATATTTCGTGATTCAGTATTCAGACATTTTGCTGTCTCAAATATAATTCGGTGTTAATGAACAATGGATACCTGCATGCATTGCAAGCTCCCTTTGGTTTTTTTAGTCTAGCTTAACTTCTGTTTTCTTTATTAATCCACATAATCATGATATAAGCTTCCGATTGCACAGCAATTTAGTGACGAGTCCCTCTTTAAATGTGTAAGTAAGATCAAATTCACTTTTAGAAATAAACCTCAATTTTTATAATTTAGCCATGGCACTGGTTGATGTGGCTAAACTGGCAAAACAGGCATGGCTTGCATTCACCAAGGCCTCTTTAGCAGCCATGGTTATGACATGATTGGCGATTGAGACGGAGGGGATGATTGATAATTCATCAAGTTCATACACGATTTTTTGAGTTTTATAATTTGATGTGTAAATTTTAAACCACCAAATTAAAATTTACAAATTTATAAATAAACCCAATTCTAGACATGTATTTATAAAAAAACCCAAGTACTATTTAAACATAGAAACACACCCAAAATCAACCCCAAAGTCAACTTTTTGGGTGTGTTTATAAATGAATTTTGAGTGTGTGTAATGATGGGTTTTGGGTGTGTTTATATGTTTAAATAGTACTTGGGTTTTTTTATAATTTCAACTCCCATTTTGGGTGTTTTATGAAACTCTCATTAAAATTTTGGTTATGACTCTGGTTATGCAGTTTCTATTTTATTTTTGGTAGATTACATCATTATCAAATTGGGTCTGGAAAAAAAAAACGAAGAAGAAGAAAGAAACAAATAATTTGAAGTTGTAACAGGGAAGCCTGGGCAATTGTTGTGGCTAGGATTATAAAAAATTTAGGACATGTTTACGTATCAGTAATAGAGAAATTAAGGAATCAAAGAATTTAGGAATTGGAGAACTGTATGGGAAGAATCATTCCCATTAAGCTGTTTACTAAACATATGGAATTAGTAATGGAATAGGATTGATTCTCATTGTTATTGTTTACTAATTTGCATGAATCAGAATCCAAATTAATTTTAGAATTATGGTAAAGTGATAAGGGTATTTTTGGAAGTTATTAAGAGAAAACATGAATGGGAATCGTATCGATTACTCCCTACTAGTTAATCTGATTCCTAGTTTTGAGGGAATGTGATTACGGATTTTGAGGTGGGATTCACTTATTTTTTCATTCATGATTGCAAATAAACGCATGAGAAGACAGGAATGGAAATCATTCCCTTTCCTTCCATACCCATTACTGATACGTAAACATGCCCTTATAGTAATCGCACACCCTGGGATTCGAATCAACGGCAACAAAGTTTTAAGGGCATCGAGCGCTACCAAGTGAGCTAGACTGGCTGCTGTTGATTAAGTACCGGATTATTATTTTTTATAGAGTCCTACATCGGGAAAGTATAATAGTAATTTACACTTTAAATATAAGGGTTTCATTGATAATAGCACCAAGGCCTTTAGGATAAAACCCCACACCTATAATAATCAAAAAGAAATATATTGGATTTAGGTTGTTAAGTTGGGGACTATATCGGTGCTAGTGGGTGAACCTATGTGGGATTTGGTACTAGCATTGCATAGTGCCGGTAGGGTAATCCTACGATGGTTCGGTACCAACACGCATTAGTGTGAATGGTGGTCCTATGCATTGGTTCAGTGTACCAATACGCATAAAATGGAGGCCCACTGCTAATAGCACCGAGGCCTTTTGTAAATTTTTTATTCGTCCGCATCTTTTCATATTAAATTACATGTTTAATTTCTTTTTCAAATCTGGCCAAACAAAATGGAATTTTTAGTACACCGTTGAATTTAATTAAGAGACCCCAAAGACAAAAGGCAACAGTTGTGATTGCTTATGTACTCCTTCAAAGCCCAACATCTCCCACAATTTATGTTTATTCAAGCCACTGAAAGCAATTGGATCACATAACTACGATTTTTTACCCAAAAAAAAAAAAACCACAGTTTAACACACCCAAAATAAATTAGTGTTGAAGCAAAATTACATGCAATCAACTTAAAAGAAAAAAAAAACTTAAATAGCTAGGTTTCTATCATATTGATTAATGATTGTAATGTTCCTAGTTGATTAATGGCGAAACCCCGATAGACAATTTACATAAAATAAGTCTTAATTATGTACATTTCTAATTCATATTTACCCCTGTCTCCTGTGCTTTCCAACTTATCTCAAATTACCACTTGTGTTTGCAAACGGCTCTAAAGTTTCACATCCTATTTAAAATGTCTACCGTAATGTTCTCAAGGTAATAACACTTAGTTTCCTTGACATCCTATTTCTAAGGTAATAACGTAGTTTTATGAAGTCCTATTTCTAATGCATGTTACCCATTGTTCATCCCCCAAAATTCCGTAACCCATCCTTTATTGTTATTCTCATCCACCAATTTGGCAATCATCAAAGTCATTTCTCCTCACGGCGACATGGGTATCAAAAGAACCAACGACGTTGTCCTCTACCATCCTCACACCTCATCCGCTACCAACCGCCCGATCGCCAAAAAAATCAAGAAATTGGCGATTTTACCCAAAATCTCCATCGCTCGTTCGAGCACCATTTGCTTGATTTAAGTATGGTTTTTCAACCTCTCTTTCTTGAGTTGTGTTGGTTATGAGAAATTTCTGAGTTTTGGAGGGTAAATAAGCGATGAACAGTAACAAAGGGGATGAGTTGTTTAATTTTGGAAGGATGAACGAACGTCAGAATAAACTTCAAAAAAGGAAAAAGTAACGTGAGACGGTTTTTAAACGTTAGGTACTTTGAGTCGTTCAAACACAAGTGGTAATATGAGATAAGTTGGAAACACAGGGGGCATGTACATAATTAAACCTAAAAATAAAAACCCGTAATTAAGATTTAAATTTAGTAATGAAGGCTTAGCTGCAATCCTTTGGAGTGGTGATTGCTACTTTTATATTGTTTCATTTCTCATATTAATTGTTATACTTTTGTTCAGTGGATGTGTTTGATGGTCTGGAAGTAGATATGGGTTTTTTTTTTAAAAAAATTTAATTTTATTTAAAAAAAGTTTAGGTGGAGATTGGCTACTCCCATCACTAGCGCCAAAACAGACCCACAATCTCGAATCGGAAGGACTTACGACTAATTTATCAGTTGGGTTTTCAACTCTTAATTTTATTTTTCTTAGTTTTTTGTGTCAATTTTTTGCTTAATTATATATGTAATTTGTAACAGTTTGACAATGTTATATTTATTCTAATGGTCAACAGTAGATGTATGAATGCAAATAAAATTATCTGGAATAAAAAAAAACTCTTTTAAAAAGAAATAAAATAAATTATTTATTAATAAACAAAAGAAATTAAATAAAATAGAAGAGAGACTGCGCTAAATACACTTTGAGAGGGTGACCACAACCGAAACCCCGATAGACAGATAAAAGCTCCACCGACCTCTGCATCAGAGGTATGTATGCAAATGTTAACATCTTCAAGTTCAAAATTCGATCTTGTTCGTTGCTTCTCCATGGTTTGCCTTTTGATTCTACCATCTATTTGGGCAATTTAAATATTTTTATTTAACTTTTTTGCTTCTTTTGGGACTTCTGGGTTCGCAGAAAGAGCTTGGAATCGTTGTTTTTCTGGGCGTGTAATTGTGTTTGTTCCTTATACTGAACGGGTTAATGGGTTTGAGCTAATTTGGGTTTATTTTGTTTCATATGCTGTTCATAACAATTTTTTGTGTTTTCGCCATAATCTCTATGATATTATATTTGCGTAAAAGAATTAGTTTAGGTACTGAATCCATCAAACACTGACTAAATATGTATAGGGTTTAACAGAGACTGCTATGTCATGTAATGGAACTATTTTCATTGCTTTGATTAATTCTTTCTTGTGACGCTTAGGACTAGAATTTATACCATTAAGCTTTGGCTTAAGCATATCGTCTCTCTCTTCCTTTGTATGCTAAGGCTTAGGATCATTATAATCGAAGTATCTTGGTCTCATCTCTTGGTTTTTGTTGCTTTTGTTGCAGTTCAGAATTTTTGAGGGTTTTGATACGAGATGGTGAACGCCACTAAAGGATTGTTCGTCTCTTGGTAAGATAATTGTGTGAACTTTCTGTTGTGCATTTCTTAATTTTATCAAAACAAGCATGGGTTTCGAGGATATTTGGTTGCGGTTCCTCCTCTCCTTCACATATTATAAAACTTTGTCAAAACATAATAATGAAAATATGAGAAGTTTAACATTTTGTATTGCTGATTGTCATTTGGTTTGACAGCTTTTCTCTTTTGAGTGTTAGTCTTGACCTTTTTTGTACTGGTAGCTCCAATGGAGGGTATGGTCTTCACAGGTTGACTATAATGTTTTTGAGTTGAAAGTGAGGCCTTGATTATGAAGCTTCTGGCTTGTGTAAATTCTATGATACAAAGAGCAATCCACCAAATAGATTTTGATTTATCCAGGCATTGATTGCCTGTTGACTTGATCCAGCAGTTCCTAAAAGAGTAGTTTGAGTTGCTTCTTTTTCCCTCGTCAAGCTCTCTTTGTTTCCGAAACCAACCATTTGTAATTCTCTTGTGCAGCGACATACCTATGGCGCAATTCATCATCAATTACAACAATACACTGCCCCCTTCACAGCAATTCATAATACATGTCTTGGATAGTACTCACCTGTTTGTGCAGCCCCATGCAGCTGAAATGATAAGAAGCGCCATTTCCGAATTTAGAGATCAGAATTCTTATGAGAAGCCTACTTGAATCCTTTTAGAGACCAAAATGGTCACATTGTATTTGTATCTTGGTTTTTTTGTGTCCATGTATCAAATCTCCCTTCCAGCTCTTTGTCAACTGTAGCTCTTATTTGAACACATTGAAGTGAGCCACAGAGCTTTTTGGAAAAAAATTGGTTGACGTTCTAAACTGGTTGTGCAAGGATAATGGGTTCTTTTCCTTTGCTTGCTTGTGTGAATCTATTGAGATTGGATGATTTAATTCTAAACCACCAAATTAAGATTTTGTCTGCTACTTACTGTTGTGCTCCTTGATGACTCTGGTTATTATAATGGAAAATGCAATTTCTGTTTTATTTTTGATAGACATCAACTTGGGTTCTGGAAAAAAAAAAAAAAAAAAACGAAGAAGAATAGAAGAAAAGATTCTAAAAAATATGTACTCATTTTCGCCAACCGCGGTGCTCGAACAGATGACCGAAACGTTAAAGGCCTTGAGCTCTGCCAACTGAGCTAGATATACCGTTATTATTCTTATTTATAGAGTCCCACATCGGGCTATATAATTATAATTTACACCTTAAATATAGGAGTGCTATTGCTAATAGCATCAAGGCCTTTGGAATAAAACCCTACACTTATAATAACCAAAAGGAAATCTATTGGATTTAGATAGCTAAGTTGAGGACAATATCAGTGTTAGTGGTTGGGCTTATGCAAGATCTGGTACTAGCATTGTATAGTCCAACACGCATAAAATAGAGGCCCACTTCTAATAGCACTGAGGCCTTTTGTCAAAAAATTATTCGCATTTCCGCATCTTTTCGTATTAAATTACATTTTTAATTTCTTTTTAAAATCTGGCAAAACAAAGAAAAAAGAAAGAGACAACCTCTACCCAGAAAAAAGAACAAGTGTTGCCGGCTCTAGCGGATCCCGCCTCAGTCTATTTCTTCTTCCTATATCCCAAGCTCCCAACTTCCCATCTCTGTTTGCGAAAATGGCAGTCTCTTTTCACCCGACCACTTCTACTCCAAGCTTTCAGCCCCAAGCTAGACTCGCTTCTCCTCTCAGGTTCTCTCCCACGTGGGTTTTGCTGTTTTTTACTCTCTTTTCTTCTTTAATTAATTTTTAAACTCAAGAAAACAAGATAAATGAATGTTTTTAATTGTAATCAGCAATTTGTATTCCACAGTTGTGCAGCAAAGCATTATTCAGGGTTAAAGCTTCAATCTTTAGGTACTCACTGCCTCTCTTGTTAGATAATTTTGGTCTTCTTTTCTGCGACGTGTCAATAATTGATTTGCTTTTCTTTTAACAAAACTAAGGAACTTTTGGAGCTAAAAACCCCAACTTGACGGTTGAGTTCTATGGCAAAGTTAATAAGAGCCTTCAATCCAGGTAACTAAATTATGGGCTTGTGTATACATTTCTTTAATCCTCCCGAATTTTGATGGTTTTGTGCCAAAAGTTAGCGTATATCCAATATATTGGTGGTGCCCACTTAAACTTTTTTAAGAGTATTAACAGGGTGTAATTATCCTAGTGCAGCTAAGGCAATCCTGCTTCATTAAACTTCATTATGGTGTTTGAATGAGTTTCTTGTGTACTGGTTTCCTAAAAATTTATCCGTTTGAATTTTGGGCTATGCGGCAACAATGAGATTGTTTATTTGTTTGTTGTATTATATAGGGGAGTTTTAACCATAACAAGACACTCAAAATCGTGAATCTTAGACTTGTTTCTTTGTTCCTGAATGAAGTATCGTTGTGGGATTGCAAAGATGTGGCTGATTATAGCCTATAATCACAAGATAAAAACTGAGGCTGGCTTGTTTCTGTTGTATGGTAAAAATTATAATTGTTTGTTCTATTCTTGACATGCCATCTAAGGTGTTACATTATGTATATCTTAGAATTATTTGAATAATAAGTGGTATATCCCTGATATTTGCTGTATGTTACTTACACCACACCACCACCCGACACACCCACCCAACCATGCGGGGGGCCTTAGAGATATGAAGTGCAAATTCATATTTTTAGGAGCATAACTTATCCTCATTACTAGGTTAGTGCCCACTCTGTTGTCAGGTTAAAATATATATTTACAAGTATCCTGAAGTCCCAGTGGATGGGGAAGCTAATGCTTGTGATTCGTTTTGATTACTGTTGCATTAGTTATTATTGTTCTCTAAGTCACTCTTTAGTTCTACCATTTTTCAGGAAAATAAATATGCTCAATTTGGTTTGATTCTTTTAAAATAAACAGAATAAGTTACAATTTTGCATGAAAACTTTTTTTTATATCCATGGATGATGCATCTCTATGTCTGAACTTTTTCAGGACACGTAACCAAAGACCATCACGAGCGCGAATTGGAATGATGCCTATAGGGACACCAAAGGTGCCCTATAGAACTCCTGGTGAGGGAACTTGGCAATGGGTTGATTTGTGGAATGCTCTAGTAAGTCATTACAGTTAATTTCATATGAATTGGACATGCAGTTTGTTGACATAGAAGGTTATAGGTACATGTTATAAAATTAGATACGATACACATCTAGGGATGTCCCTTTATTTTGTGTATTGGTAGCAAGGAGGCTTGCAGTCCACTCATGCGGATTATTTGAACCAATTTCCTTTTACATCTCGGTTGAAGCCTTTTTCTTTGTATTTTTTTTATCCAAATATTTCAAATGATCCTGTGCATTTAGTATTTGATTTCTATTTTCAATTCCAAATCTTCCCTAAACCTATCTTGGTAGCTAGATAAAAAAAAAAAATTTAAAAAGTAGATCAACTTGACATCTTAAGTCAACTTTTTTGAGTGGTTTCAACTTAATGGAGTTTTAGTGGAATCCCATTTTATTGTGTTTCTCTAAAAAATCTTCTGTTTTCTGGGAATGTAGTACCGAGAACGTGTTATCTTCATTGGGCAGAATATAGATGAAGAGTTTAGCAATCAGATTTTGGCAACAATGCTGTACCTTGACACTATTGATTCTTCCAAAAGGCTTTATATGTATATCAATGGTCCTGGTGGAGATGTGAGTATCAGATTTTCATGATGATTATACTTATTTCTTGATAATCTTTTTCCATGTTTCATATATCTGAAACTTGCACCATTTTGCAGCTTACTCCGAGCATGGCTATCTATGATACTATGCAGAGCTTAAAGAGTCCTGTTGGCACCCATTGTGTGGGCTATGCCTATAATTTAGCAGCCTTTCTTCTTGCAGCTGGAGAAAAGGTAATAGTACTGAATCCAAGTTGATAACATCCTTAATATTAATGCTCATCACGAAAGTGGTGAACTCAAGTTTTTTTTTTTTTTTTTTGGCCTCAGAAGTGCAGAAGTTAATACAGCTAAATAGTGCTGTGATGATGTGGGGGAATCTAATTTTCTATAGAAAATGACTGATGATGGCCTTTCATGTCCATTTTGTTGCTATCCGAGCTCTTTTTTTCACACATGCTATTTTGCAACCCCTGTACCTTAATGATTTGATGCATTATCTTTATGTTCGATGTGACTTAAAAGGATTGTTGCTTTCATCTATTTCTAACTAAGATGGTTGAACTCTGAAATTCCACCTTTTTAAAATTTCTGCTTTGCTTAGGGCAATCGATTTGCAATGCCACTATCAAGGATTGCGCTACAATCTCCTGCCGGGGCTGCTCGTGGTCAGGTATTACTGCTTCCTGTCATGCCATCAAAAGCTGCGATATATACCTTTCATGTTTGTAGATTTTTGGTCCTTGTGGTGTTCACGAATCTTTACAAAATCTTGTGGCAGGCTGATGACATACAAAATGAAGCAAATGAACTTCTCAGAATCAAAGATTACCTTTATAACGAGTTGGCTAAGAACACTGGCCAGCCAGTTGAAAAGGTTAGCTAGTTTGACAAGTAAAACCTATAATCACTTTTGGGTTAGGTGGTTTTATGACCACATTAAGCGTTGTTACTTATCGATTTCAATAAGTGATGCACAAGCTTGATGAATTACCATTTACAAGATTAAGCATTATAAGTTATTGTTTCTTAGTCTGAAGTTGAATGATGACTAACTTTAGACATCACCTGAACAAAAGATGCCTGTGTTGATCTTGGATTCAATTTTGATATTCTGAACTGTTTATATGCAGATTAACAAAGACTTAGGTCGGATGAAGCGGTTTAATGCACAGGAGGCTCTCGAGTATGGGCTCATTGATCGTGTAGTTAGGCCACCTCGTATTAAGGCTGACGCACCTCCCAAGGATGCCGGAACAGGTCTTGGTTAGTGTAACTGTTGCTCGTCTGGCAAATTGGATGATGGTAGCTATGTAGTGTTCAAAATGTTTCTGAAGTTCATTTTTATGTTCATGTAGTATTCTACTTAACCATAATTGTTGCATAGAATTTTTGTCCCTTTGATCTTTCGAAGGAAGCAAAACACATGAAGTCTTTTGGAAATAACTATTTGCTAAAAAAGGTGTTATAATTTTTACTCACAGGTTTGTACATTAAGGTTGCCTAGAGAAGAAAAATATATAGATTCATCTATTGTGTGGTCGAATTCTCTTTTTCCATTGACTATCTAATGAGGGGCAGTGAAAGCGGTATTATTTACAAAGATTCCCCAACAAAAAGGGGATTATAAGATGAATAGCAATATAGAAATCAGTTATGGTCTTGAAGATAATAAAGTCCTAAGAAAGGTACACATTATAGGGCAGAGAATGAAAGAGAGAGACAAAGGAAAAGAAAAGTAAGTTTGTATTATTTTCTTGAGTTTTGCTACATACAGAGGTTAAACTACAAATTTGATTATTTCATCTATCTTCTTGATAAATTTGAGGTTAATCTGTCTGCATCTGTAAGGCGTTGTAATACTTATTCACAAGTAGCTAAACTGCAAAGGATTGGAGATACTATCCCTTAACCTCTCCTCCTTCCATCCCTTGTTAACCTTATCAATGAAGTCTTCGATTCTTTTCTCCAAATTACTGTCCTGTTCATCCATGTCTCCCCAACCAATCTCGTCATCGCTACCATTGTCGTCATCATCTTCGTTGTAACCATCAGAATCAAAGCTATAATCTTCACTTTCGTCATCAACACGGTCACTGCCATTGTCATAACCATCCAGATTCAAGTATTTATCACTCTTTGTATCCTCAACATCATTGTCTGCATCTTCTTCTAGTTCATACTGATGATATCGGAAAGGTATGATACCGTCAACTTCCCCGGAAGATGGCCTGTGACTTCCAACAATTATGGCGACGATGATGATGTTAAATAGTGAAACCACAAACAGAGGATTGGATGAGAAATGAAGACTGCGTTTCGAGATTGATTGCAGCAAAGAGCTGAGGACAAGAGCAGCAGCTATGAAGAGTAAGAGAAAGAAAGTTCCTGGTACCCCAACAACCCTCATGCCCTGGTTTAAACAAACAGGTGTGATTGTGATAGTTTAATTCTGAAGTCTCCTCTGTGAAGGGATTATCATTTATAGAGTTTGGAGCTTTTTGCATCAACCTATTTGTTTTAGGTGGTTTTCCCGGAAAGTTTGATAGAGTTATACTATTTGTGTACTCTAAGTTTGATAGCGTATATTATGGTTAAGTAATGAAAACTTCCAAGCATAATTTAGCCCCTAATTTTCTGGGTTTCCAGAAAACATGAGGCCTCTCTAGCTAAAATCTGACCGTGTCTTAGAACCCACCTAGAAAAGGACAAGCCAAAAGTCCAAGTTTCACCACCCATTTCACAATTGGGTGTAATTTGGGCAAACATAAAATTAATCAAGACAATACAAATTTGAAGTATGTGTTGGGAGAACCAAAGTCATCCTGATCATTAGTTTAATATGTTTTAATGTCTCAATAATGGTATTATTTTGGTTATCTTCACAAGAAATGGTCGGAATTTTGAAACCCTAGCATTATTCGTGGATGTAAATCAACTATATCACACTCTGGTATTGGACAAGCCAATTTGAGCAGAACATTAGTGGAGATGGCTTTGAGAAAGTGACTTGGAGATGTTGATAACTGATTACTTCTACGTTTGGATATAAAACAGAATTTCTGGGAAACTTCAATGGAGGCTTTCTCTAGGCTCTTTTTAAAAAAAAAATACAAAAAACAAAAAAGGAAGAAGAAGAAACTTCCTAGGCGTTGACCTCAAGATTTTTTTTATTTTTTATTTTTTATTTGGTTTTTTGCATGAAACTTCTTGGAGATGAGGAATCATCCCAAGATTCTGGGATGATTTGAAGCGGACGGATTGAGAAAAAAAAAATGCAAGTATAGCTGACTAAGAAATGTGTTTTTGTTTGTTGCAACGGAAACACACACTTTGGGGTGATACCATAGTATAAAATATCGATAATATCGACGAAATATCGAGGACATTATCGTTTTTTCAGATTACTGATATTTCGGAACGTATCTATACACATATTGTATAAATATCGATAATATCGAAAAATATCGATGTCGATAATTTCGCTCATACTTCAGCAATATTTTGTCAAAAATATCGATGTAATGAAAAAAAGGGGAAAAAAAAACACAAAGCACACACTCAAAGGGGATTCAAACTCTTGCTATTTCACTCATCCAACGCCTTAACCACCATGTTATTTATGTTTTTGTGATAATATGCTAATATGTATATTTATATTGTTTTGTTTTGAACTGTTTTTGCAAGAATCAGATTTTCACATGAGAATGTGAGTGACTTTTCCTTTTAGGAAGGAATTGAGCGCCTCATGAAAAGAATTTGAGATCTAATCTTCAAATGATTTTGCTTATGGACAATGTCAACCAATCTCGAATCCATATGGGTGACATGTTAACAATTACATGCAAAACTATTTTGGGGATTTATCATTTGATGACTACTCTTTCACAATACACTTTCTCTACACATAGAGATGATGAAGATAGTGAAAATTTTGAACCTCATAAGGACTCTATGTGGTACTAAATCACTCATATATCTTATCATGCTATGTATAAAGTATATAATATTGTAGTAAATCATTATATATAAATGATTATGATGTGCTTAATCTTCTTTCATTAATTACTATATATTTTCTACACTCACAGTGTTTGTCAGCTTGCTATATAATCAACTTAAATCAGTTAAACCCATCATGCAATGCATTTCCTTCCAATTTTTTGTGATAAACTACTAGATAATTGACTAAATAAACATTCTCCAAAGTTTCAATAAAAATTTCCGAGTTTTTCTTACAATTTCCGTAGTTTTTATTCAATTATTATCGATATCGATAATATCTCGATATTTCCATTGAAATATCCATATTTTTGGACTACCGATATTTCTGATACCATCGATATTTTAGACCTTGAGTGATACAGAGCCAAGGAGACGGACTAAATAGAATGAGTGTTGCTATTTCCACCCACTTGTCCTATTTTTCCACCCACCTTATCTTCCCACCCACCATATAAATTTTAACAAACACAATCCTATCTTTCCACCCACCATTATTCCTAAAATACCCTTTAATTATAATATTAAGAGTCAATTCTATATTTTTGCTTGTTTTTATGTTTAGGTGTAATAAAATATTCATAGAATTTATAAAACTCAATTAAAAAAAAATTAAAAACAAAAACCCATCCGCACCCCTTCCCCGACCCCAACCTCTAGCCCCACCCAACTGCCCAGATTCATCCCCAAAAACCCAAGCCTCTACACCACAGTCGCCTCCACCACTGAGAAACTGATGTGGATTCAATCAACTTCTTGATGCGAATCATAGCTCTAAAGCAAGAATCTAAAATCAATTTCCTTTCAAGGTGGCTACAGGTATTTTAATTGTTTTAATTTTGCCATATAATCATTAAAGCATTGGGCTTTGTTTAAAATACATGTAAGTGATTTGGAGGCAGCTGAAATTCTCATCAATGTTGACCATGAAGAACCAAGTTGGTGGGTTTGGGTAACGGAAGATATGATTCCGGGCAAAGTTGAGGATATGAGTGGAATTGACAATGAAAGCTATGTTCTTGTCAGTGGGTAACGCTCTGGTTTCACAATATTCATATGGTTCTTAACTGAAGGGGGAATGGATTGTGCTGGGTACAGTACAAAGGTGGGTGCTTGGGGAAGTGGGGGAGATGGCTGCCGTGCAGTGGAGCAAAAGGGAGAAGGGTGGGGCGTGCGTGTTGTGAGGGAAGAGGTTTGATATTTGTTAATAATCTTTTTAGTTTTTTTTTTATAATCATTTTCTTATGTTTTTTAATTGGTTTTAATGATTTTAACCCATTTTGTAAAGGGTAAATTGGTCTTTAAAATTTACAAGATTAGGTGGGTGAGGAAATAGGACAGGTATGTGAAAATAACAACACTCAATAGAATTGACCGTGAGTGGTTCTTTCCATCGGATTTGTTAAATCCCATTGTTTATATACAAATTTATAAATAAACCTAATCCTAGACATGTATTTATAAAAAAACCCAAGCACTATTTAAACATAGAAACACACCCAAAATCAACCCCAAAGTCAACTTTTTGGGTGTGTTCATAAATGGGTTTGAGTGTGTGTAATGATGGGTTTTGGGTGTGTTTATATGTTTAAATAGTGCTTAGATTTTTTTATAATTTCAACCCCCATTTTGGATGTTTTAGTGAAACCCCTTGTTTATATCACTTTATAAATCTCAATGCCAATGATGAATTCTTGATGTTGACGACAGTTGACTTGAGTTGAGCTCACTGACCGTTTAACAAATGAAAGAGACACGAAATCTTTGAAAGCAAAAACAATCCAAAGTCAGTGTATTGTTCTCAGGCACCAAAGTTTTAAATGGGCACAGAGGTTACCTAAATTCCTGTCTTCAACCTTCATCTGACCAAGTCAAAGGGATGAAAGCTGAGTTTTACAGAGTTACTACCATTTTTATTTTGCAGAAGTTAAAACCATTGCTGAGTTGAACCAACAGAAGCAAACAATTGAGACACAGTCAATCAATAGGTCTCAAACAACTTCCAAATCACATTACATCAATTCCAAAGAAAGACGGATTCTGGTGCTAATATTACATCATCAAACTACTCTAGAGGACACAACGGGCTACATAAGCAGCACTAGAAGCCTACCTAAGCGGCTAATTTAAATAACACCTCAAATGGGAAACCCCATGACGATACTAGTAGTCAACAAGTTTACAGACAACAAACAAGGAGAAGTGAGATCCAACAGCTGGGACTTGGGAGTTTAATCTGCCACTGTGGTCAGTCAGAAACCTCATATTGCAACTATAAGTGCATGCTCTTTCAGATTACACCTCCAGGCAAAGATACATTAATGTCAGTCTTGGTTTTCGGATCCGATGGCAATGAAGACCAATTATCTCCACGGAAGGAAGTCGAAGATGAGAAGTTTGGTTTTGGATCAACACTAGAAATAGGAACAGCCATAGTTGGCGTTGCATTAGAGATGTAATCATGTTTCTGTTTCTTGGGCTTCTGCTCATGCTGGTTTCCTGACAGAAAACTGCCTACTACAACCTGATTTAAATCAAGGAAGAAATCTCAGATCATGGTTTCTTGTGATTAAAAAGTCAGCTCATAACCATGCTGACTTTCTGGGTTTCTTTTGGATGCAAATGGCCAAGGTTGGTCCTAAAAGTTTGAACTCAAGGATGGGGGTAGAAATTCGGAAATAAAAAAAGCCATACCTGCACAGGACTTGCAGCTACTAACAGACCAGCTACACCACCACCTACAACACGCCCATCTGGACTTGCCAAAGAAACGCTCATCCCACCTGATCTGCTTCTTGTCCCCCCAGTTTCATTGGGCATAAATGAACCAGATAAAGATAGTATCTCAAAACGCCCCTGCAAGAACAAGAATGCAAAGAGATGGGAATTCCACTTGTGGTTCACGAAAGAAGATATAATAACCACAAAAGATACGATATTGGAAATTTAAATGTACAAACATAAAGAATCCGTCTTTCATTTAGGCAAATTCAATGAAAAACAATCATTAAATCAATTATCAGAAATGAGGGCTGCATAAGGGGAAAAGGTGGAAAACCATGTGGATTGAGGCAGTAACAAGTTTGACAAGAGCTATGCATGATACAGGCCTAATGTACCAGAACCAAACAGTTATGCAAGGATAATGGACTAATTTAGTACATTTCCAAATCATGAGTGGAAAGACTTAAGGCATAATTCTTCCAATCTAACAATTCCAATGCTGAAATTTTGATTATAGCATAAGTATTAGTCTTCATTCATTATAACCACTCGTCCCTATTGGCTATTAGACTACACTTTACTGTCAACTGCGATTCTCTTGTCTGGTTCTAGTTATGGGGCTGTAACAGCACCACAGCTGCTAAGATGTTCATTAATCTACTTGTCTAATAAATGGACAAAAGTTCACTTATCCCCAAAAAAGAGAAGAACAGTAGGCTCAAGGGATTTAACTACAAACTGACTAATAGAATAAGCCTCACTTTTCACATTATGACAAAATAAGTACATAACTGGCATGCCAACAAAAAGCTCCCATCTTAAAGGGGAGGGAAAAAAAAACTCACAGCCCATGTAATGTAAGGACTAAGCATTCTTAATAACAAACTAGCTACCAACTCAAGAAGTTTCAGCATACTCATTAACAGTGACAATGGAAAGGAATCAGAGTAAGAGCATACTACTCAATATAATCAGCAATAAGGAAAAAAAACATCAACTCTGAAAACTAATTATGCTTATAATGCTACATATAGCAGAACATTACAGAAATAAAATACATATAAAAAACTAAACAAGTTATTTTTAATAGAATATCAACAATACCTCAAAAATGGCACATTACTGAACTAACAGAAATAAAGATATCATCAAAATGAGGATAAGATGCATCACCTCATATGTCAATGTACCGCCAGAAGAATCAGGCTGACGAAGTGTCACACTTGATATAACACCATTTGCGGAGAGCACACATATAGCTCGAGGACCTTGTTGAGAAAATGATATAATCTTCATCATGACATCCTAAGACAACCACAGTTGTTACAGGAAAAGTCAACTTAAGTGCTTAAAGTAGTCATTGAAGTGAAGAACCAAGAAACTAGTAACATAAAAGATCTGAAAATGTAAAAAAGTCACTAATTAGTGAAAGAACCAAAGAACAGCCGCCGAACCTAGTACTTACAATCGGCCATCTCCAGCTATTTAAGCAATATAACCATTCATTTAGACCAACCATTGACATCATGAAGGTTCTCGCAATGCAGGATATGACATAAACATAATTATTAGAGTTAATTACCTCGCCCGAATTAACAGTGATGATATGGGGTGTAAAATTAGCACCGACAGAGCATGCAACCCATTCACCTACAAAAGAAAAAAAAAGGAACTCTTGCAGGATTAGCCACATAAAACGGAGCTGTCCACTTTGTGATAGGTTTTTTGACATATGCCCTTCACATCAAGGTACTTGTTCCCTAAATCAAAATAAGGCAAAGTAATGTAGAGCCTAAATAATCTTTCCATCATTAGTTAAAAAACATTAATCTTCAGTTTTTAACAAAAAAGAGTGTTGACTCAGACTTGGCCAACTGCAGATCTCAACAGACAACAACAATGACATCATCATCAACCACAAAAACAGATCAGGAAACTTTAATTATTATGCTTACATGCTTGTTTTATGTAATCCCAAGAAAATTATAAATAATAATACTATCACGTTAAATGCAAGTAATCATCATAAAAAAAATTCCATCTGAGGCTTGTTGGTGTTATACTAGAATTAAAGGGCTCATAGCAGCCATCAACAAGGGTGGAGAACTTGTCAGTTAGCCATATTCCTAATTTCCTACCATCACAGATTCCAGTATGGATTTTCCAAGCCTCCACTAGTGTGATTGCAAATAATTTGTACAGAAGTGGTCATCTATAAACAAAAAGTGCAGATACAAACACACACCAACAGAAATTATATGCATTGCCATTCACATCAAAAAATAAACATATGCATTTCCATAATTATTGCTTAAGTCACTACATATTTACAATTTACCACCTTTACTTCAGTCACAAAAAGATAAAACACTAATACACATGCCTGATCAACATTGATTGAAAATATTAGGTAATGTTTACAGATTAGCTAGCAATGGAAATCTGTTGGACAGTAGGTGGTATAACTACAGTCCCAAAAGAATTTTAATTACTCCTGGTTATTCCAAACAAATGTAATTATTATAAAAATTGAGACGAGTACTCATTTATGCTAAATCAAAATAGCCAATATTTCCTTAACCTATCTTCTTGTATAAAGCAGAATAATTTTTCATATATCCAAAAGAGAGAAAAAGAAAGGCATGACAATTGTAAAGAAGCATAACCAGTGTACCAAAACAATAACGTAAGGACCTAGGATTCTTGTATAAGTGAAAGAATAAACTAGTAGATTATCCAAAAGGATAAAGGAAAACAAAAAAAGAGATATATAATGCATGGATGAAACTAATTCACTGAAGGACTGGAAGTAAATGTCAGTCCCAAATTTATTTGAAAAATATGATAAAATCTGCATACAAACAAAAACAGAATAATTATCTTACTAAAACTGATAACCAACAATTAATCAAATTCCACATGGCACATTTCTGCTAATGATTGGTAGCTGGGATTATAAATTTTCATGCAGACGCTCATGTGAAGCCAGCAGATGACAAACTAGAATCACATACGAGCAAATATGTGTCATAATAAATATTCCACCATCCATCTTTTCAAAGAATACTATGAAAGTTGACTGGCCCAATACAATGCAAAACTATGAATGTAGATGCTAATGGAAACTCCTAAGCTTCAATACTCTTGGTAGAAAGGATCGCAATACATGCTAAGACTCAAATAACAAAGACCAACGACAACTAGAATTTCATTCTGAGAAACCAACGATACAACATAAAATCAGAACTAAGTCGCTAACAGGGACAAGACATAAATAAAAGAGGGGAAATTATTTCCTTCTTTAGATCTGTCAGCCATTTTAAGACAGGTTTCAAGTCCAAGTCTGTTCACCATCACTTGCAGACTTTAGCATGTACAAAGTTGGCACCTGGCATAATTTTCTTCCTCAAAAAGGTGAGAGGTGCCAAAGGACAGCCATAACGAGAAGATTCCATCATTCCCATACCAACCCACAAAAACTCATCTGTTCAGAACTACCACCACACACACCAAGATCTTACTAAGGGTATCCAATCAGAGGTCCCACATCTACCCAACGAGAATCATATAAACCCGAAAGCTATACCCTCTTAAATCCAACCCCTTACATGAGTAAATCTCACCCAATCCCCACACAGAAACAACACAAACCAACACTAAAAATCTCAACTTTAGCTCAAAAACAAGCATAAAATCACTCAAACTCAAAAGGGTATGTGCAAATAAGCATTATTTCATTACCTAAATTCTCCACCTCATACTTGGTCTTGCTCACTGAGCTGGTTGGCTTCACTTTCCCGCGCTTCTCCGCCGAGAAATCTATCACCGGAGGCGGCGCAGAGGACGATATCGGCTTTGGTGAAAGCGCCATGGTCACACTCCCGTCTGGTCCGTACTTCCTTGGCCTCCCCCTCTTCTTCTTCATCGGCAAAGACCCAGCCGCCGGCAGAGCCGCCGCCGGTGGCGGAGCAACCGGCGCCGGAGGTGTTGATCCGGCGTTATGGGTTGTGTTTTCAGACCTTGGAGCCACATGGTAGTCTGACGGAGCATCTGATGCCACCACTGTAACCCCACTACTATTCACTCCTTCCCTACCCTCCATAGTTAACCTTAAACCCTCAAAAATTGTATCTTTTGAGCTTTTTAACAAAAACCCATTTTTACTTTACTAATCTAAATCACTCGAAAAATAGCTCAGTGTTCCAAAATTTGAAAACTGAACCAGAAATTATACCTGAAACAGAAAACCCAGATGGAGAAAAAAATTAAAGAGAAAAAGAGCTACAACACTCAAGCTTCCTGAGCTTTGAACACAAAAACTACAAGAGAAACTATTACAAGGAAAAATTAGCTGCAAAAGAGTAGTTTTATTCAAAGCTCTTTTATTTAAAGCAAAGTTGGCTTGAAAAACAGAGCTCAAAGGGTGAAGAAATTGATTTAAATTTTTTCCAATGGAAAAAAAATTGATTTTTATTCGTAGAGTGTGAAGAAAAAGATTTGATCTTTTGAGCTCTTTGATTTCTGGTTTTGTGATTAGAATGGAAATTGTTCAGATAATAGTAAGAAAGGTTGTTTTTTGTTTTTCAGCTTATTGGGTGCCTAACTCTCCTAAGACTGTCCGAATTGAGATTAAAAAAATGAAATGTAAAATAAAAAAGAATAAAATATTAAATAATGAGCAAATTTTGAATTTGTAATGATTTTTTTATGATTTTTTAATGTTAAAATATATATTTCTTGTTTTGGTTGGAATCCGGTGAGAAATAATATATAAAATAAAATTGGTAGTGGGTAGGGGATTTTCTTATTCTTTCTTTTTTTAAGCATATTTTTTGCTTGAAATATGGGCAAAAGTGAAATGGAGTAATTATTGTTGTTATTATTTTTATAGTTTTTAGGTGAATGGAAAAAGTAAAATTAGGTTGCCAAGGCATGAAGAAAAGAAATTGTCTAGAAAAGGGAAAAAGATGGGGTGGGGTGGGCTTGGGCAGGCATCAACTTTTTGAGTTATGGCAAGCGCCATCTGGTACAAGTAACAAAATTTTAATAAAATAAAAAAAGCAAAATCATACCAACCAAAAAAAAACAAAAACAAAAATCATAAAGGGATAAGATGAAATTTTCATTTTCATTCTACACACTTTTGCTTCTTGTAACTCACAACTCTGGTTTCACTTTTGCTGCCTCCACATTTTCATTCAGCATAATGGTAAAGAAGGTTTTGAAAAATCAATGGAAATTCAGAATTTTGGTTTCAATGTTTAGAAGTCATGGAAATTTTATTCTGATACCAATAGAATTTTACTTGTGACAACATAAATATATGGATTTGATTCCTCATTATAATTTATAATAAAATTAAAACCAATAAATGAGTTTAGGAAACACAAAATTTTCCTAAACATGAGTTTAGAATGAAAACATCCATTTTTTATGGATTTTGAATACTCATAGAATAGCGGAACGCAAAATAATGACGCATACTATACGTGGAAATGCATTTCTAAGAAATACGAAATGCATTCCTTATTGGTACGTTCCTGGTGCCGAGCATGATTCGTGACATGGAAATAAATTTTAAGGAATATGAAAACTCATTCATTATTCGTGCGGTCTTCGTGCCGATCTGCCGCGACATGGAAATGAATTTTAAGGAATATGAAAATCATTCCTTACCCGTGCGCTCCTAGTGTCGAGCATGTGGCGCGACACAAAAATAAATTTTAAGGAATATGAAACTCATTCCTTACTTATGCAGTCCTAGTACCGAGTATGTGGCCCGACATAGAAATGCAGTTTTAAGTAATATGAAACCCATTTTATACTGTACATAGCCCCATCATTGTTCGAGTCCTGCTGCTGGCAGTCATTATTAGTGTGCGATATGTAATTTCCTACATAAATCCATACTAGTGGTAGTTGGCAGTTAGGTGCCACGCGTAAGTCCTTATAGCTCAAGATTATGGTTCTACTCTGGCCCTAGTGGTGAGAGTAGCTAATCTCCCCCTAAATTTTTCTTCATTAAAATAAAAAACTCATTTTATACTAGTGCAAATCATGTAAAAAAACTCATTCCTTACCAGGGCAGACCTAGTAAAGAGCATGTGGAGCGACTACACAAAATCCCCAAACTTATAAGGACCCCAAAATTTTTAACCCGCCTTTAAGTAATGTAATTTTAATATATATATATATATATTACAAATAAATAATATAGCCCACCATATAAAAAAAAAAGAGTAATGATGATGAATTTTATTTATAAAATTAATGATTATGAGAATCAATATTGATTTTGTTAATGAATTATAAGTTTTAGTTATAAAACTTTCTTTGTAGCATCAATACATGGTTAAAAACAAAACAAAAACAAAATGTGTGCTTGTTTTTTTTGTTGAGAAATTATGGAATTGCATTCATAATTCAGCCATAAAATGTGTGCTTTTTTATGTGTCACTTGAACCATACTCTTATTTTTAAATATATTTTAGCATAATGTATTATTTTTATTGGTTATTTATTTAAAAAGTGTTACTTTGATATAAACTATTTAGGCAAAATTGTAGCAATGGTCTCTGGACTAAGACTAAACTTTACTTTTCATCCCTCATATTGTTAAATTATTACAGTGATGTTTCAATTAGATCTCATGTTGCATCATTGGTCTTTCCATCAACTTAGTTAAATTTTCTGTCAAAATTAAGGGCAAATTGGGAAATTCATAATTTCTCTCTCTCTCTCTCTCTGCTCCCCTCCTGTGCGCTCTCCCTCTTCCCCCGACGATTTCTTCTTCCCTCATTCCCCCATGACTACCATCTGCAAGCTCCAACCCTCAAACCTATCCCACAACCACCTTCTACCGTAGCCCACAACCCTAAAATTTTCTCCCTATTGATATAAAAAAGGATGAAGGTGAGGTCTTAGCCTCGAATGAGGGGGGGAATATAGACACTAGGCGTAGCCTTTTTTTTTTTTTTTTGGACAAAAAGTTAGTCGAGCACTCTCATGCTCACCTATTAATCCCTTATCTTTAATAAGCATTGCTATCGCCAGTCTCGCAATCTTTAATTTGGGTGGGTGAAGAAATTGGGGGATCAGGGCTAGAGAGAGAGATATATATTTGATTTATTTTTTAAATTTTTTGTGTGAAAAGACATTGTTGCCCATGCCAAGTAGGACTTGTCATTGCCATGTCATCATTTTTAACGGAAAAGTTGACTGAAGATAATACCAAAATAACAATTTAACAATAAAAGTAAAGTTTGGTCTTAGTCTAGGGACCATTGCTATAATTTTGCCAACTATTTAAATACAACTAAACTATATGTATTTCTATTATTTATATCTATACGTTTCACTATATTTACTGTTAATGTGCAAAAAATTAGAGAAGCCGAAGTGTATTAACGCCTAATATAATGTATGTTCATAAGTAGGGATGTTATATTAATAGCTGTCCGATTAAGAAGGTGTTTGGCCATGCTCCCACAATGAAGAGAGGAGGGTTGCTTAAGCATGGTTGGATCAGCTTATTACAAGGAATACCAGATAGATGGTGACACCTGGCTGGGATTAGGATTCAAATTGCTTATATTCGCTTCTAACCAGGCCACCTGGAGGGTCTGCTCATGTGATTTTTGACCAAGTATCCTCTTCGGGTGAATTCATCGGTACCGACCAGACCAAGCCTTTGTTCGGGGGAGGATGGTGGTTGGTCGCCCTAAGTATGTTTGGTCGGGTCAATTCCATCAAATGGTGAGATTAGTGCTCTTTAGGTAGCCCAGGTGACGTCATGCCATTAGCCAATCTGGAACTCCGACATGTTAACAAGATGTTTATAGCTTGGAATATGGGCATAGTTTTGAGCAGGACAATTCATACTGGGTACATAAAGCATGAATATCTTATTCAAAAAGGGTGATGATGAGTTGAAATAGAATGCATGCTCACAGAAAATTTCTATTTTGTTTAAAGACGCAAAGAAGGGAAAGAGAAGTAGTTGAAGGGCATGGTGTGCATAAATAAATGGATAGTAGATGTTAGTGGTTGCACATGTTGGAGCCTTATCTCGTATTTTTAGTGTCTTATCATCGTTATCAGATAAATAGTTGTTATTAGACAATAGTGGAATCTCATGACTTTTTGGCATTACAACAAACAAGGTTTAACTACATTTGGATTTTGACGCCCAACAAAACACCCTGGCTGGACTTCAAAATAAATTAAAAAAACTTGTTCAAGTTTGGACAGGACTTAAAACCCTCCTATTGGCCACTTAAAAGGTTCATTTTACCTATCCCAACACTTTGCATTGCCAAGAACTATATAAATACAAAAAGTATATAAACAGGGTATCTTATTTCACATGCATTGGAAAAAAAAAAAAAAGATTCGTCTGAAAGTATATAAACATGGTATCTTATTTCACTTCGGAGAAAAAACACCTCTGACGTACTTTTTCAGAAAATCACTTAAAGTGATTATTTAGAGGAGTGATTCTTCTTAAATAAAAAAAATGATTATTGGCCTCTCCAAATCACTCCTAAACAATCATTTATTTAAAAAGAGAGAGAGATGGGAAGAAGCGGACAAATGAGAAATGTTAAACAACACGTAGAATTTTATATAATATGAAAACTGAACACATTTTTAAATGATCTATTAATTTGTTTCTTTTGAAAACATTTATCTATTTTTTTCTCTATATTTCGACTAAAATAAAATATTTTAATATCTCGAGCACTCGGGTTTTTTTAATTTTTTAATTTTAAAAGCTTGTGTCAGAAAATTGATTAGAGATTGTAGAAATTTTGGAAGATATCACACTTGGAAGACAATCAAATTAACTTGAATAAGGGACCACAAAGCATTGACTAAGCAAATGCAAATTATTATGTCTTTAATATTCAAAAGACTAAAGCATCCTTTTCAAATTGGGCATAGATGAGTTACCAAAACGCAAGGAAAATATTAAAGAAATTAGGGTTAGATAAGAACAACTAATTATTTAATTGTTTGAGCATTTGAAAAATAGGGTGATGAATTCGATGCACATTAGCTTCCACAAGTTTCTTTTTCTTTTTATTTGTCTAAGTATTATTGGCCTGCAAGTTTGGCATCAGTTTTTTATTCTCCTATTTCTTTTTTCTTTCTTTAATTATAATGAAAATGAAATCCCAATGTTAAAATAAATGAAAAAAAAAGAAAATTGAATTATTACACTGTAACACAAATATAAAGAAAAGGAAAAAGTAATAATAAAAATTAGATTAATAAATGTATGATATAGTTGAAGACGTAGTTTGTCATATTTACCAACTGCAGGTCCATATCAAAACACAGATTGTGAAATCTCAAGGAGCATGGGAATTTAATTTATTTTTATGCAATTTGCACCTAGCTTTAGATAAAGTGAATTGTGAAAAACAAACCTATATGCATATAATATGAAAATGAATATATATGACGTGTATAAATGAATTTTTTGTTGTTGGTGGACATGGACAGTCCGAAAATATACACGACGTTGTCAAATTGTGTATCTAAACCATGTATTCAGATAAGAATTAACCTAATTAATTATTTCGACATTTCAACTTAGAATTAACTTCGTAACTTTATGTGTTATGGGGGTTTTTCTGTTGTTGCTAGAATTAAGGGCGTGTGAAAAAAAAGGTTCTAACATGTTTTTCTTTCTCGTCACTTTTCTTTATAGGTGAATTGGGTCTTTCTCATCACTTTCACTTTCTTAAATCTCTCCTCTCTGTTAAGTAAACAAAAACGGAAAAACAGACTTTGTCAAAAGAGGGTTCTTTTTTAATGTTGGCGTGATGAAATTGCAATCTTGCATGCCAAAGGATTCTCTGCAAGAATTGGTGATTTACTGACCATTTTGACCAGTGTTAATTATTTTCGTAAGGCTTGGCGACTTTTATTGACCAATATAAATTCATGTTTTTTCACATCGAGACTCCAAATCAGTTGAAATATGAGTCAAACGGGTTAGAGTCTACATCATTTCGTGTCAAAGATTAAAAATTATCAGGTCAAAGATCTGTATATGCTCAGTTTAATGTTTAAGGCTTTCGTTTAGTTTAGTAACGTGAGCTTTTAACTAAACATAAGATTGAAGTGATTGGTTTTTTGATTGCGTCCTAAAATGAGAGGTGAATTAATATTAGTTCACTTCTTTGAAGTAGTACAAAGCACGCCCTATACTCTCGGGTTAGTAGAGTCCCTCACCCGTGAGAGGGTAGCAAACTTAATGATTAAGGCTTTCTCTTAAAAACAGAAAACATAAATGTAGCTTTAATCTCTTATGTTCTATAGTCGCATGATCTTACCTTTTTTTTTAATATTTGGATAAATTTTGGCATCAACAATATGTGTTTTCCATTTTTGAAGTTATGGTTCTAGTTATGAAACTTGAAATACATCACTAGATTAGCAATAAATAAATAAATAAAAGGAATATTAATTATTATTTTTTCCTCTGTCCTTTTGTTTATGAAATAGCGAAACTGTTACAAAATTATCAAATGATTTTATGCAACTAAAAACTTAAAAGTTGGCTTAACTTTACTTTAAAATAACAAGACAAAAACAAGAAAAGAAAAAAAGAGAGTTTTGATGACCACAATTTTTCCCCACCCCCTCTTTTACTTTTATTTTGTGATCTTTCTTTTTTGTTACATTGGAAGGAAAGAGACTTTGGGGTTTCGATCTTGGGTGCCAAGTAGGAGGAAGGGGGAGGGCCACAACGACTGTGGTAATCCCGCTCGACTTATTTTGTGATCTTTTACTTTAACTTTCTTATTGGATAGATCATTTCATTTTCCCGCCAACTTGTTTAAACTTTTTTGTTAGCAATTTGATTTACTAAAAAGGAGGTGGGAGGAATTTGGGGCGTTTGGTTATAACTCAAAGGTTGTGGAATAACTTAATTGTCATTTAAGGTCAATTTATTATTTCTCAAAGATTTTTTTTTATTATAATTATTTTTTCAAGTTTTAGTCAACAGAAAATTGCATTCAAAATTCAGGAGAGGGCACATCAACAACATATGCAATATAAATTTTTTATTTTTCACTTTCTAACAATGAGCCCCAAAGGGTCAATACAAATCTACTGCTAAAAAACCAGCAAGCTTGGTTAAATCAAACATCATCAATGAAAAACAAAATCTAAAGAACAAACTCTCACATAGGCTTGGAAATTCCATGCAAAAAACCAACTAAACCAAACGGGTCATTTTACGTCAGTTAAGGCTTAAAATCGGTAATCAATTTCGGATTAGTTTTAAATACTGACCGAAATAATTAGTACTCAAGTGAGTATTATATTTTTTTACTTGTTAGTAACCGAACCAAACCGAATCAAACCAAAAATTTATATAGACGACGACAGACTCAGCACAACAAAGTCAAATGAAGCCGCATTCTCTGTATTTCGACTCAAATAAATCTAGTGAACCCTATGAAATCGCTTATATACCGTGAAGTAAAGGAAGGGAATAATGCTTTGTTTGACTCCATTGCAGACCTGCCAACAGACTACAGTCCTCACTGATTGGATTGGATCCTGTATTTGGTTCAGCCCAATAAGAAAAAATTACGTGTCTCTCTCAAAGGGCAAAACATAGTAAACGTGGGCATCTTGTAAAATGTCTTCCAAGGCGCCCCCCCCAACAACAAATGACTGCAAGAAGAAAAATAAGCATGTGCAGATTTGGTATGACATTTAGATATCCCACTGCTCACTGGTCAGTGCTCAGCAGTCTCTATTAAAGTTTGCATCAGCAATTCAACCCAAACCAGTCCAAACACCCACCAATTAAGATTCTGCTTTTCAATTATAAAAGGAACCCAAGATTCAAATTCAACCCACTTCTCCTTGTTGCTTTCCTTGGTCAAGCTCTAGAATGGACACCATATTGTTTCATCATGTCGCGCACTTTCTCTTTATTGGTACTTTTCATGACAACCTGTTTTCTGTTGCCAGAACTATGGGGCTTTGTGCTTCTTGCTTAGCCCAAGTTTGTTAAATCTGATTTTCTGGGTCAAGTTTAGCCCAAATAATTAAGAATAAGACATGTCCAGTCCATTCACATTATAAGTTTCTTGTTGCTGTTGGGCTATGAATTTTATTCTTTGTTCTTGGTCTTGAGCTTGGCTTATGTATAATTCACATGAAACGTACAATTAAAACAAGTCTATAAATTATAAACTCCATACGCATAATCATGGTTAACTTTTTACTTTATATTTATGGAATTATGGTTATGCATATAAACACGTGTCAAGTGTTGAGAATAATGATAAAGATACACCTAGAGTTAAAGTGGTGAGCAAAAATATTCTTTTGAAAAATTAGGTGAATCTACCACCAAACACTATAATAATAAAATTTTAAGTTAATTTACAAATTAGTACCAATTCAACCAATCTGGTATGTGATAAGTAATAAACATGCTGCAAAGCACAAATTTTTTTTTTCAAAGCATAATGCAAAGTTTTCTACATAAATGATTGAGAATTCAAATGAAGTCTCTAATTCATGATTGTGATTTGATTCAAAATTCTTTATGATGTACGCGTCATGTTTCTTTTCATAAACTACGAAAAAGAAAGCCGGGAAATTTCTTTTCTAAATTCTCACGCTAAGCAGAAGCACCCTTTGTGGCCTCTAATTAACAGATGCCTTAAACTACTATATTTTCTGTCAACCATACATGATATTCAACAGTTCATGAATTACAAGAAGAAAATGCCAAATGCTTGCATGGCTTAGATTCTGCTTACAAACAGAAAAGGGTCCTCTTTTAGCATCCAAGATTCCAATTTGAGCAAGTCTCCTTGTTGTGTTTTCCTTCGTGAAACTTCAGCTGACTTTGCTGCATAAATTTGATCACGAAATTTAATTATTTAATAATAACAAAGCTTCCAATGTACTGGAACATACAAAGATAGCCGCCTAGGAAATTTGAAACTTCCAATAAGATAGAAATGACCAAGAAAATCAGAAAGAGTTTTAAAAAAAATGTTTCCAAGAACTGTTGCATTGTGTTTCTCCCCCTAAATGTGTTGCTCTCTTGGCCTATATCATTGCTGCTATATGGGTATCTCAAGGGTCAAACTGTACTTGAATTTTTTTTTTCCCATTTCCTTGCCAATTGGGCTATATTCCTTGTCCAATTAAATTGAACTTAAGTGAATGAAAAATGCATAATTAACATGATATCAGAGTCTTTCTTTGCAAGTGGTCCTCAGTTTGACTCATGTTCCGCTTCTTTGTTGGCCCTATCGCTTAAGGTTTCTGGACTAGCTGTTGTTTAACAATGGGAAAGTACAATTTATTTGGTTTTATTTTACAATGTGCTCCTAACCTAAGTTCCTTTTTTTTTTTGGGGGGGTCAAATATGCTACTAAGTTTAAAATTGGAAGTTTCTTGATGGATTTTCTGCTGTACGGAATTTCTGCGCGCACACACACAAAAAAAAGGCCAACCTGGTTGGCTGGAACCTTGTACTTCACGCAGAAGATGATATAAACATAACAAAATGTTGTCCAGGCCTAAAATAAAAAAAATTAAAAAAAATAGTTATCCATGAAGTTGCAACTTTACAACAATTGGCTAAGCATATTTTAGTATCTGGGAATCTTCTTTACAGGAAGCAAAATTTCAAAGAAAAAGAAGGGTTTGAATTTGCTGAGCTCAGAATTCAGATAGATATGTAGATAGATACCTTCTCATTTGCCGCAGATTTTGCTATGTGAACAAGTGAGAAAAGGGAAAGGCAAAGGCAAAAGGCCAAGGCAAAGCATAAAGAGAGAGATTCCCTACTACACATTAAAAATTGCGGCTCATATCAAACAAGCCTAACAAAGAAGCACTCAGCTTTGCCAGATTCTCCATCTATGCAATTAACATGAAGATTAAGAAAGGAATTACAATTCATCAGATTATATTCAGAATATCTCTATCTTCTACGCTCTCTTTTGTAAAAAGTAAATTCTAACCAAGATTTGGGTAGGCTTCGATTCGACTACCCGAAAAAAAAGTTTGATTTCTCATTAATTTTACTTGGTCGACAACTCGACAATGCTGATAAGTTTTTATGTTTTACACTCAATGCCAACCTGCTATCAGGAATAATATGTTGGAAGATCGTATTTACTTTAGATCTTTAAGTCACATTCAGATTCAATATTTGTTCATTTCACTTTAAATCTGAGTTGCTAGCTCTTTCTTGTAAGAAGTTTTTTTGAGCTTTATTCCTCATGAGTACATGACTGCAACTCATCTACTGTATGGTAGGTGCAACATTATTATAACTGCATCTTCCAGAAACTTAATTGGGAGATATTTGGTACGTGACAACTCTGCACAATTACTTCCCTAAAGAATGGCATGAGCTGGTATAAACACGTATGTCTTTATTTCAAGAATAATGCAGGGAGTTCAATTCAACGATCATAACCATTTATATTTTAGGTCATTCCTGCGAAAAACTTAATCATTCTGATTTTTTGGAGCTGTTTGTTCATCTAAAATATGCGGAAAAAAACAAAGCTGTTTGGTCATTAGATAAGATTAAAAACAAAATATGAATACTAAAATGGCTAAACTATTTCCGATTTTTTGAATGAAGATTTGAAAAATAACATCTGGCTTGACCACTACCATCACTATCTTTATGAGCCAAAGCCAAAGCCAAAGCCAGTTGGGTTTAAAATATCTTATCAAAAATGACAACTAGGGATGTTCAAATTTATACATAATTGATATCAACCAGATTATACGACAAAAAAGTGGCTGATAATAATTTTATTTTGTCAGAAAACATGCCTAAGCACAAAGCATCCTATCCTGTTGAAACATTGGATCAGCATATGCTCTTCTGGATGCAGCTTGCATCAGCTGGAAACGTCATTGATATGCCTACAACTAGAAAAGGCCAAGCAAGAATTTGCTAGATTCCATCTACAAACACAAGAGGAGTTAAATGAGCAGCCAAGACATGATGTTAAACCAAGTCTCTCTTTTGTTGGATTCTTTCGTTCCAACTTTGGCGGCTTTGTAAGATTAAAACTAAAATAATTATATATTTTTTTCAGTTGCCATTGGAATAATGGTAGGGAGGAGGACTAATGCAGATGGGACACTAGTGCCGAAGATTATTATAAGTTTTAAGTTACCACAAAGGGAAAGCGCAAGAGAAAGAGGATGCTCATCCAGAAGTCGGTACTTTTCCAAGAGGCCATTTCACAAGAATTCAGGATATGGGACAGAAAAAAGAGATGTAATCCATAGTAAAATGATACTTTACAACAATTTAATTTGCTTATTTCGTAACAACCAACGTGGCACACACATGTATAACATTTTCGTACATTATAATTGAAACATAATTATAACATATGTATATGACATGATTTAACTAGACGGTGTATGTCACTCAAACTGGCACAAAGTCTCCACCGAAGTTTTTCTCCCGACAAAAGGTTCCTGATCAAAGTTGGCTGAGAATCTCTCTCCTTTATTCTTGTTTACAAAAACAAAAGTGCTACTAGATAAACTGGGGGGCATGCTCTGCATAATATACTTATGTAATTTATAAGAGTATAGGACATCTTTACACGCATGCATGCATGGTGAAGAACTGCAAAGCTGTAAGAACGTGAGAACTAGAATTGGCCAGAGCTATATAGACAAGCTTAAAAAATAAATTCCACTAACAAAAGATAAGCGGCCTATAGTAAACAAACAAGTCCTGCTAAGAACCTATGCAGTTACTTTGTTTGATTCTCCGATCAAAAACTGTTTGAGGAATTGGGTAGCTGGCAATTGGAATGAAACGACAATTGAACAGACTGATATTTTGATTAAACTAATAGGTCTTTAATTCTGTCTATTAGTATGCTAATCTCTCTTGGCTTATTTTCTGTCAATTTCTTGGTGACTAATTAATGTGGTAAGTGAATGTGTTATGAGGTAAATGTCAAGACAGAGAGTTGGTTGGTTTGGATGGATCCTTGTCCTGTATTAATTCATGGAGAAAAGGGTACAGAAACGCAAGGACAAGATAAAAGACATGTGGGGTTTCAATTTAAAATCTAAAAATATCAGTCTAAAACATGCATGAAATTCTGTGTTACATATGGACAACACCAGATTTCTACTTGAACAAATTTCAACTTGTGTTACATACTTGGAACAAAATAGCAGGCTCAGACGAGGTCTGTTTTGGATACGGCATTGCTCTTCGATCTAAAATGTTTAATTCTAAATTCTAGAGCGACGTTATCTTGAATACGAGCACAATAAATCGTACAGAAAATATAAGCAGAGCAGGATCTTATTTTGAATGTATGTGGTCCTCTGTTCGATTAAAACCAACGTGGTCCCTCATTTAGTCATATATCATGCATGTTACATTCATAATATCTGTATACATATTTGTCAACCAAAAGGGCATACTGTCGTTGTGGAAATAAATACTGATCCATTAAAACATGGATGTCAAGGGCAGATTCTATGTCGAAGTAGATTCAAAAGAGAATCGCATGCACAATAAATTGAAAACGATCGCGACAGGCTGAGGATTTTGCTAGTTGGTAACAGCCTTTTGCAATAGCCCCAAGCCGCATGGGAAAGACAAGAAGATTGCCTTGCCTTGCCTCTTGCAACGTTGAAAGTTTCCAATATTGGATCGACAATGCATGTGCCACCCTTTAAATAATAGGCACATAGGTAGCTCCTCCACTAGCTAGCCTGGCTAGGTATGTTTTTTTATGGCAAAACATATGACTTTTCCGGGCCCTTGTTTCAGCTTTTTGAGCCCCCAAAAAACCACAAGGTATCAAACTTCTCATGTGCTAGTTTAGAGACCATGGTACCAGAAGGGCACAGATAAAAAGGACGAGAGAAAACAGGTCCATGTAAAGCAGAGCCCCAGAGAGAGAGAGAGAGAGAGAGAGAGTAAAAAAAAATAGTGTGAGAAATTAACTTTGGGGCATGTGATTCATTCTCAGGGCTGCAGTAGATTCATTCAGTCAAAAAACAAAAGAAATGTAAATTAATCTGTCACTGCACATGCAAGGCCAGCTAAGCGTTTTAACCGGCGCAGTCAGAGGCAGGGCTCTTCCAAACCTGCCAAACCTAATCTTCTAAAGAGCTCTTCACTATATGGAGCATGGACCACAATCTACACCACAAAATTTAAAGTCTTGATGAACTAGAGGTATTTGCCCATTGGCCATTGGATTGAATGTGAGGAAAGTAGAAAGTGGCTCTTGGAGGGTTAAAATTGAATGCCCAAATGGAAAAAAGAAGAAAAAAACAACTCAATGAGAAGTTGGTTGCCACTATTATGATTTCATCTTCTTATACAAGTCAACAATACATCGAAAATATTTGCACATGTGAGTTCAGCTAATTGATCAGGATAGTATACACGTCCCTTTACATCAACGTAAAAGTTACTTTCGAAAGAAATTTAACTAGACAATTCTATTTTAAACCCTTATCTTTTACAACGTAGGCCTAAATAATATGATCAAAATATGGGATTATGTTTAAATGAGTATTTAGAATAGCAAAATAGGGAGGCATGGAAGAAGACAAAGCTGCAAGTAGAAATTGTTCGACCAACTGTCGGGAGTCGTGGTGTTTGCATTGGACACATAAACACATTAGCAAAGGCTAAAGACAACAAGCCGTTCTTTCTCTAACACCAACGCCCCTTCCAAACTATTTTATTTAATCCATTCCAATAATTTCTCTCTCTCTTTTTCTTGCCTTTGACCACTTTCAAATCCAATTTGTCTCAAGCAGTTGATGAATAATTTGAATTGGTTTGTTAATCCACTAATCCCTATTGGATTTGGACCCAAACCTACTTCAAATATATTAAATTTCAATCATCAAATTCTTAGATTTTTGTTTGTCCAAACATGCAGATATAAGACTATCCATCTTGTCGGTTGGCCAATTAGGCGTTGTTTGTGTCGGATATAATTTTCACTGCCCATACATATAATTTTGGCTATGCAATTTATATGTAGACAAAATTATGTGCATTTTGGTAGCGAAGAAATGGATGAAAATTGCTTACCAATAAAGGGAATTAAAAATTCGTATAAAAGACATGAGTATTTTATGAATACTACTTGTCTCCTTATCGGTAAAGATATATTACTTATTTCTGTGAATCACAGTTTGATACATATATAAAAATAATTCATTATAAGAAAAGGAGATGGAAAACAATATCTCAAATATTTTATTGAGATTTTATTTCTATCCAAACACTCAAAAATTTATTTTCCCATCCATTTGCCTTTCCTTTAAGTTTTCATACCAAAACACAAAAAAAAAATATTAAAAACCAGGACCGACAGTCACGGATACAGCCGACGGCTTTGCTTTAATTTGTATAAAAATATATTTTGTTTAGAAACTAGAAGACTTTCGGATGCAAAATACCCATATTTTCTCTTATTTAGACTTGGTCACATGTTTGAAGTTGATTTGACGTTATTAGGGTTCATATGATTCTATGCGTTCACATTTTCTAGAGAACTTGGTTTTTCTCATTTGGATTTCAAAGTTCCAAACAGTCAACCATTGATTTTCTTCTGTGTTTATTCTTTTTGTGATGTATAATTTTCCCTGAGCTTTCATATTATACTAACTGAGGGATTAGATTCTTCCCCCATTGCACACAAAAGTGAAAAAGGAAAAAAAAAAGGTTGTGGGTGGGATGGCAAAAGAGATTAATAAAAATAAATATTTAATTAAAAAAATAAAGTCAACCATTAAAGCTAATACTTAACAAGTAGTTCTCCCTCTCCTGTACACATGTGTGGTGCTGTATAAACCCCCAAACTCTACTATTTTCTTTTACCTAACATTCCCTTTCCTTCTGCCAGCAACAAACCAATATCACTACCCACCAAATCTAAACTTCCCTCTACCAATTCAAACAAAAGCATTTAAAATGGTGGGCCTTGTCCTCTATTTGTGCCCTATCAATTCATCCAACTAAACCCACCTACAATAACAACTACTATCACCAAATTCTCACCCCCACTCTTTCCTCTTTATGTACAATGCTCAAACCCCAAGCAAAGAATCATATCATATGCCAGCCAGCACAGTGAATGATAAAAACTTCCTACAAACCAAATGGAAACTTCCTCAAGAGTGAGATCTGATGAGACCCAAATTGTACAGATTCCTTCTCACTAGGCTCCCAAGTGATAACAAGACTGCCCCACCAACACCGACTGCTTGCTCCTCCCTTTCCCCCTTTGCATGATAAATCAATGGCAGTTCCTTCACTTTTAAGTCACTCAACCCTATTTTTTGCCTCACTGATTCAATGGTGTTGGGATCTGCAGGGTTTCCAATTGCATCAGTCACATAGAAAACGTTCAGGGCATTGGCCTTTGTTGTGGAAATCTCGGCCCTTGTCACGTTTAGACCGTTCTCTCGGAACGTTCTTGTAACATATGCTAGAAGACCTGGTCTATCCTCAGTGCATAGTTCTAGCCTCACACCCTGAGATGCAATAACCCAATTGAACCATTAGCATTTGCAACATCATGGAACATTCAACAAAATCAAATGATTAACAATTCAATTTAAGTAATACCTCAGAAGCTCTTCTTTGAATGGCAGCTTGTAAGCATTGGATTACGCGCTGTCGTTCGGGTTCAGAACTAATTGGGGTTCCATCAGTGTGCCTAATGTAAAATTCCTGAAACATAATTCAACCACAAAACCCAAGTCATTTTCATGTTTCAACATTATAATAAAACCAGAACATGCCATAAACCAAACTAATAAGGAAAATAGATACATACCATGTGTCCTCTATCCCCTGCTGTTTTAACAGTGGCGTGAAATACCACATAGTCCATGTCTGTCAAAGTGCAAACAACATCAAACAAAAGCTTTGCTCTATCCTTGCACTGAATATTTACTATCGAATAACCCCTTTCAGCCCAATTCTGCACCGTGATCACCGGTGAGTCGGTGCTGTGCTGCAAAATGGGCTTCCTATCATAATCACGATCTGCAAACATCATTTGATGCAGCCTTCTTTCGGTGTGCGTAACTGCCATGGAAACAGAGGTTTTCGCGCTCCGAATATCGTTGTCTCCCTTGAGAACATTCCTTAACCGCGCTTCAATTCTGTCAATTTTCTGCGAGTCTTCAATTGGGCAACCAGAATCACAGTCCTTAACGTAAATTAGGGAGGCGATCCGGCCGTTGTGCGTCCACACCTTGGACTCAACCACATTGCATTGCAGGTCAGCTAGCACTGCAAAGACCTCGGAGAGAAGGCCAAGCCGGTCTGTTCCGGTGAGCTCAAGTGCTGTTAAACCGTTGCTGCAGTTGGATGTCCCAAAGTGAATTGTTCCAAGTGACTGTCAAATACAAAGAAATTAAGCAATTTCAGTTTCAATTCTGTAAAGGATCATAAACTTTAACAATAATGTCTTTTCATTAAATTGGGATTGAATGAATTAACTTACCTGTTCAATGTAATGAATGACGCTCTCATCCGTTAATTTATCCCCGTTTTGATCAGTGACATGAAAGACTGCAGCAGAAACCAAAAAGTCTCATTAAGAAACAAAATTCAAGAAATAAAATGCAACAGTAAAAAAAAAAGAAAAAAAAAAAGAATAATTTGATTTTCTTACCATCCATGAACCACCGTCCATCAGAAGAAATGTACGCTTTTTTAATGGTGAGGTTAAGATCCGTGAGGACCTGAACAGCCTCGAGAAGAATCCCATGCCTTCTAGCACTGTCGACCTGGAAAATCCAAAAACAAAACAGCGATTGATACACGATTAGTCAATTTTGTGTTCTGGAAAAAATCAAACCTTCTTTTTGGGTTTTCGGAAGGCATTGAAATTAGACATTTGGGTTTTCGTAGAAGCAAACCTTGACTAAAGTCGCAGTGGAGCAGACGGCATTATCGATCACGACCCTGCAAAGCAAAAGCAGCGAATGGTCAAGTCAGAGAAACACCACCAAAGCCACACCACACCACCTTTCGTTTATTTTATTTTATTTTTATTTTTTATTTCCCCAAGTGTTTAAATTTCAAAATGCTTTGAAAAGTCTGATGAAACGGGAAAATTGTAAGAAAAGTCAGAAAATAAAAAATTATGAAACTTAGGTGCGAAAATAAATGTAAGGTTGAAATTTAGTAAAGTTGGCAGCACCACTATGAAGAGGGGAAATCGACAAGAGATCTGGATCGGTGAAATTTTCTCGAGAAAGCAAGAGAAAGTTCGAGATCACAGCACATCCAAAAAGTACTAAACCCAGAAAAGCCGGAAATTCCATAATACCAGGGAAAAAATCAAACTGAAAACAAATTAAAAACTCGAAGCCGTTGAAAACCCAACAAATTTGTTTTTTTAAAAAGTCGTGAATGGTAGCCACTAACACTTTCAACAAAATCAGAAATTGAAACCCAATGTTGAAGAAGCGATGTATCTACCTGGGAGTGTTCATACGGAAGACGAGTTTCTCATATTCGTCGAGACAAGCAGTCCACTCCATGGCTCTAAATTTGTTTCAGAGAAAACAGAGGACTTTGAGGTAAAAATGAAGCCAAGGAATGAAGACGAAGCTGTTGCTTGGCCTTTAAACAGTCTCACAAACTCTCTGTGTGTGTGTTAGCGACGACAGAATCGAAGAAACAGAAGAACCAAAAACTTTGCCGCCGTATCAAACAAAGCTCAATGCCTTGTGCCTTCAGACTCTCGCTCTCTCAGACCTTCGGCTAAATCGCCATGAACAAACCTCACACAAGCACCAACCTTCTCTTCCTCTCTCTCTCTCTCTCTATAAACTAGAAGGAAATGAGTCACTATTCTCTCTCTCTCTTGAGCTCTCTGTTTCCAAGCGCAAAGCACGCCTTGTTCTTAACACTCTGCGTCTTGCCTTCTTTGGAGGTCATATATATTTATTTCCAAATTTACTTTCTATAAATCATATTTTATTCTCTACCCATATAAATTAATATTTTATTCTTTTATTTTTTTATTATTTTCCTAACCACGCCCTTACGCAAAGAGCGAGGGCGGGTACTAGTTAGTTACTACTCCTCGCATGGCATGGGCAGGGCCTGCCCGCCTTAACCGAACTCGCACTCTCACTCTTAAAAGGTCAACTATTAGTTACACGTGGCGACTGATCCCTTCCCCCTTCTGGTTTCATGCGTCCATCTCGGATGCCACGTGAGAGGAAGCGGGTCCCATGTTGATTGTTGATTAAGTTGGGATTTGCGGATCGGAATCATGACGTGGTGGGCACACCGGCTTGCACCGGCTTTTCGGCTTTTCCTCTGTCATTGTTTTCGGCCGGTTTTTCTTGTGCCTCAGTCGCTCTTAATGGCAGTTCCGTAATTTTCACCACATAGACCGTTAAACTGGTCGTTTTGATGATGTTTCTAGTTGAGGAATATTCGGATCGACGTAACATTGCGTCATCAGTTCGAGTTAATCGTACCCTAATTGTTCTTGTTACGCTAATTAACTTAACGACGATCCGAAACGACGTGGTGTATTTTAATTGGCGGGGATCGCACGATTGGCGCGCATGTCTTTAGACGTAGTCGTGGAGGCACGCGCTTCGGACTTATTATGTCGCGGCCCTCCCCTAACGGAAGGCGATATTAATTTTTCAAAATGCTTAGCGCCCCGACACGTGTCGAGAGCAGGAGTGACATCAACTAAATCGCCTCGCGAAGGGCCACGTTGGGCTCGGGGGTGGGCCATCCTGGTCTGACAATCACGTGCCTGCTCCATCACAAAACACGTTGGCTGCTTGGCAGCTGTCTGTGGCTACCGAACTGCCTACGTGGCATCGACCCGCGTAATAAAACGCTGCCGTCCCGTACCTAACGGTGAAGAGACGACTCTTCCCCACACTACCTACCTACGACATGCGCTGCACTTAACGGAATACGCAGGCTCCGTTATATTTGAAATCGCGGAGGGAGGGAGGGAAGGGAAAGGAAGCGTCGGTTATGAAAGTGACAGGTGTGGCGGTTAAACACTTGAAACGCACCGCTTCATTCAAGTGCAGTGGCGGGAAGATGGCCGCGTTTCCCGCCAAGTCGGAAAGAGGTGGGGTGGTGTGGGGTCCACAAATTATCACGGGGAAGAGAAAATTCCACCGTAATATCCATATCGATATTGAGCAAAGGTGGGTCCCGTTGGCCTTTCGAAGCGAGAAAAGCTGGTTTAGTGGCTGGAAAGGAATGGTGACACGTCGATGACAGTCCAGTACGACGTCGTCGAATCAGTCTCTGTCCCGTCGGAACAAAATATCTTTTTCTTTTTTAATAATTTAAATTTCGGATTTATGGGAATTCCCGCTTTTTTTCTTGGGTCTGCTTTTTGACCGTTAAGTCTATGGAATGGCGCGAAAATCGAAACCCACATTCACGTAATAACACTGTTTGGGGCTGGGTTTTGTGGGTAGGGGGGTGGATTCTATACAACGGCGCCGCAGAATTCTCCGTGAGACACTCGCGGCATGTCTTAAGCTCAACGTGATTAACTGTTTGATTTGCTCTGCTATGGAATATTTGCATTTTCCTTGCACGTCTGTGTGTTTGTTTTTTTTTTTCCTTTCCATGAGGATGTGTACCTTCGTCAGAAGATCTTGGCCGTCAAATTAGGGGTTACAAGTTTTGTCAGTTTTGGAAGCAGGCTTTGGTCAAAATCTCAAACTAGTAGCCATGTGAGCTCGTGGGGGAGGCTCTGAGTCTTTCTTTGACTTCCGTTTAGGATGCAGAGCAGAAGAGCGCATTAGGAATGGTCCCTTTTTGTATAAACACGTACACATGTGTCACATTTTATTTGAATTTCGTCCTTCTTGGTTTCCCATTTGAGAATTGGATCATCAATTTTGTGATCTTTCATTTTTGTCAATTTGATCCTTTTCTCAAATGGGTATTTTCCATAGAAAGAAAAAAAATAAGAAAGATCCCTAATGGCATTTGGTGTGTTCTCCGATTTCAAAACTATGACCGCGTGAGCAGCTTGTGGTCCATATCTAATTTCTTCATGTTTTTATTATTTAAAAACAAAACATTTCAATAAATTTGGATGGATATGACTTATCTTTTGTGTCACAAACGTGCTGAGATTTAACATAATTTTATCCAACAAACATCCTTTTTATTGATGTAATGAATGAGGTCATGCACGTAGGATGTATTCTTATATGTAAAAACACACAGTGCTATTTTAAATTAAGATCATATTGGAATTGTGTGTATCTCATATGTGTGTGTCTGTGCATGGCAATGGCATGCACATATCTTAGAAACTTCATTTGGGGATTATGTAAAAAAGGATCGCATTCATGTAAAAAATGATCGTATTTCAGAAAGTCTATTCTTTAATGTCGAAAATATACAAATATTTAAAGGGTACAAGAAAATCTACATGTGAATCTCTAATGGTCGCGCCTCTCCAATTTAGATTGCAAAAGCAGAGACGGTGGGATCACTATGAGACGGCTGACATTTCAACTCAAGAGCAAGCAGAAATGATAAAGCAGCTGCAAGACCTACCCAAGAAAACGTAAACAGGGGGCAATAGAACTGGCGAAGTCCTTGGGGGTCCCGGGTAGGTTTGCCTTGCAAGACTGGTTTCAAATCTGCATGCTTTGATTTTCTTATACGATCTAGAAAGTAGAAATTGATCACAAGTCTTTTGACCTACGACCTACTTCATTTTTAATACCAAAAAGTATTCTTGATTTCGTATTGGAGGTCCTAGATTACATTTATAAATACTTGACCAAAAAAAGAAGAAGAAGAGAAGAGACTTTGAGTGCACATTTTGTGTGGCCATATAGATTGTAGTCCATACTCAAACTAACTTACAAATTAGTAAATTAATATGTAATATGATTTTGACCAATAGCTACGCATACTTGATGATACATCAAAAATTACTCTAAGAAACTTAATTATCATACATCAAATTATGATTTGCGGCTATGCATACGCTTTCTCCGTTCCTCAATTAAATTATTATTATTTTTTTATATATGTGAAAGTCTAAGGGTCTGTTTGATATAGAGGAAATGAGAGTGAGAATGGTTGATTCGATGAGGTTTCCTTTAACATCACGTTTCGAGGATGTTTTATCTGATATATATATATATATTTTAAAAGTCCTATTGCAACAAACAAGTTTGGCATTCCTAAAATCAGATTCTGCAAAGGCATTTTCCGGGTGCAATTTGGTACTACGTGACCACCATATATTTGCTGCAATAGTTGGTACGAAATCAAGTTTGCCAACTGGAGAATTGGGGGTTGGAGAAGAGGACCTGTCAGGACATTGAACAATATGAAAATCCTTCGAATTAATGTCAACAATAAGATTGTGACTGCTTAATGTTGCCCCCATTTCCCACCCAATAATAAAAATAATATTTGACAATTTCAGAGTTGTGGCCACTTGTAGCCCTTTTGGCTTCCCTTGAGAAGACAGCATACCCAATTGGACATCTCTCAATTTCTCATTTGAAAACACCAACATTTAAATCAGTAATTATAAATTATATAATTTCTTCACCATATGCTAGCACTTACTAACCATGGAAATTAAGATAAGGACGTATATGATTGTGATCAGTTTTTGTAGATGGAGTGCATGGTTGGTGCAAAATTTGCCACTAACCTTGATTAGCTCATGCTGGCATATTGCATGCCCGTCCTAAAAAAACATTTTAAACAATTTTAATTAATTCATTGCCAATCTTTTATTCTAACCCTACTTTTAGAATTTGCGGTTTCTTTGGCACCAAAGGATTCTTAGACTGAGGCACAAAATCCTCACAACTTCTTAGATTTAGGTCCAAAACGATTAGTTGTTATTGGATTTAATCTTTGCGTTTTTGGTTCTAGATGTAGGTCCTTTGACATTTATTACTTTTTTGTTGTGTCGATTTTACCCTTTGAGGTAAATAAGGAAAACTCATTGAAAATCTAAATTTAATGCATTATTTCCTTGTAATTGAATTCCAGAATTTAAATTTTGAATTCTTTCCTTGATAATATTCTTAATATATAGATACAATATAATTTAATCAATAAAAAGTAAAAACCCACATATTATACCAATCGATCAGACAAGCACCCACATTAAATTATGTACATAACATAAAGGTAAATAGTATTATTATTAGCAATGAAAAGTACTTAGTGATAAATCTTGTTACCTATAAGCTAGGAACATAAATTAGAAGACTACTTATAAGTCAGATTCAAAAATAGACAAAATAAAATTGTATGTTGCCTATAAAAAAAAGGTACATAAAATATTATTACACATTGTGGAACATATGGAAAAAAAAAACATATATATACCTATGCAATGGGTAATATGACATAAATAACTATTACCCGATTCAAGTCATAAGGGGCAACATTAGAACAAAAAATGATTTTAAAAATAAAATATTAAAAAATAAATATAATTATATGTGGCACAAAAGTCAAAGGACTTGAATTAAAATCACCAAATCTAAGGATTAAACCCAACTTCTCAATAAGAATTTGGATCTATATCAAATTTTCTAAGAGAGAGAGAGAGAGAGAGAGAGCCCTCTCGAAACCAGGTCACAATTTCCTACTATGCAATATGTGCCAAAAATTGAACTCTTATGGTAAATGTGAAATAAAATACTCTATCATAGAACTTACATATTAGTTAATTTTTTTTTATAGCAAAATAAGACCGATTGCAAAGGTATTTCATTAACCCATGAATTATTTATGCATATATAAATCAATTTTCTAGCACCCATATGTCATTGCTTAGGTGATAAAATTCCAGTTTAGTAGTTATCAAAATTTGGATTAGTAACTTTACTAGGTTTCCTCAAGCACATACCCCAAGTAATGAGTGATCACATCACATAGGTTTTGACCCGTTAATGCATTCTCTAAAATATCTGTCTGGATGCATAATTAGATTAGTAGAAGGTTGACCTTTTAAGCATCTTTTTGATCTTGTCAAGGACTGATTTGATTAAGCATTTTTTTTAGAAGAGCATGCAGAATGATGTAGCTTTGTTAATTAATTGGTGAATTCTCCATAGTAATTGAAACTGTTAATCAGAAATTAACACGATGATTGGGTCAATATGTGGGTAAATGATGGTATTCCCCTTCCAACTAGTAGTGTTTTTTCAACATAAAGTATCAATGCCGGTGGACAGACAATTAATTACATTATTATAAAACCCTTCTTTTCTAAGCAACAAAATCAAGAGGGAGATCTCGCTTTTCATTTGTGACTAAGACATGTTTTACCTTTGCTTAGTGTGGCTAAGTTAATATTATACCCTAGAAAACTAAAAAATGACGTTTCAAAGTTAATTTTAAAAATATGTGTTCGGTAGAACGAGCATGTCACTAACCACCCTATCATGCAAGCAACATATATGACGTGTTGGGTAATTGTGAGAAGAGTAATGACGTATAAAACCGTCCCATTTTGAAGTTTATTGGGTAAAAGATTAACTATGAGACAAATTGTAAACTCAAATGTTCTAAACTCGAATATTAACAATGAAAGGACCGAATTTAGTTTGATATTGTGAAATTATAGGAAGTTTTTTTCATTGCAAAAAAATTAAGAAAAATTAAAGTAGCTCAATCATTAAACAAAGTGATGGCCAAATAAAATAATAATAATAAATAAATAAAAATCATCAAACAGAGCAACCCTTGATCTTTTTCCCCTCGAGCAACCTCTAGAACACAAAATTTTCAAGGTTACCCTACTTGCCGACTGCCAAATCATGGTCTCCACACAGACACAATGGTTGGTGCTGCCCCTTGAGAGATTTACATGCCCCCACATGCAATGTTTTTGTCTCTTTGTTTGAACAAGATCGAAATTCCACATTCTAATTTGACTATTCAGCATTATCACATTCTCTGTGCCAAGTCTGCTAGTCTAATTTCCCTTCTCCTCAATTTACTGCACCAAATCAGACGGAAACCATATCCTTTGTCTACAGCAAAACGGCTGCTAAATTAATTTTGTGGGTGCCACCTTCTTGAAGACTTTGTTGTGATATATGCCATTCACAATTGGTGAGTCACCCTTCTTGTGGAAAATTTCACATGGGATTTTGGTGCCCTTGTCAAAAGGGGTCAAATGCCCCTTCCCATTTTTCCTTTTTGGGGATAAGCGATAGGAATTTATTTACAAAATACTTTTACAACGGGTCAATACACTCATAACTAGGTATCAAACAATCACAATAATATGACAACCTACTGAAGAATACCCTCTCATCACTTGTTGCCTATTCACATGGCACCACATGACATTGCAAATGAGTTGGCCCTGCCTTTTCATGACACAGTGCTTCCATGATTGGTGGCCAATACTGGGCATACATACCCTTCTGATCTGAAACCCTATGCTCATATAGCTTAAAAAAATAGCTGCTACTACCCCTTTTCACTTTTCAGTGATGTATATGATCAGAAACATAATATTGTCCTTTTGCTTTCTTTCTTTTTCTCATATGCAAAATGAACATGTTTTCTGGATTGGATCCAAGAACCCTTTGAAGAGATAGGGACAATGTGAACAGTGAGTTTTGTAAATGTGTTGGGTTGGAAGTTGGAAGATTTATTTTTCTGGGTTGATGATGAGGGCACATCATTTACTTATAATAATATAAACCTGTGAATGCACATGCTCAAAGTCCCATTCAGTCACCCCTCATTGATCACAATTCACAAGTGATGTGCTTATCAAGCATAGGTTCAGTAAATGAGTCCAGCCCCAGATGAGTTAAGGCTATTTAAGCTCTATTCATTGATGATACACACTGGCAATGAAATTGTTTAAAAAGTTTTGAATTGCATTGTTTGGGGCCCCTTTTGATCACATTTGCCTTTTTTGTTTTCAGTTTTTACAGTTTATCTATGGTTGGTCTTTGGGTTTATTAAGGGTTTATAAATGGCATAAGCTTTCGCGGGAACTTTTATTTATTGTAAAAAATTTCATTTTTCGTCATAGTTCTGTCTAATTTCTATTTAGATCCCCTCTCCTTTTTTTTTTTTCTTGGACCGCTCCGTTTTTGTAATGCGACTTTATCTCCACATGCCCATTTGTTTTTTTTCACTTCCCCCGAAGGCCCAATTTCTCTATAATTCCAACAAACATGTTTGTGTTTTGGGATAAAATCAAATAACTTCATTAACTGAAAACAAAGCTGAAAAAACAGCCATAATACAATTGAACTTGAAGACCATCTCAGTGGCTCTGTTCAAAATCTTTCATAAAAAAGGCCTAAAAGAGGAAAATTCGGTGAAGAAAAACACCTCATGTATCCGACATTAACATAAAATACAGCTTAAATTATGTTTTAAAGAAATGTATTTTTTGAGTTTAGGCTTCAAAACTTGTGTTGGAAAGGTGGCTGCTTTAATCAGATAAATAAAACCACAATTGATTTGCTAATAACTTAAAACAATTTTCTTATAACAAATAAAAACTTAAAACAAATTTTATTTGATTTCCTGGGGACAGATCATTGTACAACTCTTGCCTTGTACACATTGCACAAGCAGCCATGATAGAATGTTGGAGGACTGATATGGAAATGTCGATGCTGTTTTTTTTTTGGTGGAAAGGATGCTTCATTAAGCCCAAGGGCAGGCCAAAAACAGCCAAAAATACATAAACAAGAGTTGAAAAGGAAACACACCAAAGCCAGAATCAGCTGAGTGCAAACAGAAGTTTCCTCCCCAACATGGGAAATAAAGGAAGTTACATTGGGGGACCAGGAAGTCCATCAGAAGTATTTTTTTTGTCGGAATCAAGTTTCATTGATAGAAAGGTAATGCCAATTACAAGATAGTGGAACTCATAAAAATGAGTCCAAACAAATGCAACAGTAAAAGCCCACTAGAAATAAAACTCAAACATGCATAAAGCGAGCCCAAAACTGACATAAAGCAAGAACCAACCAAAAGCAGAAACACCACCAAACGCCAAAGCAACGCTGCCGCTGCTTCCATGAAGATCACCAGGACTAATGATGAGTGAAGGAACTGCAAACACACCAAAACACACAAAACAAATACAAAAACCGCAAATTTGAAAATCTCTCGCAATACATAAATCGACCATCAAAGACTCAATAACTTCTACAAAAACGAAACCACCAAAGCACAAACAGGGAAACAACAGCCAATCCAAGAACAAACCTGGGAAAACACTTCCCAAAGCCAAAGAAACCAACATCCGAAGCAAGGAAGGAGGTGGTAACAACCTAAGAATGAAAGGAGGTGGTGCAAGCACCCGAGCAAGAGCTCTACACATCTTCTGAAAGGGACACCAAAAATCGTGTTTGGGATTAGTCGCTGCAGCCCATGGGGGCCAATAGATCAAGAGGGAGATAGAGTCCTTGAAGAAGCCATATAAGGAGGGAGGAATTTAAAGGGAGCTGAGAAATTAAAAATAAAAAGAAAAGAAGATAATATAGATAGAATGAAGAGGAAGATGGAAGACGGATGACGGAAATTGGAAATTGAAAGGAGTATCGAGGGGGAGGGGAGGTGGGGTAGTGACCACCTCCCCCCTTTGCTGCGTTGAAAGACTAAGGGTTTGAGAGAGAGGGTGCGGCGCTTCAAACTTGTGCTGTTTATTTGGCTTTCATCGTCCATCAGAAGTTAAGACTCAAACAATAGAAGGTGGTGGACAGGTTGCCCATTGAATTTCACCCACTGTCTGAGATCTGGCGGACTCAGAAATTTTTTAGCGGAGGTGCAATATTGACTAAGTATTAAAAATGGTTTTTTCGGAATAATCATTTTCTCAAGATAATTTTTGGCGGCTTTTATTCCTTACACATCAAATAAGAAAACTTGATTTTATGGGATTTTAGTATGAAGTATATATTGACTTAATGAGCCATTATTTTTAGCCTAAATCGTATTTTGCACTAAAACCGAATTTTCATATTTTGATTTGGTGGGAATTTTATTTTCTAGTATTTTTATTTGAATCCAAATGGGGAGTTCTTCCTTATTTACATTGTAAACTTAAGTAAATGGAGTAATATAAAAATAAATAAAAGCAAAAGGACAAAGACATTTACTTAAATGTTGAAAATGGAAATAAGGTAATCTGTACACCAGTTGAGCAAACGGGCAATTTGAAGCGCCTACAATGATTTTTCCGGCGAGGAGGAGGTGCAGCTGCACCTCCTTGGGCCTTACTAGGTCCGCCAGTGGTCTGAGATCCAATTCTTGTAGAGCTGCTCGATTTTTCTTGCGAGGGATCCATCGCCAATCCACGGATTCAAAAGACGATGATCGTCTTCGTGTCGATGCTATTTGTTTTTATTATTTTTTGGTCTCAATCTCATTCCCATTCTCATCCCCCCTCCTCTCACTTACCTCAACAAACAGGATTGTGCAATCAACATATCCAACTCCAAAAGTCACAGGTTCCATGGAAACTATTAATCAACAACCAATCATTGGGTTAATATACCTACACATTTCGAATGTGAAGCAATATATATCACATGCAAATACAAGTATATTCAATACATTAGCATTCGAAAGTTACTACTAAATCTATCTAATTTAGTTATGTCTAATTTGTTTTATGAGGTACAACAAAAATGTCATAAAGCTAGATTGAGGATGCCACTCTTGTCATAAGGCATAAGAGTGACTCCGTCATGGTAGGAATGTAATTAGATTGTTAAGCCTATCATATGAATGTTAACTTATGTGAATAAAATTTATCAAAATGGATTGATTCAAACAAGATTTGCAGTTGCTTAAAAGCGGGTGCAATTGCAGAAGCATTTAAACTGGTGCAAAGCCAATAGAAATTAGTAACTAGATACTTCCATAGTTCCATTACAGTTTTTCAAAAGCTGAAGAATAAATAGTCCAACAACTACTACAGAAAGCAAATTAGATATAACAAGTTCATGCTAAGAAATTACACCACAACATCAGGCACTTCAGGCATACAACACTACTGCCCTACAAATCTGCAACACAATAAACAAGAAAACGAAAAATATGTTAGCTCATGAGAGAACAAGAGAATGGCGTTACTGTGCATCAGGCATCAGGCACATCGGGTGACAGGCGTTTCCACGCATCAAATCTGCAACAAAAGAAAACAAGAAAAGTACTTGTTTAATCAATGCTTAAGCACGAAACTTCCTCTTCATGCTTACATGAATGAAAGCTAAATTGTAAAAGGACCTATTTTACAAATGAGAAACATTGGAAATGGGATTAATGAATGAATTGCACAATCCTATTACAGCAGCAAATTAAACCATTTAAATGAATACACAAACTTCACAACAGTAGCAGCAACAGCAATTTAGTCACTAATTTGGCTTTTAATGAACATAAAAATCTGGCAAACAAAGAATTACAATGTCTTGAAAAGTAACGTTCTGTTCTCAGAACTATAACCACATTACCTCTTCTTGCTCTTTAGTAAGACTCTGCATTGTTCTTGTTGAGTAAGAGGAGGCTCTCTTTATAAAAGCCAACATTGCAATATTGATATCCAGAAATCCCAAGATTTTTAAACTCTTTGCTCACAAGGTCTAGTGATACTAGTTCCTGCCTTGATTTGTCAGTGAGAAGCACCAGTACTTCACCACTCTTCCTAAAATATAAGGCCCTGGGTAAAAGTCTTTCTGGACCTTGTGGACCAAGGGTAATCAGTTTGGTCCATGACTCCTTTATGCCATACTCTTTCATCACCCATATCTCAAGAAAAGAATCTTCACACCTGTTATCCATAATGAACAGAGTGATAGATTTTCTGTTATCTGAAACAGACAATCGCAAACCCAAGTCATATTTCCATTGGATACTCTTCGGCATAGGCATCTTACGGAAGACCTCCTTGCCCAGGTCAAAATTCAATATAAAATAGTAAAGACCACCATTTGTTTTGCAGAATACAGGCCAATGGAGAGCCCCATTAACAAAAGCACTGGATGCGCGTCCATCTGTTAGACATGTAGGAGAAACACAACCAAGACTGCTCCATGTGCCGGTGGCCAGGGAATAAACCTCAGCAAGAGTTGGTGTCCCACGTTGATCCAGTAAAGTGACAACTCTCACAACCTTATAGTCATTGGTCATAGCATCAAAACCAAATCCAATTGAGGCATCGTACCCACGATGTGTAACAAATCTAACTTTAGGCTTGGGAAGGGTCAGTAACTTTCTAATGGCTGGGTTAAATATAAAGAAGTTGTAACCATAACGGTAGATATCATCCGCAAAGCAGACTAGCCCGTCACAAATGCCGACCACACGAAGATGTGAGTTCCACAGTTCTTGCTTTCGAGGAATTGTAAATTCTATCTTGGCGTACTCATCGAAAGCCTGGTTATCATAATGCACAGAGTGAACCTCGTCGTCTACCTTGTCCATGACCGTTTTGCCGAGGAAGGTGGTCACCTCCAAACCAGAAACTCTGTGGAGTAGGAGGTGAACGTCATCGACTGTTGGGCTGAGGTGGGTGTGGATAAAGCTTGGGTTTATGATCATGGACTTCCATGCCTTGCACACTGAGGTGCATTTGACCATAGATTTAACGGGCAACCTAATTAGGATCTCTTGTATGATTTCCTGAGGAAAAGATCCTGCCATCTCTCCAAATTTCAATTCGTGCATACCTTGTGTGATATCTTGTATGTTATCCATGTCTTGCACACTCTCAGTTATACCAACTGAAAACAAAACAAAAACCTATATTTGAGAATTTTATAAAATAAATAAAGAAAGGGAGTTTTACTAAAACACCCAAAATGGGGGCTGAAATTATAAAAAAACCCAACACCCAAAACACTTTGTAAACACACCCAAAACCTATCATTACACACACTCAAAACCCATTTATCAACACACCCAAAAAATATACAATTGTTGATTTTGGGGTTGATTTTGGGTGTGTTTCTATGTTTAAATAGTGTTTGGGTTTTTTTTTATAAATACATATCTAGGATTGGATTTATTTATAAATTTGTACAAGGAGGGGGTGTTCTGAAAGCAGAGTCACATTCATATACATAAAATATAAAACTAAAAACTAAAAAGATCCAGTAATAAGGAGCAACAAAAACCCTAAACTGTCATATTTTTCAGATCAAACCCAACATCCACTCTACAATTAAAAATTCAAATCCATCAGGAAAAAAAAAAAAAAACTAACGCTAAATCCAAACCCACCATTCTTATAAGAAACATAAAAGCTGTAAAAAAAATCCCAGAAAAACGAAGAGAAAAAGTTCAGGAACTTACAATTTCTGGTCCTGATGAGCAGAGCAGAGCCGAAGCTGAGGAAACGTCTGGTTCTTGTGCTGTGCCAGAGAAGAAGAGTGCAAAAGAGAAAAGAACCCTTTCTAGCTTCTTCTGGGACATTCTTTTCCGTACATGGTGGTCCGCTCAAACCCTAATGGATCATTCTGGAGATCTCTCTTTCTCTATTTATATGCTGAGATTGCCTGCCCACGTCTAAAAAGCTCCGTACCGAATTAAAAGCTCGATTAAAGTTTATCTATGGTTCGTCTTAGGGTTTATTAAAGGGTTTATGAATTGCATAAGCTTTCGCGGGAACTAATTTTTATTGTAGAAATTTTCGTTTTTCGCCATAATTCTGTCTAATTTCTAACTTTTTTCTTGGACCACTTAATTTTTGTAATGCGACTTTATATCCACAAGCCCATTCTGTTTTTTCCCCCGAAGGCCCATTCGTTAGTTTATTACAATTTCTCTCTAATTCCAACATACATTTCTGTGTTTTGGGATCATTAACTGAAAACAAAGCTAAAAAAACAGCCATTATACAATGGAACTTGAAGACCATCTCAGTGGCTCTGTTCGAAATCTCGTCATAAAAAACTCCAAAAGAGGAAAATTCGGTGAAGAAAAACACTTTATGTATCCGACATTAACATAAAATACAGTTTTAATTATGTTTTAAAGAAATTTACTTTTTGAGTTCAGGCTACAAAACTTGTGTCGGAAAGGTGGCTGCTTTAATCAGATAAATAAAACCACAATTTATTTGCTAATAACTTTAAACAATTTTTAATTTATTTTCCGAGGACAGATTATACAACTCTTGCCATGTGTTGGGCGGCCTGACATATGGAAATGTCGATGCTAGTTGTTATTGTTTTTTGGTCTCAATCCCATTCCCCCTCCCCTCACTTACCTCAACAAACAGGATTGTGCAATCAACATACCCAACTCAAAAAGTCTCAGGTTCCATGTAAACTATTAATCAACAACCAATCATTGGGTTAATATACCTACACATTTCGAATGTGAAGCACAATATATCAAATGCAAATACTGCTGATTGTTGAGCCGAGGAAATTTACTTTAAAAAGACAACAAAATTGCAATATCAAATCATTTGATAGATGATTCCACAGAAAGAGGTATATAGTTAGAACTGCATAACCAATTCAAAGATTTAACAGGTGCATAATTCCATAGGTCGATCCAATTTTTTCAAACACTATATTTATAAAAAAGTAAAAACTACTTGAGAAAATGTATCAGAACTTGAGATAAGAAGTTCCATGTCAACAAAATGCACCATCATTTCAGGCACTGAAGGAAAACGACATTGCAGCACTACAAATCTGTCACAAACAAAAACGAATAAAGACCACGGTTAGGAGTGCGAATATAACTTCCAATTCATGCTTTACATAAATGAAGACTAATTGGAAAATTAACTACTGTGTGCATGAAAACCATTGGAAAAGGAATTCAATGCACAAACTGTTGAACAATTCTATTTACAGCAGTAAGTTAGACCATGTAATATGAATGCATAAAGTTCACTATGGAAAGGAAACAGCAACAGTTCCACAGTCCACTTCTTAAAGTCAAACCAAGTTGATATTGTTGTCACAAAAGTTACAAAACTACAAGCACTTGCAAAAAAACCAGTCTAACCATATTTATCTGGTTTGAACCTTGCTTTCTGGATTGAGTTTAGACGAAAGATCAGTTAATGAACATAAAAGAACCCACATCAATTTAATCATCCATCAGGCTCTTAGCGAATATAAATATCTGGCAAGCAAAGAATTAAAATTGTTCTTCACAAGCAATGCTCTGCTCTCAGCATTATAATCACATTACCTGTTCTTTCTCTTAGTACGAAACTGCATCTGTCTGGTCAGATAAGACAAGGCTCTCTTTGTAGGAATCGACGTTGCAATATTGATATCCTTCTCCAGAAATCCCAAGATTTTTAATGGTTTTGCTCACAAGGTCTAGCGATACTAACTCGTGATTTGATTTTGCACGGTGCCCATAAAAAGTATATTGATTACTAAGTATTGAACCTGTAGAAAATGCTACCTTAGCTCCAGAAAGTATCAATAATACTTCACCGTTCTTCCTAAAACATGACGCCCTGGGTAGAAGTCTTTCTGGCCCTTGTGGACCAAGAGTAATCAATTTGGTCCATGACTCCTCCATGCCATACTCTTTCATCACCCATACTTCAAGAAAAGAGTCTTCACATCTATAATCCATCGAGAACAGAGCAATGGATTTTCCATCTCCTGAAATAGACAACCATAATCCCAGGTGGTAATTATATTCTATTAAACTCTTTGGCACCCGTATCTCGCGAAATAACTTACTGCCCACCTCAAATGTCAAGATAAAATAGTGTGAGCCATAATCTGTTCGACGGAGTGCAGGCCAGTGAAGAGCCCCATTAACAAAAGCTTGGGATGCCCGACTTAATTGACATGAAGGAGTAACAGAACCAACACTGGTCCATGAGCCAGTAGCTAGTGAATAAACCTCAGCAAGAGTTGGCCCCACACCTTCATGCTGTAAAGTTACAACTCGCACAACCTTATAGTCATTGGTATTAGCATCAAAACCGAACCCAATAGAAGCATTGTACCCACCATGTGTCCTAAAGGTAATAGCAGGCCTGGGAAGGGTCACTAACTTTCTAATGGCTGGATTCCATATAAAGAAGTTGTAACAATAACAGAACATATCATCCGCAAGGCAGATTAGCCCGTCACAAGTGCCAACCACACGAAGATGTTCATTGAGCACTTCTTGCTTTGGAGCAATTGGAAATTCTATCTTGGCATACTCGTCAAAAGCCTGGTTATCATAATGCAGAGAATAAACCTCTTCTGTTACTTTGCTTACGATGGCTCTGTGGCCGCTAGTGGAGCTCTCTCTACCAGAAACCCTGTGGACTAGGAAGAGGTGCCTGTCGTTCATGTTATTAATTTGGCTGAGGTGGGCGCGGGTAAATCTTTTGTTCATGATCATGGACCTCCATGCCTTGCACACTGAGGTGCATTTGATCAAAGATTTAACGGGTAGCCTAAGTAGGATCTCATGTATGATTTCTTGAGGAAAAGAGAGTGCCATCGCTTCAAATTTCAATTCCTGCATCCCTTTTGTGATATCTTCTTGTATGTCATCCATGTCTTGCACATTCAAATAGCTATAACAACGGACTAAAATAATAGAAACAAAAAACATCTATAACTGCGATAAAACCCAGAGTAACATTCATCTACATAAACGATAAAACTAAAACTAGAAAGTCCAATAATAAGAAGCAACAAGAACCCTAAATGAAATGTCACAATTTTCATATCAAATCCAATCTCAACTCTGTAAATGAAAAATCCAAACCCATCAGAAAAAACCTAACACTAAATCCAAACCCACCATTTTTCTAAGAAACAGAAAAGCTCTAAAGCAAATTCCAGAAAAAGAAGACAAAAACTTGAGCAACTTACAATTTCCGGTCCTGCTGAGCGGAGCCGAAGAAATGGAGCTGACGAGGCGACGTCGTTCGTTGTGCTGCGTTAAAGAAGAAGAGTGAAGAAGAAAAGACACGTAGAACCCTTTCTAGCTTGGAGGACATTCATCTCTGTACATGATAGTGAGGTAAGAGAGGCGTCGGCTGAAACCCTAGGGACCTCTCTTCTCTTCTCTATTTATATGCTCTGTTACTGCTTGCCTTCGTAGCTTGATTAAAGTTCATCTTTGGGTTTATGAATTGCAAAAGCTTTTCCAGGAACAATTTTATTATAGAAATTTCTTTGGGAAATAGCCATTAATGCCACCGGTTTTTAAGTTTTAAGTGGAAATATCAGCCCTCCCCAAAATTTTTGCAAATACCACCTATAAATATATATTTATTATCCAGTTATTGCCCACATAATACTTTATCTGAAATTTAGTTCTCTCTAAGCTCTCTATTCGTTCTCTCTCTCTCTCTCTCTCTCTCTCTCTCTCTCTCTCTCTCTCTCTCTCTGCTCTCTTTATCTCTCTCTAACCCAGCTCTCATTCTCTTTTCGTGCAGAGGTATCCTTCTCACGCAGCTCTGTCTCGGTAGCGCTCTTTGGTTTGAATTGTCCCCATCTCTTTGTTATGAATCTGGAAACCCCTCATCGACCCCATCTTCTAGGTATGTCTTCTAAATAACGTAAGGTCGCAGCTGGCTTGCAACCTTGAAGCTCTACTCCATTGCTGACCTCCAATAGGAGGTGTTGATGGTCATTTTGTTAATATCTGTGGAATTCTATGAAATATGTTTTATTTTGATTGCTTGGGTTGCTGTGAAATTGGTTTTATTTTAATTGCTTTGGGTAATGTTTTTGAATCTTGATGCTCATCCGTCTGGGTTTTTACCAAATGCATTGAGATTGCTCAAGATATGTCAATCTTGAAATTTGGGATTTTCCATTTGATGTATTAGATTTTTATAGTGTAATTGTGATGATATATTGTTTAGTGCTGTGTTATTGGTGTTTTATTGCTGTTGTGTTGTTGTTATATTTCTGTTGTATTGCTATTGTATTGCTTGGTTATTGTGGTTGTATTGCAATGATTTGGTTGTGGCTTCATATCTGTTAATGAAATGTTGTTTTGTCATGGTCAGAAATGGAGACAATTGTTATTCTGGTTTTGACAGACCGCCTGAATTTCCCAAACAGGCGGACCGTCTTGGTGCCGACATCTCCCGATGCCGGGCCCACTTACTAAAACCCGAGACATCCTACCAAAATTTTGGCAGAGTCTCCCCTGTAAAATGCTCAAACCCAATAACATTCAACCTGCATAATTTACATAATATAAATCCCAACTGCCAGCATGCTTTCAACATACAATAATCCTAAGTAAAGTGGCCTCCGGCCTCAAGTAACGACCTAACATGGGCAATAACAGAGCATCTAACAGAATTTGTTTACAACAAACAGTTGAGTAGAAGGAATTTACACAAGTCCTATCTACGGATGGAATGTTTTGAGCTCATACTTTGCTCGAACGCTTTCAAGAGCAACTACTGCCTGGGGGACACAAAACAGAAATATGTGAGTGGACAAAAATAAAGTTTGCATTTAAAACAACATAATAACCCCACCGTGTAAAAATAATGCTCAAGCATGCAGTTTCACAATCCATAAACCAAATACTCAAAACATAAAATCCCAAAGTCCAATAACTCTCAAAATCTCCAACCACAACTCCATTCCCAAAATATGCAACTCTCGCCAACCCATACATATATATATATATATATATAAGTATATAACTATAATATAACATATACTTCTCTCCATACTAATGTACCGGAAAACAATCCAACCGGGGGATTGTTTGGCTGGTACGCAGGATTTCAAGCACTAACCCGCGTCCAGGGATGAGTAGTCCAATCGGGGGACGGAACTCCATAGCTCACACGCCGGCACTGCCAATGACACGTGTAGCTCACATATCTCATAACAAGTCCTACGCGCGCAGACGGTATCATCACCCCACCGGCACTGCCAACGAGGTGTGTGATAATACTAAGCAATATACATACTCTTCCCATACGCCGGCACTGCCAATGACACGTATGGGAAGTGTCTCACACACCGGCACTGCCAACGACATGTGTGAGACCCACAATCTCATGGCCTTCCCACCCCACCAGCACTGCCAATGACGTGTGTGGGAAGCCTAGTAACTAGGGAATGGTACTCACCTAACATACTCATACAACCATCCCTCAAACTCATATCTTTCCACAATCTCACCACAACAACTCCTCATACTCTATGCATAGGCAATATAGATAGACATCCCAAAATCCATATAAACATATTCATCATACTCAAATATATCCATACCCAAAATATATTGCCAATACGTATAAGAATATTCAAACCCATCAACCAAATACTTATTAAATCACATTTACCATTTAAAAACATATGCACAAATCTTTTATCAATAAAACAATGCGAATGCTTGAAAACAAAGTCCACTCACAGATAATCCCAAACTGCCCGGCCCCAAGAGGGTCCTACCGGCTGCGTATGATGGACCAAATTACCTATTTCGAGATACGAACTCTTGATTAATATAACGCACTTCAAAATGAAAATTCACAAAAGGAAATACTTAAATCCCCAAGTTCCCGGTGCGCGTACGTCCAATAGGATATCGTAAGGTCCACTTACAGGTTTGGGAATCGCTTCCAATCGTACGGTTATCGCTAATCCCTCAAACTTTGAATTATTGAATCGGAACATTCGGGGCTCCGATTCACGATCTGCGAATTCCTATAGGTTTCTAAGAGTACCTAGATCAACATACTTCAACTTGGAAACGGTCCAACGGTTAGAACCCATCGAACCTGGATAACGGACAATATACGAAATCCGTTCGATAGTCAAACGACATCCAAATTGAGATCCGTAAAATTCTACGCACTCGTGACAACCTAAGGATCTCATCAGGATAAAAAGCAACTTCACCAGCCTTGCCCACGAGCCGCCACACGCGCCGGCAGCGCTTGGGTGTGTAGAGAAATTTCCAGCGATGGAAAATCTCCACACCAACGCTCACCCTTCCTACCCTAGCTTTTTCTCAAGGTCAGGATCACTTTCTTCAACTACCACAAGGTCCAATTCGTACGGGAACTAGCCGGAATTTCAAATTGAAAACCGGCCAAAACCTAACTTCTAAAATCAATTTCCAAACTTCAAAATCATTCTAATCTAACCCTATAAACAGCTAGAGCACGTAAAAAGGAGAAGAAACCTCACCTGGTTCACCGAAAATGGACGGCGGAGACGGCGATGCGATAGCGAAAACCTCCGGTTTGAACCAGTCAATATCGTGGCGGATTTCGAGCTTTCGGTAGGGATAACAGTGGGTTTTGATTGACGAGTCGAGCGGACCGGTCTCGAGGGTGAGGTGGCGACGTGGCGGTGTGAGGGTTTTTTCCGTTAGGTGAACAAGTGAAACACCGGGGGTTCGCGCACGAGAGTGAATCGGGAGAGAGAGAGAGAGTGTGTGAGGTAAAAGTGAAAAATCTGATTTTTACCAAACTTTTTTAATAATTACGGTTCCGCCATCGAACTTAATTTGATCGCCAAGACTTCGTTACAACTCCGATTCAAGCCTACCGCCTGTCTACGGATTCGTCTCAGTACCACCTACACAACCAAACCACTCATGGTCCCAAAATCTTCCCGGATAAGAAAATGACCAAAATTACCCTTAACCCAAGAGTAAATTCATAATTTCTCTTAATTTAATTAAAATAAGAATAAATTGGAGTCGGGGTGTTACAGGTTTGCTACAATGGAAAATGGGTAACCTCAAAGAAGATGTACAAATACGAATGGGGTGACTCAAAATGCTTAATAGTACCACGGACCATCACATTTGCTGAACTGTTGGATCATATGCATCATATTGGTAATACAAACATGGAAGACAAGGTTTGCTTAAAGTTCTCAGTTTTGATGGCCTCGAATGAGTGGAAGTACATAAAGATTGAGGACGATGATGTAGGGTATCCCACCGCCCAAGCAGCCATCTAGTATTAGGCATTTGATGGATAATTTAGGGGTTGAAAGAGGAAGGAGCATGAGGTTTTGTGGTGGCATGTTTCTGTAATTTAGGGGGGGATGTGATGGTGATGCAAGGCATGATTTGTATATATAAAGTCCATATTGAAGGTGTGTACTATAGGCCATCTGTCTTTTAAGGGATGTATACTTCAACCCTTTTCCAATTTTTAATTTAATGTTGGTTTACTTCTTTTTAATTTTTTTTATCTAAGATATTTTACAAACCATGCTGATGCAGTACCTACTGCAAAAGGATCGTATTGCAACTCAGTTGTACTCTTATTGACATCATATTGCCATTAAACACATGAATATTGCGGATTTATTGCCTCTATATCGCCATTGTATTGGACATGGATAAACTGTATACGCAGAAATATAAAAAGAGGCATCATAATTCCATAAAATCTACTTTTCAAACTTACATAATACAAGTAGAGGCCACCCTATAGTTACTTAATACAAAAAGAGGCTAACTGAACATGATTCCATTTTACATGTTGTTTTCACTACATTTACAGCCAATCTAAAGTCATATTAAAGTGTCACAAATTTGCTGCTGTTGCCACATTCGAAGTTGCATATTCTTTAATTGCGGCGACCGCGACCCATGAAATTCATGACCCTGCCCACAGTGATGTTGTCCCAGTTTCCTTTTGAATCCACTATTTTTGCAAACTTACGAAATAGTTCGAATCCGGTTTCCACTTGTTGTTGCTTCAGCTAGGCCATTTCATCAGATTCCTTGAATACCATAATTGCAGTGGCAAAGGCAATTTCAATTTTGGCTTTCAACCCTTGTCTTTCACTCTGTTTTTCACGTGTCCTTCAAATTACTTGTCTCTCACTCCAATTTCTGTCTCAGAAGGATTTAAGTCTTTACCTTACATATCTCCAGACACCAGATAATCATGACACAGCTTAAGCTACAATAGGAATGTGTGGTAGCAGAAGCCTAATTGAGAACAATTCAACAAGAAGACATCAGGAAACAATTTATTGACTTCAAGGTATAATGTAATGGAACGTCCTATCAATCAGTGGCAACCACAATAATGACTGCAATATGCCCTCCTTTCAAATGTAAGGAAATTAATGAAATTGGCACCATCCCTTCAGTTTTTCTTAACAAAATAAGAGGTTTGTATATATTGTCTGCGTTATCAACATCAAAGATAAATGAATAAATAAACCATCAAAACTGTAAAAAATGTTTGTTACACATGTACAATTAAAACATTAAAAGTTCACCTCATAAACAGAGTTCTTTAAGTATTCATACACAAAAAAGAAAAGCAAAAGCTTAAAGAGTTAGCTTATAGCAAAATCCATGGCCCCATTTCTCTAAACCACACCTGCTGGTGACATGTTCCCATCTTCACTCATTTCCTGCTTTGTTTTAAGCAGACAATGATCAAGCACAAAACAACAAACTTTTAAAGAACTCATATTACACCACATATGGTTCTTTGCGCTTTGTTTAGACATTGAATATTCATCCCCAAACTGAAATTCCAAATAATCACAAGAGAATATGAAAAACAAAGAGAACTTATCCATATCCAATATGCAAGCCCTAAAGTTAGAAAACAGAATAAAAGCAATAATATGTCAAATTAACAAGCATTATTCTAAAACAAAAAGTATTATATGGTTGGGAGCATACAAGTTATAAATGATATACACAGGTTAATTGTCTTTGACTTTAGATATCATTTTCAAGAAAGAAAATAGATACCGATTAGACTTGTAAGAAGGTTACATACATTGGTCATAAAGACCCATAGTAAGCCACCAAATACCAATTAATAACTGCTACAAAAACCCAGATGAGACACAGAGGTGCTTCACGGCTCCTCATCCTCTTCAAACCTCTCTTGTTATTTCTTTTGTTTTCTCTCTTCTCTTTCTAAATCTTGAATGCAAACCAACTGTTGAGGCCCAAAAAATCCATGGTTGGGCCCGAATAAATTTCTAGCCCAAGACGATATATTATTGGAAAAAGATCCGATTTGGAGCACATGAAAGTATGACATACACGAGTCATACTCCGCATGCCATGCTAAATAAAAAATCCGTCAAGCTAGGAATTGAGATTAAAATTATAAAATGCATTTAGCTCTGCAAATCCATGCCAATTATCCTATCAAGCGCCATATTTAAAAGCATGCCAAGCAACATGCCATGCCAAGCGGGAAATTATTATTTCACACCCAATCGCACTACAAGCTTGAGTGGGCCCAAGCCACTCAAATGCCCGGGGCTTGCTTGAGTGGGTTGTGGTATGGATGGTAACGAATTGTCATGGGGCCCATTGATGGGCCGAGAAATGGAAGTCTCGGGTCGCTTGGGGGCCTCGGGACTCAAGCCCATTTTCTTAGGCTCAAACGTGGGTAAGCACAAGAGAGGAAATAGCCCAATTGCTTCAACTACAGTAGCCCAACCAAAATAACCCATTACTTTAGATAGCCCATAAAGCCCAAATATTTGGTGAATTTAACCCACTTATTAGATGACTTGGTCTTCTATATTAAAGGGCCCATACCATTTGAATAAAAGGAGTCCAAGGCCTTCAACACTTGGCTAAAGCAGAAGGCCACGAAGAAAGCCAAAGATTCACATGTGAGGGGCTGCTGGGAGAACAAATTCCAAGTGCAAGCATTCAAGAAACCAAAGGGTATTGGCACGCAGGGGAAGATGCTATCCCTTAAACCAGCAGGCGCACCCATTTTCTTTCCTTCATCAGATTTGGCCGTGAAAAGGAGGAAAGAAGAGAAAAAAGATGGGTGAAAATGGAAGCTCTCCTCTGAAGCTGCTGAAGCCTCGAGCTCCCAAAAATCCCTGATTTTGTGGGATTGGGCAGAACTGATTTTTGCCTCCATGAGGTAAGTCAAGAAAGAGGAGAAGAAAGGAAGAGGAAAGCTTAGCTAGATTGGAAAGAAACCATTAGGGTTTCTTGGAGAAGACCCATTACCAGCAGCTATAAATAGGACCCCTTCTACCCAACACGACACAACCCACAACCCAGAACCCACAACCTTCAGAGAGCAAGCTTTCTCTTTCACATGCAAACCTAAGAATTTTCGTGCTATCCTTCCTCATTTTTCTTTATTTCCCTTTTTTTGGCAGATTGATGAAGCTTTGACAGAGTCACTGTCAGTTTCGGAAACTGCGAAAGTCACCCAAAACTCTTCACCATCCTTCTCCCTCTTCATCAAACCTCCTTAGAACCTCTCTCCCTCTCCATTAGAACCTCTGTACCTCATAAGGAACCCACATATGTCTCTCCTAAAGTGCTAAACCCATGATAATTTTTGCTCCCATGCCATAAGTCACTCATGCCAAGCTAGAATATTTATCTGTAATTTGTTGTCATTTTCATTTGTGAAGGTAACCAAGGAGTTTCTTAAGGCGTCATCACCCTTTCGAGACATCCTTGGGTCTTGATCTTCGAACTCAGACACAAGGGGACACTTGCATCAGATTGCTCTTTACAAAGACCCACTTCTTTGCGAAGAAAAAAAGCCCCTACACCAACCAAATTAAATGCCAATCAAAACACACCTTTTAATTTGCCAAACTACTGAGACCAATATGGATGCAAGGCAGCGGTTTAGGTCTTGGAATTTGGTGATTTTTGGGTTTTTAAGTATGACAGACAGAAATTGATTTTGGAGGAAGGAAATTGACAAGAGATGGAGGTTGTGAGAGGTTGAGAACAAAGACGACGATGGTTGACAGAGGGACGATGATAGAGGGTTTGAGGGAAAGAGAGGGAGAGGGTTTTGGAACGAAATCAGAGCGCCAAATTTGAAACTTAGTGAAACAAAAAAAAAAAAAAACAGCAGCACCTGAACAAAAATTCGAGGAAACAATCAGACATCTATGATGCCTAATAACCCTCAAAACAATCATACATCTATGATGCCTAAGCCCTAAACCAATTTCTGAGAAACCCCTAAACCCTATACTTATTTCAAAGAACCCACTAAACCAATTTAAGAGAAACCCCCAAACCCTAAACCAATTTCAAACAAACGCTTAAATCAATTTCATACAAACCCATAAACCCTAAGCCGTAAGAAAATGTCGATGAACAATACCTGTTTGAGGTGAACGATGGTGTTGATCTTCGATGAACAGATTCCGTTGGGAGAGGAAAAAAGAAGAGAGAGTGACAGCTGAGCGACGAGAGACGAGAGAGTCGAGCTGAGTGACGAGAGAGTGAAGAGACTGTGAGAGACGGAGCCAATAGAGAGCTGATTGGCGGAAGGTAAATTTCAGAAAAAATGTTAGGTGAGCAATAAGTGGACAATAAATATATATTTATAGATGGTATTTATAAAATTTTTAGGGAGGGATGATATTTCCACTTAAAACTTAAAAACCGGTGGCATTAAGGGCTATTTCCCAATTTCTTTTTATCTCCAAAATTCTATCTAATTTCTATTTTGACCCCTTCTTCTTTTAGTACCTTGCTTTTTTTATTATTGGAATTACCCTAATTAAAGTTGGATCGCATGAAACTTTATCTTCACAGGCCCATTCGGTTTTTCTTTTCCCTGCATGCCCATTCGTTAATTTCTTGCTAATTCCAACAAATTAAGAGCACTAGTCTTGCCTTTCCAAAAATAAAATAAAAGTCTTGAATTTGGCTATGATTTGCATCCTTATGGAATTTTTATGTTTTTCAATTAGTATTTTGTTTTTCTGAACTATTGATTTTTGCCCGAACATCTTTAGCAGATGATGAATTATTCAGTTAAGAAAAGTGGGCTTATGCAACAACAAATAAACATGAATATTTTAGAAGGGAGAAGTCATGGGCCGTCCTATAACTAAGGCAAGGTAGGCTACTGCCTACCCCAAAATTTTCAAAAATAAAAAATACCCATATAAAATAGGCTAACCCATGTGAAACATACAAACCAATGCCCACCCAAAAAGTAAGTCATATGTTATGTATGCATAACCTAAAATTTATCCTCTTTAATTATCTCCTCTTTGATTTTTGGAATTTTGTTGAGATGTTTGATTTGATATTGGTATTGTTGAGATGTTTTGATTTGTTGTTGGTATGTTAATGTTTGATTAAAGGCATTGATGTTATTATGATAATTTATTTGATTTTTTGTTGGGATGTTGGATTAAATAGGTTATCTTTTGTTATGTCAGATCACAATTCGAATCTCAAGAAAATAAAGAAATTGTTGGAATTTGTTTTTAAAGAAAAAGAATAGTTTTTTTTTTCGCTATACTTTTACTTATGTATAGAGATGCATTTGAGGGTAAAACTCATTATGTCCTCATACTAGGTGTATATTTTTATGTTTATTAATGAGATTCACTCATAACCTTGAGTTTTTAATGTGAGTTTCACCCAGTTGAATTACAAATCCTAGATCCGCCACTGGGAGAAGTTATAAGGTGTTGATATTATATCATTTTGTGGGGATTATATGGGATAAGTATTCTTCATGAGTAATCCTTCTTCTACCTTCAATTTGATAAATTTTTTTTTTTTTTTATAACATGCTTTAAATATAGGAAATTGACCTATCTAAATCTAATCATAGGAACACAACCAGAGGCTCTCTCTCTCTACTAGTCCCCAACCCTTCAGCGTCGCTTTTGGGGGGGAGGTGTTCTGCCCCTCCTCCCTCCCCTCATCTTCCTCTTTTTTTCTCCTTCCCCCTTTTCCCTCCTCTTCCTTTCTCTCTGTTTATTTCTCATTGTTTCCCTCTTTCTTTTACTGTTTCCTCCTCACCCTCCGTGGTGATTTTGCCTCACCCTCTGTGGTCCCCACCCAAAATGGGTGTTTTTCCCCTGAGCTTTGTCTCATATTTGGGGCTTCTTGCCTTCACTTCGGTTTCCTTTAGTTTTTTTTTTCCTGTTTTTCCTCAAGTTAAGCCTACTCTGTGAGACCCTTTATCTCCAATCTCTTCATCTCCTTTCTTCCCCAGCCACCTTCACTTTTCACCCTCCACTTCTTATATCTACACTCTCCTCATCTCTTCTATGTAGTGATGTTGTCCATCCATGGCCAACAACTTCATCTGGGCGTTTGTTCTCAACTACCACCGTTTGCTCATCGGTTCCTCGTCCACCACTCATGTTGTTCTTCCTCGGTGGTGTGTGGTGGTTCGTGGCTGCAATTAAAGTGCATCCTGCACTTCACACTTGGATTATGGGAGCACTTCCTCGCGGGTGGCCTGCTCACCCCATCTTCCGTTGGCCTTTTGATACCCCCGTGTCGGTTACTCCTCCTTGGTGGTGGCGATCTGTTTCTGTGGTGTTGTTGGCATGCTATGAGTGGCTGCTTCTGTGTTCTAGATCAGGGTTTCTTTGTTTAATATTTTATGGGCTTTTGTTATTTATTTGGTTTTCTATCATTGGGCCTGCTATACGTGTTGGTATTGGGCTGCATTGGAAATGAGTTTTCTCAATTTATAATGTTTCCCACTATTAATGAATAGTATTCCCTGACCAAAAAAAGGAACACAACTAGAGTTTCATAGCATTGGACAGAGATGGCTACTTCCATGACCCAAATTCATATGTAATAAAAAAAACTATAAACCAAAAACGAAAGTATTTGCGAAATGCTCTCTACACTCCCTATTAAAAATAACTTCCACTTACTTTTAGCTTGTATTTTGTTTATAGGTTACTAGCCTCTTCGCACGCACTTCCGCGATTGTGAGAGGCTTTTTTTTTATAAAAAAATTTAAATTTATTTTAAAATTAAAAAAGATAATAGGTAGTTGTGTTCCATAAAAATAGGATTCATTATCTGATTTTTCTTTTAATTTTAATTTTTTAAATATGAAAAAGTGTGAATTTACCATATTATTCTCATTTAATTAATAATTTTAATTCTTAATGTTTGCATTAACTAATGACATTTTTTGGTATTTTGAATGTTTTACCATTCTCTGCCTTTTGCTTTATATATGTATATATAAAATATATATAGATAATGTATTATGTTATTAGATTATATGTTTAGAATTTATAAATATAATTATTTAACTTTGTACCTCCTATTATCCACACAATTTCATAATTCACAAGTTCATCATTCTTAATCATGCGAAATAGAACATGTAAACAAATGTATATAGCATGTGGTTTGCAAGTCACACTCACTTCGTGTTCTAACAAGATGTGCATATTTAAGTTCTCAACATGCAAATATTTTTTTTTAAAACTGTTTGTTGAAATGGCTTTTTTTCTCTACTACATTGCAATCGGTGTGTTGATAAACAGTAGAAATAACAAAACAATTGAAGATAGATCACAAAGCTGTATTACCATCCATTTTGAATCGGATTCTAAGGAACTAATGGATTGCATCAAACATCACAATCATGAAAGCAACAAAATATTGGTGTAAAACGGTTGAAATTTGGTGTCTAAGGGATGATGTTTGTGGTGAAACCTCTCAAGAAATAGGTTGAGTCCAATTATCAACACCCAAACTACAACTAGCACAATTTCAACCGGAAAAGTTATAATGAGGGCTTAAAGTGAGGAGGTTATTTGAGGAGGTCAAATCTCACCATCAACAAATGTAAAGAAATCATGGGACTTAAATATTTTAAATGTTTCGAAGGTCGGATCGGTCTCCTCAAATAACCTCCTCACTTTAACTCCTCATTGTAAAAGCTCCCCAATTTCAACGGCCATAAAAGAATTTGGGTGGAAGGAAGCCCAACCCAAGTTCAAACACAAAGGTGCACAGAAAACGACGCGTCTCGTTCTTGCTTCCAAGTTACAAATTCCAATCCATATCCTTCCACATATCCAATTCACTGAGGCTCCATTTGGTTTTCCAAAAATGGCCGCTCACTCTCTGTCCAAGCTTCCAACATCTACCACAGCTCTCATTCCCAATCACAGAACCAAACCCGGCCTAGATTCGCCAACTCTGACGCGGAATTTGAGACCCGACGGTTTGCAGAAGCCATGGCTGGGAGCCAACAGTCTCTCGCTTCAGTCCTCAAGCCTCAGAGTCAGAACCCAAGAGCCAAAGCTACGACCTTTCTCTGCCACAGTCTGCCTCAGCCTCCCTACAGCGTGAGTCCCGTTTTCTCACTTTTCCAAGTCCCTCTTTCATGAATTTTCAATTTTGTTTCTTTTTCACGTTTTGGATGACCAAGCTGTTGTTTCAGATGCTTCTGATTTGGTCATTACAGAAATGTGGAAGGAGTTTCATTCACTGAGAAAGTGCCCAAGTGAGTGTCTTTTTAATATCTTTTGTGGGCTTAGTGTTTTTTATTTCTGGGTTTGTTGTTGGGATTGAGGTTTTGGTATTGGGTGAGTGGATGCAGATGGTCTTGGAGGGCTATAAAGTCATTTGCCATGGGTGAATTGGAAGCCAGGAAGCTCAAGTATGCAACTACTGGGACTGAAGCAATTCTTATGGGTATCCTCATAGAGGGTAAGCAAATTTCTGACTCTTTTAAGCTTTCATTGTTGTTAATTTTTTAGTTAATGACTCAATTGCTTTTGAATGTTTTTTCTCTGATCATAGTGCAAGTAGTTGGGTTGATTGGTGCTGCTATAATTAAGTATTGATTCCATTTTCGATAATGTTGTATCCGATTTTAAGATGGAGTCAAACAATCAGAGTTAAAGGACTAGATTATGTAAGACTAGAACTGCAAATTTCGAAATTTAGTTGGTTGCGATGTGCATGAGTATAATGTAGTCTTCAAGTGAGCTGCATAAGTTGAAGCTTAGTTAGAAAATTGTGCTGGTTAGAAGGGCCCTTGTGTAGTTGTGCGCATGCTTCTATCTTATGCATAATAGCTTAGTCGTGAAATTAGGAAAGTTACAATCCAAAAACAACAACTAAAGGCTAAATGGGGATGCAAATATAAGATACAAAGCGTCTTCTTACTATATAAAAAAAATCTTACGAATATCTGACCACATACTTACTCTGTACTGATTATATGGTATACTTAGCCATCTTTGAATTGGGCTGCAGGAACCAGTCTGGCTGCAAAATTTTTACGGGCAAATGGAATTACACTTTTCAAGGTTCGTGAAGAAACGATCAAGTTACTTGGGAAAGCTGACATGTGGTTCTTCAGTCCTGAGCATCCCACATTGACGGAGGAAGCTCAAAGAGTGCTTGATTGGGCTGTTGACAAAAAGCTAAAATCTGGTGTGTTTCTGGGATGTTTGATTCATATATAAATTTTTCTATTTTGGAAATTCTTTTGATTGGCCTTTCAAATTTTTTTGTGAATTCAAATTGTTTCTTGCATGTCTCCTGAGCTTAAGTCTACTGCTGTCATTGGAATCGCATGGATGCTCGTTCTAGTAGCATCTTAACATGCAGACAAATATATGATTACAAATATGTTGATAGGTAACGTAAGATGGCTGAGATGAACATGGATATAGGCTAGTAACTTCTATTTGAATAGCGTAACATATGATTTTGTAATTTTTTTTTTCTGACGTTGTTTAAATGTTTACTGTATTCTGTAATTTCATTTTTTATAATCTTCCATCTGAGAATTTGTATGCTTGAGAGTGTAATCTTTTAAAAATATAGAGCTCTGGGTTAAGTGTTATAGTAAAATTCTTTTCATAATTGCTTTGTATAAGAATTAGTCAAGTGAAATTTGTCCCTAGTCGCAGGAAGTGGGTAGGGGGATGAATACTCAATGCATGGACTGGCTTCATTGATGCATTATTTTTGGGTTGAAAAGAAACAGTAGTAAACGTATCTCGCATTATATGGGTAAAAGATTTTGGATTCTATGGCAGCTTCCATCTTCTAGAATGGGTCATTGTAGATAATGGGAGCTGAGCTTCCCTAGAATGTAAGAACAATTTGTGTTTTCTTGAAATGACACAGTTGTTTTTGTTGTTGTTGTTAGTTAATTAGTTATTAGATCCAATTTTCATTTCTATGACAATGACAAACTTTATCTTCCAATGCCATGTAAAGTCCTATGCTCGATGGAGCTTGAAAAATTAATTGTAATTCTGCTTTGTGAGATGGGAATATCAGATAAAATGGTTTCAATAATTGATTAAAAAAATTAAAAATCTCATTTATCTGATTCTTGACAGCAACCTAGATAATAGAACTATCTGAAATCGAACCTGTGTTGCTCTTGCTACTTGCGCAATGTCCCCTCACTTGTGGAATTGCGGGATTGAGCTCCAAGGGCACATGAACATCTTTTCTTTGGCAAATCAGAATTGTCAAGTCTTTTTGCTTTGCTCTAAAGTCCTTGCCATTTCTCAATTGCAGGTGATAGTGGGGAAATTACAACATCTCATCTGCTTCTTGGCATTTGGTACGAAGTGGAATCGCCGGGTCACAAGATAATGGCTACCCTAGGCTTCAATGAAGAGAAACTGAAAGAGCTGGAGTCTCTAAGTTCTAAACCCGGATTCGTTGATGGATGATGTCTTCCTTGTTTGTTCATTGGGACCTGTGATATAAATTTCATCATCAAGTATGGAACAATGATGTTATTCAGAGATGTTTAATGGGATTGCAAGTTCCTGAATGGTAGTCTGCATTTGATTCCTCTGAGCTTATACAAGTTCATCAACATACAAGTAATTTTTGTTGTATTTGAATTTTGGAAACTGGAAAAAAAAAATCTGCAATAATTTCTTCTATATGGAATGCTGTGTGACTACTTATATAGGCGATTCTTTTTGCCATGAATTGCATTGTCTATGTATGCATTTTTTAGGCCTCATTAACCTCTTGCTTTCCAGAAATTTCTTGACTGCATATAAAGTTGGGCACTTTTTACTCTAGGTAGTTGTTTAATTTACATGGACTCATGAAGAAATAACCTGGGAACTACACAAATTACTCAAAATTTATCGTTCAAAACACGTTTCTAGAATTGGCCATTGGAGCCATGGTTATGTAGTGGATGATCCAGAACCCTGTAAAATTTTACCTGTTCTGGTTTACTAGGATATGACTCAGAGTAAGAGACGTTTGTGTTACAACAAATACTCTCAGGTTATTCTTAGACTTCAACATCAGCTCTCCCCATGCTTTTATTATTGCCATCTTTGTTAAGTTCTGGTGCTTGACATGCAACTGAGGCAAGTGTTTGTGCCTTGCAAGCTTCTTCGTCCCAATTGATCCTTACAACAAACATGAGAACCAGAATCAAGCAAGCAACCATCCCGATCAAGAACCCTATCAACAATCCACTGAGCCCAAGTGCAACCTTGAATGCTAAAACAACTCCCAAAGGCAAGGCCAGGAAGTAAAACCCTCCAAGATTTGCATACATGGCTAACCACGGCCTTGCGGTTCCCCGGACAATTCCTCCACAAACTGCTAATGGGAAATTTACCACCTCCACTAAAGACATTAGCAGCATCATCTTCTTTACACCTCCTACAATTCCCTTATCATGGCTGAACAAAGACCCCCAACTTCCCCTGGCTGCTAACATCACCAAGCCACCTATGCAACCTGAGACCACACTCACTGCTATAGACACAAATGCAGACTGATAAGCAGGGCCCGCTCTGTTTGCTCCAAGCTCATTCGAGACACGGGTTGAGGCACATGTTGCCAGAGAAAGCATGACTGAGTAAAGCAAGTAGTCGAAGTTTAATATAATGGCTAAAACTCCCACTGCCTGCTTTGCATTGGCAAGCCTGCCTGTTAGCAATACCAAAATCTCATAGCACCACCATTCAAGGCAGGTAGTGAGGCAGCAAGGTCCACAAAGCTTGAGCAGCCTAATCCAATCCCCAACACCTTGATCAAGCCACCCCCCTTCCTTCCAACCCCCTTCCTTGGCATTAATTTCAATCCAGCACACATACAAGGCAAGTAGAAGCACAACCATGAGATCAGTGATCCACACAGACATTGCAATTCCCTCAAGACCGTTGGATTTTGCAAGCAAGATATTGATCGGTACGTGAAGCGCAAGCGCCAAAGCCGAGCAGAACATTGAAGGTAGTGTGATGCTCTGGGAGTTCAAGTAGGCTTTGAGGGGACAGAGCAATGAGGTAATTACCAAGTCTGGCAGGAGATACAAAAGGTAGCTCTTTGCAACTGTTGAAATGTCTTCTTGTTGGCCAAAATGGATGAGGATTTTGTCAACATTGAGCCACAAGAAAGAAATAGGAAGTGTTACAAGCAGTAAAAAGAAAGTTGTCATGAGAAGGGTCTTGTGAAGGAGCTTAATACTTTTAGCTCCAGAAGCTTGACCACATATAGGTTCCATGGCACCACAGAGCCCATTTAAGACAGAGAAGCCAGTGACATTAGCAAAGGTGAAACCAAGCGTGCCACCGGCCAACTGAAGCTCTCCGAGCCTGCCAAGAAAAGCTGTTGTGGTTGCTATCTTGGCAAACCATGTCAAATTCATTGCCACCAAAGGAAGAGCTATTCCTCTTTGTATTTTGAGCTCTAAAAGCATGACCTTGAAAAAGTTGGCTGGCCATTTTTGAGTGAGAGGTAGGGATGAAGGTGGCAGAGAGGCTCTCTCTCTTGGGTCCTCTTCCAAATTTGATGTTGCAGACATTGTGTAGTTGAGCAAAATGGCTTGCAGGCTTGGTGGGTTTGTTTCAAATATAAATTTCCAAGTGAAAGATGAGAATCTGGTTTTTCTAATTTCTTGTTGCGTTTTCTTTTCTCAGATAAGGTTGATTATTTTTATGAATGCATGGGTTTCGTGAGGATGTTTGTTTCTCAAAAGAAGCAAATTGGTAGCCTCTTTTTGTAACTGCCAATTATGAGAGAGAGAGAGAGAGAGAGAGAGAGAGAGAGAGAGAGAGAGTTGGAAGTGGATTTATAGTGCGTGATGAGATTGTGTTGTGCTTGTGAATTAGGTTAATAATGATAGTGATAAGAAGAAATCCACTTGTAGTAAACTAAATTGCAAGAGGTAGACTCAAAGAAAGAAGAAAACCCAAGATAATTTAATGAAAAAGGCTAAGAAAAACTCTTTTTTGTAGAAAGCAAGTTGTGCACTAAAATTACCAAATGCCTTCATTGCATGTCAAAGAAATCATTTCTGGTCAAACAACTGCCACATAAATTTGATGGAATAAAGCAAAGAAAGCAGAAATGGCTAATTCCCAACTTAAATTATTACTAGAAATTCTGATAATGTTCATAGAGTGCACAACTTGGTTTCATTTCAACTACTATTTCTGTGGTTGAACAAAAACTTGGTGTAAATTCGAATTAAAAATGATTCAAAATCAACTTGTGATCAATGCAAAGCCTTGGAGGCTTCGATTCTTATTCAGAATATTTGTTTTCTTTACATCACATGTAAATCTCATGTCACATCATTTTCTAGATATTCTGATTTCTGATGGTGGACGGCCATATTCCCAAATAGGAATTTGGGTTTGTTGTACAAATGAATGCAGAATGCTCGAATAAAAAATATGTTCAAAGGACGTACGTCAGAGAGCCACTAACTCATGGATCTATCATCGTCATTTCCATATAATTTTTTCCTTTCTTTTCTTTACCGTGAGCATGCACTACTTTGCTTTCCACTTGTTCCCCATTAAAAAAGCATGCATATCAATTATGAACCTGAATCCTAGTGAGTAGTCACTGTTGTCTATTTTATGGTTTTGTTTTCTGGTGGAGTTCTACTCAAATCATCTCTCCATGATTGAGCATATACAACTCCATTTTATAGAAAAAGATGGGGCTTTTCTTCTTCCGTGATAGTATTGAGTGGCACAATAATCTAGTTGAAAGATAACATATAAATACTTGCTGGATTGTTCTGTTACTAGATATTATCAAGTGGCAAAAATAGTCCTCTTATTTCAGAGTAAATGGGAAGGACAACAAGGTTGTGTGACACATAGCATGAACCCACTGCTTGCTCTTTGATTCTGTGCTATACAGTAGAAGATGACAAGCTAGACGAGTAGAGAAAGATGACTTGTATAATATTGATCTTCAATCCTCCTATATATTAAGCAATGTTTTGAAAGACGAGGTGTAGATGCGAGGCGTGTCATCTTTTAATACATGTCATCTTTTAACATGGCTTGTTCCTGCTATTCAATATTATCACGGGGCAAAAATAGTCTAACAGAAGTTTTTCTCCAATTCCAGAGTAGGTGGAAAGGACAACAAGGTTATGACACATAGCATGAACCCATTACAATAAGCTCTTTGATTCTGTGCTATACAGTAGAAGAGGACTAGCTAGAATGGTAGAATATAAATTTTGAGTGCGCATCTATTTTCAGAGATTCGGAATTGAATTAGTTACTTCTATGAGGTCAAGTTGGATTAGGGAAATCAGTGCATTGTTTAAGCAGAATCAATGATGTAAGTTTGATGGATATAAGGAATATGAAAAAGGAAATATATATCTTAAGGAATAGGTTGATGAGAGAATTTAGTACAAAATCAAATGATGAAATGATAGATAGAGTATTCTGAGATGCAACATTGTTAGGAATGTCCTGTGGATCAAAGAAATAAAATAATGAGGAACAAACTAACAAAATGCAACTTTAACTGAAACATATATAATCAAACAAGATGCTTAATGACCTGCTAAAAGAAAAGCTAGATGCTTATTACCTAATCTTGGTTTTTAATAAACTCTGAATTCTCTGAAATTGTGATGCTAGAGGACCAGCTGATCACATAATTTTACAGTTGATGAGTTAATTAACAACTTACCATCATAAATAATTGATGTAATAAATACAGCTGATGCTCTGAAATAGTGGTTCCTTTGAGCAATGAGGTCACTGACTCAGTAGCTGAGAAGCTCAAGTAATAAACTCAACGCATTGTGCAAAGCTAGAAATTGATGTGTGATATGAAAGAAAGGAGGTTAGGCTCAGCCTATCTTTTGCTACAAAGTTAGAGTGGCATCTGCATCACTCTGCCTGTGAAAGTGGCACTGCAGATAAGTAGTGATGAGATTGAGTGAAAGATTAGGCAAGGCACAGACCAGAAAGAGAAAGGCATTCAATTAGCTAAAGCACCCTTTATGCAGAAAGAAGTTTAATTTGGGTTCAATTCAAGCCCTGTAAAACATACCATCACGTCACCATCACTTTGGTTACAAACACTGCAGAAAAAAGTGGTCTCTAAAAGTTTTTTTTTTGTTTTTTGGGGTTGAGGGGAGTCTCTAATAAGTTTATCTGTGCATGCATAGGATGTGTAATTAATCAGCTCATAATAAATGCATTAGAGTTACAACTTACATCTGCATGTAGATCTTTTAACTGGATATTAATCTCTGGCTTAATGATCACAAAGTAAGATATATTGTGAATTGTTAAGCCTAGATAATATCAGCAGAAGATATAGGTCTCCCAAAGCCTGTTTATAGGGCATGTAAGGACAGACCTGGGAAAGTTAGGTGAGGAAATTGAGAGGAAATGGAGAGAAAGTAGAAAAAGTGAGAAAAAGATAGAATTGATAGAGATTAAAAATCAGAGAGAAAGAGATAGATAAGCAAAGGAGAGTGATCTCCATCTAGAATTATTCACATCAATGTGGGAAAGCTAAGTTGAAATTTGGCCATATGCATACTATTAATAGATTACTTTTACGGACAATTATTAACACTTTGAGTTACATTTTGGTATGACACTTTGCAGGCCCAACTGATAAATGTAATATCTGAATCAATTGGGCCTGTTTGGTAACGTTTTCGGAAAATATTTTTAGAGAATATTTTTAGAAAATAAAAACGAGAAAACGAGTTTGCATTTTCAAGATTCAAGAATGTATTTAATAACTTAATTGAAAAACAGTTTCATAAAACAAAAACAGTGAAAACGTCTCATACTCTCTCTCAATAACTCTCATGTCTTACAGCAAACATCTCTTCTTTTTCTTTTTTCTTTTTAGCTTGATTATCAAAGCTATGGTATCCTCTCCTTGCACATCGCCTAATGGGGCCACGGGTTTTGATGGGGTCAATTTCCAGATCTTTGGTGCCTCTCTAATGAAACCTTCTGCATTTTTGGCAATATTTGTGTGATGTATGTACTGAATCAGCACTGACCATGTTATGTTATTTGGGCAGAAGGCAAGATTGGAGTCTGTGTGTACACCACTTATGATTCTCTCTGAGATTGATATGCTTTTATGATGTAAAGAGAATATATATTTTGTTGTGACTTCAAGAGTGTGGTATGTGTGTAGGGCCTTGTTACCCACACAATAGGTACAAGATAGCATACTCCATCTTATATATCCTCATTCTAATTGCAGTCATTTCAAGTTCTCTACTTCAACATGTACAATCAGAGCTATGTTCCTTTAGTCGCGTACGCACGCTTGAACAATTTCTAATCGTTGCTTTGTTTGAGATCTACATTTGATCAATGAAGAGTGGGAAATTAACCTTAGCTAAATCCGTACAATTTATATCTCATTAGTGTGTACCATATGAAATATGTCTTTGTAGTGCTAAAGATTCCACCATCTTTTATGTTATAAATTCTTGAATTATATTTGTGAGAAAATAAATATTATTGCTCATTTAAAGTTTTTTTAACAAAAAAAAAATTGGTTTATACTTTTGTTTGTTTAATTTAGGGACCACTTTACACTTTGGCCAGGACGTATCTTGGACCAAACTTTTGAGAAAACAAAGATAAAGCTTACATAATGTTGTAACTGAAATTTGCTGGATGTGATTTAATTTGGTTCGGAGTGTAGTTATGGGTTTTTGCGTCCTAATTAGATATTTTCGTGCGCATATATATGTATTTATTTATTTATTTATTATTATTATTTTTGTGTGGGTGGCTTTTTGGAATATTTTTGATGACCTAATAGTGAAATATTTTTGAATATATAGAGGACTTGTAGATTTATAAAGTCTAAACTTTTTCAGAGAATTTTTTTTTTCTAGAGTTGTTGGAAATATTACTTGAGACACTTATTGAATAATATCTAACCTCAATATCACATATGTAACAAGAATCAATTGGGAGAGATGCATAAAGAACCGAAACTAAGAGCATCTACAATCATGCTCTTTATTTTTTAGTTAAAATTTAGCTAAAAACGTATAAAAAGCTACTTTAGTTAGGAGCTCTCTATAAAATTGTAACTTCAATCATATTCTTTAGGTTAGGGAGTCATAAATGCTATAACTCTTTTTTAATTGGTTCATCTCTATAAATAAATAAATAAATAAATAAATAAATATATATAATAGTTAGCATTAATTAAAGGTTTAAAATACTCATAAAATAAAGCAGCATTAAATTATAGAGAGTCATTAGGAGTTCTTTCTCTTTCCTCATATTTAGGCCTCCTAGGAGTTTAAATTATACTGTCGGCAAAGACCGAGAGGAGGGACCATATAGACCTCCTCCTATAAGTCACCATGGAGAAAGGTATTCTAAACATCAAGTTGGTGAATAAACCAATTATGAGCAGTAGCAATAGATAAAAGGTAGCAGAGAGTAGTAATCTTGGCAGTAGGGGAGAAAGTCTCAATGTAATCAACACCCTTAATATGGCTGTAGCCTTTGGCGACGAGGCGAGGCTTGTAGCGCTCGATGGAGCTATCTGAATTGTATTTAATTTTATAAACCCATTTGCAGCCAATGAGCTTGTGACCATGCGGTAAAGGAACAAGTGCCCAAGTACGATTGAGTTGCAATGCATCCAACTCGGTTTTCATGGCAAGTTGCCAATGGGGATCAGAAGCAGCTTGAGCATAATTGGTAGGCTCACAGGTTCCTGAAACGTTAGCAAGAAAAGCATGATGCGAAGGAGAAAGACGATGATTGGAAATAAAATTAGATAAAGGATGACGAGTACCTGAAGAAGGGGTTGCCCCCGAGGGGATGACGAGTCGAGGAGGTAGAAGAGAAGCCCACAAAATAATCTTTTTGCCAACGCGCTGGGTGCGTCGAACGAGTGGAGTGTCGTAGAAGTGGTGGGTTCTGGGCATCAAGTGGATAAGGAGGAATTGAGTTAGCAGTAAACGCGGGGACGACATCTGTGGGCACAATAGGGTTGGGAGGAGAAGGAGGCCTAACACGGGCTGGGGACAAGGGGGACAGTGGGCTAAACACGAGCCCAATATCCAAAGGAGGGAGACTAGATGTTGGAATGGGAGAACCAGGTGGTGGAGTGGGTCCGGAGGTGGGTTGGTAGAAGTAGAGTGGGATCAGGTAAATGGCTATGTGTATGTGTAGTAAGATTGGGTAGATGGATTTGTGAAGTTGTAGGGAGGGAGTGAGACTAGGTGGGGAAAAAAATGTATCATCTGGATATGGTACAGGTAAAACTGATTGGGTGAGAGAGTTGGGTGGGGTGTTTTGGTGGGATTGAAAAGGAAAAATATTTTCAAAAAATTTAACGTCCCGACTCACAAAAAAATGTTTGGTGTCAAGATCATAAAGTTTGTAACCTTTTTACCCCACAGGGTAACCTAGAAAAATACGAGTGGGATGAACGTTGGTGGCGTAACACAAGCAGCCAAAAACATGAAGGTGATCAAGATGTGGTAATTTGTGATAAAGTAGTTCAAAAGGGGATTTATCAGACAATGAGTGTGTGGGTAAACGATTGATTAAATACACAGCAGTCAAAACACAGTCACCCCAAAAAGACAATGGAATATGTGATTGAAAGCACAAAGCACGGGCAACGTTAAGGATGTGCCAGTGTTTACTTTCAACTACACCATTTTCTTGAGGTGTATAAACATAGGAGCGTTGAAATTCAACCCCGTGGGAGACAAAAAATCCTTCAAAGAAAGAAATTCAGAACCATTATCTGTACGAAGGGTTTTGATAGAGGCATTAAACTGATTTTTGACAAAGGTAAAAATGGATTTAAGCAAGGTTTGTATTTCAAATTTAAGTGACATAAAAAAAACCCAAGTGAATCGAGTAAAATCATCCACAATGGTAAGAAAGTAACGTGCACCAGTATGTGAGTGAATACGGTGTGGACCCTAAATATCATAATGTAACAATTCAAACGGTGAAGAAGTTGATGTTCTACTTAAGGAAACGGGAATCTGAGTTTGTTTGGCCATAGGACAGACAGTGCAAGAATGACCAAATGAAGAAGATATAAAGGGAAAAGATTTAGATAACAACTGAAGGTGAGCAGAGGAAGGATGTCCAAGACAATGACGCCATATGGTGGATGTGTGCATGACATGACAAGAGACATGTGCTTTGGTCAATGGCGACATATAATATAGGCCTCCATTTTGCTTACCCCAATCAATCATCTTCCTCATAACCAAGTCCTAAATAACACAAAAATCAGGAAAAAGAATTATACAACAATGAAGAGATTAGATGAGTTTGCTAGCAGACATTAAATTTAAACGAGAAGTAGAGACATGAAGAACATGTTCTAGGGGATGTCTTTATTAAAAAGAATTGTGCCTGTGGAATCAATAGGAATAGATGAACTTGTGGGTAAATTGACGGAAGGTATAAAAGATGAATTGCTATGAATAAAAAGGGAAGAATCAAATGTGATGTGATCTGTAGCTCCACTGTCAAGAATTCAAGAGTTAGAAAAAATAGAATTAACAGACGGAGTGTGGGAAGTGTGAAATCGACCTGTTGCATTATAAAAAGAATTTGGGTTTTCAGAGGGAAGTAGGGACAAATTTACCATGGCGGCAATGAGTTGTTTGCATTGTTCCTTTGAAAGGCCAGCAAGGACGTTGAGGATGGGCCCCAAATGAGAGGAAGGGACTGTCTGAGAAAGGGCTGCTACTGCTGGAAGACATGTGTTGACCTGATGTGCTGAAAAATTGGAGCATGTATTGTTATTGCTATTACATGGCTGCTGTGGATGATTCCCAGCAAGGATATTGGAATTTACCATGGTGAAGACAAGGGAGTGAAACCCTCAAAAGTTTCAAAAGAAAATAAAAATGTAAATCACGAGCCACCGGATTGGTGCTCTGATACCATGTAAAGAATAAAAGAGATGGAATAATAGTTCTGTTATTGATATTCTGCTGTACATAATACTATCCTTTATATACTAGGTTTACACTCTCCTATTCTAGCATAATTTATGGCACATAGGTGTTAAAGGTCGACACAAACGCACAATTTACCAGCAGCTTCATCTGAGGAAAAAAAAATCCACTACCTCACCTTGTCAATCATATTCCATTTCCCCATCAGCGGAGTTGCCTCCGTTTCACAACCATGGCTATGGTATTTTAGTTGTGCCCATCAATACAAACATCAGTTTAAAAACAAGTTCAATGATGCTTATAGTGACTGGGAATAAAACTGTAGACAAATGATTACCAATGAAGGAGGCAAAACTCAAGCATGAACTAAAACCATTTGTTCTATGGAAAATTGTTGTACATCCCCCGAATTAGGACCCTAATTGAACTTAAACCACTGAACTAAAAAATCAGCCAATTTAACACCCAAAGGGCATGTTTGATAGGCCTCACTCCCTTGGACTGTGCTAAATATGACTTGAAGCCTATGTTTGGTAAGATGGGGGACTAAGAGCATCCACAGTGGGGGGATGTAAATTCGGGTGTGTAAAACCACTTTTACATCCCTTTTACACCTCCGAGGGGTGTAAATATGTTTTTTTGCTCCAGTGGGGGGTGTAAATTCGGGGGTGTAGCCGTAGGTCCCAACCTTTTATATTGACTTTTCTTCATTTTTCTTCTATTTTCTCGGGTGGGTCCCTCCTGCAAGGGATGTAAAAATAGATGTAAATATACATTTTATTTTACATCCCCATGGTGGTGATGTATATTTACATCCATTTACATCTCCCCATTGGAGACGATTCCGGTGACTCATGGTGTATATTTAACATACACCCCAATATACACCTCCCCACTATGGATGCTCTAAGTTAAATGGGATTATGGAGTCCAATAGTAAAAAAACCTCCTCACTCGCCTCCTTATACAGAGAGCCTAAAATTCGGTTCATAAAATAAGCCCATCACTAAATTGAGAACACGCGACTCCGCCTCTCCTTTGTTCAACATCGACTGCTCCCAGGAAAGTTCTGCAACATTTTTCCTTTTAAACTATAAGTGCGCTACTCGATAGCTTCATTTAATCTATTTCTAGTTCGAAAAGAGGTTTTGTTACTGGACTTAGAAAAAAGCTTAAGAAACACATTCAATTGATTGATGTGGGAACCGAATTAAATCATACCGTAGGTCAAATAATTCCTTCCATTTGGGGATTATTTGACCTAATTGGGAGTTACTCAACCTAATTGGGAGTTACTCAATTTAATTAGGAGTTACCCAATTAAATTGAGAATTACCTAATTAAGTTGGGAATTGATTTGATTCCTACCTCAATTCCCAATTAAATGAGGAGTTACCTAATTAAATTAGGAATTGATCTGATACCTACCACGATTAGGGATTTGATTTACCCTAATAAATCAAATCCCTAATTAATCAAATCAATTCCAAATAGGGGAGGAATAATTCCTTTCCATCTATGGAATTATTCCTCTGAAACCCTAATCTCCGAGACCATTATAAATACTTGGCTACGCACAAAGGTCAAGGTAAGTCTAAATTCCTACTGAAACTCTGCAGAAATTATTTCTCACAAACCCTAGCCACCACTTTCTTTCTCTCTCTGACACAAGGCTCCGGCTACCACACATGGCTCCGGCCACCCGGTTTTCCTTAAAATACCCTACCTAACTTAGGCATCGGAGGGCCTTTGGCCAACACCCCCCGGGTGTGGTCCTTTTACCCCGATCTGTTTTGTAGGGAGAAAGAGAAGTGGAGAAGACGAAGGAATCTTAGACGAATATTCTAGTGGGAGGAAATTTGCTCCCACAAATTGGTGCTTTCGTTGAGAGCACGAGATATATTCAAAGCGTGCTCCAAATCCATCTTTCACACATTTTTTCAAACAACCATGGTTGATACAAGACGTTCGAAGAGTAACGCCACCACGATGGGCCCATCTCATGGTTTTGTGGTGGAAACCTCAATGCAACCGCACGGAATCATGGCTGCCAACGCCTTGCAGCCGTCTTCTAGTGCTTTGCAGCCGCCTTCAACTGCTGGAATTGCAGAACAGCCGCCACATGACCCTAGGACCTCCACAGCCTTGCGGTTACGGCGCCGACATCGAGTTGCTCGCCTCATTGTCCTACCGCTGGAGCACAGCCACACCACTTAACTACGGACCACCGCACCCACGGCTACTCGACGTCGTCCCGGTCTTGGAGCAGATCCATTCTCTCCCTCCTATGCGATCACACTTGACATATGCACTGTGTACGCGCGTCTAATGGAGCCCTAGCCCACATGCCGTTGGGCTCGATGCACACCACTCTACTTGACCCGGCAACAGGTGGACCTTAACTCGCGGGTTGATCAACTCACACAGAAGGTTGATGATCAAAACAACTTGATTGGCCAGCTACTCAGGCAGATCAACTTGAATCAAGGCCCCAATCTTGGACCCCGTGACGAGGAGAGGAGGGCACACGAGCATCTTGGCGGCGGTTCAAGAGGTCGAGCTAGTCGGACAAGGGCAAACCGGCAGGGAGAGAGCGAGATCGTGCAGACGAGACGCAGATACGCGAGCCGTACTCTAAGCCGTTCGAGGTTAGGACCCAGGACCAATGTGCTCGAGAGGCTAGGCCCACAATCCAATGTTCGTGCTCGCTTAGGTCCATAAGGAGCTCGAGTTCGTGAGCGGTCGCGGCGACAAGCTGTGGAGGGATCTTCCCAAACTCAACCTTCTCTCCGCCTCACGGCGGGCAACCAAGGGGATCGACTCTTGGGAGCTGGAGAAGAAGTTAGGCAATCACGCTCGAGGCACCGAAGACGTCGACCTGAACGACCTTCCTTGCAAGCAGAGGATGACGATCAACGCTCACCAGCCCGCTCGAGGTCCAACATGCGACGACAAGCTGTTGAGGGATCCTCCCAAACTCAACCTTCTCTCCTGCCCCACCGGCAGGGCAACCAAGGGGATCGACCCTTGGGAGCTGGAGAAGAAGTTAGCCAGTGCGCTCGAGGCACCAAGACGTCGACCAACGACCTTCCTTGCAAGCAGAGGATGACGATCAACGCTCACCAGCCCGCTCGAGGTCCAACATGCGACGACAAGCTGTGGAGGGATCCTCCCAAACTCAACCTTCTCTCCTCGCCCCACCGGCAGGCAACCAAGGGATCGACCCTTGGGAGCCGGAGAAGAAGTTAGCCGCGCTCAAGGCACCAAGACATCGGCCCAAGACTCCAACCCTGCGAGCAGAGGATGTCGCGAAGCTAGTAAATGACCAACTCCGAGGTCTCCAACTCAAAGGAAGCACGGAGGAGGCCCTGTGTAAGGAAATTGATCGAGTTGACTGCTCACCCTTTACCGACGAGGTGGAACGAGCTCCGCCGCCGAAGCGGTTTACAACGCCATCCATCACTCCATTCAAGGGGGACTCTGACCCCGAGAGCCATTTGAGGCACTTCAAGAGCGCCATGATCCTGTACAAAGACGACGCCCTGATGTGCAAAGTGTTCGCGATGACTCGTGAGGAGCAGCAGGATTGGTTCCACACCCCACCGTCCGCGTCAATAGGCAACTTCAAGGAGTTCGCCATCATTTTCACAAAGGAGTACACTTCCTACAAGACGGTCGAAAGCATGCAGACCACTGCTCAACTGCGAAGAAGCTGACGAGTCTCTACGAGACTACCTGAGACGGTTTAAAGTGAGAAGGCTAACATCATAGGATGCAACGACCAAGTTGCATCCTCACTTTCAAGAAGGGCTTGCCAACCGAGCACGAGCTATACCGAGAGCTGGCCATAACTCCAAGTCAAACCTTGGCGAAGTGTTCGCGACGGCAGAGCGCCACGCACTTTGGGACGATGATCGTATCGCCGCAAAGAAAGCTAGCAAGCAAGTTGACCACCCGACGAAGCAGGCAAGCCAAAAGAGCAACAAGTTCGAGCAAAAGTCCGAGATAAGCGCAGATCGGATGTGAAGGCCCCAAGAGGGAAGCTCAGAAACAGGGACCTTCACCGAGTTCGCTATCCCAATCCACCAGATCCTAGCTCAGGTGAAGGACAAGCCGTGGATAAGGAGACCACCATCCATGAAGGGAGACCCTCTAAAAGAGACACCAGAAATCTGCGCATTCCACGGGAGCACGGCCATTACACCAACAAGCAACGCTTGGAAAAGGCACCTTGAGGAGCTGGTCGAGAGAGGCCATTGCACGAGTTCGTTGCAAAGAAGGCTATCCAACAGATCGAGGATCGTGATGCAGCTGCCAAGGAACCTCCCAAAAGGTCATTCGAATCAACACCATTACGCCGACTCCCAAGAGTTCGGTGACCACCAAGGAGCGCAAGAGAAAGATCGCTCAGGGCAACTTATATCTCCCAAGTCACAACGGGAGTACCAGCCATTGTGGATACACCTATCATCGGCTTCGGAAAAATGACTTGATCGGGCTTGACTCGCCACATAATGACGCCCTAGTCATCTGCATCCAAATTGAACAAGCGTGATCGAGCGAGTTCATGTAGATGAGGGCAGCAGCCAACATCCTGCAACTATCTGTTATCCAACAGATGGGGTTCGAACCCAAGATTAGCAAACTTGCCAGATCTCTCATCGGCTTCAATGGGGCCACATCAATCACTGTTGGAACGATCGAATCGGATGTCCACTCACCCCAGTGGTCTCGCCGCAAACCTTCATGGTCATCGACGAGGTTTCCCCCTACAACGAAATCTTGGGCCGACCGTGGATCGCAAGATCGAGGCCATCACATCCGCTTACATCGAAGATCCGCTATCCCATCCTCGGAGGCGGGATCGGGCGATCAACGATGACCAAGCCATGGCAGGAGATGCACAGCCCAAGGGCTCAAGAAGAGCAAGCAATGCGGTCACACCAAGAATGCAAGCCGCCAACGAGGCGAAGCGCTCCTAGCGGACATAAGCAAACCCGAAAGGGAAGGAAGTTGATGCCTCACAATAGTAGTTAAGGAACCAGGATCAAGGTGAGGAAATCCGCCTAAGACTCCCAAAAGGGTTGAAGCCCGAGGATGACGTTGAGTTAGTACTTCGATCCGGCCACCAGACAAAGAGGCGCAGATCGGCTCGTGCGTAATCCAAACAAGAAGGATCGAGACGAGGAATCCGCCTAAGGCTCCTTGAAGAAGGTTAGAAGCCCGAGGAAGACGTTGAGTTAGTACCCCGATCCCGATCACCAGAAGGAGGCGTATTGGCTCGCGCCGAATTCAAACAAAAGGATCGAGATGAGGGAATCCAAAACGCTTGAGTTAGTACCTCGATCTTCACCACCGCATAAGAAAGCGCGGATCGGCTCGCGCCTAAGCCCACGAGAAGATGGAGCTGACTATCTTCCTCCAGAACAACAAAGACATGTTCGCGTGGTCACCATCCGACATGCCCGGCATTGACCCAAACATCATCTGCCACCGGCTCCAAGTCAACCATGCTAGCAAGCCCGTGGTGCAGAAGAGACGCAACTTTGCTCCCGAGCGGGTCGTGATCATTGAAGCCGAGATCGACAAGCTCCTAGCTGCTGGTTTCATTGAAGAGGTCTCCTACTCGGAATGGCTGGCCAACGTTGTTCTGGTGGCAAAACAAGAAAAGGGAAAATGGAGAGTATGCGTTGATTACACCGACCTCAACAAAGCATGCCCTAAAGACAACTTCCCATTGCCGAGAATCGACCAGCTCGTGGATTCAACTTCCGGCAACCAGCTGCTCAGCTTCATGGATGCTTACTCCGGCTATAATCAAATTATGATGTACAATGATGACAAGGCGAAGACCTCTTTCATCATCGAAATAGGGACCTACTGCTACAAGGTCATGCCTTTTGGGCTGAAGAACGCCAAGCAACCTACCAAAGGCTCGTGAATAAAATTTTCAAGGAGCAGATCGATAACCATGGAGGTATACGTGGACGATATGCGTTAAAACCCCTGCCGGCAGACCTCCTCAAAACCTCACCGAGGCGCTCACCGCTCCGCCAATATCGCATGAAGTCAATCCAAGTAAATGCACGTTGGTATCGTCTGCCGGTTCCTGGGGTACTTAGTGACGAACGAGGTATCGAGGCACACCCGCGCCAAATCAAAGCCATTCTCGAGATGAAGTCGCCTTCCACAAAGAAGAAAATACAAAGCCCGACGGCAGAGCAATGCCCTTAACAGATTCCTCTCAAAATCTACCGACAAGTGCAGACCATTCTTCAAAGCTTTGAAGAAAGGACAAAAAGACAAATGGGACGAAGAGTGCGAAGTAGCTTTCCATAGTCTAAAGACCTACTTCACCTCCCCGCTCTCAAAGCCGCCTCGTGAAGACTTGTTCGTACTGGCAGTGTTCAACTCGGCCGTCAGCTCACTCTCATCCGAGAAGAACTTGGGGCCCAACATCCGATATTCTACACGTCAAAAGCTCTCCTCGATGCAGAGACTCGCTACCCAAAATTGGAGAAGCTCATTTTGGCCTTTGTGGTTTCTGCGAGAAAGCTGCGACCTTATTACCAAGCTCACCGAGTCATCGTCATGACCGACTTTTCTTTGAGATCAATCCTCCACAGCCCTGATGCTTCTCAGCGACTCATGAAGTGGGCTATAGAGCTAAGCCAATACGACCTCCTCTACCCACCAAGACTGCAATAAAAGCTCAAACCTTAGCAGACTTTGTTGCAATTCACACCATCACAGAAAAGAGAAGTCGGTCAAGAAAAAGAAGGAAAGTTCGAGAGCGGACTACCTCTACCGAACCCGACCAACCTGAGACATGTGGCGCTTGCGTGACGAGCGCCGAATCGAAAGGAGCTGGAGCAGGCGTCGTCATCATCACCCCGATGGAACCCAGCTAGAGTAAGCTATCACGCTTGGCTTCCCGGCTTCAAACAACGAGGCAGAGTACGAGGCATTGCTCACGTGACTTGCGCTTGGCAAAGGAGCTATCAAAAAAAGTTGGCTATCTACTCAGATTCCCAGGTGATCACAAGTCAAACCTTAGGAGAGTACGTGGCGAAGCACCCGAGGATGATCTTGTACCTTGACAAAGTCCAAGAGTTGTTGAAGGCGTTTCCCACCTTCACCATCCAGCAAGTGCCCCGAGCAGAGAACGCGCACGCAGATGCACTGCAAGCTTAGGATTGGCGCCGATGCCCGGCCAGACGCTCCATCCCGATCGAGCACCTCGACCAGCCTAGCATAGAAGAGGCATAGCAGCCGGACCTGATGCAGATCGATGAGGATCCTAGCTGGCAAGACCCCATCATTAACTATCTAGTGAATGAAAACCTGCCCTAGGACAAGTCCGAGGCCAGAAAAATCAAGCAGAAGGCTGCAAGATACTACATGAAAAGCGACATGCTTATCCGCAGATCATACTCCGAGCCTCATCTCCATTGCAGACAAGCTGCTCCACGAAGCACGAACTCAATGGAGTCTTTTTGAGCATTGTGTCCCTGACATACGCTCGCAGGCGACAAGCCTCATCTCCATTGTAGACAAGCTGTTTCACGAAGCATAAACTCAATGGAGTCTTTTTCGAGTATTGTATTCCTGACATACGCTCGCAGGCGACAAGCCTCATCTCTATTGCAGGACAAGTTGCTTCACGAAGCACAAACTCAATGGAGTCTTTTTCGAGTATTGTGTCCCTGACATACACGCGCAGGAGACAAGCCTCATCTCCATTGCAGACAAGCTGCTCCACGAAGCACGAATTCAATGGAGTCTTTCGAGTATTGTGTCCCCGACATACGCTCGCAGCGACAAGCCTCATCTCCATTGCGGACATAAGTCGCTTCTACGGCACGAACTCAATGGAGTCTTTTTCGAGCATTGTGTCTCGACATACGCCGCAGCGATAAGCCTCATCTCCATTGCAGACAGGCCGCTTCACGAAGCACAAACTCAATGGAGTCTTTTTCGAGTATTGTGTCACGACATACGCCACAGCGACAAGCCTTATCTCCATTGCATGGCGCTTCACGAAGCATAAACTCAATGGAGTCTTTTTCGAGTATTGTGTCCGACATACGCTCGCAGCGACAAGCCTCATCTCCATTGCAGACATAAGCCGCCCACGGCACGAACTCAATGGAGTCTTTTTCGAGTATTATGTCCCCGACATATGCTCGCAGGCGACAAGCCTCACCTCCACTGAAGACATGCTACTCCTCGAGTACAAACTTCATAGAGTCTTTTCAAGCGTCATGTCCCCGACATACGCACACAGGCGACGAGCCTTACCTCCATTGTAGGCAAGCTACTTCACGAGTACAAACTCAATGGAGTTTCTTTCAAGTGTTGTATCTCCAGATATACACTTACAGGATACAATGAAAATTGAAGTTTGAAAGACAACTGAAAATTCCATAACAAAGAGGCCAACATGCACCATCTACTCAACGGCCTCACCTGCCTGCTCCTTCGCATCTGGCCTAGCCTTATCGCTACGCCACCTGGGAGTTGTCTTCCTCCATTGCAGCTTCATCTGCTATCCGCTCTTCAACTACTTCTGCACCCACAACATTGCTCTGCTCACTTTGAGTAGGGGCAGGTCAAGATAAAGCTACTTACCGTCTTCATGTTCGAGAGGGCGACAAGGAGAAGCACTATTCCTGCAATCCAAGTATCCCAGCTTGTACGCATTAGCAGCGATCTCATGCTTGGATGCCTCCGTGGCTTCAACATGAGTGTCGAACTTGACCAGCGGTGCTATCACCAACTTCGGGATCGGCAGTTCGCGCAACTTAAGGACTCTTTACTCGAGCAGACTCTTTGCTCGAGCATACGACTCTTTAGCTCTCTTGGCCGAAACTCGCAACATTGAGTCACTCCGTGCTTGACTGTTCGTGGCTTTGCAGACGAGTCGTGATTGCGAGACAGATGTACGCTTCTCTCGCTTGATCCCAAGATCGCACAAGCACCAAACCCTACTTCTCAGCCTCCTCACGCAGGTAGATCATGAGTTTTAGGCGCTCGAAAGCGGATACCGAGCGTAATGTCCTGCACTCCTGCATGCCATTGATCTTCTTCGCTCGTGGCCGACGAGGCACTTGATCCCGGCAGATGAAGAAGCAACTCCCATAGGGACATTCCCAAAGAACGAGACCCCCTTACGGAAAACTTGCTCGTGGAAGAATAAGGAAGCTTGGTCGAGGACTTCTCCCGCTCAACTGGCGATCATCTAGGTCCGAGCCATGCAGCTCCTATCTTTCAACATCTTCGGTCAGCGTACCATCACCTCATTCGATGTTCACTCAAGAACCAAGCAATCCACGTAACCTGCAATGATGTTAAAAGCTTGATGAACATTGATTGTGTTCGGGCCGAGATCGAGCTTCTTGTGGATGTCATTTTCTACAAGCGTAAGACAAGTCAATCGCATACACAAGAAAGAATTCCATGGCTATCAGAGTGCATCAAAGGGATGCAACTTACCATCACAGTAGGTGAGAGGAACGAGCGGACCGTCGCCAACCTCCCCTACCCATCTGCCGCTGACTTCCAACATGTCTATGCTCCACACATGATCGCCCTGACTCATATTGTTCCTAGTTCGTGACACAAAAAGAAGAAGGAATTGAAGCAGTTTGGATCAACCACAAATAAGCCGACCTAAATCGCCACCTGCTCCAAAGAAGAAGTCGGCTTGCCTCCAGCCATTACCGGATAGCCCAAGTCAAAGACCAGTTAAGTCAAAAGCCTCCTCCATTCAGAGCCCAAATCCAAGGAGGAAGCCCAAGATACCGGACACCCAACAATACTCAGATCTCCTACATGCCACCACGCCATGCAGTAAGCTGGGGGGCATTTGTGGGAACCGAATTAAATCATACCGTAGGTCAAATAATTCCTTCCATTTGGGGATTATTTGACCTAATTGGGAGTTACTCAACCTAATTGGGAGTTACTCAATTTAAATTGAGAATTACCTAATTAAGTTGGGAATTGATTTGATTCCTACCTCAATTCCCAATTAAATGAGGAGTTACCTAATTAAATTAGGAATTGATCTGATACCTACCACGATTAGGGATTTGATTTACCCTAATAAATCAAATCCCTAATTAATCAAATCAATTCCAAATAGGGGAGGAATAATTCCTTTCCATCTATGGAATTATTCCTCCGAAACCCTAATCTCCGAGACCATTATAAATACTTGGCTACGCACAAAGGTCAATGGTAAGTCTAAATTCCTACCGAAACTCTGCAGAAATTATTTCTCACAAACCCTAGCCACCACTTTCTTTCTCTCTCTGACACAAGGCTCCGGCTACCACACATGGCCCGGCCACCCGGTTTTCTTGAAATACCCTACCTAACTTAGGCATCGGAGGGCCTTTGGCCAACACCCCCCGGGTGTGGTCCTTTACCCCGATCTGTTTTGTAGGGAGAAAGAGAAGTGGAGAAGACGAAGGAATCTTAGACGAATATTCTAGTGGGAGGAAATTTGCTCCCACAATTGATAATACCGGAACTGTGATAAAATGAGTTTATGCGCTCACAATGTGGCCGTACAATCTAGGTAATTTTTCATGGGTATTGCCTTTTCTTTGGGTGTGATTGAGAAATTTCATTGTTAGATTGTTTGTTGGGTTGTTGTTTTCTATCCTCTGTTCGGTTGCCGGGAATTTTAGGCAAGAAAAAGGGTAAATCTTCCATGTTTGTGTTTTATGCTGTTATAGATTATATGGCTTCACTAAAGTTAAGCGGATAATGGAAAGAAAATTAAAATTTTAGCTACATGTGTCATTCTACATCAATTTCTCAACAACCAAATAATGCAATAGGGTTTGAATGTGGATTAAGCGCTTCCTGTTTCCTCTCTTCATTGTTTGTTTACAAAAATTGCATCTTTTGGTTAAAAAGCTGATATTATTCAAGCTTTACTTGTTAGAAACTTGAAGGCATACAATTGAAAACTGCTCTTTTATTTTGCATGATGGCCCATGATAAGTTAGTTTTAAGCTAATTTTGAGATTTGATGTGATGAATTGATATTATTAGCATTATTGTTCTTTAGGGAAGGAACATATGATTTTTCTCTTTTCTAACTATTTTAGGTTTTATAATAGTTGAAAAAAAAAAAAAAGTAAGTCACATTGATAACAAGTGACTTTTTGGATGGAAAAATGGATGAAATTCGGAAAAACTGGTGATTTTAATTAATTCGGGTGCTAAATTGGCTGATTGTTTAGTTCACGGGGTTAATTTCTACAAGGGTTGTACTTCAGGGGGTAAAACGGCTGAAAATACTTTTTTTTTCTTTCTATCGCTTGCATTCCAAATACCTCCTTTACGAAACCACCTCATGTTAAATTGTTTTGGTTAAGCATCTACATAAATGCAGCAACATGATTCCACGAAACAAGGTAAAACTCAATTGTAGATTAAGAAATACATTCAATGTCAAAATAAAAAGCACAGACAGACTTGCATTGTTTTGAAATCCCGCTCGTTAAGACGTTGACAAGTTGCTCTTAGTAATGCTGTGACTTGTCTTTCATTGAGGTTCCTCAACTATCTTTACCCAGCAACAATAGTGCAAAGCTTGCAAAAAGGAAAATCAATAAATCATTTCCTAAATATTAGCACCATGCTTAGAAGAAAATCAAACTGGAAAAGAAATGCTTAAAAGGTCGAGAAAGGTACCTCCATAGGTAAATAAATGGGTTCTGAATCACTCCCAGCTTGTAAGGCAGGCATGACCACATTTTCTAGAACAATATTGTACCTCTCATGATCTCCCGAGCAAGTGATGGGTACGCGTATGCATCGCTTCATGATTTCAAGAGCCATCGACATCAACAACCATCACTTGACTCTTTAGTATTCTGAATACCATTTGTCATACCCTTCATCTAATTCTACAAGCTGCTCAGCTTTGCTGCGAAGGTACGAGAGTTTTTCACATTCTGCAATGTGCATCTCAATTATTTGAGACTACACATCGTAGTTTGATTTGGTGAGGGTGATTCCTGTGTTGATAGTTTAGTGTGTTCTCTTAGTTTCTGTTTTAGGGTTATATATATATATATATATAATTGTTGTTATTTAAACATTTTTTTTTTTGTGTTTGAATGACTTACATAAAGCATTCATTATATGCGACTTTAAAAATTTTCAAGTTTCCATGTGGGACTTTGTATTCTTCAACGACATATTTATGATAATACTCAAACTATCATTAGTTAAGAAATAATGAATACAAGGATAACATAAATTATACACTCCACCATCCAACGAGTGTGAAAATCCTTAAACTCAAGATTGAGAGATTTACATGGGAGGACTTATATGGATGATTAACGGAACGCTTTCTTGAGTATTATGAGATCCCAGAAGAGGAAAAAGTTACTATCGCCACTGTGCACTTTTCCGTTGACGCCTCCTTATTGATGCGCTTGTATGAGTAGTGTTATCCAAAACTTATCTTCACATGTCTTTGGTTGTGTTGCCTTCGTACTCCTACATAAGCATCATCGCAATACGTTGCTAATCAAAAAGTGTAGCGATGCTATCACCCTCCAACTAAAAAATGTTTATAACATTGGATGTCGTTTTCCATGAAGACTCAATGTATTTTTCCTCTGAGCTTGAAGTCTCTCTTTGAACCTGTACAAGACATGTCACGACCATATTCCACAACAATCTTAACTACAAACTATCTTCCTCAACCAACTTGACTACAAACTCTGAGGAAAAATACATCGAGTCTTCATGGAAAACGACATCCAATGTCATAAACATTTTTTGAGTTGGTGAGTGATAGCATTGGTACAAGAGTTATAGTTCATAGGGGAAAATGGCTGAAAATCTTTTTATTTTTTATTTTTTATTTTTTTTATCACTTGCATTCCAAATACATTCTTCATGAAACTACCTCTAGTTGAATTATTTTGACTAAGCATTTGCATAAATGCAACAACATGATCATAAGAAATAAGATAAAAACTCAATTGCAGAATAAGAAATATATTAATTGTCAAAATAAAAAGCACAAATAGACCTGCATTATGTTAAACTCCTGCTCGTTAAGACGTTGACAAATTGCTCTTAGTAATGTTGTGACTTGTCTTTCGTTGAGGTTCCTTGACTATCTTTTGTCCAGCAACAATGGTGCAAAGCTTGCATAAAGGAAAATAAATAAATCATTTCCTAAATACTAGTACATGCTTAGAAGAGAATCAATGAGTTCTGAATTGCGTCCAGCTTGAAAGGCTGAAAATATTTTTTTTTCTATCACTTGCATGCCAAATACCTTCTTCATGAAACCACCTCTGGTTGAATTGTTTTGCCTAAGCATATGCATAAATGCAGCAACATGATTATAGAAAAGAAGAAGGTAAAAGCTCATTTATAGATTAAGAAATGCATTTAATGTCAAAATAAAAAAGCACACATATATATATGCATTGTGTTGAACTCCCGCTCGTTAAGATGTTGACAAGTTGCTCTTAATAATGTTGTTACTTTTTTATCATTGAGGTTCCTCGACTATCTTTGCTTAGCAACAATAGTGCAAATCTTGCATTAACGAAAATAATAAATCATTTCCTAAATATTAGTATATGTTTGAAGAGAATGAATGGGTTCTGAATCGCTTCCAGCTTGTAAGGCTGAAAATCTTTTTTTCTATCACTTGCATTCCAAACACCTTCATGAAACCACCTCCGGTAAAATTGTTTTGCCTAAGCATATGCATAAATACAGCAACATGATTATAAAAAAGAAGAAGGTAAAAGCTCATTTATAGATTAAGAAATGCATTTAATGTCAAAATAAAAAGCACAAATATACCTGCATTGTGTTGAACTCCTGCTCGTTAAGATGTTGACAAGTTGCTCTTAGTAATGTTGTGACTTTTCTTTCATTAAGGTTCCTCGACTATCTTTGCCCAGCAACAATGATGTAAAGCTTGCATAAAGGAACATAAGTAAATCATTTCCTAAGTACTAGTACATGCTTAGAAGAGAATCAATGGGTTCTGAATCATTTCCAGCTTGTAAGGCACATAATCACATTTTCTAGTATAATATTGTACCTCTCATGATCTCCGGAGCGAGCGGCGGGTAAGCGTATGTATCACTTCATGATTTCAGGAGTTATCGACATCAACAACCATCGCATGACTCTTTGGTTTTTCTGAATACTATTTGTCATACGTTTCATTTGATTTTGCTCGCTGCTCCACTTTGCCGCAAAAGTAGGAGAGTTTTTCACGTTCTGCAATGTTCATCTCAATAATTTGAGATAACACATTATAGTTTGATTCGGTGACGGTGAGGGTGATTCTTGCATTGAATCCATTGACGCCTCCTTGTGGATACGATTATATGGGCAACGCTATCCAAAACTTACCTCCATATGTCTTTGGTTGTGTTGCTTTCGTACTCCTACATAAGCATCATCGCAATACGTTGCTAATCAAAAAGTGTAGCGATGCTATCACCTTCCAACTAAAAAAGTGTTTATAACATTGGATGTCTTTTTTTATGAAGACTCGATATATTTTTCTTCTGAGCTTGAAGTCTCTCTTTGAACCATAACAAGACATGTCACGGCCATTTTCCTCAACAACTTTGACTACAAACCATCTTCCCAAACCAACTTGACTAAAAAGACATAGTTTGTAGTCAAGTTTGTTGAGGAAGATGGTTGGGATGTTTCTTCTTCTGATTCGAAGAGATATTTTCATATGTTAGTTTAGTTTGTTGTCATGATATATATTTTTTATTATAAATATAATTGTTATTATTTGAAATTTTTTCTTTTGTGTTCGAATAACTTACAAAAAAGTATTCATTGTATCAAACTTTATGTTTTGTCAAGTTTCCGATGTGAGACTTTGTATCCTTCAACAGTGTACTTATGATAACACTCAAACTATCATTACATAAGAAGTAATGAATATAAGGATAACATAAATCATACACTCTTCCAAACAAACAGAGACTAATACATGTCAGATGGTTTGTCCTTAAGACCAACATTAAGAAATTGTATTGCCTCTTTAGACAACTCATCTTACTTGCTCCATAAGATCCCCACATCCATTCTATTGGTATCCAAACCCAAGCTTCCACCTTTCGTCCAGTAGCCCCTCCTCACTTCCTACGACCACAAACCTTATTTTTGCATTTACTCGACCTTATATCTCATCTTCTTCTCAACGTCTCCCCAACCCAAATACCACCCATCGACTTTCGTTTCTTGCCTCCCAAACAATTTACTCGCTTACACCACTCACTACAACAACCATCACCCTTCCACCCACCTCACACTCATTTGATCCATATTACACTTATCATCACCAACTCCAATATCCAACGGATATGAAAACCCTTAAACTCAACCTTAAGAGATTTACGCGTGAGGATCTATATGGATGATTAACCTCGACGGAACGTTTTCTTGAATATTATGAGATCTCGGAGGAGGAAAAAGTTATTATCGCTACCGTACACGTTTCTGGCGACTCCTTCCTATGGATGCGTTGGTATGAGAAGCATTATCCAAAACTTACCTCCACATATCCTTGGTTGAGTCGCCTTCGTACTCATACATAAGTATCAGCACAACAAGTTAAGTTCTCGAGCATTGCGCTGTGTCTTTCTAGGATACGCTGCTAATAAAAAAAGGTACACCCTCCAACTCAAAAAATGTTTATTATATTGGATGTCGTTTTCCATGAAGACTCGATTTATTTTTCCTATGAGCTTGAAGTCTCTCTTTGAACTAGAATATACGACCATCTTGCTCAATCAACTTGACTACAAAGATAGAGTTTGTAGTCAAGTTGGTTGAGTAAGATGGTCAGGATGTGTCTTCTTCTGATTCGAAGAGACCTACAGGAGGAAAAAGTTAGTATCACTGCCGTACACTTTCTGGGAACTTCTCCTTGTGAATACACTGGTACGAGCAGCACTATCCAAAATCGTGGTTGGTCTAAGCTACTGTGGGGTATTTTTATTCCAGCAGCCTGACGAATGGGCTTGGGCTACCTTAAGAAGAAAACGAATAGAAATTCCCCAAGCATCTGAGTTCAGAAACCAAGCTTCTGAAAGAGTTTTTGAAAGGTTTGATGAAACCTTAGAAAAATACCCTCAGGTTCTTTTCATCAATAGCCAAATAAACATAATAGATTGATTAATGACTTAGCATGAGGAGCTTGTGGCATGGGAGCAAAACCATCATGAGTTTAGCATGAACATAGAGAGATAAGCGTGAGTTTCTTACAGTGAACAAAGGGTTAAAGTGGAACAGAGGAAGATTAGATAGATTTCTTCCTAAGTGGGGAAGAGAACGAACGAAGAAGAGAATTGGGTGACTTGAGTAAAATTTTCAGTTTGCTTGACAAAGCATGGTCAGGCCTTAGAGGATGATTTTCTGGGTAGAAGAAGCTCTCTTTTATAGGCTTGAAGAATCCTAATTTCGTCTAACTTTTCCTTTTCCTTTTCATCGTTTCTTCCTACTTGATCTAATTTGGTGAAATTCTCCTATCCAAGGTGCATGGGTAAGGAACCCTTTGTGGTTCCAAGGGTTTGACGCAGCTGGACTTCCCCATGAGGATGAGGCGCCGCTTGCTTTCCTCCTTGGTTTTCCAAGTGAAGCTGGTAATGGAAAAGAAGATGGGTAGAGCTTTTTGTCCGATGGGTATCCTTCTTGCTCGTATGAATTTCCTTTAGTTTTACGTTGGCTCATGTTGACTCTGTCATAGAACTTTGGGAAAGGCTAAACACGCTTGCTAGATATTTTGAAGAGCACTGGGCTGGGCTTTTCCCAAGGTTTTGGGTCAGTGATACTCTATTCTACAACAACTAGTTAGCTTGTTTTCGTCAAGCTGCTGGAAGCAGTTTGCCTGTTGCATTTTTAACAAAGTATTTGGATGCTCTAACTAACATAGGGTTTCCTAAGCAAACCACTGTATTCTCTAAGGTATTGGGTCATGTTCTCTCTCTCTCTCATGCTAGCCCATGTGTTTGGGCACAAGAAATGGGCTTGAGTTTTGGGGCTCTCAAGCAGCCCAAAACTTCCATTTCTTGGCTTATCAATGGGCCTCATGAAAGCTTGTTACCATCCATACCACAACCCACTCAAGCAAGCCCTGGGCATTTGCGTGGCTTGGGCCCACTAAGCTTGTAGCGTGGTTGGGTGTGAAATAATAATTTTCTGCTTAGCATGGCATGTCAATCGGCGTGTTTTAATTTTATCGTCCTTGAATAGAGGCATGATGCTTGACGAGGTAATTATCATGGGCTTATAGAGTTAGTGCTTATTTCAACTCTTAGTATGAGAGATTGCATATTTATTTGGCATGGCATGTGGTCGTGGCTTGTGCAAGCATGAATGAGGAATTTTGCATGCTCCGAACCGAGTCTTTTTCTTAATAAGGCATTATGTTGGGCCGAGAATTTATTTGGGCCCAACCCTGGATTTTTGGGCCTCAACAGCTACCTCTTTCACAATGAAAAAGGCTCAAATGGTGCAAAGCTTAAGAAAGCGGCTTCATTCCTCAGGAAATCATGTGAAAATGCTAAAACTTTATCAACTGTTTTAACAAGAAGCACAAATGTATCTTGTTCCTGACTCCAATAATTTCTATGAGGGAGGTAAAATTCACAATACTTTGTCTAAAAACACCCTCACTTACAAGATTTTTAATTTATTACTCTATATTTTTTATATTGGGTGTTTGCCTAATATAATCATAAAACTGTATGAATGGGGTCGTTTTGCTCATCTTGCATGCAACACAGTTATTCTATTTTCTGTCCTGAGTTCTCTAAATGTGTTAATGTGTTTAATAACTGTGTTGTTTCTTGTAGTAGATTGTGTTCAACTTGGCTTCTTGCCTAGAAATGTTGCAAATTTTGTCTTGTTTTTGAGCTGCTTGGAGAACTGCAGAATGCTCGAATACAAAAATGTTTAAAGGACGTATGTTAGTGAGCCACTCAATCATGGATCTATATCATTCATATATATATTTTTCTTGATGGGTTTCCCTCGTTAGTGGAGGAGAGAAAAAGAAGGAAAATAAATATTAAAATAAAATGAAAGAAAGAACTAGAAAATTTGAAGAAAACGAATGGAAGAGAAAATGAGAAAAACTCTCCCTCATGCATGGCCACCAATTGGTTAGGAATGTTGGCTATAAAAGCAGTTGCCTTCTTTCAGTTCAATGCATCCCTTAGAAAACCAAAACTTATATAGTTTTGAGAGATAAGAAAGCCTCACTTGTGTGAGAGAGAAAACCCTCTTGAGAGAAAAACCAAGAGAAAGTTTAGCCACCGGTGTTTGGTGAGATTATTATTGTATTCTCATTATTTTTCTTAGTGGAAGATAGAGTGTTAATTTTGCCCATTTTATTTACACAAGGTTGGGAGAAGTCAGATCCTGGGAGTGCCATATTTATTTATTGGCTCTTTTTTAATTTTTTAACCATCTTTCCCAACAAGTGGTATCAGAGCTTTGGCTTAAAAATTATATTCTTATGTATTTTAAGATGGAGGAGTTATCGTCATCATCATCAGCAACAATGTTAAAATTGACTGCATCCAATTACTCCATTTGGAAGCCAAGAATGGAGTACATCTTTTACTGCAAGGATTTGTATGAGCCCCTTAAATTGCTGGGACAAAAACCAGAAGGGAAGTCAGACGATGCATGAAGCATTCTGAATAGAAAAGTTGTTGGACAAATCCGACAATTGGTGGATCAAAGTGTGTTCCACCATGTGGCACAAGAGACGGATGCATACAAATTATGGACAAAATTTTCGTCCATGTACGAGTGGAAGACCTCTCAAAATAAAGCATCGGTTATCCGACAGTTGGTAAACCTTAAGTACAGAGATGGTCGAAGTGGTACCGAGCATCTCGGTGACTTCCAAGTTCTGATCAACCTGTTGACAAATATGAAGATGGTGCTTGATAATGAGTTATAAGCACTAGTGTTATTCAGCTCTTTGCCTGATAGCTGGGATACACTAGTAGTATCATTAAGCAATTCAGCTCCTCAAGGTGTTCTTACATTGGACATAGTTAAAGATAACATGTTCAATGAAGAAGCAAAGAGGAAAGAACAAGGTGTAGTAGCCGAGTCAGAAGCCTCCGTCTCAGAGTATCGTGGAAGAACAAACAATAGAAAATTCCACAGGCGAGACAAGTCAAAGGGTAGGTCAAAAGATGGCTCGAGAGGAAGGTCCAAGACAAGAAAGGACTTAGAATGTTACCATTGTGGCAGGATAGACCACATGAAGAGAGAGTGCAGGTTGTTTAAACAAGAGCAAGATAGAGGTAACGAAAAGAGTGATGCCAGACACACGACCGCAACTACCTCTGGTAGAAATGAGGTAATTATTCTATGTGGTGATGGCTTCGTTAATTTTTCCTCTCAAGATATATACTGGATAATGAATTCTGGTGCATCATTTCATGTCACCTCACAGAGGGACTTCTTTACATCTTACACCAATGGAGATTTTGGTAATGTGAGGATGGGAAATGACAAATTGTCCAAAATCGTGGGAAGATGAGATATTTCCCTTGAAACCAACACAAGTTGTCACTTGGTCCTCAAGGATGTGAGACATGTTCCAGACATGCGTCTCAATCTAATCTCTACTGGATTACTTGACGATGAATGATACACCAATGTCTTTGCTGAAGGGAAATGGAAACTCGGCAAGAACTCGCTTGTCCTAGCACGAGGGAAGAAGAAGAACACCTTATACATGACACATGCAAAAGTCAGTAATGGGTACGTAAATGCTCTTGCAGAAGACTTGATCAAGCTATGACATAAACAGTTTGGTCACATGAGCGAGAAAGGGCTGCAAATTCTAGCCAAAAGAGAGGCACTGACTTGGATGAGGAAAGGCATGCCTCTAAAATCATGCACGCATTGCTTGGCCAGAAAACAACATAGAGCTTCGTTTCAACATGGTCATGCATTAAGAAAACTCAATGTATTATATGTTGTGTCCTTTGATGTTTGTGGTCCTATGACCATTAGTACTCTTGGTGGTGCAACATATTTTGTCACCTTCATTGACGATCATTCTAGGAAGGTATGGGCTTATGCACTTAGAACAAAAGATCAAGTATATGAAGTTTTCAAGCAGTTTCATGCTAGCATTGAACGAGAGACTGCTAGAAGCTTGAAATGTATTCGCACCGATAACGGAGGAGAATATATGGGGGCGTTTAGAAACTACTGTAGAAGTTATGGAATCAGGCATGAACGATCTATTCCGAAGACTCCTCAGCGTAATGGCATAGCTGAGAAAATGAATAGAACAATTGTTGAAAGAATAAGAACAATGTTATCACATGCCAAGCTGCCAAAAAGTTTTTAGGGTGAAGCCCTGATGACTGCGGTTGATCTAATCAACCTTTCTCCTTCAGCACCTTTGAATGGTGATGTCCCGAACAAGTTCTGGTCTGAAAAAGACATTTCTTACAATCATTTGAAAGTTTTTGGTTGTAGAGCTTTTGTTCATATTCCTAAAGATGAGAGATTCAAGCTCGATGCGAATTCGAAAGAATGTATCTTTGTGGGATATGGGAATGAAGAATTCGGTTATAGGTTATGGGATCCTGTAGCTAGAAAGATTATTAGAAGTAGAGATGTTATCTTCTTTGAAGATCATAATATTGAAGACATTCGAATAGGTGATAAACCTGATAATCCTAGAGAATATCCAGCTAACTTGGATCCAGTTTCTCCTCCATTGGAGCACAATGACGGGCGAGATGAATCCAATGATACTGATGATCCAGCTAGTGATCTTATTATAAATGAACCAGTTGATGATGACATGAGTGATGATTATACAACTGATGGTATAGTAGATGATGTAGCTGACGAGGGGCTAGAAGCACAAGCCCTTGAAGAGCCAGCGGCCAAATTCTGACTGAGAAGATCGACCAGGGTACGGAGACCTCCAAGTAGGTATTATCCAGATGATTACGTTCTCCTAACAGACGGGGGAGAACCAGAATGCTATAAAGAAGCATTGACTCATGATCAACAAGATGAGTGGTTGAAAGCCATGTTTGAAGAGATGCAATTTCTACATTTGAACCACACATATGATCTGGTGAACCTACCAAAGGAATTGACTTTGAAGAGATTTTCTCACCTGTAGTGAAGATGTCATTCATATGGGTTGTACTCGGTTTGGTTGCAAGCTTGAATCTCGAGATTGAACAGCTAGATGTGAAGACAAATTTTCTTCACGGAGATCTTGTAGAAGAAATCTACATGGAGCAGCCAGAAGGATTCAAAGTTAAAGGAAAAGAAGATTTGGTATGTCGGCTGAAGAAGAGCTTACATGGACTCAAGCAGGCATCTCGACAATGGTACAAGAAGTTTGATTCCTTCATGATTGAACACAGATATCGGAGGACTACTTCAGACCATTGTGTATTTGTGAAAAGATTTGATGATGGTGAATTCATCATACTTTTTCTTTATGTCGATGACATGTTGATCGTAGGACAAAACAGTGACAAGATTAGCAAGCTGAAGAAAGAATTGAGCAAGTCTTTTGCCTCGAAAGACTTAGAACCAGCAAAATGAATCCTCAGTATAAGTATATCTCATGATAGAAAAAATCAGAAGTTGAGATTATCACAAGAAAGTTATATCGAGAAGGTACTAAAGCGGTTTAACATGGATAAAGCAAAACCAGTTTCTACTCCATTTCGTAGTCACTTCAAGCTTGGTTCAAAGCAGAGTCTTACATGTGAGAAAGAAAAAGAAAACATGGCTATGGTACCATATTCCTCAGCTGTTGGTAGTTTGATGTATGCAATGATTTACACGAGGCCAGACATAACGCATGCAGTTGGCGTTGTAAGCGATTCCTATCTAAACCAGGTAGAGAGCATTGGAATGCTGTGAAGTGGATTCTCAGATATCTCAGGGGTACTTCCAAAATGAATTTGGAGGTGGAAAACCTGCATTGATTGGTTACACAGATGCAGACATGGCAAGAGATCTTGATTCCAGAAAATGTACTTCAGGATACCTGATTACATTTTCAGGGGGAGCAGTTTCGTGGCAATCAAAGTTACAGAAATGTGTTGCTCTATCAACTATAGAGGCAAAGTTTATTACAGCTACTGAAGCGTGCAAAGAAATGCTCTGGATGAAGCGATTCCTACAAGAATTAGGGCAAGAGCAGCATAAATACATTTTGCATTGTGATAGTCAGAGTGCGATCCACTTGAGCAAGAATCCGAGTTTTCACTCGAGGTCGAAGCACATTGATGTGCGATATCACTGGATACGTGATGTGTTGGAGTCTAAGCAATTACAGGTTGAGAAAATCCATACTGATGACAATAGTTCAGATATGATGACCAAGTCCTTACCTAAGGACAAGTACGAATTTTGCAGAAGAACAACTGGACTGCTGGAGCCCTCCACCTAAGTCGGGAAGGGGAGATTGATGGGTTTCCCTCGTTAGTAGATGAGAGAAAAAGAAGGAAAATAAATATTAAAATAAAATGAGAGAAATGACGGGAAAATTTGAAGAAAACGAATGGAAGATAAAATGAGAAAAACTCTCCCTCATGCATGGCCACCAATTAGTTAGGAATGTTGACTATAAAAGCAGTTGCCTTTTTTCAGTTCAATGCATCCCTTAGAAAACCAAAACTTAGACAGTTTTGAGAGATAAGAAAGCTTCACTTTTGTGAGAGAGAAAATTCTCTTGAAAGAAAAACCCAGAGAGAGTTTAGCCACCGGTGTTTGATGAGATTATTATTGTATTCTCATTATTTTTCTTAGTAGAAGATAAAGTGTTAATTTTGCCCATTTTATTTACACAAAGCTGAGAGAAGTTAGATCCTAAGAGTGCCATATTTATATATTGGCTCTTTTTATTTTTATTTTTTAGCCATCTTTCCCAACATTTCTTTATTGTGAGCATGCATTACTTTGCTTTCCACTTGTTCCCCATGCATAAGCCTATAAATTATCAGCCTTAATCCTAGTGAGCAGTCATTGTGGTCTATTTTTATGATTTTGTTTTCTGGTGGAGTTTTGCTAAAATCATCTCTCTATGATTGAGCATATACACACACATTATACAACTCTATTTTATAATCTAGTTGAAAGATAACATGTATAGAATTGATCATCTCATACGAACATGGAAATATCATACACATTGAGTCATCATGACTTATTGAGTGGTGATAATTTAAAATAGGGTATTCATATTGAGTACGTGAATGTACCGTAGAAAAATCGATGCTTGAATTTATTAACAGAGAGCTCTTCATTAATCATCACCATGGGAAACTATGAAACAAAAAAAACACTTCATGGACTCATTGCGTGGCCTGCTATGGGCCCACTGTGTGCCAATAACTAAGAGAAGGCCCATTATGTGCCATTTATTGATTTAGGCAGGGCCATGAGGGCAGCATTTCCAGAGTAGCCCATCTGAAGTATATTTTTATACTATCAAACACCACTAACTAGTTAGCAGAAAATCCACCACTAACAGATCTTTTCCTAAGAAATACAAAGAGGTAATGAAAAATCATGCAATTTATCATGTTACATATCAACACAAATATTATTTTTATGTGAATTTGTTGATATATTACACGAGTGAATGAGTGAGTGATATACATGATGGGTCAGCGAAGTTTTCATGACTATTTGTAAGATCGTTATTGCAAAAATCTATGTATGAATTTTTGTCATAAGAAATATCCTCATTAGGTTTCCTATCAATTCTAAGTATCTAAAAGGTATAAATAGGCTAACGGAGTCTAGTCCAGTGAAAGAGGGTCTTGACTTGCAGGCTATAGTAATCTCATATTCAAACATGCATAACACCCTGGTAGTGTATGTGAAGACCCCCTCTAGTGGCGGAGCCAAGAGTTCACATTAGAGAGGGCTCTTCACAAAACTTTAAAAAATAATTGAATAAGAGCGCTCAAGCACTAACCGGTTAATAAGTAAATGCAATACCAATTACTCGGTTTAGCCCACTTCATAATATCATTTTATATTGTTAATAATTTATCCATTCATTATAATCATAATTGTCAAGAATTTCATATTTTAAAATGGTTGAATATTAATCTCATAGTCTATACTTTTAATGACTCAAAAGTTAATAATTTATATTCCAATATAGAGAAGAAATACAACCCAAAAAAAAAAAAAAAAAATCCAATGTTAAGTTACCCTACTCAGACATGTAAAAATGGAAGAAAAAAAAATTCACAAAGCTTAAGTTCAACAAAAGACGAAGTGAAAGAGGAGGGAAAAAAAAGGGTAAACATATTGAGAGAGAAGAGAGAGGAGGGGAGGTGGTGGTGTCCTGGGACCACTCTGATTCCTACATGGCTCCGCCCCCTACCCCTTGTATTTTTTTTTTTTGGGTTGCTAATAAATTCTGGGATTGCATTCATAATTTAGTCAAAAAATTCACTAGCCGCAAATGGTCATTACAATAACGGAGCGATCTAACATCAAATTAAGACAATTTGGCGTGCCACCAACTATCACGCATGATCAAAGAAACTCTGGCATAGGCATCTCAGCTAAGATTGCAAACTCAGAACAACCAACATAGATAAAGCTTGAAAAAATCAAACCATAATAATACAAATAAAACTCTCACAAAAGAAAGGTGAAAACTCCCACAAAATGATATGTGAAAACTACACAGAAAACCTAAAAAGTCTTTATGACTTATTCCAAACATGAAGGATGGTGGTAGAGATCCGACACCGAAACGCACATGGAGATTCGACACCAAGACACATCTGCATGTGATGAGTGGAGGAAAACCATTTCAAAAAATGAAGACAATTATGGGAAACATTTTGTCTCTAAAAATAGGGGAAGAGAGGAGAATGGAGGAAGGGAGAAAGGGACAGGAGAGAAAGAGCAATGGCTTCCTCCCTCCTCAAAGTAAAACGGCTCTAGAGTGTTTTTTGGGAGAGAGGAAACTAGGATTTTCGGGAATAAATCAATAATGTATGGGTTGGTTCTTCAACCCTTCCCCCTAGTAGTTTAAACCTTTTTTTTTTTTTTTCCTTAAAAAAGTACAAATAGATTTTATCTTATGCAAGACTCTTAATTAATCACTTTAAATTGGCGGCTAGTAAAAAACTAGCTAGTTAGAAGTTAGAACCATGGCTTCCATGATCATGAAGTATATATACATGAGATAAAACTATCCATGCAAGCCTAATTAATATATATAAAATCCGTTTACACATATAAATCAGTGGGTCCAATTAATTAGATATGATGATTGAGCTAGCTCTATCCATCTTTTCCAGAACACCAATCTGTAAACAATTGTTGCTTAGGAAATAAAACACACTTGTAAAATCATATTGGTTTTGATTTTATATATAACTGATGAGACATATGGATAATGTTATTTATCCAATTAAATCTGTACAATTTTGATTTGTTTTCCCGATTTAAAAACTCCACTTCACAAACACTGCAGAATTTCTATGATCCATATACACAAAAGCAGTACTATTCCAACATAGATTACACCAGAAGAAATTATAAAAAGACATGTAGCATTACCCATTAGGTATATATATATATTTAAAATACACACAGATTTGATATGTGTGTCTGAGACTGAGAGTGTAAATCTTTTAGGATTGTCAACTGGCTAATCAAAGATAATAAAAAGAAAGCACTTTTAGTTGTTACGAAATTATAAACTATGGAAATTTAAAAGTTAAGAAAACACCCTCTCAAAGTTATCTTAATTATAATTAAGTTTTGTTTTCATTATTCAGTTGATCAATCCGTACACTGATGAACAAGACAAATCTATCTCTCTAACCCTATTAAATCAAGTTAAAATGAAACACACACTAGATTAAAATATCATATAGTTCAATTTCCAAGTTACTTCTCGTACTAAAATCATGCACTATATATACATATGAAATACGACTTTATCAGAATTCCTCTAGACAACATTTGCCACTTTCATCAGTCACTTAGGAACTGAATTCTAGGAGATGAGTTTAATTTACCAAAAAAGATTCTGGGAAAGTTAGACCTACTATTTGACAAATATATATATATATATATATGTTAATTGCACATCAAGTATATTGCCTTTTGGCCAACAACTTTGCCTAGCTAGCTTGTAAATTATTAATCCATTCCATGCATGTGCAATAAAATTAGGTTTTTGCATGCATTAGATTTTCACATTTGCGTTTCAGATGATTTTCTTGCTATTTTTTTGTATTCTTATAGGATGTTCTATCTACTCCAACCGAAAAAACAAAAATAAAAACAAAAACTACTCACGAACAAATTAGAATATTTATATTGGGTTACTATTATCTAGCTATATATAGGTCGGAGTATTTATTAATCTGTCTTAATATGATTAATTTACAAGTAATAAATATGGTTCCATATAATTAAATTACATTAAAACCTTTGTAACTAAGATTTGAAGACCGAGTTGTTCTCTTCTAAGTAGATTTCGAATTGGGATATCGTAATTTATGGATATATTCATTGGTTGGATTTGGATTTCAACACTATATATATATACATGTACCATTTCTCAATGCAAGGCTAGTTATCTATACAAACCTATACCTACTAGAATTCGTTTGTGGTCATTAAGCTCAAAAGCGTAGGGATTAATTAGTGAGAAATTGATTAGGAGGGTGTTGTTGACGCAATGCTAACAAACTAGTAGTTGATTACTGCTTAATTATTTAATGTTAATTATTCCAATTAAGCAGTTGACGGGATGCATGACCAGAAAGATTCCTTACAGCAAATTTCCATCCATCACGTGGCTGCCTTAATTTGTCGTTTGCAAGCTAATTAATTAGTACCCTAATTTAAAAAAAAAAAGTTTAATATAATAATTAATTAAATTAACTTCTCATCATCAACTCTCTATCCATCTATCTATCTACGCTTTTTTCAATTTATGAATTAAGAAACCCCACATCCACATGTGAAGCTCTGTTGGTCTTCCCTGGAGAATAAGAAGATGGGTCTCACTCTCTCAACAAACAGCAGCCTCGAACCGGAAATATAGGGCTTGTGAGAAAGCAGAGAAACAGGGCAAAGCCATGCCAGATTCGAGGCATTCATTGATGCCTTTCACATGGGGCTTAAGGTTTAATTATGTGCTCATTTCATGGACTTGGTTCTTAGATATAGTTTTTTTATTTAGGAGATGGTGATGGGTTTGTTTTGTTTATTGGAATACACTTAACATCTTAATTAAAATATGATTAAGTCACTAGCATCAAGGCTGTGACACTTTCTAATTAATTCTTTTTTTTTTCCTCTCTCTCTCTCCCTCCCTCTCTCCCTCTCTCTTTTGTCTATCTCAATTGCTCATTCGTCACCATCATCCACTACTTATTTTCCTCAAGGTAAGAGCCTCCCTTTCTTGAAGACCTCAACTTCCAAGTTTCATGTCACTCAAGACTTGTAGATGGTAATTGGTAGTAGGGGTAGGGCTGCTTCTTCGTTTGGCTCACTCTATGAAGTTAAGTGGTCAAGTAAGGTTTCGTGTTAGAATTCCTTCTTTTAATATCGTTTGTATCAAGATGGTGAATTAATTATAATTTACAAAACTGCAAATTTTGGGTTCTAGAACTTCAAACTTGTGAACAAGGCAAACTTGTGAACAAGGTAAAGAAAATTAACAAAAAATGGATCAAAGTCAGTTATATTCAAGGGTCTTAATTAGGATCAATCGACTATCGTCATAGTTTTAAAATTTTAATCTAATTTAAATCCCGTGAACTTAACGTTGCTATAAAGGGGAAATGCTAATTAATTGATGCACGAAAGCAATCTTCTGAATGAAATCACATCGAAGAGACATACATCTATTCCCGACAAACTGAAGGGCTTGACATATTTATAACTTTTACAACAAAATCTAAATTATGTGTCAAATTTAATTTGAAGAAACTACCGTCCGTTCTTTTTGAATGAATAATATTGAGGTCCCGAATAAGACAATAACTTTCAATTCATTTAGGGTGTACGGACGTTGAGTGGTAACATGACACTGCAGTTGCATGTGAAATTAATGCAAAGTACTGACCTTGAGCATGCTCCATGTACATTCAAAAAATAAACAGCTTGTTAGAAATGGGTCCATTTTCACTTAAATACAATGAATGTAGGACACCAATTGAATCTCTGCGATTGTAGTCTACTCAATCAATTATATGGTCAGGTAAGCAAATCTTGTAGCCCCCATATTCGAAACAGTATATCAAGTTCAATGGTTAGTTAGTAGCCCAGCTAGTAGGGTATTGTACATGGAGCATAGGATTATCAAACAACAATAGTACATGAGTGAGCAATTGTATTTTCAACGAAGAATAAGAGGAGTACACAACAAAATAAGTGGCAATGGATTAACATATTTATGCACAATATGTGCAATAATAAAATGTGAAAAGTTGATATAAATTCAAATTCTTTGAGAAGTTGGGTTTAATCTTCGGATTTGATGACTTTGATACAAGTCCTTTGACTTTTGTGCCACATAGAATTACATTCCTTTTTAAATATTTTTTGATGTAATCTTTTTATTTTTATAAATTATTTTTTGTTCCAATGTTGCCCCTTATGTCTTGAATTGTATAATAAAAATTTACGTGATAATCTGAAGCCATTTAACACGTTTGTCATCGAATAGAAAAGGAACTTATTAGTCTGAGTCAACATGTCAAAAATGGAATGTAATATACGTGGCAAACTAGTCAAAAGACTTATATCAACAAACAATAATTCAAGGACTAGCTTGAATTGGCTAAACTAGTCAAAAGACTTGGATTCTTGGACCTCTATCAACTTTTCTAAAAATTAATATGGTCCTATAATTAGCTAGCTTCTAGAAGCAGGACCAATTTCTCTCCTATTGCTGTAAATTGTTTATTTGAACAAACAATTTAATACAAGTAGAATTGATATTTCGGGCTAGAGCCAGAAATTAATAACCTACTTTATTTAGGTCGGAAAAATCGTATGATTTTATGAAACTATGTGATATGACTCGAATTCGTAATCAATCTTATTTTCAATAGGAACAATTGAAAATTGAATCCAATTTTTCTCATTATTTTCGTATCCATGAGGTGATTTCTTTTGTTAAAAATGCTTCCAAACCAACCTTTTGTTTGATCTTGGGAACTGTTTTTTTACCCTTTCTGGCTATATGCTACAATATTATTGTTCTCTTCTTGACCTTAAGTGTATCTAGAGAAATTAATAGAAATATTAAATAGATTGAGTAACTAGTTAGAGTAGACAAGCATTCAATTTCCTAATGACACAGGATTTTGCGAGACTTCATAGTTCATATACATAGTATGATTAAGCAGTAACTTCCATTTATAGCTGTATGCATGACACATGACAAAAGTCGTCACCTTAATTTGGTTTTAAAAAAATGTGAAGACTCTTTTTGATAAATTTATCCCTTGTAACACCTTGTATGGAGTAACATTACTAGCATTAAGAGGTTTCTAATTTTAACTGTAATCCGTGCACGCATAAACGACTATAATTCGTTAAAATATATAAAAATCACATGTTCAATAATTGATAATCACTCGTGTTGGAGTGTAAGACTTTCGATCATTACGATTCCCTTTAGGCATATTATTGAAGTTTAATTATTAAGTTCCTAACTAAGGCCTTAATTTCAAAGTCAAAGGACAATGTTCATACCGTTGGCAAAGCCATTTCGCTTGTCATATGTGGTCCATATATATGGCCGTTGATAAGGATTAATCGTTAACAATGAAGTTTAAATGTTCAACTTTGAAAAGAAATAGGAGAATAAGATCCGGCTATGTTTGGATTATGCATGAAACTCTTTTGTGTGTGGGGTAGGTATCATGTGATATGTGGCAGCAGCTAGCAGCTAGCTGCTAATTGGAGTTGTTAGTCGATTGATGTTGATGGCCATTGAAGCATTGACGCCCAAAATGTGGCAAGTGTTTAAGCAAAGCAAACCTTAAACCAGCTAGATAAAGGATAGGCACGGCAACCGGCCCTGGCAAAATAACCCCCCTACCCTGAATTTGCAAAAGAATATTCACAGGCAATTATGTGACATTAATTATCATATGTCAACAATTCATCGTACCTAATCCATATAATTACCAATTTTCTGCCAATCTAAATTGTCGTACTCTCCTTCAGGTGGTCCCATTACCTTAATCTTTTAGAAACCCGAAGTCACAAATGAATGATAATCATATGAAGATGTCCTCTCGTTGAACTGCATTAGATTATCATTCACGATTATGAATGAAGTAGATTTTTGTTTGGTAGTCTAATAATGGATAATTTATTAGGTCAATTCTTGTTTGAGCGTATGTTTAAATTTACAGTCTAACAACATAATTATATTGAACATTAAACTATTTATGCTTTCAAATTGTTTAATAAGAACGTTACTGTGTTATCCTGTTTCCCTATTTTATTGTAGGTTGATAAACTGTTGTGATAGATGACAATTGACATGGTTTGGAGCAACTTGGGTGTCTTATATGTGGTTTTGGACTTTTGGAGGGGTTGAGGAAATGAAGAACAAGAGGATCTAAAGTGTGGGGCCCACAGAGAGAGGGAGAGACCGACAAAGAGCATCTTTTGGTACATGGGTTTGCGTCCAGGGTGCATGCGAGAGAACAGAATTGTGATCAGCCTCTTTGTTTCTTTGTTTGTGAATTGTGAATAGTCTTAGCAAGAAAGAAAAGAAAGAAAGAAAGAAAGAAAGAGGAGTGATTGCCAATTGGGTTGGGATGAGAGAGGGAGAGAGAGAGGGAGAGAGAGAGAGAGAGGGTTTAATTGGTGGGGGTGCAGTGCAGAGAGCAGCAAACTCTCCGGCGCTCGTGCAGTGGCGCTTTCTGATGGGTGTCAGCGCCACCCACGCGTCTTTTGCTCTTACTCCCACGCCCCCAACACTCTGGATTATGCGGTCAAACCATGCTCTCTCTCTCTCTCTCTCTCTCTCTCTCTCTCTGCATTGACCTATTTTGCTATGTTTACCTGTTTATTTGCTTCCCACACCCAACCAACCCTTCCCTTACACCCTGTCCCTCTATATCTGCTATGTGCTGGCTCTTACCACTCTTGCTCTCAAATGCTTGGCCTATTGATCAATGGGTTACCAGATTTGGTCTTGGCTAGTTTGGTTCTGGATAATTTTCCCAAAAAAAGATAAACCTAGTTTTCTTATTTATTTGTATCATGGAGAAATTCTTGTTATATTGCTCTTTGTGTATTACCCTATTGGCAGAGGTACTATAATTGAGGATTTCTTTGGTTGTGTTTTTTATTTATAAACAATTGGATACTTTTATATGCAATATACAAATGAAAACATGTTGGTGGATATGTTGTTTATTATTATATGCCATGTATACTCTATTAAAATTGACTAGAGTGGCATGTATCTAACTTGTTAGGAATAGTGTGAAGTGATTGTCCAGCATAGGGGGTATAATAATTAGTGAGATATTTTTTTTCAAGTTGCATGAAAGACTTTCAGACTTGAACTCAAGTAATTAAAGTTAGAATTATGTATTTTGGTGCAACATGGGGAGCCGAAAGATGAAATCACAAGTAGTATAAGAGACGACGATTTAGTTTTGAAACACATGACACATGATTATTAGTTGAGGTAGAGTAGAAACATGACCATAAAAGTGGAGTAGCTCAAAGAAAATTTGTGGAGCCTAGGCTAGCTTGGTGGAAATCAAGAAAACTTCAACATTCACTACCAATTAGAAAGGCACAATTTGTAGCTTTGCTTCTTCTGCCACTTCACAAAACTTTGAAAACGAAGGGCACAATCATAGTGCTTGTAAAGTAACTTTCTCAATGTTCGGCCGTTTCTTTATGCTCATCCTGTAATTGTATCTCCACGTACGACTATGAGTGTCTTAGGGAGCTCTTCTAGACCAATCAAAGCATCAACTTTATGTTACTTTTGTTGGCGTTTTATAACCATAAACCATCTACAAAATGAAATTTGGGCCCTCTAGTTAATTTAGACGGTCAATTTTTCGTTGTTTTCGAATATAAATTGAACTTGTACATCTTTCTTTAGTTAAATGTTTTAGGTCAGTTGATTAAGATAATGTATCAATCTTTTTAAATATGAGTTCAATTTATACCTTTCCGTACATCAGAGTAGTTAAATAACACTTAAAAATAAAAAATCTACAATTACCTAACTTCAAAGATGAGATTCTAAACTCCACTGTTGAAAACAAGATAAACATAGATAAAATCCCGAAGTTGTTGACAAACACGTACCCAAGTAAGTAGTCTTTGTTGTGTTTCTTTCCTACTTTAGTGGCCTGCTGACATAGTTAACTGTGCCCTAAGCCAAACGGAAGTACACACCCCGGCCAATTGAGTCTCACTCAAAAGATAAAAAAGAAACGCAATAAAGGCACTCATCAAGTACAAATTAAGAATAATATCGAAGGGTATATAAAAGTTCTCCTACGTACCATTTTTAATATGAACTAGAGATGATAATGATATTACATTATCCTAATTACTAGAAACAAATGATATGCAAATGAAGACTAAATAAAACATTGTCCCATTGATGAATTGATGTCCATATATTCTCTCACATATCACAATGAAACACTATGTACATTTATGAACTGATCTTGATTTATTTTAGTATTACATATTAGAATGTGAGTATCCAACTCAAAATTAATTAACAATGAATGAAGAGGTTCAAGATCTTTTAAGCACTGTGTGTGTCATATTTCTATGTCTAACACATAGATAATTCTTATTAGGTGACATAAGAACACGTGAGTTCGTTTGGCCTTTCACGTAAATTATCTATACTAATACCATATTAGAATGTGAGCATCTAACTCAAAATCAATTAACGATTAATGCAAAACCTTCTAACGTGAAGGTAAATTCAACAAATGAAATATACTTTTTACATTAATTATTATACATCAATTATATATTGACAAGAAACACATCGAGTGGTGGTACAAGAAAATGCGGTTCACTAACATTGCTCCATCACAGCCACCCAACTAGTTCATGGCATATCCAAGGAAAGGAAGATGAAGTTTGCGAAAGAGACCCGAAAGAAGCGGGGGAACAGACACGTGTAATGTTCTGAAAGCAAGTGGACAGTGGACCCCAACATTAAGGTTTAAACGTTAGAGATAAAGATAGAATTTGCAGACCCATGGTGCATGTGGGTCATGGAAAATTGAAGCACGCTCTCTCTCTCACTCTCTCTCTCCTGCCATGCTAATGTAATCACACCAGAGCCCAATTTTAATGTGCCAGCTACATATGCTTGCCTCCCCAAATTACATTATTGCCATTAACAACATTGATTGATTTGATGGGGTTTAATGTCCAAAAAAAATATATCAGAGAGACAGACTGGTCCCATACATGGCAGCTGGTTCTCTATCCTATTTAATTAAACTAATCCTAATTACTTAAGACTAAATGTTTAATTAGTCAGTTTCTTAGTTCTTTCAAACCCCATTTTGAGAGAGAGAAGAGAGAAAAAGAAAGGTGTGGGGACCACTGCACCGCCCATAAGCACGCAGTTGTAATCTCTTACTCTTACCCAAACCAAACCCATATCCATCCCTCTCTCTCTCTCTCTCTCATCTGAATCTAACCCTAACCCAACTCTACTTGACCCCTTCCTTCTCTCTTTCTCTTTAGACCAAACTGACGATCCAAAACCCATCCCCCCATAACCTGTTTTCTTCTCTTCTTCTTTCTTCTCTCTGCTTCTCTCCCAAACCGTCAACAAGAACACCAAGAAACCATACCAAAATTAACCCTTTCCTTTACCCACAAGACTGAAGAAGCATGCCAATTTCAGCTCCAATTTTGTGGGTGTCACCACAAATCTGCTGCTTTCTGCTCAAGCCTGGTTCACTGAACAAGATGAAGAAGAATTAAAGCAACCCACAGAAAAAAAGAGAGAGACACAGACACCCAAGAAAGTACTGTACAAGTCTTCCTGAGTTGTTAATCTTTATTCCCTTTTGCTAGCTCCTCATCCCACTTTCTCTCTCTCTCTCTCTCTCTCTCTCTTTGAATTTGTGTACACAACCACCTTTTAGCTTGGCACTAGCTCTCCTTTCTACTTTCTCAATTTCTTGGGTTCTTAGTTTTCGAGGAAAAAGAAAGTAAAGAAGGTGAAAAAAGAGCATAAAAATTTGATATGGACACCCATTCTCTCCCTCCTCCTTTCCATACAAGAGATTTCCACCTGCAGCATCATCCCCAGTTCCACCACCAGCAGCAGCAGAATTCGGAAGACGAGCAAACCGGCAGCAGCGGCCTCAACAACAAGGGCCAGAAAAGAGAGCGAGATATCGACAATGACAGCGGCGGCAATGGCGGTGATTTAGGCAAAGAACTCAATGTCACCATCTCCGGTGGTGATGGATCAGAAATGACCCGAAGACCCCGCGGAAGACCAGCCGGATCCAAGAACAAGCCCAAGCCCCCATCATCATCACCCGCGACAGCGCCAATGCGCTCCGCACCCACGTCATGGAGATTGCCGACGGCTGCGACATAGTGGAAAGTGTTGCCACCTTTGCTCGCAGGCGCCAGAGAGGCGTCTGCATTATGAGCGGGACGGGTACCGTCACGAATGTGACAATCAGACAGCCCGCCTCTCCCGGGTCCATCGTGACTTTACATGGCCGATTCGAGATCTTGTCACTGGCCGGGTCTTTTCTACCTCCGCCAGCCCCGCCTGCCGCGACGGGGTTGACCATATATCTGGCAGGCGGGGGCGGGCAAGTTGTAGGTGGAAGCGTTGTTGGGACGCTAATTGCGTCCGGGCCTGTTGTGATCATGGCGGCTTCGTTTAGCAACGCGGCTTATGAGCGGCTTCCTCTGGAGGAAGACGAGGGTCAGCTGCCAATGCAAGGCGGCGGCGGAGGTAGCCTTGGCTCTCCAAGCGGAGTTGGTCATCAGCAACAGCAGCAGCATCAACAGCAACAACAACAGCAACAACTTTTGGCTGAAGCTGCAAATACAAATGCGCCACTTTTTCATGGTTTACCTCCCAATCTCCTGAATTCCATGCAATTGCCAGCTGAGGCGGCCTACTGGGCTACCGGCCGCCCACCATACTAACCATGGAACCGGCCGTATCGGAATCGGATCATATCACGAGTTCATTCACATTGCCATCATCACCTACATCTTACCAAGACGTTTTCATCACTGGCTATGTAGCTAGGGAGTAGCTAGCTATATGGATAGAAGAAGAATTTGGTTTGTCGATCAGCATTTCAGATTTTTAGTATGTTTCCTTCTTTTCTTTCTCTTTTTTTTTTTTTTTTTTGGAGCTTGGTTTAATTAGCATTGTTCGATGATTAGATCAGGTACCATATGTTTTACTTCTTTGATTGAAAGACTCTGTATATTTCATGGATTATTCTTGGTGAGTTTCATTTTGTGAAATGTACTAGCTAGTGCCGAAGCTTAGTTTAATATATGAAGAGAAACAGCATCCAAGAAGAAGGAACCATGAGCACAATTTCTTAGTGTAGTGTTTGCTTTCTCTACAATGGCGGCCTTGTTGTCCTCCTCACTCATTAATCTTCTTCTCTATCCATGAATAAGAATTTGCTGTTCGAACCAAACCCTTCTTCTGTCTATCTTTTAGTACTTTGCATTGTATCAAGAATTGAATTGAATTGAGTTTAACATATTCATCTATCTCTCTCACAGCAACTAGATTACCCTACATTTTATGTGATTCCGTGAGATCCCATCATTTGAATTGTTACCTAGTCAGTAATAATTATGTATTATCTATAGCATATTATCATATCATAATTACCATACGTACTGATAGAGTAATTATTACTTATGATAATGTTTTCTTTTCTTAAATTCAACGATCGAGATTTCAAATTTAAATTCTTTTTCAACAAAGTAAAGAGAAATATCACTAAACAAACACTTAATTGGTATAGTTATATATATTTATTGCTATATATAAGCTGGTCGAGGTTGAAGGGTAAGTATTGAGGGTTTGAAACTGTTTGATATTTGAATGGCTAAGTATGTAGGAGAAGAAGAAGCAAAGAGGTATGGGCTTATTAGAGCTTCCATGTGTTTCCTTCTTTCCTTTCTTTTAGAGATAGAGATTGTTTCAGAAATATTTTGAGATACGGAGACATGAAAATATTTGGGTACTGGTTTACACGTGCACACTGCTCTGAAGAAGCTCCTTTTCGAGGCAAACAACATCAACAACAACACACCTTCCATTAAACGCCCACAACTAGCTACCACAATATCTCTCTCTCTCCTTTCTTGGGTTCAGAGAATAAGGATCGGGCAGGCAGCTAGCTCTACCTGTACTTCTCGAACTCCCTCTCTTATATTCTTGCCACTTTTCCCCAAGCTTTAGAAGCTTACTAGACTTGACAATTCTGTGTTCCCTTCAACCTACATTCACCTTTTAATTGCTTTATTATGATCTGTGGTTCCCTTGCAACATAATTTATTGTCAAACAATTTGACATGATATGTTTTCTAACTGTCAATTAAGACCGCAATTGGTTAGATATTGTCTACTTAACATTAACGAACTTTTAATCTAATGGTACATTTCAAGTTCGAATCCCCTTTTCTCGTAGATATTTATCAAAATAAAATAAAAAATCCTTTGCCTACTTACTTGGTCCAAATAACAGCCTAGCATGTTATTGTTAGACTGTATGATGAGAAAAAAAAATTACCATGTCAAACAATTTGATATGCAATAATTTTTTATTTATTATCAAAGTATCTAGAATTTTATGATGTAGGACTATGAATTCGGAAATGAGAGCCACTTTTTGTTGGAATTTATTGAATTTGTACAAGCAAGGAAAATAATGTACGGCGTTGAGCTTGTTGCCATCCCATCCATTTCCTCTAACGATTCTTTGCATGCAGTCTTAAATACTAGTGAACTCAATGCTTAGAAAATTTGTGCTGTGCGCATACCAAATGTATGCATGCACGGTCAAGCCATCGATAATATTTAGGGTTACCATGATTTTTTTATAATTCGGATCAATTTTTTTGGAGCAATATACCTCTTGAGTACCTATATAGATAGAGGTCACCTCTATATCTCTATAGATAGAAGTGACGGTAACACTTTAAATGCCTATAAAGATAACGATAACATCACGTGGCATGCAACTGTATAGATAATAATTTGTTCTTGTCAAATTTGGTTGTCATAAATGTCGCAAGACTCGGGACACATAAATGTGGCATGCGCCACGTACACTGTCTTTGGCAGTTTTTGACTGAAACTGATGAGCCTTAAATCTCCATGGAAAAGTACGTTTCGGAATCGTCAGTATGAAATCGTACAGAAATACAAGAGGAATTCTTTTCTTTGTCCTTTTCCCTATTGTTTGTCCATTATTTTTTCTTTCTTGCTTTGGAGAGGGACTATATATATCTGTACGTTAGTGCATTGGGTTCTCGTTTCAAGATTGCTTTGTTTCCAGAGGTTGCCCAAAAGTTTTGAGCAGTTGCAACATAGCAATCTTTAGTTTATTTTACGAGTGATTCCAAAAAAAAACAAAAAATTAGTTATCTTTTTCGTATTTGTTTCATATACAAATCAATATACAAACTAGTTAGAAGCTACATATGGGATGTTCATTCAGGTGAAACATGAACTGATAATAATTTGATGAACAAATTAGGGCAGTTTCTAATTAATTAACTAAATATTAGGACTATAAACCAAAGAGCGCCCGGCCAATGAATGGCAACTTCCTCAAAACAAGCTGGTGAAGTGCAGCTGCAAGCAAGGATTCCTTTTTTGTTTATGTGGAAAGCTCAATCCTCAGATTTGAGTTTAAATAAGGCCGATTCTTGTTGCTGCATTCTCCCACTCCTTCACAACGTTTCCATTATGCCATGAACTCTTCAATTATCTATCCGTAGCCGCCTTAGTTCAGCTTGGAAGGTAGGGCTCGAAGTTAGTGTTCGATATGCAAGAGTTCTGATGTCTTCACGTGAACAGTCTCGAGAAATGCGGACCAGCTCCCACAGAGCACCAGTACTGATCATGTCTTTTGCATTAACTTCTGAAAAATAAATTAACAGTTCAGCAAACGCTCTAGAGGAGATTAGCTAGTTCATGGTGCTTGGGGGAGGAGGAGGACAGTTTACCATGTTGCGCCAAGTGGCAGAGTGCAAGCTCAATGTGGCGCCTGATTGGCGAGGCATCATTATTAGCATTCTGTACAATCCATGAAAGTGCACCATCCTCAATCAGCAGAGACCTTCCAGTCTTGGTCCCTACAATGAATTAACCAATTTAAGTCCAAATTGGATGATTAAACTATATATGCTTCACAAATTCTTCACAAAACCAAAATTTTTTCAACAGAAAAGCAAACAAATTTATGAAGTAATGCTGGACTGTATAATAATGTTCAATGTGATAAGCACAATACTCTTTGAAGACAAGCACATGAAGATCTTTTCCATAAACCCATATCTAGCATCTTTACCTTGTGTAGATGCTCTAGACTCGCATTTTGCGAAGTTCGCTATTCCACGAGCAACTTGTGCAAGAACATCAGGATGCCCACATCTGACCATTCCTAGCAATGCTTTGATGCCACCTTCACCCCTTAGCTTACTCTGTAATTTATCTGAACAAGCAATTTCATTGTTGTTAGTGACAGCAAGATAACTACTCAAATTTCTTTTGTTGGTTAATGCAAATACAAGCACTTCAGAAACGAATTAGTGCGATTGTCAAAACCATTTCCTAACTAATTATGTCCGTCATAAGAGATGGTTTCACCACTATTGCCAAATACCCAGTTTGAATGAAGTATATGATTGAATTGTAACTTTAAAAGTTAAGAGACTAATAAAAACAGAATATGGAAGAGCCTTAACAACTACTACATCAACCTTTCCATGAGTAGTTTACCCTTTTAGTTTAATCTGACTAAATCAAGACCTTCACAAACACTTGATAATTCAACTACAAGCACAACTTACTAATAGCCGCACCACAAGAGTGTAAATTACTACAACTGTTTCCATAAGTTTTCATTTCAGGTAAATATGATTAAATAACCGGCCTGTTTGTTATTGACAAATCAGAAAGAAAAAGAAATAGACATCTTCCTAAACCCCAATATTACAATTAGGAGAAAGTATATAAAGAACTACCCTGATGGAGAATGATGAAGATCCTACTTTCAGCAACTTGATGGGGTTTGTGATTAAGGATATGATTAAGGAATTGAACATTGAAGAGGTCAGCAAGTTTACCATTTCCACAGAGATTAGCAATGGCTCCAGCAACCATTCGAAGGGTTTGTGGATCTTCACCATTTGCTGCTGTCATAGATAACAAACTAATTCCCCCTTGAGTCATTATCAGCTCCTGGTTGGTTTCTGATTTAAACCAAAGAAGAATTATACCGCAAATTAGAGAGTAGAGACATTATCAGTCAAGATTGTAATGCATTCTAAGCATTATGAATTTGGGACTTAAATTGTTACCATTCATTGCTAGATTTGCGATTGCCCCTGCTGCAACTCTATGTATGGTTTCATCCTCAGAGCTTTTAAGTAGCATCAACAAGGATGTAAGACCACCAGCCTCTACAATTTTCTCCTGATTTGCTTCTGCGCATTAGGAGGAGAGCACATATTATTGTTTGCTGATGCAGTGAGCACTAAAAATACTGATACTACGAAGTGGTAACATCAGATATAGAGGTAGATCTTTATTCAGCATATGGCACAATAATCAGAATATAATATATAGAAGTGAGGTTGTTCAATGTAGCACAATATCGTAACCCACTAAGGGCTACATTTTAATAAAAAATGAAATTAAGGAGACACATTTTATAAAATAACCATTCAGTGCATATAGATAACAAAATATATGACCTCAAATTGACCACGTAAATTGAGATCCCTATCCCATCCCATGCTTTCACAAACTGTCACTGAACTCCAAAACAGATTCCTGATCCAATCAATAATTTCTCTATATCATTTTATGCATTTATTTATAATTCTTTTCTATAACCTACCGCCCTGTTTTTACAATCATTTGATAAAGAATCATCTAATTGCATGTGCACTTACCACTGGTTCTAAACAAAAAAATAGAAGCTAAACGGAAAAGGGAATTAGTTCTATACTTTCAATGTTATTGTTACACATATGGTACAGCGCCACTCGGGCAATTATTCCCTGATCTTCCCATCTGAAAGGTTTTTATGAAAGAAAAAAGAAAAAAAAGAAAAAGAAAAAAAAAAGCATTGTGCCACAGGTAAAATGCAATCAGACTTGCCAAGATTAAGCAAATAATTATAGCATGAAGATGGGCTTGTGATATGACAGCAGCAGTGTAAGGAAGTCAAAAATGGTAAAGAAATATTATCACCTTCAGCAGCAAGATTTGCTACAACTTTAACAGCATGAATTCGCACATCATTGTCTTCTGCTTCAAGCAATGACAAGATCTTTTGCAATCCCACTGATAATATTGTCTATTGTCAGTAATAAACAAGAGCAAAGATTGATACACTTAAAACCATAATGCACGAATTAAAAATAAGTTTAGCATAGGAACAGACTGCAACCTTGCTCAAAGAGTTTTGCTATTGAGGTTTTCTCCTCATTTCCTGAATCTTTGAGCTGTGGATGTCTAACTTGAGTCATAAGGGATTCAAGGCCACCAACTTTTCCAGGCTCATTCCTGTCTAATCGTTGACTTGTCTACAAAAGCATATCCGTAAGAATCCACATTTCAAGACTATGTGCATACCATGGCCTTGCATGGAATGGCCCCATTTAATGCATGACCTAAAAAATATATAAAAAAATATATGGGCAGAGGGATTCATTGGACCTGCTAGTACGCTGAAAGTGTTTTCTAACAGCTCACAGCATCATCACAAACTTTGTAAGAGTTGACAGTCTCCAAAGTTTAGATTCATTTTCTTTGCAAATGTGACTTCTAGTTATCTAAATATGGAGCACGTAATAAAAAAAACTCACTACGAATATGTTCACTTTGTGTCAAATTTAAACTGCAAATCCAAGTGCTTTGGGCTATGGAACTTGTTTAGACCTCACTGCAAAATTTTCTTTTAGAGCTTTTAATGATTTTATTATCCCATTTCTTGGTTTAATTCAGGCCTGACAAGCCAAAGGCAAAGTTTGACTTGAACCATCTTGATCAAACCAAAGCGGAATCACTAAACAAGACCATGTCTATATTTCTCACCAGCAAAACAAAGATACTAATAACCACTACAATGTTCTTTTGGGGTAATATTAAACTTCTAAACTCCCTAAAAGAATAGGAGCTGGACCATTTCTCTCTTAAGATGTAATATTTGAGTTTTGAATTCAACTGCATATTTATTAAGCCATCCTGTGGAGTTATTTCAGCAAAGGAAAATTATAATTCTTACTGGGGAAAAAAACAATCAACAAAAGTGAGAACAATTAAAAATGAGGATATAATTGGAAGATGATTCCCAACAAAATACTTATAAATTCTACAAGCAGCATACCTCATTAGCTTCAAAACTTAGTTGCAACAACTGACTGTGTAGTGTTGCTATTTCTCCTTCAAGTTTCTCTTTCTGATGTTCCTCATCTTCCAGCATCTTACGAAGCTTTAAGATCTCCGAATTTCCAGCTGCCTAGAACATCAAATAATTGCTCTATGTAACACCAACAAGATGTCAAATATTGGTTAAATGAGATTAAAAATTATTAAGTCAGTTATAACGCACCTCGGACCTTTTCCATTGAGCCAATTGAATTTTAAGGTTTTGCACTTCCTCTTCAGCAGCCTTCCTAAGAAGCGTCTCTTTCTGGAGCAACTTCTTTAGGTCGTCAATTTCCTCAACATGCACCCTGCAACTCTATGTACAATAAAATTGTTAAGAACACTCTTCAACATGCAATATGTAAAGGAAGAAAGGACCAAAAATAATTGATTTGGCAGGGGCAGTAAGAAATATATCAACTCAAATAAAAAGAGCAGTACTTGGAAATTGCGCAAATTGGATCAATGGGAGAAATGCGATGTGAAAGGCACCTGAAAACTAGGATGACTTCGTGCTATACTATTGACAGGTTAAAAGAAGAAAGCAGCCTCGATATACATAGATGCTAGAATGAGTGGCCAATGTCCAAATTTTGACCATGCAAATTTTTGAAACCTTGACCTTAATAAAATGCATTATGTTTTCTTTCTTCCCTAATGTAATCAATAATATAATCAGGAACATCTAGAAGAGTCAACTACCAACAATAATGCTATGAAGAAAAAGAAAGTACAGATGGTAAATATGTTGTATGGTCTGTAGTTTTAATCAAAACAACATATGACAAGATGGAAAAGAACAGAAAAACATATATAGCTTTCCTTTTTTTCTTTTTCTTTTTCTACAGTGTAGACCATAATACCTCTTTGATAGTTGTCACATTAGAGTCATCATCTTCAGGTCCGTTTGTGATTTTTTCACTGCCATGCTTTTTCTGATTCATCACCAACTGCTCTTCAAGCTTCTTTATTGATTCCATATAGTCTTTCTGATATTTTACTCTTTCCTTCTACAAGGGAGGAAATATGGATTTAAATAAGCATAAACATTCTCTTAGTAAAAAAGAAGAAGCATAAACACACTCAAGGCAGACAATACAATTAAGTTTTCCTTCCTTGCTTTTAAAACAAATCTCACCAGCTATATTATTCTTTGTAGTAATGAACCAACCACAGAATAATGTTTAAATCAGTAATTAAAAAATGTTAAACTGTATAACCATGTGAAGGCCAACTAGCTTTCCAAATATTGGTACAAAATTTACCTCCAGTCCGTCTGCATAGTTCCTTTCAACCTCTGATATCTGATTTTGTGCTTCTATGGTTATTCTTTCAATCTCATCCTCAAATGCTTTCTGCTGCCTTTCATGTTCTGCAATGAGTTTGTCTAATTGTATATCTAGCCTTCTTGCCAAACTTTTGTAGTCGAATTCTTCCTTCAATTTCAGCATATTTTCCACTTTCATAGCCTATGTGAGCACAAAATTTCAGCGTCTTCCAAATAACAGATATGCATAAACACATATATTTTGCACAGAGTATTCCCTTGAAAGTTTTTTCTGTGGCCATTGATCATACAGATAAAACCCACGCAAACAAAAATAAAGAAAAACACTGGTATATTACCATAATGTTCACAAATTTGGCTAATTTACCCATGACGACTATACCAATTAGTCCAGAGAGGCAAATTCAAAGTATAAAGAAACAAGAAAGTGAATTTGGAACCCACCCGCTGTCCAAACATGATAGTACTAGCTGTCTCTCCTCGATGACGGGGTGATGGACCAATAGTAATAACCAGTGAAGTTCTTGCTGTGCCTGTTGAAATTTACCGGTGTCAGGCATAGAATATTGAAATGTCAAAAGAAATAATACTGCAATCCGTGTAAGGTTTTTTTTTTCCTTCATTTTAAAAGCAACATAGACATGGCCTGGGAGGCAACATTTATTTATTTATCTTTAACATACAAGTGTCTTTTGGTCTATTGTGTGTCTTGTTTATCTATTGGACTCATGAGCTATTTGAGAGGTCAAGAATCATACTCAAGATAGCCATGCAAAAAAATCTACAAGTATACAACTGAATGAAGATAACATATTCTGATACAATTTTATTTTATAGAAAAACAGAGATGAAACCACACAACAAGAAAAACTTACTCGCATATTTAATGCATCTTACCTCCAAATGAATCCCGAAGCAATCTTGTGAGTTTTGAATCTCGGACTGGAACATGTGCACTATTCTCTGCTAATGCATTAATGCACTTGCCCAGTGCACTCAAGGAGAGATTGATTGATTTGGCTTCTTCTAGTGTATGTCCTTCACTTCCTGGTACATGAAGATTAACCAACAACAAATATCAGACCCTGCCCCCATATAAAAGTACATATCTGTCATAGCGAAAAAATGTATATATAATAAGATAGTTTTCCTGAAAAATTATGTTTTGCGGTTCTCTATTGTACAGTAACCCTAAGCTTATGGCAAGAAAGGATTCAATTTTCTAAGTGTTCTCAACTAAAACGAAATACTGTATTAGGAAACAAAAAACAAAATAATAGCCAGTCAATCATAAGTAAGGAGACTTATTATTTCCATTCACCGCATGCACGCACCTGATTTGTCAATACGCTCTGAACCAGCAAGATCCACCACAACCAACTTGCTCTTTCGAACAACAGGAGGCTTTAGACTTTTAACCATGTGAGAATTGTTCCCATTTTGGCTTGGCAGAGCTGAATCTCTTCCTTTGACAGACTTCTTTACGTTTACCTGTAGCATTTTAGATTTCTTTTCTTTTAATAAGTAGCATAACCCATATCGCTTAATGCTCCAACATTATCAGCTTATAAAATCTACAGTGAGTTCCACTTACTTTCAAAAACATAAGCATAGCAAAACAAGAAAAAGTAAATGACTTACCATCAGAATAGCATGACTACGAGAAGATTCAGTATTCAATTTTGTATTTGTAGCAAAGCGGTGAGCCTCCCCTAATCTTAGCAGTTCCACAAAACTCTGATGGTCCCTAATTTCGACTAGGCTAGCCCCTGGTACTGAGACATCACCGGTCTTTGGGTCCTCCACTATAGAAATGTTATCATTGGCTGGATCAAGTAGGTCCTGTATAGTTTCCATGTAAAGCTGCATACATGCGTAAAGAACCAGAATGTTAGAGAAACCATGAAGTCTCTAGTAAATTTGATCAATAATAAAGGTCAAATATCTACAGATAACAGTAAAATTATAAACCAACAATAATAATGATATTTAAACATATTATTGACACCAGTTTCAGAGGCAAACAACCTGCAAATATGAGACTGACAAAGAATCAGACTCCAGAGATACATCTGCTAAAATATCCTCCATAGCACGAACCATTATTCCACGAGCAGCAGTGTCTTCCTCTCCAAGTCTTCCAAGAGTATATGTTTTCCCCGTACCGGTCTGGCCATATGCCATTACTGTTCCATTATAACCCTCAAGAACACTCTGGTGAAGGAAATTACAAGATGGGAGGTCAATTGAACAAAGTTCCACAAATCAAAAAAGAAAAATAAGAACTTCTTAACCGTATGAATAGGCATATATATAATATATAGTGAGCTTCTATTGAGGGATCCCTCAAATAAGTATTTGAGGGACACCTTTGTAGGGTCCACCACACATTTCAACGATCCGAACCATCTAATTTTTAGATATTCCTTCAAGGATCATATCTGCAAAAAATCACTTGAATCCGAAACTATTTGACCACTCCATTAGATTATTGTTATTTTAGTCTTTTCTTGAAGCATCATGTTCATCTATTTTGTTGCTAGCAATTAGATGCCTTAATGATTTTCAATTTTTCTGATTTTTTGCAAGGGTGATCTATGAATGAAGACTTGAAAAATAGATGGTTTGGATCGTTGAAAAAAAATTTGTAGGGTACCCTTAAAGGTGTCCCTCAAATAAAATTATTTGAGGGATCCCTCAATGGAAGGGGACTGTATATATATATATATATATATATATATATATTATATAGATATATGCATATGCTTATGTATTTCCCACTTATGAAAGGAGTGTTAATGCTTAGCTACAATCTCCGGGGGAGGGGTAATACATATGCAAAATAAATATTAAGTAACGGAAAATACCAACTACACCTAGTGTACAGTCTTTCTGACATAGTGTGAGTCCAAACATAAGTAAATAACATTAATGAAAACGCAAAAATTTCACTAAAATGCATGTTACAGATTATGTGGATCCTTGGAATACACCAAATGTCTAGATTAAAAATTTAGCTTATCCAACTTCCAAATGACCAGTTCATAAGGCAAAAGCTAATTTTTAAATGACTACAAGGTTTATGAAGGAAACTAATGAGTTATGCATGTGCACCTCAACAACAGGCTTTGCCACTACTTCATAAACACGCTTTTGGGATGCAAACTCAGTGAGCACTTCATCGAACTCAAAAGTATCTGTGTCCCAATTGTTTTTCCGAAGTTTCAACCTTTTCAGCTGAAATAGACCAAGATAGATTTACTTTCCATGGCCATAAATCAGATACCAACCGGAAGACAGTGAGCTATTAATAAATCAAGTTTTAGCAGGATACCTCTGGCTGTAATTCTACACAATCAGCAAAATCGGCATCTGCAACCATTTCCTCAGCATTACGTGGTCGCAATCTTACAGCAACTCGGACTCTTCCAGGAACTAGACCCAAGAAAAGAAAAGTTGAATGACCAACCACAAAGCATTTAAAATTCTTTAGTTATGGGATAGGGAAATAAACTCATGGTAGGAACCTCTTTTGATCAACAAATAATAAATTTTTGGGAAACCTAATGCTAGTGCAAAAGGAAGAACCTACTGGTTAGCATTACAGCTTACAGTAGAAAAGGACAATTAATTTTCTCCAAGGAGAGGAAAACTTTACACTAGAACTTCCCACGAATGTAGCATTGAACAAATTATTTTGACATCAATGATGTATCCCACTATTTCATTTCCAAGAAAGACGAGGAGAATCAGAGATGAATTTACAATTTAAGGTTTAAATAGGAAAAAAAATTATTGAGCTTTCGACACATAAGACAGGCGTAAAATCAAATTATTTCTGCTAACTTGATTCATGTGGAATACCATTTGCACAGGCATACTATAACACGATCGCATAGCTTAGTTTACAGACTGCTTATGAATATAACAGGGTAAAAAACATAAGTTTCCATGTATACCCAATTGAATTATGGGACAATCAAATGCTCCATAACTCAAAAAGGTTTTCGCTCCGAAACACGGGATAGTTATCCATCCTCAGAAAAGTGAACACCAAATTCGATGACTATATTTGTTTAACTGTTTGGAAGTACTTGTATTGCTTAACATAGCTATGCTAACCCTGGTTTTACTTCCAAATGTAAACCACATTAATACCATATTAGCTAAAAAGGACTAGAGATTCTAATATGTCATAACACCTATCTAACTAGTTTTGTTAACTCACATTTATTTGCACAATCCTATCAAAACCGCCAAAATCAACAACAGCAAAAAAGCAAGAAATAAGTTCCCCAGTATCTCAATCACAAAATGCATCACAACCCAAAATTCTGAACTCACCTCCTGTATCATTTTTAGAAGTAGCAGGTCCAGCACCACCACCGCCGATAGAGCCAGTGCTGTTCCGGCGGGGCCCAGAAGCAGGCAAAGCCTTGGATTTGACAGAAGACTTTGGGTTGGAGTTGAGAGAGGGAGGCCTATCCACCTTATGAGAGCTCCTCTGAGTGCCATCCCGGTAATTATACCCGCCTGACGCGGCCATTGCAATTAACAACGAGAAATGAAACTTCAAAAATGGGTCTTCAACTTCACCAGAGGCAAACACATACAAAAGGAGCAATCTTTGAAATTCGAAGAAGAACCCAGAAAGACCCAAGTGTCTGTCTTCAAAATTAAACAATTCCCGGAAAAACCCAAGTGCAATATTTGAAGTTGGAAGTTTGAAGAAGAAATGCAGTTCGTGCAGAGGTGATGGGATGTTGTAGAAGCAGTAGCAGATTAGTAGTTAGTGAGTCCTTCAAGTGGTCGTGGGGCTAAATCGTGTGGAATGTGACTCAGATAAATCCGGGTTTCTCTTTTGATTTGGTGCTTTTAGCCTTTTGCTTCCTCAAATCCAAGCCTACTGGGACAGTGGGAGAGAGAGATTAGAGAGAGAAAGCAAAGCGTATTTGACTTGGTTTACTTGTGTATAAAGAGAGAGAGAGTGATGGTCCCGTCACACCTTAGTGGGTCCCCCTTTTACTCCATTTCCTTTGAGCTTTAAGTCTTAAAGTACGATAATGTCCTTGTGTTTTTGTTGCTGAGGGGTAATTTAATCACGTTTTGTAACCACTAACAACCAATGAATTGACTAAACTACCACCGTCATTTCTATGATGATAGTAAGACCCACCAGTTTCATAATGTATGTTTTAATCTGTGACATAATTAAGTTCGCACAGAATTTAGTGGCGCCAGAATTTGAAAAAATGAAATAAGAAACAAGGAGCAAAATGATGAGAGCTCAAAGAGCAAAGAGGATGAGAGAGAGAGAGAGAGAGAGAGAGAGAGAGAGAGAGAGAGATAGCTTTTGCTTTTAAAAAAAAGAAGAGCAAAAGTGAGGGAAGGAGCAATTCTAGAGATGTAGAATTATGAACAAACTTTGGAATTTAATGGTGCCAAAAAGAGCATTAACCATTTGAATACTGTCCCCTTATTTTAATGGAGCACTAAATCAAACCAAATGAAACTTTCAAGCACCTTTTTCCCAGCATACCTGGGGCCTTCCTTCGATGCTTTGCTTTTGGAAAAAATAAAAAGAAGAAAAAATAATGGTCCCCATGATTTGTTCAGAATCAGAATCCCCCAATTTCAAACACACATCTTTCTACAAAGTTAATAAGTGGCCTCGATTTTCTTATTTTCTTTCAACTCCAATGATGCTAGTGGTAGGGACAATTTGTTTCAGAGCAAATGTCAAGAGTTCATCTGCACAAAAATGGTAGAAGATGAAGATGGTAATTTGCAGCATTTATAGCCCTTGCCATTTGTATCAAACGGGTTTTGTTCATTTTTAGTTCATATGCAGAGAATTTTGCAGTCTATTTATATTTATAAGATGGCAAGCTTCAATCATGGGTTTGGAAAAGATACTGATATTATTCTCACCAACCTAAATTAATGTTTCAAGCGAAAAGAAAAATTATAGCATGATTTAACACATCAATGTGGCTCTACCATGGCCATTCAAGTAGTTTAAATGTCCCATTGTTTAGGGCCTTCTTTCAGAGGGGCCATGAGCTTTCTTGGCACAGAAGATGTCTCTGTACCAATAAATACTCTTTGAGAAAATGAAAGATGTGCTTAGGTTAATGTCAGCAAAGGCAATGTGCATTAATCTGATGATGACCACACAAAACCTTCAATAGGACTACTGTATTCTCTCTATATTTCCATCATAAAGATAAGAGAAGAAATCAACTCATTTACCTAACATGTATGATTTTCAGGTGATTACATGTATATAAGATTTACCTTAAGACTATATACTCGATGAGAAGTAGGTTGTGAGAATTTCTGTCGATATCAAAATCAAAAACATAAAGTAGAGGACTATAAGAGCATGTATGACTTGTGTATCAAATTGTCAATCTAGGTGACCCATTGAAAGGGATCAAAATCATTAATAGTAGTTTAGATTGATAACAAGTTAAACTGTCTAGCAACACCAACACATAACACCAAAAGAATACTTCCCATCATTTCGATGTGCTAGATCGATTTGGCGAACCAATTATGTGCATTCAGGAAACCATAATTGTTTCCAAGGGAGTTCTTAAACCTATTACATGACAACCAAATGCATCAATAAATTTGAACCAATTATATGTAAAGGGTCACAATCCAAGGGACCAATGCACCAATGACACATTGACCAGTCGAATTTTTGCCTCATGAGTTTCAAATTTCAATGTTCTAAAGTGATAGATAAGTTTCATATCTTTTTAGTTCTGAAAGGGGAGGGGCCTTAGGGAAAGAGGGATAAAGCAATGTTCTTAGTTTGATGGAAAATTTCATTATTAAAAGAAAGATGAACAGCATATTTAGAACCCATTTTGTGAAAGGAAAAAAAAAAAAAAAAAGAAGAGGAAAAGAAAAGGACCATGCTTGCTAGTTGCTCTAACACCGCAGGCCTTATAGGCCAGTGGCAGCCTTTATGTTACTTTCTCATATATCTTGAAGGGTGGTCAGTTTAAAAACTTTCATATTTAGAGCCATTGGTCATGGATAAGTAAATGCACATAATATATAGTTGAGTTGCTCACCCATAAATTCACATGAATTGTTGGCATGACATTAATGTTTGCTTCCAATACACTTCAATTATTAAGACACTCAATCAATCACAGGTCTTACTTTATGGCTGAGTAACATGCAATTCAGGTGAGCAGTTATTAATTTTCAGCTATGAAGTCCCAATTCTTTTTATTTGAAACAAATATGGCTATAAATCCTGTTAGACAGCCCACATAATCTGGCTTTTATGATATATATATATATATATATATATATATCTCTTAGAGCATTCATAATGAGCTCACTAAATCACTTCTTTGGACAAATCTTAAGAAGGAATTGGAAAAATACAACTCCAACAATGCTTCCATGGCCACCTCCTAAAATAGGGAGACCTTTAGGAGCTCCTAAATCTGAGGAAAAAGAAAAGACTCTTAGTGACTCCCTATAATTTAATGATGCTTTATTTAATGAATATTTTAAACATTTAATTAATGCTAACTATTTTTTATATTATTTTTTAATAGAGATGGACCAATAAAATTTTATAGAGAGCTCCTAAAATAACTTTTATATTTTTTTTACTAAAATTTAACTAAAAAATAGAAAGCATGATTATGGATTCTAGTCAACTCTCTTAATTTTATACTGCTGTATATCAAGGATCTCTATTTATTTCCTTTTTTGATTCCTCGCTGTATTGTATAAATTTTCTCCTTGAGAGATGAATATTCATGCAAAAATTCTTAACTTCTACATTTCTGCATGGTATCAGAGCAAAGATCCTCTGTCTCTACCCTCATCTTCCCCTTCTCCCTTGTTGCCTAGAAATTCTGCGCCGCTGACTCGAACAAGCTTATTTTTCTATCTCGTACTCAAATTTGGACTATCTACAAGGCCCAGCCATCGCCGTCCTCTGGTTCTCGTAGATTATGCCAAAATCGTAAAATACTGATCGCATCGCCACCGTCATTTGCTGTTTGATCGAGCTTATTTTTCTCCTTTCTACTCAGATCGAGTCTATCTACAAAGCCTAGCCACTCTTGTCACTGCCACTTTCTAGCACCGCTACTTTCTCTCTTATTCATCTGTGACTCCACTAGTTCTTCAAATATGTTTCACATGGCTCAAGATTTTGGTTTGTCAACTATGTCATGGAACTGGTCACATAGCTCTTACTTGTCCAACTTTGTGTCATGTGGGGTATGCTAGTCTCAAGCTTGCTGGCCCTACTCCCACCATCTTCTCATGTCTCTTACTATGACACTGTTGTTAAGCTCATAATTTCATACATATACAAGCCTTATTTACTTAGTTTATTAGCATTCTGAGTCATTTACCTCTTTGTGTGTTTTGTAGGCCAATAGAGCAAAAGAGCATAATTAATGCAATTCAAGCATGTTAAGGCCTGATTTAGATGAATGGAAGAAGAGCTTAAAAACAAACCCAATTTGGGCTACACTCCCTTTTCAGTCCAGTTTCGTTGGTCACGTTGTAGTCTTCATTTCAACAACCTACACCGCTCAAATTGACAGACCGCCCGAATTTCTCGAAACCCGAGACGAATCTGTGAAAATGCCCGACATCACACCGATGTCGGGCCCACTTACTAAAACTATAACCACCTTTTCCAAAAAGTGGTAAGGGCACGAGACTTTCTGCCGAAAATTCGCAGTAGTCTCCCATAAATAGAACATTTCCCAAAATTCCAACCTGCATAAAACACATTTGATATCCCAACCGGCAGTAAGCACAAGATAATTCCATGCAATTCATATAATCGGCCTCCGGCCTTTAAATAATAAATGCCCACCATAATCAATATAAAATACTTCCCAAATATCCAACATACGAGGTTTTAACCTCTTAACACAATCACATCTCGTTCTCACCCGAATTTCAGGACCAACGACAAGGTCCACACCACATTCAATAAAACACATAAGTAATGTTTAACCCACGGCTGCACCTAGGCATCACCCTAGGCTGCCTACGTACCATCGCTGAGGGATCAAGCCACATGTAGTTCTTTCCCAATATGGTATAACAACCCTTACTTCATCTATCTAATAACCACATAATCTCCCCATACGCCGGAAATTCCAACACCACGTATGGGATCTGTCAACACGCCGGATAACTTACGTCCACGTGCAACCTCAACATAATATCACATAATCTCCCCATACGCCGGAACTACCAATGCCACGTATGGGGTCTGTCCTCACGCCGGATAACCTACGACACGTGGGACCTCAACATCATATCACATAATCTCCCCATACGCCGGAACTACCAACGCCACATATGGGGTCTGTCAACATGCCGAATAACCTACGCCACGTCACGAGCTCAACATAATATCACGTAATCTCCCCATACGCCGGAACTACCAACGCCACGTATGGGGTATGTCCGCACGCTAGATAACCTACGATATGTGGGACCTCAACATCATATCACATAATCTCCCCATACGTCGGGACTACCAATGCCACGTATAGGGTCTGTCTGCATGCCGGATAACCTACGACACGTGGGACCTCAACATCATATCTCAATATCTCCCCATACACCGATACTACCAACGCCACGTATAGGGTCTATCAACACGCTAGATAACCTACGCCACGTGTGACCTTAATATAATATCACATAATCTCCCCATACGCCGGAACTACCAACATCACCTATGGGGTCTGTCCGCATGCCGGATAACCTACGATACATGGGACCTCAACATCATATCTTATGGTGGTACTTAGGGTAGTGCGTATAGCACTTCAAACTAACATACTCTCAATTATCTAAAGTAATAGAGGTATTCCCAATTTAGTGATACTAGTCTATAGTAGACTGCAATGTAATTTAATTAGGAAAATAATGTTATCAATAAACCAACGATCGTACATATAACATAAATTTCATAAACTACTATACCACTTAATTAGAATGGTATACGTTATTTATAATTAAATTATATGAATTAATAATAAGCAACAACCTTTAGAGAAACCCCCAAATCGATTCACTTTCCAATTTAATCTCAAATAACCATTAAGACTAGATTAAAAGGTTGTCCTAATACTTTTCAAATGGTGAAACTACATCGGAAGACTCACAGTCAACCGAGAGTCTAACTACCCAAACTTGGTCCAACGGACCCATAGGGCCCACGACCTTCAAATTCCAATCCGAAAGTTCCTATGTGTTCTATAAGGCTTAGGACACAAGTCCTGCAAGTTTGGTCCAGATCAGACGATCGGATCGCTCACGATCGTACGATCGGACGATTCTTGAAACCCTATCCCTAGGGTTGGCATTTTCGGAGTATCTAGGACTCCGGTCCGTCGAATCCTACACAATCCTAAGAATGTCCAGACTAACATATAATAAACTCAGGACTATCCAAAGGTCCAAACCTATTCAACCCGGATAACGCGCAATATGCGATATCCGATCAAAGATCAAATGATATCCGAATTCATATCCGAGCATACCGTCGTGCTCGGGATGACATGAGGATAATTTTAGTACTCAAAGAAGGGCCAACAAGTGGCCCACGCGCCGGCAGCGCGTGGGTGCCTTGAATAATTTCCGGCGGCTGGAAAAACTCCAAACCGCTAGCCAAGCTTCCTATCTTAGGTGTAAAACCCCATTTGGAGTCACTTTTGTTCTTGGACATACCTCGAAAAATGATCGGAAGTGGCCAGAATCGCTATCCCAAAATCGGCCAAACCCTAACTCGAAAATCAGACAATCTAAGGTCAAAATTAATGAAATCCTAAGATGCCATTTTTAGGCTTTTCCTACCATCAAATTCATTGACACAAATGTGATGGATTACTGACTAGTCACAAAAGGTCCCATCAAATACTTTTTCATTTTCCCACACCAAACTACCCATAGTAATGTTATTAAAATGGAACCAATGATGACGGATTCTTATCCACCTAGTTGCCTTAATGAAATATGAATAAAATAATATATTTAAAGCAGTGTCCTCTCAATTTTCAGATTAATATTTGGTAGTGAAATATTATATTGCTTTTCGGGGTAAAAGGTGTCACAATTCTAACGATACAGGTGTCCAAATCGTGACCAACCCACCCACACACAGAAAAGAAGGATATAATTTGATTTGGGCAGAGATGAGAGAGCTGAGTGAGACATTTAGGGTTATGAGTGAAGGGGTATGACTGAGAACTATGAGTGAGAAGGTATGAGTCCGAAGAGGTTTCAGTGACAAGATCTGAGTGAGAAGAGGTACAGGTGAGAAGATTCAACATGTCTTCGTCTTCATCTCCCGCTCAAACAAAGAGGTGTCAGTATTGTGGAGCTGCAATGGTGCTTCGGGTTTCAAAATCAGATAAAAATCGAGGAAACCCATTTTGGAAGTGTCTAACCTCCTATGTAAGTTTTCATTTCCAGAATATGTATGTGGGTGAAAAAAAACCTAGGTCTAACTCTAATAGAATTATTTTGCATATATGATGCCTGCAATTAGGGAGCCACCAGTTGTAATGGATTCGAATGGGTTGATGTAACCTCCACTTTGAAGCAGAACAGCAAGATGACATGTATGATGCTACAGTGCTAAATATGCTGAAGTCTATTAAGGACTTGGTATTACTTTTATTAGTTGTATCAATTGTCATATTATTTGTTCTTTTAATGACCAATTAAGTGCACGGTTTTAAGGATTGTAAAAGTTCTCTCCAAAAAGACATGTTGCATGCACCACCAATGAGTTTTCAAACCTATTTTGTAATTTTTGTTCTTGAAATAGGTGGATTGGCATTGAGTTTAAATTATTGTTTGAAACAAAAACATTTATTTGTCTGAAACCCAGCAAAAAATTTCCAATTTCCAAGACTTACTTTAAAAAAATTAAGTCATAGGAAGACGATAAAATCACAATACAGGGCCAATATGATGCAATAATAAGACAATACATTTTTTTTGAAAATTGCATAATTATTCAGTGTGTATAGATTGTTTATTTGTGTATACTTAAAGTTTATTGATTGTTTACTACATGTAAATCTCATGATATTGAATGTTTATTGAAGGTTTATTGATGGTTTACATGTTTATTGAAGGTTTATTGATTGTTTACATATTTATTGAAGGTTTATTGATTGTTAACTGCATGTATTTCACATGTTATTGAACCGATATTGAATGTTTATTGAAGGTTTATTGATTGTTTACTGCATGTATATCACATGTTATTACTCCAATATTGCATGTTTATTGGGGGCAAAAGTACCACTCAAGTAGGATTTAAGGAGTTAGATTTAAGGGGGGAAACGGTCCTTATTCTTTCTTTTAGTAAGAAGAACAACTGTTAAGTAGAATTTCCTATTCAATACGACTTCCTTATGGTTGGTGTAATTAGGGACTGATGTATATTGCAAGTCCATTGTGTATATATTGCATGTCCATTGTGTGTATATTGCATGTCTATTGCGTGTATATTGCTTCTCAGTTTTGTGTATATTGCTTGTCTATTGCCTGTGTATTGCTGTTTATTTCCTTTGTAAGCAATAAACAATCAATACACACACAATAAATGTAAGATATGCACGCAATAGACAAGCAATATAGACGCACCAATATACATTACTTTTATACTACTGAACTGCCCAAAACTAATAAAATAAAGAAAATCAATGAATTTATTAACCAATTATAAAGGAGAGAGGGATTCAAACCCGAGGGGCGGTATGGAACCAATAGGGAGTTTTTATAGCATTGCACATGGGGACATTTTTTCATGTGTTTCTATAAAGAGGGCATGGTTGAATAAAACATTGGAGGTGAGGCCATAGCCGCATATTCCCCTTACAGAATTACCTTATTAAGATGTAACCCATTGCGATTAAGTCAAGGCAACGGCTTAAAGATTGGGATCTGATATTTGGAATGGTGGCTTGGATAAATGATGACATATCACTTTGCAATGATGTAATACACTTAAAAAGCCATCAGTCCCCATTCACATATGCAGTCTTCAAATCCTAATTCACATATGCAGTCTTCAAATCCCAATTCACATATGCAGTCTTCAAATCCCAATTCAATGCAGTTTGGTGAAGGTTATGTAAATGTCGTGAAGGAGTTAGGCGAATATTACACAGATGTTTGTTTCATTAAATCCAAAAAAACTTTACACTCCATATGCACATTCTATGTAATGGGAATGACATGTGTCTAACTTCAAAAACGCATCTGCCTATCCATTTAGATTGCCCATGTGCAATAGATTTACAGATCCATTTACTTTTCTCCTCACCAAGCCTCAGCATCTCCATTTCAGATTCTTCATTTTTCTGTCTATGCTCTGTATCTAGCTCCATATATATTTAGCACAATATGAGAATAAACATAGTGTAGTATCACACTAATCGAAATGAAAGCATGCATCCGCTATAATATTTGCCACTATTTTGGTTCTAATTGTTATTGTCCAATAACTTAAACATAAAATTATGTACAAAAATACACTAAGATTGAGAAAGACGAAGAAGAATTGAGGAGCAAAGGTAGAATTCGAAAGGACCCGTGGGTCTCTATTGTCTATTTACATGAGTTTGAAATTGGACATTCCCAAAACTTATTTAATCATGACGTACCTAAACCAAGTTCAACCAATGCCAATGTACCTAAACCAAGTTCCAATATCATGCCAATGTACCTAAACCAAGTTCAACCAATATCATGCGATGTAAGCATCTCCCCATAATATCTCTACAACCAACTTCAACCGAAAAAAAGGGCATGTTCTGCGGTAGCTAACGGAATCTTAGTGCTCAAAAGCTCAATGTACTTCAACACGAACATGCCACAATCTCCTCTGAAGCAAAACAAGAACTCGATCAATTCAACTAATGACATTATAACGTAATTGACAATTTTAAGTAATAAAATTAAATAAAAAGTTGTGCTCACTGATTAGACTGTTGAGGAACATCCACCATTGGCCATCTCAGCTGCAAGCGTTTGCGTAAACACCTTCTTCATAAAAGTCGATGGTGTTGAGAAGATTTGGAATCGTAATTGAAAGCGGGGCGAGTTCTTCCTTTAAGATCTCATCTGGAATAAGTGAAACCATTGAATCGTACACTTTGATTTCACAGTTAACCATATCAATCATTACAGCCACCCAATGCTTGTACTTCGTCAACATATAAGGGGCATACACCTTATACGCGTTACGCTAATCCATCCCACACGCCGGAACCTTGCCATTTACAACGTTCAGTAAACTGTTTCTAATTTTCCACCTAACTTGCTCTTTTCTTCTTTTATTATCCATAAAACAAGTATGAATGTGATTATGTGAAATATAAAACAATCAATTATTAAACACCTCCACAAAGCAAGTATGGATAATTTGTAATTATTAACTGCACTTGGTCAAGGCCTATGACATACCATAAAAAATACATCGGTCGTTGTCCAGTCCGATATTTCTATTTCCTCCAACTCTTGTTGTCGCTTCCGGATGAGATACAACCCTAAATCAATGTGCTGCACATGTTTTTCTTGTCAATCTCATAATCTATGTACATTAAAACAAATGCATAATCAATTAAACTTACATCTCCTTTCAAGGGAAGCGAAGAATTCAATCTCAGCTTCCACGTTGCCAAATTGCATCACCAAACTATGAATATAAAAAAGTTTTAGAACACAACAATTAAAAAATATATACACTCATGCATTCTATCTCAAAAAACAAGGGACTTACTTTGGGTTATGGCGCCATTCCCAACAAAGTTTCAGCAATTTCACCATATCATCATGCGGAATCGCCTTCATTGGGTCTAACATCCGAAGTCGGGTTCTCTCTGGTAGATTTTTTTGAACCAATTCACTAGCTTCAATGATCTTCCACATATGAATGATCCTCTTCCTCTTCCGTAATTGGACCCTTTGTTCTACAGCTTTACCTTTATTATTCAACCAAACGTTCAACTGAGATAACACAGCTGTAGGTTGATCCAAATCAATGTCCCCAAGAGTAAACTCAACCTTTGTTCCCTCCGTGCTCTCGCTAATGTCATCGCCAAGCAACATAACTTCATCATCCTCTTTCTCACATTGGTTTCTTTGCACTTCATTTTCCTCACTTCTTTGTCTTTTCACTTCCTTGCCCTCCCTTCTTTTTCTTTGCGGATCCTTTCCCTCACTGCTTTTTCTTTGCAATTCCTCTCATTCACTGCTTTTTTTTCACTTCCTCTCTCTCACTGCTCTTTCTTTGCGCTTCCTCTCCCTTGTTGCTTTTTATTTTCACTTGCTCTCCCTCACTTCTTTTCCTTTGAGCTTCCTCCACCTCACTTGGTTTTCTTTGCACTTCACCCCCTTCAATCCCCTCCTCTTCCTTTTCCTCTCCTTCATTTCTATTACTTGGCCCTTCCTCCTCTTCCTTTTCCTTTCCCTCAAATCTATTACTTGGCCCTTCATTCCATCGAATGTCATCCATTTCCTCACTTCCCTGAAATAGATGTGAGATAGCACAACGATTCATCCTCTCTTTCAATAAAGCTAGGTTCCCTCTTACTTCTTGCTCAAACTAAGGACCTAAACAATGGTCCAAAAGTTTTTCCATCCGTATGACCTTTAACTCAAGGACATCCTTTTCCCGCTTTACTTAAAACAACTCGGACCTCAACAAGCTTACCACCTTGTTCAACTCATCAAGGTCAGCACATGAAGAAGGAATTGACTCTGCCGAGACGACAGCAGGGCGATCCTGTGGCCAACTCCAATACCTCTTCACTCGGACATAACACCCAAGAACTGATTGTTTTAGAATACAGACAATAGTCATATTCAATCATTCTACTTCATAATTTCATTGAATCTTATAAATAGTTCCAAGGGCTGCAAACTAAACCTCTTTGCTCTGGAAAAAATAATTGTTCAACTTTCTCATCTCGGGAACAGACGTAGTAGTTCTCCATTGCAAAATACGCGAGAGAGCTGTCGGATCAACAATCTTGCAGTAATTCAGGTCCACCATTCTAGGAATTAATTCATATATCCCAAATCTATACAATTCACAGGACAAAAGTCATTATTTAAGTTTTAAAGTCCACAAAACATAACTGACATGAACATTATTACCATGTACCTGGAAAGCATACGTGAAACCTTTAAAACTCCAGCCACCCTTTTGCACTTCACCATGCTTGTTCCCGTTACCTTAATTTTCCCCTTCCCTCTTCCCTCTTCATTTTCAAAGCTTTTCACATACTTTGTTGGTGCAGAAAATAGACTGTCTTGGGTTTTGTCAAAGGACACCGAACCCCACGGATACCTATTGAACGCATCCAAGTCCTCTATAAGGGTCAGGTAATTTAGATTGATGTTCAAATGCTTGTCCCTTCCCAAAACCACTAACTCAGCAAAGAAAACAAGAGCTAGCTTGTAGATGTCATCTTCCTCTGTGCACCTCAGAAATGCTTCTTCTAAAGCATTACATGTAATTCCTTCGTCTATAAAATATCTTTTCTAAAGTCTAATTTCATCACTTTCTCCACAGGAAACTTCAGGCACTTCCCCAAAACAAAGCCACTGTGATCAAACAGAAATCTGACGAGTGAACTGAGCAACATCGCACCCTATTAAGAAACTCAGTCTATCCAAGTCTTTCACACCCTGCCCTGCTATTCTATGCAACACAACCCCATGCACAATCTGCCCGCTAAACTGAATCTTATCTATATTCAGAAGATGGCCAAAGCATGATGTCTTGAATTGTTCTAATTGTTCAGGCACTCAACTTCGCTCGAATTGCAGCTAGGGATGAATTTGAATGTGAGCAGTTGTTCACCCGTGACGAATATGCCTCTGACTCTGCCATTCCAGCTCCACATTGGATTCCATTTCCTGAAATACAAGATGAAATAACGTGAACACATATACTACCACGTATTTGCACAATCACAATTGGTATTTACACAACTAGTCAACCAGGCACATTACAAATTTTACAAAGTACATGCGCATAGGGATTACTGATCACAGGCTTTAACATCATCAAAGCAATATGACAAATTTTGTACAAATACCTACTAATGCAATGATTATGTGAATTACAAGCAATTTCATGTGTTTTATTTATGGATCCAAACTCCAATCAAATGGTTGATGCATGAGTGAGTGTGAGTGCAATCTAGGCAAGTTCTGCAATACAAAATATTGTCATCTCACATGACAATAATTGTCATCTCATACACAACACAAAATAAATAAATAAATAAGAAATATGGTGGAATGAAGCAAAGCAAAGCATCTGCTCTGCTATCTGCTTGCTAAGCCATTGCCACAATTATTATTAACATGTTATTGATATGTTATTGACATGTTATTGAATTGATTTTCATTCGTTTTTTAACATATACCCAATCAATTTTTACCTCTTATTAAGTTTACTAAGTGAACTAAAAAGTTCTTTTTATAGTTACCAGACTTCTAGTTATATAAATAATGCACCTAAAAGTAACGATACTCGCCACGATCGTTACGTGTATGATACTAATTCTCATTATATTTGGAATAATCACATTAATAGTTGCATTGACAGTTATCTTCGTTCTCAAATTTGTATTGATAGTTATATTTTAAGCAATAGTGACAATTAACTACATTTATAGTTACATTTGTAGTAAATAGTAATAAGCGAGTTCGAAAGATGGTAGATTTTACTATAAGTTCTAATAATTTAAATGTAACTCAAAAATACAGGCATTTGTGGATTCAATGCGAAAATTGATTAAATTATAAAAAAATTTAAAATTTAAAATGAATATTTGTGACAGTGTGGATGTCATTTGAAAATGAGTAGTTTGATAGAATCGAACTTTCGATTGATCCTCTTGGGATCCTATGACGAAGACATGGTCTCTCTGGATCCCATTGAATTTCATTCGGAGGAGGAACCTTATAAAAATCGTATTGATTCTTATCAAAAAATTTACTAAATATTCCCGTAGCAATTGGAGTTATGGATTTTCAGTTTATGGGGGTAGTATGGGATCAAAAAAATCATATGCTCAATCAATTTTTACCTCTTAATTTAATAAGAGTATTAATTTATTAAAACTTAATAAATTTTTTTATGTGTGGTGATCAAGTAGTTATTTAATTTATAGGAATCAAAGTAAAAATACGAAGAATGGATTTTTTCTTTGGTAACATAAGATTTAATTGTAGAAAGAATCATCAGATCATCTTTTTATCGATATTCTTTACTAACAGAAATCCTATTAAACAAAATAAAAGAGTGAATTCTTTCTTCGTGAAATTGGTTAGTCTTGCATCTTTCTATATCTCCCAAAATCACCCCACTAAAAATCCTTTTTGTTGGGTATTAATTATAATGAATTCTTTGAGAATTTGTAATAAATCCTTTCTTTAGTAAATTTTATAAAATTATTAAATTTATAAGACAAGAACAAGATAATAACTAATAATCTAATAATATAAAGGGTGGATTATCATACATATATTTCATGTAGAAACATGTAGAAAGATTTATAGGTCCATTTATTTACATATTTATTGGATTTTATTAATTAATATATATTTATTAAAACATATACTTATATACTCCTATTAAGTATATATACTCACTTAGTATACTTAGTATAATATAACAATTATATATAAATTATAATATATCTTTATAAAAATATAAGGATAAGGTTAAAATATTAATCTAAAACAATAAATATAACAATAAATAACAGGTACAAATATTAAATCGAGGTACCCATTCTATGATAACTGTGCCTTTAGTGGGCTTAGTATTTCCGGCAATTGCAATATTCTTTATCTCTTTATGTTCAAAAAACAAGATTTTTAGATACAATAAGGGAATCTTTTTTTTCAAGACTTACTTGGATCATAACACGGATATCTATTTAGTAGAATATGGTATAACAATAAGCTCTTATGTATGTATAAACATGATATTATGGGTAAATGAATTATAACTATTTTCAAATGGATCGGGATCGGGAGAATTTCTGAAATGTAAAGTCAATATATATATGTATTCGAAATCATGTGAAGGGATGTTACTATTTTAGTTTGGATCTAAGAAATTGATGAATTATTTCACATCATAATAGTGGTTGATGAGAGTTACTTGAAACAAAAAAGTAAAATAAAATTTATTTTGATTCTCCCAATTCCAATAAAATGCAACTAGGTCTAGTTATAGTATGAGTTGCGATTATATGGATAGAACTTATAGCAAAAACAAGTAATTTCGTGGGCCTTTATTCTTTTTAGGTTCACATTATTTTGGTAGAATTTTATATCTTTATTTCCTTCTCAAAATAATTTTTTCCACAAGGGATCGTGATGTCTTTCTATGGGATCGCAGGTCTTTTTATTAGCTCTTATTTGTGGTGCACAATTTCGTGGAATGTAGGTAGTGGTTATGATCGATTCGATATAAAAGAAGAGATGCCAAATCCAACAACATTGATGGTACAAATTGGGGAAAACCGTTACTCTAACTCTAAACTCAAATTCCATAAATTACTCATCAAATGCTTTGCATTTATATTCATGAGTTTATTATTATATGTTCTCATTTTTCTCAGACAAATTTAGTAACAAAGAAAATAATATTTATTTCAATATATATATATATATATATTCTAGCGCCTGAGAGATAATCTGCACTATGCACTGCTTCAAATGTGGAAGGTTTTGATTTGAGGGCCTCCTCCAATTCAACACCATTATCTTATTAATATCATTATTGACATGTTATTGATATGTTATTGATATTTTATTGACTTGATTTTCATTCATTTTTTAACATATACCCAAGCAAAAATTAACATGCAAGTGAAGCACAAAGAAGAGATGCCAAATCCAACAACATTGATGGTACAAATTGGGGAAAACCGTTACTCTAACCCTAAACTCAAATTCCAATAAATTACTCACCAAATGCTGGTTATTGAACAATCGCAAGGTGTTTGTGCGGGGTTTTGTGCGGCTTTGCTCCTGGCTGGAACCTATCACTTCCAACGAATACGGCTTCTCTCATTTCCTTCCACTTGCTTCACCCCTTCACTGTTTGGAATCCACACCTTTGCCCCTTTCACTCAAAATAAATACTTTTTGAGATTTAGAAACAGAGTGGCGTTCAACCGTTGCCTTCAACCGTTTCTCGAGCTTAGCGGTTCCTCGAGCTATGGGTTTTAGAGCGATGGGTTTTTTTGTTCAAACTTGAACTTGCCTCTTCTTCTTTTTTGGGACCTGCTGGATATTAAATTCGGGTTTGGATTCCTCACCTACCCGATTGTAAAACTTTATCTCAATTCTCCCTAGCCCTTGGATTGATCTAATGACTATAAAGTGAACCTCTTAGAGCACTTCCACAGTTAGCCCCTTGCCATGGCAAGGGGAGCCTAAGCGGGTACTATTCACGTGAATAGTGCATAGGGCAAAAAAAAAATTGTGTTTCCAGCAATGCAAGGCTTGCCATGGCAAATACTATTCATTTTTTTGTTTTTTTCACAACTTTGTTTACTTAAACAATTAATTTGGATAATATTTTCGGATAAGATTTTTGGGTTCCTATGTGTCAATACTATTATTCATATCGGATCAGATTTTCGGTTTCAAATTTCAGATAAATTTCAGATAAATTTCAAATTTCAGATACATTTCAAAATTCAAATTCCAGATAAATTTCAAATTTCAAATTTCATGTGAATTTCAAATTTTAGATAAGATTTTCACCCTCTAAAATTGCGCCACGTGTCATCTCTATCTGCCTAAATTTTTCTATAAATGCAGAGGCTTAGCTCATACCTCTCACACCATATCTTCTCTACATCTTCATTTCTCATATTTTAGATTTCATTTCTCATATTTTAGATTTTATTCTCTATTCTCAATGTCAGATGACATGGAAGAGGTTTTAGAGAGGCAAGAGCGAGAAAGGCGAGCAAGAATGCGTAGAAGAGCTGCAAGCAAAAGGGCGCAGAGAGAACTAGATGAGCAACTTGGTGTGGCCATTGCTTTCTTTGGAGGAAGAAAACCAGAGCCGCCGTGGTTCACGAGAAGGCCGGGCATCGAATGTGGACAGACATAGACATTCTCGGTAAGAATCTTATGGAAGATTATTTTATCCCACAATCTCTGTACTCGATGTTCATTTTCGAGCAAGATATAGAATGCAACCCCATCTTTTCAATAAAGTCATGCATGATATTTGCAATTATGATGACTACTTTGTTCAAAAGAAAAATTGTCTTTGGAGATTTGGGGCTGCTTCTGAGCAAAAGCTCACAATTTGTAATCTGAATGTTGGCGTATGGGTCATCTGATCAGTGGATGAGATTGCCGGATGGAAGTCCACTATTTTGGAGAGCTTAGTGCGATTTTGTGATGCAGATGGAAAATCTGTACACGGGACTACCTCCGACCTCGCCTGAGGACATGCAGCGGCTTCTACAAAAAGTCGAGTCTCGTGGATTTCTTGGAATGATTGGTAGCATTGATTGCATGCACTGGCAATGGAAAAATTGTCCATCTGCTTGACAAGGGATTATGGGAATCGAAAGGGCAAAAGCATCATCCTCGGCGATTGCTGGTTTTGATACATGGGTTTGGCGCCTTCTTTGGAGTTGCCGGCTCTCAAAATGATTTGAGCGTCCTGGGTCAATCCCGGTGTTCAATGATGTTTTGAGAGGTGAAGGCCCAACTATTACATATCAAATTAATAATACCGTCTACCAGAACGGGTATTATCTAGCTGATGGTATCTACCCGAGGTGGACAACATTTGTGAAAACAATTCCACATCCCCGATCCCACAAGGAAAATTTTTTTTGCCTATCAAGAGGGGTACAGAAAAGATGTGGAGAGGTGCTTTGGTATCCTTCAAGCCCGATGGGCAATTATCGGGGAGCGGCACGTCTATTTGATGAGGAGGTGCTTAGGAGTATAATGATGACTTGTATCATCCTCCACAATATGATTGTGGAAGATGAGTATGATTACGATGCTGCTGAAGATGAGTATGAACAGATCCAATGAACACCGCCTTAACACGAATTTATGAAAAACCTATGGGGCCAAATGGAGAACCAGTGCAACATGATCCATTAGTTAGAGACGATAGTTTCATGCATCGGATGATTGAGCGCTACACGGAGATGCAATCGTCATATATTCATGAACACCGTCAAATGGACTTGATGGAGCATTTGTGGGCGGTGAAAGGCAATGAAGGACAATAAAGTAAAGTGAAGATGTGTTTTTAATGTATTATGTTTATGTTGTATTTTTAGTTATGCTTTGTTATTTTTATGCTTGTGGTTTGTTTATTTGTTATGCTTTGATTGTGGTTTGTTTATTTTTTATGCTTTGGTTGTGGGTTGCTTTTTATGTATGGAATGTTTTGAATAAAAAGGAATGTTGTTGAATATTTTCTTCATTCACTACAAGAAAATGAATACAACTCATAAAATAAAATACATGAATTACAACTACTTTTTTAAACAAAACAAAAAATACAATGAAATGAAAGGCAAGCAAACTAACTTAATGGTACAATGAAATGAAAGGCAAGCAAACTAACTTAATGGTTTTGATCATTTAACCAATCCGTGTTGCTAGGTCCATCGTCACGAAAAAGTCTTCGTCTCATAACATCCCTTCGTTCTAACTTCCAATATTGTTTTGTTTCGGGGGACATATGGGTTGTATCCATAGCCATGGTTTCCCGATCATTTTTTTCAATCTTTCCTTGGCATACATACTCCCTTTCTTTTGCATATTCTACTTCCATTGCTCTATCGTGCTCTTGTTGTTTCATATCCATTTCAATTCTCATGGCTTGCATCTTTGAAAGCTCCTCCAAATATTTAGATGTATTCTTGGTAGAATTACTCACTCTCTTCGCCTTCGCCGCCTTCCTCCCAATAGGCCTCGGCTCTTTTTCGATAGGTGAGTCTTGACTCATCGGGGAATCCATAGGTGAATCCGATGTCGGTGTCTCATGGAGTGGCATCTCGTTCAACACTATCGTTGGACCCGTTAGAATAATTTGGAATCTCTTACAATTCTTCACCACCTCCCAACATAGGGTATGGTTGAAACTTTTTTTCCCTTGCCCAGTAGCACCAAAAAACATTTGTGCTTGCATAATCTATATATAAAAAATAAAAAAAGGTAAGGCAATAAACTTTATAAAATATTGGCAATGCAACAAGTATAACAAAAAATTAATGGAAACACAAGAAACTTTAAAACATATTGGCAATGCAACAAGTATAACAAAAAAATAATGGAAACACAAGAAACTTTAAAAAATATTGGCAATGCAACAAGTATAAAAATAAAAATAAAAAAAGGAAATACAAGAAACTAAAAAAAATATTAGCAATGCAACAAGTATTAAAAAAATTAATGGAAACGCAAGAAACTTTAACCATTTATTAGAAATGCAAAACAAAATATAAATATTGCAAGAAACATTCATATTAATATTGGAAATACAAGAAATATTAACATAATATATAAATTGCAAGAAACATTTAAATAAAATATAATATGACATAGAAATTAATAAAGAAAAAAATTACAAATAATTTACCTCACTGCTAAGGTTTTGCCCGCTTCTATGGTTGTTCATCGCTTTTGTCAAGGCATCTCTCCACTTTCCCAACTCTTTATTAAGAATTTTCCACCTACTAGATAATGCTTGATCCGTACGGGTCGAACCAATTACCCTTTCACAAAATTCTGATGAATTTTTTCCACATATGAATGATTTGATCTCATTGCAGTTCTGGGACAATGACTAACTTGGAGCCAAGCCTCACACAAGCTAATATCTTCCGTCATGCTCCATGCTCCTCCACCGGTTTCACTAGAAGAACCCATAACTTGAAAGAGAAAAAAACAACTTGAAAGTGAAAAAAATTTGACTACAAAGTGAAAAATAGTAGAATGAGAAGAAAATGTATGAAGAGTTGGTGTTAAAAGTGAAGAGTATTGGTTGGTATTTATAGAAAAAAATTCAGTATTTTTTTCGTATTTTTTAAATTTTTCTGATTTTTTTTTTTTTTTGCCAAAATTGCTGCCGTTGGATTGGAAAAACCAATCGGGCGCCGGAGCTTCCACGTGTCATAGAGCCGTTGGGGTTCTGTTCGATTTTTTATTCGTGAAAAAATGGTTTGGATAAGTTTAAAAGCGGTCGGATGGCCCAATGAGCGACACGTGTAATCCTACCATTGGCGAGAAGCGCTTCAAATTTTTTAAACCGGGCGCGTGTATTGCCGCGTAAAAAAATTTAAGCATTCTTGCGTCACCATGCTCAGCCTTCCTCGGCTTGCCAGGTTCGTGGCTCCACTGTTTGCCCTGGCAGATTGTTGTTGCTGGAAACTTGTTTTTGGGTTTCCCCCCCCCCCCCTGGGCCCTCTAGTGGCAATGCTCTTATAACTTACCCCTCATTATAGTCTGGGCGTACTTGGACGTACACTTTGGACTCTTGATGATGTCGGTAATTTCCTCCGAAATTTGGACTAACAATTTGGGGTTACTGGACTTCCATACATGTATTAATCCTACATGGGTATTGGTGTCTGTAATGGTCCTTTGGCTTGAATTATAAATACATTATCGTCTTTATCTCAACACAAAAAAACAAAAAAACAAAAACAAAAAGGCTAAAGATATTTGGATGGGTCAACTTTACTATTGACATGTACTACAACAGGAACGTACACAGTACAGAGCAAGCTGTGAGATTTTAGGCCACAAGTTTTAAAGCAATTTGGAGATCGCACTATACCATTAAAATGACATCTATCTTCTGAAAGGACCAGCAAATTAATGGGTCTTATCTTGCCCCAAGTTTGAAGGAATGTGGAACTGTAATCTTTAATTTGAAAAGGATGGCAAATTAAGAAATGAAAGCTATGTCTTCGTAATATTCAAACGAAGAAATGTCCATCCTTTATGCTGAGAAAACTAGCATACTAGTTGCAAACTGATCAATTTGCACATAAGCTAGGATTAAATGAACACTGCCACAACTAGAATTGGATCCAGAACGAACTATACAACGAGATTAACAAGAGGTTCAACTAGTGATGAGAATACACACTTTGCCTTCGAGAAGCTAACCTCACTTGGATGACAAACTCATAAGCCAGGAAAGAAAGGGATAATTTCGAGATTATCAAAACAATTTGAAGAATTGAAGCTGCCGTTCAAAACAGGGTGCTGCCTGACCGTGAGGCTCCTTCGAACACTTTGCATAAAACACAGAAAACGAATGCAACATTCACTAAATGAAAATGATATCAAATGAGTACTTCATTTTCCATCTTCCTATAAGTGAAGCTTCCAGCATTCTGTATTCCTGATTCCTGCAAACATATAAAACCACTAGCTTCTTCCTCAGTATGTCAATTTTACTGCTCTAACAAATAGATATTTCTTGGTGCCTTACAGGAATAAGATCTGTTTGTGCATATACAGATACTTCAAAGATTCTTGGAGCGTTCTTCAGATGATCTGTAAATACGAAATGCAGCAAAACACATTGTAGCATTGCCGATGAACTGTCAGGGCTGCTTGAAGAGCCACCAGGACCTGCAAATCATGGAGGAGCCCCAAAGTCACTGTAGATATTTGTCTCACAACTCAGTTCCGGTTGTAATTGAAGGGAAATATTCATAAGAATCTAGCAATTAGTTGCTGCAAGTGATGATCATGATCAATATTCTGTTTTGTGTTTCAACCATTTTATTTCCCTTACTCTTAAACAAATCTGCATGGAAGAGATACCACCCTTCTTACCTCAAGAGACTCAGAGTTATAAAAGAAATGCCATGTGCATGCACATAATGCTCCACCAAGCAGGGGAACCTACATCAATCAATTACATCAGTAAAAATTTAATCAAGGAGGCAAGCCATTTGAATAATTGTAAAACTACAAAGCAAGCTCTACATAAACTCCTCAACCTCCACTTCCCTGCAACGGACTTGGAAACCTAAATTTTCGACTTAAAACTACATCAGAAACTGACAAAAATTATATCAACCCCATCTTAAAAGCCATCTTCTTTAAGATTAGACCCTAATCGTTTTGAATTGTAAAGTCAGTTAAATGGATATGAACTGCCATTAGTAGTGCAGCACAACAAACAAGTACCATTGTAAATGAAATCTAGCATTAGTAGTAAAGTTTCTAATCAGCTCATAAAGAGACCATTATCAAGAAATACTTGAGATTTTTATCCTACTACTGGTAACTGTATAGTGTCAAACAGGGAGGATCAAATCAATATAACTATCTAGAAGACTGGTGTACCACTATAGTTCAAATTCTAGATTGGTTGGTGGCTTATGATAAACCAATACTTGTGATATGCTCTGAAAGAAAAGGAGGCCCGATGCTTGTTTATCTCCTCACTAGTTTGTGGTGAAAAGCTGAGAGCGAGTCAACTGAGCATATATATACTTATGTTGGTGCAACAAATAGGCTTTTACTCTTTGGTATTCTGTAGTGCTGGCCTCTATTTGGATTGTGGGGTTGGAGACGAACAGAAGGATCTTCGACAACAGGGCAGATATAGTTTCTATTGGATTTCTACCCTCATTTAGCCAACAATACAACTAATGGGAAACAAATGGGAACAATCGCCTACCAACCATTTTACTAAAACTTAAAGTATTGTATACAACCTCTAAAAAGTACTTCAATGAAGTTAGAAGTGCTCCATCATTCAGAATAAATAATTTTAACAGAGGCAACATTGTTCTTTTGTTATGCATTTAGCCATGGATCATCCAAATAATCAAATCAAAATTACATTGCACCAAAATAAAATAACTCACCATACCCCAAGACAGCCCTTTCCAAGATTCAAAGCCAGACTTCTCCCCATACTGCCACACCAAAGCCATTGCTGTAATCCTTGCAACAGAAAATAGAATTTACAATTAACACAGCGAGCAACCATACTCAATATAATTGTATTCCTTTCCTTTACCTCTCTTTTTCTAGGCAACCAAACAGGTGGCCAACAAGAATTCAAAACGAAAACAAAAACAATGAAAGAGAGAGAAAATTCGCAAAACCCATTTACAGAAACACCAGAAAATGATCATACGAGTGAAAATGCTCACCATTCAACGACACTAGAAACGTGTATGGCCCAGGTGGGCAAAGAGAGGGCATTGGAGGGTTCACTGAGCTGCAAGGATCCCCACAACGGTAACTCAGCAGCTGAGGCGGGTCCAATAAGGGTCAGGGTCAGGGTCAGACCCGCTCCGAGAAAACCTAGGGTACCATTTTGACTGAGGGGCTTTGCGGGTCGGGTCTGAGCTTTTGGGTGTGTACGGAACGTTGGAGGGGAAAGGGGTTTGTGAGGAAAAGGCGGTTTTGGGAGGTACAGTAAGGAGTTCATTGCCATGGTCGTTGGGTTTTGTTTGAAATTTTCACTGTAAAGCTTTCGAAGCAGTGAGTTGAAGATGAGGGTACAATAGAAATTTGCTTCAAGATTGAAGGTCTTTCTGGTAATTAGGCTTTGGATAAGGTGCCATAGGCTTTGCACCCACCAACACCAAGGAGCTCAATATAAACTCTTCTGCCTAAAATTATCTACTTGTCACAGTAAAAATTAAATTAAAAAAGGCTAATAGAAAGGAATGTACATGAACATTCAAAATATTTCAATTATTTATTTATTTATATACAAGCAATATTGAAAGAAGAAATCAAAATGAGTAAAATACTATTATCGCTTGAGCTACAGCTGCCTGCCTTAATTTATTTCGAGTCTGCTAAATAACCCTAAAATTAACCGAGTACACCCTACTACAAAAGTATATATTGAATTACTGATTTACCCTAATATAAAATGACCAAAAAAGATACATGGAATTGTGAAACAAATATAATTTTAATAAGTACACCCTACTAACCGTATTCAACCCTAAGGAGTTTCAAAGCCTCTGTTGTACTTTTGAAATTATGTAGATTTGCAAATTGGGTTACTTTTGAAGAGAGAGAAGAATAGAGGCATTACAATAGGTCCTGCATGTTTTATCTCAAGGCTAACTGTACTTTCTTGGTGCATCTTAGGCTGTTGTTCAATGCATGACTAAGCTTGTCGTGAAAAGAGAAGTTAAAGCACAACCTGTTAAGCAAGAGAAGACTTGGGCTCAAATCTGCTTCTTCTCGCGGTCCAAAAGGAAGCGCAGCGGTGGAGATTATGTGAAGGCCTAATTAATCATTGAATTCCTAACAAGAGACACGATAATTTCAATCGAGTAAGTTGTCAAAACAATATTATGATGAATTGACTTATATACTGAAAAAATAGAATTTATGCATATTACTTTTGCCTAGTTCACTAACAACGTGAATGAAAAACTCTTTGACCCTACTGTGGTGGCACCATCTTCATCCCCCTTTTAGGACTTATTTTTTCTAGCTTGTGAGCGTGTATGATTAGAAATATCTTAACTAGTACTACTAGGGCCAATTTGATGAAGTTTGCAGTGACTTTCTTTTGCCACTCATGCACCTTTCTTATTGTTTTTCTCTTATGTTCTGATATGATTAGAAATATCTTAACTAGTACTACTAGGGCCAATTTGATGAAGTTTGCAGTGACTTTCTTTTGCCAATGCACCTTTCTTATTGTTTTTCTCTTATGTTCGGATAAGTGAAAAACAGGAAACTTGATCAATTTTAGTGAACCAAAAGTACACCTTAGAGCACTAGCTTTGGGGGAAAAAGTCTTGTTATTCGTGCACGTCCACCTCAATGTGGGGCTTAGAACAAGCCATTAGAAAACAGTTTTAGAAGGACACAAATGAATTGGCCTCTTATTAGTATATTGCAGAGATATTATTCCAGTTTTATGTAGCATATATCAAAATAAAAGTGACATTAATAGGATCATCAACAAAGATAATACTAACATGAATCATCTTTATGACTTATGCAGTCAATACATTGTTGTCTTGCACGCAGTTCTGTTGACAAAGCCTCTTCCAATTGTGTAGGAGGTTCAGGTACTGTGACATTCAGAGTTGTCCACTGTAAAGTAATGCTCTATTTGAATTGCTTATTTATTTGTTTATTTATGTATTTGGATTCCTATCATAAGGAGTTTCAAAGCCTCTTTTGTACTTTTGAAATTATGCAGATTAGCAAGTTGGGTTACTTTTGAAATTTTGGAATGGATGCTTCATACATTTCGAGGAAGTCATCAAAAGAGGTATTAACTTTGAATTTTTGTTGTTGTTGTTGTTGTTGTTGTTGGTTTAGGCTAAAGCATGTGTACAACATCCAGAAGATGTATCTAAGCAAGACACCGACATCAATAAACAATGTGTTTTAGACTACATAAACGAATTTATCACAAACGAGGTAAATTAATGAATATTTATATATTTTATTTTATAATTGCATACATTAATTTAATTATTAGTGATTTTACAGATATTTGTTAGTCGTGATGCATTAATAAGATGGACTCGTGAACAAGGAAAAAGGAATGGCTTTGTGATTATCATTAAAAAGTCAAAGATTTATAAACACTATTAAAAAAATCAAGCTGAAAATCAACTATAAAATAATGCTACAAGTATTAGGGTGTACCAGGGGTACTTTTGGTAGTTATATATGGCGTACTTAGTTAATTTTACATTTTAATTAAAAATATTAGGGTGTACTTAGATCATAGGGTAGGGTGTACTCAGTTAATTTTAGGGTTCGTTTAGTAGCACTCTTTATTTGTTGTTTTGGGAATGTGGGTATTAATAATAAATTGACCCTTTGTGCAAGGTTTAGTGTAACAATAAAATATTTCTAATACTATTATTGTTGGACAAACTTTAGTACATAATTCCATACTACAATTTATTGTTTCTACAAAGGAAGACAAAAGATTAAAACATGGACTTCATTATAATGATGATCCATGTAGGTTATGTACTGCTTGCTCCTACTGCGACTAGGATATCAATTTAATTAGGTTTTATTACTCAAGGAATGTGATTTCCCTTTGCCCCCTGCCAATTAAAACTCGTTGTTTCTTTAATTTTACAAGTTGTAACTAAACTAAAATTGAAAGCCAAGCATCGTACACTTGCAGGTTCTTGAAGTTTGTGGCTTGGACCAATCCGCAATGGAGGTGGTGACTTGTAAGTGAAGCAATTAGCAAGCTGCACCTAAGCTATGTGATTTTTTCGACCAAAAAAAATAGCTATGTGATTTTTGTAATTTTTTATGTTCAAGAAAATACGAGTATTGCCCTAAGAAAAACTTTACAAGAATGAATTTACAAAAACTTCACAAATTTATTGAGCATTCCTTGATTTCAAGTTTTGATTACAAGTGGACCCTAATATCGCCGCACGGCTATACTATTTATTAAAAAAATAAAATAAAACGACCCCAGTTGCCGCGCGGCTATACGGTTATTAAAAAAATCCAGAGTATAGCCGATCGGCTATACTATTTATTTGTTTCAAAAGCAGGACCAGCCTAGAGCCAGGCGGTGACAAAGGAATAGCCGCCCGGCTATACTCTGCTACCTACAACTTCACCGTAAAGTCACTGTCTGTCAGCTGGTACCCGAAAAGTCCATCGACGTCGACTCCTGCAGCAGCCGACTCAAACACGTGGTCGCTTCTGAGCTGTCTGTGAGGCACTTGTATGAGATCCCCAAAGTGAAGCAAGCTGACCCGTAGTGCCAGTACATGCCCTTGGAGTCCATTTGTAAGTCCATTATTGGTACGGCTAATTCTATGGGGATTAAGATTGTTAAGGACTTGGATTGATTTGGGGGAAAAGGTCACATTTTGAAACCATCATCGTTGTTTTGAGAAAAAAGATTGGATTTTTGTTTGGTTTGAGAGGACACAAAACCTTTGCATCTTTGGAACTGAAGACATGCATGTCCCTCAACTAAAAAGCCAAAGGCAGCATGTGAAGGAATCTCCGCTGGCACAAAAACCAACCAAGCCATGCAACAGAACACCATCAGAAAAGCCATGCAACCAAGAGCCTTGTCCTTTTCTTACATGTGAACGTATTGTTTGTTTTCCGTAGGACCATGTGAAGTCATGTGAAGTGTAAACATGTATAGGAGAGTGTGTGCAGAGAAAATATATTTCTTCAGCAGAAAGAAGTAGAGTCGGTAGAAGATATCTCTTCTCTAGTTTTTCTCATACTTAGCAGAAAAGAGTGAAGTCGGTGAACTCATGTATATAGCCTGCTGCTCCGAAGAAGAGAAGTACACCAGAGAAAAAAAAAATTCAGTACTTCCTCCTACAGTTTCAATAAATAAAAATCCTTTTGTTTATATACTTTCTCTTATTCTCTATATCCTTCAAGCATTGTAAAATACCACCAACAACTTATTAAATATCCAGTGCATAGCAATTCCAGCAAAAGCAATTAAGTAAGTCTTTTTCTCTTTTATTTTTGGTTTTCTTAGTAGACTTTTTGTTCAAAACAGGGAAACACTTTTATAATTATGTTATTATCTTGCTAAACTGACGATCAATACTTTGTTTGAGCGCTTGGTCATGTTTGATATTTGCCATAACAATAATTGGATGTTTGTTAGGGAACCTCTGAGTTCTGTTGGAAGTTTGAATTAAATTCAAGGATAGAAAGAAGAAAGAGTGCCCACACTTAGAAATAAGTAGCTGAAACAATTGAGCTTCAAAATCGAGCTTTGAATATTATATAAAAATATATAATATTTAATAGTTTTAAATTATTTTTGCTCAATTAATAATTTTTATTAATTCGATTAGTTTTATTAACTGCTTGACTCTTCCGATAAGGTTTGTTTATTTAAATCAAATAAGGCCTCATACGCTTAAAAAGTAAAAGCATTCTACAAGCATTTCATATTGTCCGAGAGAAAACAAACAACGCTCGCTGATTCTAAGTCCGCAGCTTCAAGCACCGAGAAGGGGTGAAATTATCTTTATGACATTGCATCAAATGCAAGCCTCTATCTCAAATTCAAGCTTTTTATTTATTGTTCATATATCGATTCGTGTTACGATTGTTATAAATTCTGTTATATAATTGTTTTAATCACCATTGATAATTGTTTTTCCAACAAGTTCTACTCCATAGCCCTTTAAGTTGGCGCTTTGCAGTTCCATGTTCTAGGCATGGTATCTAATTATTTTGGCTTTTTGAAACCTTGACCGAGACCCGCTAGAAAATAATGGTATCAGAGCTTTAGTTTAGCACCTTAATAATATAGTTATACTAGTAAAGTACTTTGAGGACAGAAGTCAGTCAATACAACTGATAAAAACCAACATTTTATAACATGTTAAAATTTTGTTTTAATCACTAGAATTACTAGTTAAGAACAGTAAACCCTTTGCATGTTTGGGCCTTGGTGGACACCTATTAGAATAAAAGAAAGGTTACAAGAATTTAAGAAACAGAAAGCAAAATACCAAAAAGAAATTAGGAATTTAGAAGAATTTATAAAATCACTAGAAGTATATAATTATCCTAGAAGAAAATTAGAAGTACAGAATAGCATAACAAGAAATTAGTATCATTTAGAAGTTTGTAAAGAATCCATAGAACCTTTCCAGGAGCATTTAGGCATCTTAAAAGAAAAAGGTAGACTTAGAGAAATTTTATGATAGAAAACCTTAATTTAGAAATCAGTGAACAATAGAAGAAAAAATTAACTCTAGATAATAATACATTAGTTTGTTATTTTCCACAAAAAGAACACAAACATCTTTTACATAGCAGTAGTAATCCCTTAGAAAATAGTATTATTGACCTTTTGATTAGTCAAGCAGAAAGTGTAAAATTTGAACATAACAAAAATAATAGGATAATTCAACAGTTACTAGAATATTTTCAGAAAAATTCCTTAAAAACAATTAGACAAAACTTAGACTATATTACATATCAATTAGAAGATAATAATAGGAATATCCAAAGATTTCCTAGTAAGAAAGAAATCAAAGAACTCAGAGATCTTATAGATAGTAAACCCAAACAAGTAGAACTCCAGTCCTTAGAAATTATCGAGCAATTAAAATTAGAAGTGCAAAAATACAATTAGTACAAAAAACATTAACAGAACAACTAGAAAAGTTACATAGTAAAATAGATAGACTTTTAGTTTAATGACATATTCTAAAATTAATAATAAATATATCAAGGCATTAGAAGAAGTTGGTCAACTAGATAAGGAACCAGTAGGTCTTACAGAATTCACAACATCTGTAGTAAGTAGTAATATCCCTATTAGACAAAATAATTTAATTATCCAATTAATTTTAAATTTAGCTAAAAAGTAGATCAATTAGAAGAACAAATAACAGAAATTAATCAAGTAGAACACAATACCACTTCTACACTACCCAAAGACTTAGTTGATAAATTGGAAAATTTAACCTTAGGAAATAATCCTCATAGAAGAAAAGATAGAATAAATTCATTTGATAATAGTAAATGGAACTCTTTAGGAGAAAAGGAAAAGAAATAGTTAGAATAGAAGATATATACCCTAGTGAACAAGAAGCATAAGAATTTCTTAGAAAAGGCTTTGAAAAATCTCAGAAAAATAAATATAATTTATCTCAATTAGGAATATTTGAAAATAGACATAGTATTGTAAGTAGCATCACTCAACATGAAGAAAGCTGTATAGATAAAGAAGTAACTCTTAATTTACTTAGTAACACAACAATATAACACCTTAAAAAATCACACTATCAACAAATTCATATAGGAATAATTATATAGGAATAGTTGGACTCACTAGAGTACAAGTAGGAACTAAAGCACTAGTATACATTTATGATGACAGATGGGATAACTATCAGCAAGCAGCTATAGCTACAGCAGAAGTAGATCTTAGCACAAACTTAGCAGCCATAGGATGTATTCCTAATTTTGTCATGAATATTAGAGAATTTAGTAAACATATTAAAATCAGCACAAGAACAAAAAATTATAATATGAAAGGTGAGTACAAAAATTTAAGCACCACTTATGTTTGTAGGAAAAATTTCAGATAGTTATAATTACAAATTTAATGTAGAATTTCAAAATTTAGTACAAACTTTTGGTAGTAAACATGTTAATATGATAGAGGCAATACCAGTAGATAATCGTTTTTTAGAAGGAACATAAAGGATTTTACCCAACCTACAAGTAACAAAAAATAAACAACCTGATAAAGCACAACTTTTTGAAAATCGTATAGGTGAAGCAGTAGTAAGATTTACTAATTATAAACAAATAAATGATATAGAAGACTTAGAAAGTGAATTAGAAGAAGAAATACATATGGCATTTGATAACTTAGAAATAAATATAATTGAACATAATTTTGATAATATAGCTGATAAACTCATAGATGACATAGAAAATTTAGATGAAGAAGAATATATAGAAAAATATAAAACTTATGATTTAGGATTACATAGATTATCAGATAAAGAAATGAAAGATTTAATTTTAAATATAGGATTAGAACATATTTTAGGAGAAAAAGAATACCAAAATATGTTAATTGAAGTAGAATGCATGCCAATAGAAGATCAGTATAGTTCAACTAGACAATCTGTAGCCCCAGCAAGTAGAACAGATCAACAAAATCTTAGGCAAACTAATGAACTAAATAGAGAAAATAATGAAGAAACCGGTAGAAATGCTTTCCAACAAGAAGCATTTGGCATAAGAAAAAATAGAATCCGTTATAAAGGAATTGAACAAATTAGTTTAGCAGGAAATATATTAAACTTAGATCATGTAGACCCACAAGATTGGGAAAAAAACTATAGAAAGATGGGAAAAAGGTTGTGTACTTGCAGCATTAATGTTAGATTTTAGTAATAATAAAGATATATTAGATTACTTTGAACATACTTTAGATGGAATGGTTTTTGATTATTTCCAAGCATGGAAAATTAAAAATCCAAGAGAACATCACGCAGCAAAAGAAATGTTTAATATAGATGCTTTTGTTAAATTAATTAAATATGAATTTTTAGATCATAACAGATTAGATGGTAGAAATGAACAAGAACATATTAGAGCCATAAGAAATTTAGAACAACTACAAATTTCTGATTTCCAATATATTAGTGAATATACTTCAGACTCTTTTAAGTATTTAGGCAGAACAGGTAGAATTGATGACCTTAATTTATTGGATACTTATATGACAAAAATTAAAGGACCAATAGAAGAAAGAATTTGGAACGAATGGCAAAAGCACCCTAGGAAACTAGATGTATCCATAGGAGAAGAATACAACATGTATATGATATATTACGATCAGAATGTAGCCAAATAAAAGCAAAAGGACGAATTAGAAAATAGTTTTACAACATTTACCTAAACAATATGGATGTCATAGAAAATTTAGGCAGAAGAAGCCATATAGAAAAAGTTATAGAAAATACAGACCCTATAAACAACAGTATAAAAATTTTAGAATTCAACCTTCAAAAACTTTTAGAAGAAGAAAATATATCCCTAAACAATTTAGGAAAAAACCAAATAAACCATGGATTAGAAAGTATAAAGTACCCAATAAAAGTACATGTAAATGTTATCTTTGTGGTGAAGTAGGACATATTAGACCTAAGTGTCCCAAATTAGGAAAACAACCTAGAGAAAAAATACAATTAATTGAGCAATTTCAATTAGAAGATTATGAGGACTTAGAATCAATTTATAGGATTGATGATAACTTAAGTGGTAATGAAAGTATTTGTAGTGTTAATGCCTTAGACTCAGAATCAGAATCAGGTTACTCTAGTAATTCCGATAATGAATTAGATGAATATATGTGCATGTTTGAAGAACAAAAAGAGCATGAAGAATTTAAATATGTTAATATAGGATGGCCTCAAGAATGTAATCAATGTAAGAAAATAGTGGTAGAAAAATATTACACTAAGACAATAGTTTATTGTAAACCTTGTTTTAATAACAGACCAATTGAAATAAATGCATTTGAAATAGATAACAATAATCAAAAGAATAATTGCCCTGGTATAGAAAAACAAAAGACTAGTTCATTAATAACAATTAATTGTGAGTTAGAATTATCAAAATAAAATAAAATTCAAACAACATCCATGACAGATACAGGAAGCACAAAAAATGTAATAAAAGAAGAGTTTGTGCCAGAACAATTTAGGCAAAAACTAGCTGCAAGAATTATACAATTTGATACATGACCTGTATACTTAACACACTGTATAAATAATATACCAATTAGGATAGAAAGACAACAGTTTCAATTACCCTTAACCTTTATATCTCCACTAGGATCATACCCCTTTATCTTAGGATTAAATTTCTTAAAAAGTTTACAAGGAGGATTTTTATATACACCTCTAGACATTACATTTTTTAAGAAAGGAATAACCCCAACAAATCAAAGTAATATATTAGAGTCTTATAATAGTATTAACATAGAAGAGAAAAATTTTGAAATTGGTACTTAGGTGACAAATGGTAGATTTAATTACACAACCAAGACAAAACAACTCAGCAATCTTCACACACTTTAAACCTTGATCAAATACACGTATGACTAGTCAACTGCTAGTCATGAACAATCACAATCAAGAGAACACACAGATCATGCCACAATGTACCTGCAACCTAGAAGATTACTAGTGACAACCTACGCACTCAGAAGGACCCATCAATCTAGGCATCCCCTGTGCTAGCAACAACTATGTGAAAGTGGGTGAAATAATCAAAATCATGCAAACATCAAACAGCAGATAAAGATGACTAGTCAACCATCAAGAACACAAACCCAGAAAAATTACAGATATGCAAAACAGATTTTGTTCACCCAGAAACCCACCATTGGGAAAAACTGGGAGTCATCAACCGACTAGGCAATCCACTAAGTAGAAAAAGATTCTTACAAAGGAAATACAACCAAGCTCAAGATTCACCTAGGTCAATTTAGGAATATGAGCAATACTTCCTTTGTGCAATCTCCTTCTCCAACTTAGCAAAACTTGAAGCTCTTTCTTCATGGCAATGGCAGCTCTTCTCCAAATTGCTCATCCCATGGCACAAGCTTGCAAGTTCCAACACGAACCAAAAACAATATTTGATTCAAAGGAGAATGACCAATTTCTTCAAGAAACCATACTCTTGAAGAAATCAGTCTTGAATCTGACCTAGATATAAATGAGAGATGATTTGAATAGCTAGATGCAGATTCGGGTTTTCAAAAGCAGTTTTTCAAAAAGAAATCAATTGGAAAAACTCATAGATGAAAAGTATATGGTTCTCTCTTGAGGAAGAAGAGAAAGAAAGCAAAACAATCTTTCCAAAAATTCCACGCAAAAGAGACAGCCGCCAAATGACCAAAAACGTGACCTTTACAATAAAAATTCGTTAGGTCGAAAACCACAGATGGCAGCAGAGAGAGAAAGAGGAATAGGACAAAATAGTTTGTTATCCAGCTGGAAGCAAGGATGACTAGTCATATGAGAAACGGATGACTAGTCATCATTTTATGAAGACTGTTTAATGTAATGATATGCAATGCACAATACCTTTGTTAACTTGCATGAGCTACCATAGAGCAAAGATTAGAGAAGAGCACCAATAAAAGTTTTCCCTAATCTAGACTTGAGCTTGATAAATTACATTACACATCCTATTACAAAGTTGTCAAGGGAAACCAAAAGAAAATAGTAAAAACCATACATTAACAATCTCCCCCTTTTTGGCTTTCCTTGACAACACACTCTCTAAGAACACTCAACCCAAAACCGAGACTAATGAGATGATGAAGTGAAAGTTCCTGCAAGAACAACCAATCTTCCCGGCACAAAAACAAGCATATTATCACAGAAATTTTAAAACAATATGCAATGTGGGGTTGAGAGTGTTCTCCCCCTTGTTGATAAGGAAAGTGCAAAAAGGCAGAGAGAGAGAAACAGCATATAAAAGGGATTAACCACAAAGTGATAGGCATATAGGAACAAGGTTAATAGCACATATTCATATATGGATGACTAGTCAAACAACAGTTGGTTAAAAACAATACAGAACATAGATTCATGACTAGTCAAATACTAGTTGTTCAAAACAGGACAGAACAACTCCCCCTATCACAATGCACAGACTACCCACAATGTGTTAACAAAAACAATCCCCCCTAGCAAAATGCACAGACTACCCAGAAGGAGATTACAAAACAACTTCCCCTATCACAATGCACAACCTATCAGAATTAATCTTTCTAACAAGGACACAGCCAAGAGCAACCCCAAGCTAAAACACCAAAGAGCCACCAGAATCCACAGAGTCATCCGAGTCCTCAACAGCAAGGTGATCAGCCGAGTATCATCAAGCAGCAGCAGCAGGAGTCAAGTGGATGGAATGCGGCTCAAAAGATGCTGAATATACTCTCCTTGGCAGCAATGATCTCTCGAGAGAGGCATTCTCAGAGGAAGACGACACAGTAAGTGAGAAACGTTCTAGAAACTTTCTGGCTAAGGGCAGCAGAGGCCTTGCCATAAGGAGCAATGGGAGGATGCCACTGATCGGAATCATGAAATACCACCCCATTTTTCTCACAAAGGCGCTGAATCAGACAAGGGAAGACAAGAGTCCCCTTGTGCTTGGTACCATGACCAATGGTCTTTCCAAGAATGACATTATAAAGGATATCACCAAGGGGAATTTTATCATGATTCACCATGGAAATCATGAGTTGACAGGCAGCAAGAGTGGGATTAGAATTGTTCCCAGTGGGGAGAACATTATGACGGATAAAGTCCCACAAAAATTTATAAAATGGTGACAGGTAAGACTTGATAGGCAGACCTTTAGAAGTCAAAGGCATGGATTGATCAGTGTATGCCATAGATTTAAAAAGATCAATGGAGTAATCAGCAGAAGCAAGAGCAAATTTCGAAAAATCAAAACCAGGGCACGATCGAAAACCTAAGACCCGATTGATAACAGAAGGTCTCAGAGTAATGGGGACTGACCTAACAATTATCTGAAATTTTGACTCCTTAGGATCAGCAGGAAAGTTAGAGTAAAATTCTTGAATTACAGAGGCATTAAACTTACCAGAGAGAGAGTTTAGGGCATGAAGGTGGTAGTGCTCCAAAATTTGATTTGCAAACTCCTGAGCAGCCAAAGGAATAGCATCAAACTGGTAAGACCTCTCAGGAACAAATTTCCTTTTGGAGACAACTTCTTCAAAGAAGGAGGCAGCCTCAGAAGACACAAATGGAGAGGAATCTCCGTCAGGAACAGAGGAAGAGGGACGGGTTCTAGGAGCCCTAGGAATTGAGGGAAAGAAATCCACACTTTCAGTGGATTTGGATTTGGAACGACGGTGGGAAGTGAGAATAGGCTTTGAGGAAGACATGGCTAGCAGTGGGAATGAGTTTCGAAGAGAAAAAAGGAAATGGAGAAGAAGACGAAACTGTCGAGAACAGAGAGAGAGAGAAGAGGAAAAGAAATGACCTAAAAAAGGAAAAAAAAAGACGCAAACGACACGACCAAAAAAAATAAAAAGAAAAAGACGATCGGTTAAGAGATTTGCGGATGACTAGTCAACCACAAGCAAGATGACTAGTCAACCCAGCACTGGCTCAGCAATGGCACAGTGCACTGGCACAGAATTGGCTCAGCACTGGCACAGTGCAGAATTGGCACAGGCAAATAATATCGATCCTGTGAAAGACAAGGTTTTGATTTCTAAAAACACAAGCATGAACTAGCACATATATCAAGTGATCAAAGTTGCATTAGCACAATAGCCTAGACCAAGTCTTCAACACATGAAGGAAAGGGAATGAAAAAGAAGAAAAGATTAAAACCATATGCAGTGTACATAGACAATCAACTCTGAGAGATAGGCAATGAGATGCAATTCATGCTCAGAGACAAGGCATATTTAGGAGAGAAGGTGGTTTAGAGCCAAGGGACACAAGAGATGATATCTTATCTCTCTTGGAGAAACAAGTATACAAAGCATTCTTAAGACATGATCATAGTATGGGCTCACAGCAAAAAATCATCACTCTCTAATGGCAAAATATTTGATAATTTATTTTGAGTTACTTGCACATCCCGAACATAAGTGCTTTGAATGGCCCAATTTTACGGCTCTTTGCTCTAGATTCTTCAATCAAAACACCTTATACCGTCCTAGAGCCGTGACTACATTGGTCACACTTCTTTTTTTTTTTTAAATTTTAAATAGATTGGCTAAGAGAGTGAGACCAGCTAAGAGATAATAACAAGAGCAGTCCAAAATGAAGCTAAGATACGTGGTTCACCAAGAGGACAAGATAGCACGATTTAAGTCTCATCTAATAGCATCTTAAACAAGAAAAGGGATTATGCACAAGTCAGACAAAGCACAAAAACATTCAATCATTCACACCATCAGAAATGAGAGATATGAACAGTGACATATCAACATCAAAACAAAACACAAAAATTTTGGACTTGACTAGGCAACTACAAGCAAGATGACTAGTCAACAGTTTGAAATGTGCTGAAGACAAAGAACAGACCAGCTAATCAATCAATTGAGCAAAGGCCAATGGATTGCCAAGTGTAACATGTTTCTGAAAATCCAAGGCCTTGGTGAGTATATCTGCTAGCTGTTTTTCAGAGGGAACAAATTTCAAAGATAAAATGTTGTCTTCCACAAGATCTCTAATAAAATGGTGCCTAATGTCTATATGCTTAGTCCTAGAGTGTTGAACAGGATTTTTTGAAATATCTATGGCACTCATGTTGTCACAATAGATTAGAAAGGATGATTGAGCAAGACCATAGTCTTCCAACATTTGTCTCATCCAAAGGAGTTGAGTACAACAACTCCCAGCTGCAACATACTCTGCTTCAGCAGTGGATAAGGAGACAGAATTCTGTTTTTTGCTATGCCAAGCAACAAGATTGTTGCCTACATAGAAGACCCCCCCGGAAGTGCTTTTCCTATCATCACTACAACCTGCCCAATCGGCATCACTATACCCAACAAGATTGACACAAGTGTCATAGGTATACCATAATCCAAACTCAATAGTCCCACTCACATATTTAATGATTCTCTTAACAGCAAACAAGTGAGACTCTTTTGGATCACTTTGAAACCGAGCACACACACCAACACTAAAAGAAATGTCAGGTCTACTAGCAGTCAAGTAGAGAAGACTCCCTATCATGCTTCTATAGAGAGTTTGATCCACACTTTTGCCATGCAAGTCTCTATGAATCTTAGCACTAGTGCTCATTGGAGTTCTTGCAGATTTTGCCCCCTCCAAACCAAATTTTGTCACAAGATTTTTTGCATATTTAGATTGAGATACAAAGATCCCATCATGGCTTTGTTTAATTTGAAGACCTAAGAAATAGTTAAGCTCACCTACAAGACTCATTTCAAATTCACTAGTCATGACATGAATAAAATCTTGAACATGCAAATCAGAGGTAGAACCAACCACAATATCATCAACATACACTTGAGCAATCAAGACATCCTTTTAAACCGTTTCACAAACAAAGTTTTATCAACAGACCCTCTAACATACCCATTTCCTAGAAGATGAGAGGATAACCTCTCATACCATGCTCTAGGAGCTTGTTTCAAACCATAGAGAGCCTTTTTTAACCGAAACACATCATTTGGATGATGTGGATCTTCAAAACCCTTTGGTTGCTCAACATAGACCTCTTCATTTAGGACACCATTCAAGAAGGCAGTTTTGACATCCATTTGATAAAGTTTGAATTTCAAATGACAAGCAATGGCAAGAAGCAATCTAACTGATTCTAATCTTGCAACAGGGGCAAAAGTTTCATCAAAGTCAATGCCTTCCATTTGAGTGTATCCTTGAGCAACCAATCTAGCCTTGTTTCTTACCACATTACCTTGCTCATCGGTTTTATTTTTGAAAATCCACTTAGTGCCTATGACATTTGTGTTGACTGGTCTAGGAACAAGGTACCAAACATCATTTCTCACAAATTGATTTAATTCTTCCTGCATTGCAAGAAACCATTCACCATGGTGTAGGGCTTCTTTCACATTTCTAGGCTCTTCCTTGGAGACATAACACACATGGCTAATTTCTTGAGCAAGTTGTTCCTAGTTCTCACTCCCTGATTAAGAGGGCCAATAATGACACTCTCAGTTGAGTGAGAGGACTAAGATCAGTATGAGAGCTGGCAGCCTGGACAGATGAGATGGAACTAGAAGTTGAAAAGTTGACAGGTCAACCGGGACAGAATTTCCAAAAGTTGACAGGTCAACCACAAGATCCAGACTTGGAGATTCTTGCTCAGGAGGAGGAGGAGGTAAAAGATCATCCTCATCCAATGCCATCTCTGTAGATGCAGCAAAATCATCAATAGTGACATTTATGGATTCAATGATGGTTCTGGACCTACAGTTGTACACTCTATAGGCTCGGCTTGAGGTGGAATACCCTAGAAATATTCCCTTATCACACTTAGAATCAAACTTAGCAAGATGCTCCCTATCTCTCAAAATATAGCATGTGCTACCAAAGACCCTAAAATATGACACATTAGGCTTCTTTCCTTTCCAAATCTCATAGGGAGTTTGTTTGGTACCAGACCTCACAAATACCCTGCTTGAGATGTAATAAGTCAGATTGATGACTTCAGCCCAAAAGTGTTTAGCAAGATTTTTGCTATTTAGCATCACCCTTGCCATTTCTACAAGCACCCTATTCTTTCTCTCCACAACACCATTTTGCTGAGGTGTAATAGGTGCAGAGAACTCATGTTTAATTCCCATTTCTTCACAAAATTTCAGAAACTGAGAATTCTCAAATTCAGTGCCATGATCTGTTCTAATTCTAACAAGAGGTAGATGACTAGTCATCTTCTCTTTTTGCAAAAGGTGACAAACAGACTTAAACCTTTGGAAGGTTTCAGATTTCACGTAAGAATGAGACCCAAGTGAACCTAGAGAAATCATCAACCATGACAAGAATATATTTCTTTCCACCAAGGGACATGGTTTGGATAGGACCAACAAGATCCATGTGAACAAGTTCTAGACTAACATTAGTTTGAATGTGTTTAACCTTTTTGTGTGACACTCTAACTTGTTTGCCTAATTGACATCCTTCACAAACATGCAGGTCAGATTTTTCAAGCTTTGGTAGACCACTTACTAACTCTCTCTTGGACAATTTATGCAAGTCTCTAAAATTCACATGTCCAAGCCTTTGATGCCACAAAACACTTGTTTCATTTACAACCTTGTTGCAAACTACTTCTTTTGCATCATTGACACCATCAATACAGTAGCAATTGTCCCTAGACCTTGCCACGCTAACAATCTCATTGTCACCTTTTCCAATGATTTTGCAGCCATGCTTGGAGAATCTAACTCTACTATTCCATCACACACAGCTGACTCACACTAATGAGATTGGATGTGAGACCTCAACAAATCTAACATTCTTAAGCTCGGCAGACCAGGATACAAACAGACTTTTCCAACAACTTGAGACCTATGACCTCCACCAAAAGTCACAGTGCCTCCATCAAAGGGGGTGAGGGATGAGAAAACATTTTTATCCCCAGACATATGTTTGGAACAACCACTATCAAAATACCAAGAGTTGGTGTTTGAAGCAGCAAAGGCATTTAGCACAACAAGAGATTTGGTATGACCTCTTGCAATCCAAGAAGACTTAGGCACAATGGGAGAACTCATTTTGAGGGAGACAAGTTTGGCTATCTTAGTAACTTCATTCATCAAATGATCAACTTGATCTTGCAAAGATCTGGGATTCCTTTTAGATTTTGAAGACAATTTTCTGGTTTTATCTTTGCTAAACATATGACAGACTGGTCGAATATGACCAATCAACCCACACTGTGACAAGTTGGAACAAACTTAGGTTTCTTGACAACCTGCTGAACATCAAGAGGTACAGTGACTGGAGTTTCTGATTTGACAAAATTAGTGGTAAAGCTAGACGAACTAGAACCAAAGTGATTAAATCCAAGGCCACCTTTGTCCCCATGAACTTTTCCCATATTCAACATTTTGTCAATTTTTGAAGCACCAATGGTCATAGATATAATCTTCCTATTTGCTTCATTCAATTCACCTAGGAGCTGTTTGTTTGAGTTCTGGAAACCAATGTTACTTTCCTTGAGCACATTAACTTGATTCTCAAGGTTACTCCTAATTGACACAAGAGCATCACTTTCTTTTTCTAGAGACTCAAATTTGTCACTTAACTCCTTTTTGGTTTCTTTTAGGATGAGAATTTCATGTTGAAGATCTTGGTTATTAACCTCAAGTTTGAGGCTCTCTTCTTTCAAACACAAGGTCTCTTTAAACAAACAATCATATTTTCTTCCTAATGACTCGTATGACAGGTCATCTGACTTAATCAGATTCATCAGACATGGGCTGCACAGAGGCAACAAAGGCAACATGTTGGTCATCAACATCAGAGGAAGATGAATCCTCTTGAGACCCTTCACTTTCACTCTCACTCCAGCTCACTTTCATGGCCTTGTCCTTTCCTTTGGAGTATTTTTTCTGATTGTTTGCACAGTCAGCAGCATAGTGTCCAATGCCTCCACATGTGAAGCACTTGACAGATTTTCTGAAATCTTTCGTGAAAGGTTTGACATCCTTATTCCTCTCATTAGACCGATCAGTTGATGGTCTAAACAGTTTCTCACTACCAGAGCTGCCCTCTCTAGCAAACTTTCCCTTATCCTTAAGAATTCTCCTAAATTTTTTGACAAACAAGGCCATCTCATCCTCAAAACCTGAGGATTTTTCATCAACTTTCAGAGAGGAAACATGCACTCCTTGAAGTGCAACATTTTTTGATTTTTTGGAGTCATTTTCTTCCATATTCAATTCCATCTCATAGGTTTTCAGTTTTCCTACAAGCTTGCCAAGCTTAATTTCATTTAAATTTTGGACCTCCATGATTGCGGTTTTCTTTGCTCTAAACCTAGATGGTAGAACACGAAGAATTTTCTGAACAACAAGAAGCTCTTCAATGGGTTGACCTAGACTCATGGCTTCATTTGTGATCATCTCAACTCTCCCATGGAACTCAGAAATAGACTCAGTTTCAGACATCCTAAGTTCTTCAAATTGTGCAAGCACCATCTGAAGTTTTAGGGTTCTAACTTGGTCATCCCCTTCATGAACCACCCTTAGTTTATCCCAAGCTTGTTTAGCATTAGGGATATGTTGTATATGTGCAAATTGTGTGCTAGACAAAGCAGTAACTAAGGCATTTCTGGCCTTCTTGTTCAATATGCACCAAACACTTCAGCTTCAGTCCATTCTGACCTAGGTTTGGGCACATCCTCACCAAAAACAGTCTTGACCGGAGCAACCCACTCTTTTGTGAGATACTCACTTGCATACTCATCAAGAGCATCAAGAAATATCTCAAATTTTTCTCTCCATGCAGCGTAGTTATTACCGTCAAAATAGGGAGGGGAGTTGCAAGATCCAGCAACTCGATCCCTTTCCATAGTGAACACACCTAAACACCAAAACAAATCCTAGGATCTCTCTATTTGTGTTAAGAGCTGACGCTCTGATACCAATTGAAATTGGTACTTAGGTGACAAATGGTAGATTTAATTACACAACCAAGACAAAACAACTCAGCAATCTTCACACACTTTAAACCTTGACCAAATACACGTATGACTAGTCAACTGCTAGTCATGAACAATCACAATCAAGAGAACACACAGATCATGCCACAATGTACCTGCAACCTAGAAGATTACTAGTGACAACCTACGCACTCAGAAGGACCCATCAATCTAGGCATCCCCTGTGCTAGCAACAACTATGTGAAAGTGTGGTGAAATCAATCAAAATCATGCAAACATCAAACAGCAGATAAAGATGACTAGTCAACCATCAAGAACACAAACCCAGAAAAATTACAGATATGCAAAACAGATTTTGTTCACCCAGAAACCCACCATTGGGAAAAACTGGGAGTCATCAACCGACCAGGCAATCCACTAAGTAGAAAAAGATTCTTACAAAGGAAATACAACCAAGCTCAAGATTCACCTAGGTCAATTTAGGAATATGAGCAATACCTCCTTTGTGCAATCTCCTTCTCCAACTTAGCAAAACTTGAAGCTCAGTTCTTCATGGCAATGGCAGCTCCTTCTCCAAATTGCTCATCCCATGGCACAAGCTTGCAAGTTCCAACACGAACCAAAAACAATATTTGGATTCAAAGGAGAATGACCAATTTCTTCAAGAAACCATACTCTTGAAGAAATCAGTCTTGAATCTGACCTAGATATAAATGAGAGATGATTTGAATAGCTAGATGCAGATTCGGTTTTCAAAGCAGTTTTTCAAAAAGAAATCAATTGGAAAACTCATAGATGAAAAGAATATGGTTCTCTCTTGAGGAAGAAGAGAAAGAAAGCAAAAACAATCTTTCCAAAAATTCCACGCAAAAGAGACAGCCGCCAAATGACCAAAAACGTGACCTTTACAGTCAAAAATTCGTTAGGTCGAAAACCACAGATGGCAGCAGAGAGAGAGAAAGAGGAATAGGACAAAACAGTTTGTTATCCAGCTGGAAGCAAGGATGACTAGTCATATGAGAAACGGATGACTAGTCATCATTTTATGAAGACTGTTTAATGTAATGATATGCAATGCACAATACCTTTGTTAACTTGCATGAGCTACCATAGAGCAAAGATTAGAGAAGAGCACCAATAAAAGTTTTCCCTAATCTAGACTTGAGCTTGATAAATTACATTACACATCCTATTACAAAGTTGTCAAGGGAAACCAAAAGAAAATAGTAAAAACCATACATTAACAAATTTTAATTATAACATGGAAGAATTATAAGAAATAAGTAAAGAAAAAATAGATGAACAAAATGATTTAGAATATGATGATATAATATTTGATCATGAGTATCCAATTATAGGAAACATAGAACATTTAGAAATTATGCAAATAGATAGACCAAAAAGTTTAGAAGAATTGTTACAATTAGGTGAACAAACTAGAATTATAGGAGAAGATCCCCAATTACATTGGAATAAGAATAAGATATTAGCAAAATTAGACATCATTAATCCAGACTTAACAATTAAAACAGCATATATGACTTGTAACTTGCTAGATAAACAAGAATTTGAAGAGCAGATGTAAGAACTTTTAAACTTAAAAGTAATTAGACCTTCAAAATCTAGACATAGGTCAGTAACGTTCGTAGTTATTAAACATTCAGAACTTAAGAGAGGTAAAGCTAGAATAATGTATAATTATAGGAGATTAAATGATAATACTTATGAAGATAGTTATAAACTACCAAATAAAGATGAACTTATGAATAAAATTCAAGAAAGTAAATATTTTAGTAAATTTGATTGTAAATCAGGATTTTGGCAAATTAGATTAGCTGAAGAATCAATCCAATGGACAACATTTACTTGTCCAGAAGGACATTTTGAATGGCTTGTAATGCCATTTAGTTTAAAAAATGCACCATTGATCTTTCAAAGAAAGATGGACCAAATCTTTAAGAAGTATGATAATTTTTGTAGTGTATATGTAGATGATATATTAGTTCATAGTAAAAATAAAAATGAACATAGAAAACACTTAGAAATGATTTTAAAAGAATTTATTAACAATGGTATAGTTATAAGTAGGAATAAAGTAGAGCTTGAAAAACAAGATATAGAATTCTTATGTATGTATATTAAGTCAGGAACTATACAATTACAAGAACACATAGCTAAAAAAGTGTTAGAATTTCCAGATAAACTAGAAGATAAAAAGCAATTACAAGCATTTTTAGGTTTATTAAATTATTCTAGAAGCTTTATCCCTGATTTAGGAAGAAAGATTGCAGATTTGCAAAGCAAAACCAGTAAAACAGGTCAAAAATATTTTAATAGTGAATATATTAAATTAGTTCAAAGTATCAAACAAGATATAACTCAACTTAAACCTTTAGCATTACCATTAGATAGTAATTACAAAATAGTTGAAACGGACGCATCATCAATAGGATGGGCAGGACTATTATATCAGAAGAAACATAAGGAAGAACCAAAATTTGAAGAAAAGGTTTGTAGATATGCATCAGGAAAATTTAATGATATACAGGCTAGACTTCCAGCTACTAACTTAGAAATATTAGGAGTAATTAATTCCCTTGAAGCATTTTCATTGTTTTTACATGATGAAATATTTACTATTAGAACAGATTGTCAGAATATTGTTTCTCATTATAATAAAATTACTACTAATAAACAAGCAATCCGAAAATGGGTCAATTTTGTTGATTCTATTACAGGAAATGGATTTAGACCGATATTTGAGCATATTAAAGGTATGGATAGTACTTCAGCAGATATCTTATCCCGTATTATTCATTAACAGGTATGCAGTATTTTGGACCATCATCATTTGGCAACAAAAATAATGGTACACCATCACTAGGTGGTAATCCATTAAGCATAAGTAGTAACGCAAGAGCAATAGTGTATACTTATTTTTATAATGGAATTTCCATACAAGAAGTTAGAAACCCTGCTTTAAAGTATCGTACTCAAGCATCATTAGCACATAAACAAAAAGTTCTTTTAGACAATTTTTGGAATATTGGAACTAATATTGAAAGCATGAGAATTTAGCATATAATTATGATTATAGTAGAGCAAAACAACAACTTTCTTTTTTGCAGGAAAAACATGAAGAGCAAAAGAATGAACATGATACAATAGTAAAGCATTTTAGAATTATTAATTTAAGATGTCAAATTCTACAAGAAAAAGAGGCTAATAAGCCCACCTTACTTGAGCATAATAGTGAATTTTCACTTGAGCAAAAAACTAAAAATCCCTATTTTCTTCAAACTCTAGCTAGAAAAGGTATAAATTTTTACCACCAAATGTTAAGGGTCTATAATTAAATTAGTTGAGCAAAATCATTCTTCATATATATCTTTTCTTTTCATTCACCTATCAAAATTATTAGCTATTATACTATTCACCTAGTATTAACATGGTTGAATATAGAGAACTGCAGTTAGAGCATAAACAAAAAATAATCGTAGTCACTCCAACATTGTTAGCACAAAATGGTTATTTAGGACAACTTCATATTGACAATAGCGAGCATTTAGATTCATTCTCCCCAAAATTTAGAGAAATCATAAGTTTTTATCTGCCTCTTTGGAAAAATGTAAAATTAGATTTCACTAGCATACCCCCATAGTGGTTTGAAGATAACATTTACCCAGATAAAGCACAACATAGAATTATTATTTCTTTTAATGAGTTGCTTAGTCCGGTAGAATCAACACAAACAAGAATTCCTACTAAGCAAGATATCCAACAATATAGAGGAGCAATAATAGTAGAGCAACAATTATTCAATGATGATAGTCTGACCCTCCTGTACTAATCCAAGTTTATCAAGGTGTATTCAAAATCTACATCTAGGAGACCAGATGACATATATGAATACATGATAAGCACGATAGGAGCAAAAGTTTTTGATGAAATTTATAACCAGATAGCAGAACAAATTTCAGCAGAAGACAACAACAATGCATATTGGAATAGCTTTTGAGAAGAAGAACTACATAACATAGACAACATGATAGCAGCCTGAAAACCATGTGAAGCATCATCAATCTCATGACCATGCGAAGAGATCATCCTATTATGCATTGTTGTTGTCTTCTGCTGAAATTTTTTCTGCTATCTGGTTATAGATTTCATCAAAAACTTTTGCTCCTATCGTGCTTATCGTGTATTCATATATGTCAACTAGTCTCCTGGATGTAGATTCTAAATACACTTTGACAAACTTGGATTAGTACAGGAGGATCAGACGATCATCATTAAATAGTTGTTGCTCTGCTATTGATGCTCCTCTATATTGTTGGATATCTTGCTTAGTAGGAATTCATGTTTATGCTGATTCTGCTGGACTAAGCAACTCATTAAAAGAAATAATAATTCTATATTGTGCTTTATCTGGGTAAATGTTATCTTCAAACCACTATAGGGGTATGCTAGTGAAATCTAATTTTACATTTTCCAAAGAGGCAGATAAAAACTTATGATTTCTCTAAATTTTGGAGAGAACGAATCAAAATGCTCGCTATTTTCAATATAAAGTTGTCCTAAATAACCATTTTGTGCTAACAATGCTAGAGTGACTATAATTATTTTTTGTTTATGCTCTAACTGTAGTTCTCTATATTCAATCATGTTAATACTAGCTAGGTGAATAGTATAATGAGAACAGATTTTGGTAATAATTTTGATGCCAGGGTGTGGGGATTACTTTTTAAATTGAAAAGAAAAGCTTGGATATATAGTTGAAGAGATGTATTTTGCTCATACTCTAATTTAATTATATGACTCTTAAGATCTGGTGGTAAAAATTTATACCTTTCTCTAGCTAGAGTTTGAAGAAAATAGGGATTTTTAGTTTTTTGCTCAAGTGAAAATTCACTATTATGCTCAAGTAAGGTGGGCTTATTAGCCTCTTTTTCTTGTAGAATTTGACATCTTAAATTAATAATTCTAAAATGCTTTACTATTGTATCATGTTCATTCTTTTGCTCTTCATGTTTTTCCTGCAAAAAAGAAAGTTGTTGTTTTGCTCTTCTATAATCATAATTATATGCTAAATTCTCATGCTTTCAGTATTAGTTCTAATATTCCAAAAATTGTCTAAAAGAACTTTTTGTTTATCTGCTAATGATGCTTGAGTACGATACTTTAAAGCAGGATTTCTAACTTCTTGTACGGAAATTCCATTATAAAAATAAGTATACACTATTGGTCTTGCATGACTACTTATGCTTAATGGATTACCACCTGGTGATGGTGTACCATTATTTTTGCTGCCAAATGATGATGGTCCAAAATACTGCATACCTGTTAATGAATAATGCGGGATAAGATATCTGCTGAAGTATTATCCATACCTTTAATATGCTCAAATATCGGTCTAAATCCATTTCCTGTAATATAATCAACAAAATTGACCCATCTTCGGGCTGCTTGTTTATTAGTAGTAATTTTATTATAATGAGAAACAATACTCTAATAATTTGTTCTAATAGTAAATATTTCATCATGTAAAAACAATGAAAATGCTTCAAGGGAATTAATTACTCCTAATATTTCTAAGTCAGTAGCTAGAAGTCTAGCCTGTATATCATTAAATTTTCCTGATGCATATCTACAAACCTTTTCTTCAAATTTTGGTTCTTCCTTATGTTTCTTCTGATATAATACTCCTGCCCATCCTATTGATGATGCGTCCGTTTCAACTATTTTGTAATTACTATCTAATGGTAATGCTAAAGGTTTAAGTTGAGTTATATCTTGTTTGATACATTGAACTAATTTAATATCTTCACTATTAAAATATTTTTGACCTGTTTTACTGGTTTTGCTTTGCAAATCTGCAATCTTTCTTCATAAATCAGGGATAAAGCTTCTAGAATAATTTAATAAACCTAAAAATGCTTGTAATTGCTTTTTATCTTCTAGTTTATCTGGAAATTCTAACACTTTTTTAGCTATGTGTTCTTGTAATTGTATAGTTCCTGACTTAATATACATACATAAGAATTCTATATCTTGTTTTTCAAGCTTCTACTTTATTCCTACTTATAACTATACCATTGTTAATAAATTCTTTTAAAATAATTTCTAAGTGCTTTTCTATGTTCATTTTTATTTTTACTATGAACTAATATATCATCTACATATACACTACAAAAATTATCATACTTCTTAAAGATTTGGTCCATCTTTCTTTGAAAGATCGATGGTGCATTTTTTAAACTAAATGGCATTACAAGCCATTCAAAATGTCCTTCTGGACAAGTAAATGTTGTCCATTGGATTGATTCTTCAGCTAATCTAATTTGCCAAAATCCTGATTTACAATCAAATTTACTAAAATATTTACTTTCTTGAATCTTATTCATAAGTTCATCTTTATTTGGTAGTTTATAACTATCTTCATAAGTATTATCATTTAATCTCCTATAATTATACACTATTTAGCTTTACCTCTCTTAAGTTCTGAATATTTTCTAACTACGAACGCTGCTGATCTATGTCAAGATTTTGAAGGTCTAAATTACTTTTAAGTTTAAAAGTTCTTTTATCCGCTGTTCAAATTATTGTTTATCTATTAAGTTACAAGGCATATCTGCTGTTTTCTTTGTTAAGTCTGGATTAATGATGTCTAATTTTGCTAATATCTTATTCTTATTCCAATATAATTGGGGATCTTCTCCTATAATTCTAGTTTGTTCAGCTAATTGGAACAATTCTTCTAAATTTTTTGGTCTATCTATTTGCATAATTTCTAATGGTTCTACGTTTCCTATAATTGGATACCATGATCAAATATTATATCATCATATTCTAGATCATTTTGTTCATCTATTTTTTCTTTACTTATTTCTTCTAATTCTTCCATGTTATATTTAAAATTTTGTTCTTCTATGTTAATATTATTATAAGATTCTAATATATTACTTTGATCTATATAGTGGTTATTCCTTTATTAAAAATTGTAATGTCTAGAGGTGTATATAAAAATCCACCTTTGTAAACTTTTTAAGAAATTTAATCCTAATATAAAGGGATATGATCCTACTGGAGATATAAAGGTTAAGGGTAAATTAAACTGTTGTCTTTCTATCCTAATTGGTATATTATTAATACAGTGTGTTAAGTATACAGGTCTTATATCAAATTGTATAATTCTTACTGGTCTAGCTAGTTTTTGCCTAAATTGTTCTGGCACTAACTCTTCTTTTATTACATTTTTTGTGCTTCCTGTATCTATCATGGCTGTTGTTTGAATTTTTTTTTTCTTTCGATAATTATAACTCACAATTAATTGTTATTAATGAACTATTCTTTTGTTTTTCTATACTAGGGCAATTATTCTTTTGATTATTATAATCTATTTCAACTGTATTTATTTCTATTGGTCTATTAGTAAAACAAGGTTTACAATAAACTATTGTCTTAGTGTAATATTATTCTACCACTATTTTCTTACATTGATTACATTCTTGAGGCCATCCTAAATTAACATATTGAAATTCTTCATGCTCTCTTTGTTCTTCAAACATGTATATTCATCTAATTCACTATTGGAATTACTAGAGTAATCTGATTCTGATTATGAGTCTAAGGCATTAACATTATAAATACTTTCATTTTCACTTAAATTATCATCAATACTATAAATTGATTCTAAGTCTCATCATCTTCTAATTGAAATTGCTCAATTAATTGTATTTTTTTTCTAGGTTGTTTTCCTAATTTGGGACACTTAGGTCTAATATGTCCTACGTCACCACAAAGATAACATTTACGTGTACTTTTATTGGGTACTTTATACTTTCTAATCCATGGTTTATTTGTTTTTTTCCTAAATTGTTTAGGGATATATTTTCTTCTTCTAAAAGTTTTTGAAGGTTGAGTTCTAAATTTTTTATAGTGTTGTTTATAGGGTCTATATTTTCCATAACTTTTCCTATATGGCTTCTTCTGCCTAAATTTTCTATGACATCTATAATTGTTTAGGTAAATCTATATTTTTTCAACTCAATGTAAAACTGTTTTCTAATTTGTCCTTTTGCTTTTATTTGGCTACATTCTGATCATAATATATCATATACATGTTGTATTCTCCTATGGATACATCTAGTTTCCTAGGGTGCTTTTGTCATTCGTTCCAAATTATTTCTCCTATTGGTCCTTTAATTTTTGTCATATAAGTATCTAATAAATTAAGATCATCAATTCTACCGATTTTGCCTAAATACTTAAAAAAAACTGAAGTACATTCACTAATATATATATTGCAAATCACAAATTTGTAGTTGTTCTAAATTTCTTATGGCTCTAATTTGTTCTTGTTCATTTCTACCATCTAATCTGTTATGATCTAAAAATTCATATTTAATTAATTTAACAAAAGCATCTATATTAAACATTTCTTTTGCTGCTTGATGTTCTCTTGGCATTTTAATTTTCCATGCTTGGAAATAATCAAAGACCATTCCATCTAAAGTATGTTCAAAGTAATCTAATATATCTTTATTATTACTAAAATCTAACATTAATGCTGCATGTACACAACCTTTTTCCCAATCTTTCTATAGTTTTTTTCCCAATCTTGTGGGTCTACATGATCTAAGTTTAATATATTTCCTGCTAAACTAATTTGTTCAATTCCTTTATAACGGATTCTATTTTTTCTTATGCTAAATGCTTCTTGTTAGAAAGCATTTCTACCGGTTTCTTCATTATTTTCTCTATTTGGTTCATTAGTTTGCCTAAGATTTTGTTGATCTGTTCTACTTGCAGGGGCTACAGATGGTCTAGTTGAACTACATTGATCTTCTATTGGCATGCATTCTACTTCAATTAACATATTTTGGTATTCTTTTTCTCCTAAAATATGTTCTAATCCTATATTTAAAATTAAATCTTTCATTTCTTTATCTGATAATCTATGTAATCCTAAATCATAAGTTTTATATTTTTCTATATATTCTTCTTCATCTAAATTATCTATGTCATCTATGAGTTTATCAACTATATTATCAAAATTATGTTCAATTATATTTATTTCTAAGTTATCAAATGCCATATGTATTTCTTCTTCTAATTCACTTTCTAAGTCTTCTATATCATTTATTTGTTTATAATTAGTAAATCTTACTACTGCTTCACCTATACGATTTTCAAAAAGTTGTGCTTTATCAGGTTGTTTATTTTTTGTTACTTGTAGGTTGGGTAAAATCCATTATGTTCCTTCTAAAAAACTATTATCTACTGGTTTTGTCTCTATCATATTAACATGTTTACTACCAAAAGTTTGTACTAAATTTTGAAATTCTACATTAAATTTGTAATTATAACTATCTGAAATTTTTCCTACAAACATAAGACTAGTGCTTAAATTTTTGTACTCACCTTTCATATTATAATTTTTTGTTCTTATGCTGATTTTAATATGTTTACTAAATTCTCTAATATTCATGACAAAATTAGGAATACATCATATGGCTGCTAAGTTTGTGCTAAGATCTACTTCTGTTGTAGCTATAGCTGCTTGCTGATGGTTATCCCATCTGTCATCATATATGTATACTAGTGCTTTAGTTCCTACTTGTGCTCTAGTGAGTCCAGCTATTCCTATCATAATTATTCCTATATGAATTTGTTGATAGTGTGATTTTTTAAGGTGTTATATTGTTGTGTTACTAAGTAAATTAAGAGTTACTTCTTTATCTATACAACTTTCTTCATGTTGACTGATGCTACTTACAATACTATGTCTATTTTCAAATCTTCCTAATTGATATAAATTATATTTATTTTTCTGAGATTTTTCAAAGCCTTTTCTAAGAAATTCTTATGCTTCTTGTTCACTAGGATATATATCTTCTATTCTAACTATTTCTTTTCCTTTTCTCCTAAAGAGTTCCATTTACTATTATCAAATGAATTTATTCTATCTTTTCTTCTATGAGGATTATTTCCTAAGGTTAAATTTTCCAATTTATCAACTAAGTCTTTGGGTAGTGTAGAAGTGGTATTGTGTTCTACTTGATTAATTTCTGTTATTTGTTCTTCTAATTGATCTACTTTTTCAGCTAAATTTAAAATTAATTGGATAATTAAATTATTTTGTCTAATAGGGATATTACTACTTACTACAGATGTTGTGAATTCTGTAAGACCTACTAGGTTCCTTATCTAGTTGACCAACTTCTTCTAATGCCTTGATATATTTATTATTAATTTTAGAATATGTCATTAAACTAAAAGTCTATCTATTTTACTATGTAACTTTTCTAGTTGTTCAATTAATGTTTTTTGTACTAATTGTATTTTTTGCACTTCTAATTTTAATTGCTCGATAATTTCTAAGGACTGGAGTTCTACTTGTTTGGGTTTACTATCTATAAGATCTCTGAGTTCTTTGATTTCTTTCTTACTAGGAAATCTTTGGATATTCCTATTATTATCTTCTAATTGATATGCAATATAGTCTAAGTTTTGTTTAATTGTTTTTAAAGAATTTTTCTGAAAATATTCTAGTAACTGTTGAATTATCCTATTATTTTTGTTATGTTCAAATTTTACACTTTTTGCTCGACTAATCAAAAGGTCAATAATACTATTTTCTAAGGGATTACTATTGCTATGTAAAAGATGTTTGTGTTCTTTTTGTGGAAAATAACAAACTAATGTATTATTATCTAGAATTAATTTTTTCTTCTGTTGTTCACTGATTTTTAAATTAAGGTATTCTATCATAAAATTTATCTAAGTCTACCTTTTTCTTTTAAGATGCCTAAATTCTCCTGGAAAGCTTCTATGGATTCTTTACAAACTTCTAAATGATACTGATTTCTTGTTATGCTATTCTGTACTTCTAATTTTCTTCTTGGATAATTATATACTTATGGTGATTTTATCAAATTCTTCTAAATTCCTAATTTCTTTATGGTATTTTGCTTTCTGTTTCTTTAATTCTTGTAACCTTTCTTTTATTCTAATAGGTGTCCACCAAGGCCCAAACATGCAAAGGGTTTACTGTTCTTAACTAGTAATTCTGGTAATTAACAAAGTTTTAACAGTTTATAAAACGTTGGTTTTATCAGTTTGTTGACTGACTTCTGTCCTCAAGGTACTTTACTAGTATAATTATATTATTAAGGCTCTAAACTAAAGCTCTGATACCATTATTGAAGCGGGTCTCGGTCAAGGTTTCTAAAAGCCAAAATAACAACCAAACACCATGCATAGAACATGGAACTGCAAAGACGTCAACTTAAAGGGCTATGGACCAGAACTCAAAGGTCTTCTAAACTCAGAGGTTCCCTGACAGACATCCAATTATTGTTATGGCAAATATCAAACATGACCAAGTGCTCAAACAAAGTATTGATCGTCAGTTTAGCAAGATAATAACATAATTATGAACAGAGTTTCCCTATTTTAGACAAGAAGTCTACTAAGAAAACCAGAAATAAAAGAGAAAAAGACTTACTTAATTGCTTTTGCTGGAATTGCTATGCACTGGATACATAATCAATTGTTGGTGGTATTTTACAATGTTTGGAGAATAATAGAAAGTATATAAACAAAAGGATTTTTATTTATTGAAACTGAAGGAGGAAGTATTGAGATTTTTTCTTCTCTTGGTGTACTTCTCTTCTTCAGACTTGCAGGCTATATACATGAGTTCACCGACTTCACTCTTTTCTGCTAAGTATGAGAAAAACTAGAGAAGAGATATCTTCTACCGACTCTATTTCTTTCTGCTGAAGAAATATATTTTCTCTGCACAAACACTCTCCTATACATGTTTACACTTCACATGACTTCACATGACTTCACATGGTCCTACAGAAAACAAACAATACGTTCACATGTAAGAAAAGGACAAGGCTCTTGGTTGCATATGGCTTTTCTGATGGTGTTCTGTTGCATGGCTTGGTTGGTTTTTGTGCCAGCGGAGATTCCTTCACATGCTGCCTTTGGCTTTTTAGATGAGGGACATGCATATCTTTAGTTCCAAAGATGCAAAGGTTTTGACAGTTTTGTGTCCTTTTGGTTTTGTCTTTGGTCTTTACAAAAGCGGAAATTTTTCTTCGGCTAAAAATGAATTTACACAAGAAAATATATCCCTAAACAATTTAGAAAAAGAATAAATAAACCATAAATTAGAAAGTATAGAGTACCCAATAAAAGTACATGTAAATGTTATCTTTGTGGTGAAGTAAGACATATTAGACCTAACTGTCCCACATTAGGAAAACAACCTAGAGAAAAAAATACAATCCAGATAAACTAGAAGATAAAAAGCAATTACAAGCATTTTTAGGTTTATTAAATTATGCTAGAAGCTTTATCCCTGATTTAGGATTTTTGGACAATAATGCCCTTATGTAGTCTTGGATTGCCGAATGAATCCTTTTGCGACTGATCTGCTAGCCAAAATGCTCAAAACGATAACACAAAATCCAAAATGGATCTTCTATGCTCAACATCTAGGCTCAAGACTCCTATCCTAGGTATAACACCTATTTGGAGCCATTTTTGTTCGGGACCTGGAAACTCTCAAAACCTAGGTTTCGCTCTCCTACACGTGAAATCATAGCTAGAAATCCATACCTCATATGCTAGGATTGGTGGCCTAGGAGGGAGAAATCGCTCTCCAAAATGAAACCATGGTTTTTCCGACGGTCGAGGCGGCATGATCGTTAGATGCGGTGGTTCCGGGTCCATTTCACCTTATTTCCCAAAATTACCATTTTGCACATATTTTGACGGTATTCTCTTCGATTACTCCGATTCGATCCCAATACGACGGACTTATAACTAGAATTCTTAAATTCCTTCCCAAAAAAGTCAACTGGGCATTTTAGTCTTTTCCTCCAATAAATTAATAATTAAATATTAATTTTAGGTTTGGGTTGTTACATTTTGCTTCTGCTTATGGATCCAAAATATTTCTTCTAATGTCGTATGGACTCAAATAGTTTGGCGGCTATTCTTGCTGGGATGATCTCTTTGCATGGAGATGAGATTGATGATGCTTCACATGGTTTTCAAGCTTCCATCATGTTGTCTATGTTATGCAGTTCTTCTTTTAAAAAAAGATCACAGATCTATGAGAAGCGTATAGTGGCTATACTCTTTTAAATAAAAATCTAGAGTGTAGCCGCGAGGCTATACTATATATATAGATGACCACGGCTATCACCTAGCGCTTAGTGCCCAACGCGTGTTTTAGTAAAAGAGTAATGCCGGGTATACTCTGTAAACATATTTTTTCCAACGATAGCCAAGGCTATACCCATTTAATAGCATAATTTGAATGTCTCTTTTTATTACTTTAAATAGTAGTTATGTTTTAGTTATTATTTACTTAGTGAACACTGAAAATAACCGCGCTATACTATTTATAAATAAAATAAAAATAAAAACGCAATAATACGCTATACCGCTTTATATATTTTAAAAACAATGCGAGAATAGCCACGGCTATACTATTTACTTTTAAAAACAAAATTGCGCCTAGCGCCTAATGCGGTTTTTTCTCATTATAGCCGACTATACCCAATTAATAGCATAATCTAAATTTCTCTTTTAATTACTTTAAATAGTAGTTACGTTTTAATTATTATTTACTTAGTGAATAATTAATATTTAAATATTTAAATATTTTTATTTTTATTCAATAATGTGTAGGGGTGGGCATTCAAACCGCAAACCGAAATCTGAGTCGAACCACACGAAAAAGGGAAAAACCGAGTTGACCAAAAAGTCAACAATCGATCAAAAATCGAACCGGACCGGTTTGGACTGGTTTTGGATTAGTTCTATGTCTTCAAAAACTAGATGGGCCAAACCGAACTGGTCAAATTAAAAAATATATAATTTCAATATTTATTTATATTCAATACCATATTTTTAATCTCATAACTAGTATTTATTGAAGTTCAATTTCAAAACATCTCTCTTTTCTATCTTTAATATTTATATTTATATGAAATTAAATGATTTATTAATTTTCAAGTAAATAAAATAAAATTTCAGTTGAAATTTGTATTAAAAAATAATTTTAATAATCCGATTCAAAACTAAACAGGACAGTTTTTGAAATTTTTTTGTTAAAACCAAATTATTTTTTTTTGGTAAAAAACAAGTGTATTAAACATGAAAAATATGTACGTACAAATGAGTATTAAATGTAAAAATGCTAAATTATTTATATGGATAATTACTTTGGAAAAATAAAAACTCAAAAGAAGACAATAGAGACTCAGGTAATGACCTAATAGTAATGGATAATATTCTAAATTACTCTTATTGATAAAAAAAAACTGGGAAAAACTTTTTAAAACTCCTAAAAAAATCACAGTATCTATGCCAAGAGTATAGCCACACCGCTCGGCAATACTATTTATATAAAAAATTATATTAAAAAAAGAACGCTTGACTATACTCCTTATTATATTTTAAAAATCCATAGTATAGCCGCTGCCATATTATTTATTTATTTTAAAAAAGGAGGAACCGCCTGTCTCCTGGCGCCCAGCGCGTGTTTTAAAGTGGAATAGAATGTTTTTTAAAGTATAGCCGGTCGGCTATACCCAATTAATAGCATATAATCTGATAATTACTTTATATAGTAATTATGCTTTAATTATTATTTACTTAGGTGAATATTTAAATATATTTTATTTTTATTCAATAATTTGTGAGTATTTTTGTGTGTAATATTGAAAATTTTGTAAAAAACAAGTGCATTAAACATAAAAAATATGTACGTACGTGTACAATACGAATATTAAACGTGAAAATGCTAAATTCTTTATATATAAAATAAAAATAGAAACCCAATCCCATATTACAATTTATTGTTTCTATAAAGGAAGACAAAAGATTAAAACAGAGACTTCATTTAACCCTTTGTCCTACAACCTATATGTACCTACTCTTCATAAAAATTACACAAAAGATCATACTTTTTCAATTTTGATGCTTAAAACTATGAACCTCCATCAATCAGTCGGCAACTTGAACCTACAGACAGGGCACGTGTGACGCAACTTCAACCACTGAACGACACAGTCTGCATGAAACAAATGAGAGCATGGCATGCACGTGACTTCTTCCCCACTCAACATCTTCTCCATGCAGACCACACAATACTCACTATTAGTACCATAATTTACTCCATCAATTTTGATTAACTTCGCTAATGCCTCAACCGAAGCTTTTGTTGCAGGCTTTAGCCTAAGCAGTCGAGTTTGATGGTCATCTGAGAGCTCTTCCATCAACATCCCCATTTCTATCAATATTTCATTTACATCCAAACTTCCTTCATAATCAAAATTAACATTAATATTATTGAGCATCCCTGCAGCGGCTGCACGTGACCTTATTTCATTCAAATGCGACCGAACCAATCGCCACCTTAAAGCATCAACACTACTCGTAGCTTGGTCACGTGCCCCCTCATGTGGATGTTGTAGCAAACCTTCACGTGAAAGCATAGAACGGAAATCCTTTAACATATGTTCAACCTCCCTCCTTGCAACCATTGCATCATATTGTTGCTGTGAGATCTTAATCTGCTTGTCAACCGTGACAATCACGTCCAGCTTCTTACGTTGTCCTGCACTAACCATCCGATCAATGACCCGTCTTATGTTGTTGATCGTGTCGTCAACGCTGTTCAACGGCTCAGTGTCCTTCACAAAACGACTCGGTTTCCAGCGTAGCCTGTCTAATAGGAATGAGATGTGTAACTCATGTAACATATTGGATATAATTTCATGTGACGGTAACGATTGTAGAGCATTAAATTTGTGTGTTGTGTCCGGGTCTGTGATCGGATTTCTCGATCGAGTGGTGGTGCCGGTACCATCTTGAACAACATGGTAGCTCTTGAAGACATTCCAAGCAATTGAGACTTGAGGAAATTTCACAAGGGATTGATCATCTGGGAAGCCTCTGTTTTCTACCATCACAACAACACTATAGTCATGGTCGTTCGTGTTGGGATTGAAAGCCTGCATGTTTAGGTCAAAAAGAGAGAAGAGCTATGCGTTGAAAAGATTTTATTCTCTGAGGTGATGTTACTCTTTTTGGGGTCTTCTACCTTTTATATATTGGTGATCCATGTATGAATCTGAGTAGGATTAGGATTATTAGTTTCATATTTTTCGTTTATACTTGGAAAAGAAATCAATTTCATTACTCAATCAGTATTAGTTTCCTTTTAGGAAAAGAGTTTGGCGAATAATAAACCTTAGACAATTAGGTTTCTATCGACTTTTTATTTATTAAAAAGAAAACCTTAGACAATTAGGTAAGTTTTCTTGGTAGTTTGAGTCTTTATTTATTTAAAAAAGTCGGTTGTGTCAATCGGTTGATTCGTCTGCCTACACGCTTTTAGGGTACCATTTTGACTGAGGGACTTTGCGGGTCGGGTCTGAGCTTTTGGGTGTGTAAGGAACGTTGGGGGGGAAAAGGAGTTTGTGAGGAAAAGGGGGTTTTGGGAGGTACAGTAAAGAGTTCCTGGCCATGGTCGTTGGGTTCTTTCGAAGCAGGTAGTTGAAGACGAGGGTACAATGGAAATTTGCTTCAAGATTGAAGGTCTTTCTGGTAATTAGGCTTTGGATAAGGTACCATAAGCCTAAGGTACCTAAAATTCTCTTATTGTCACAGTAAAAATTAAATTAAAAAAAGCTAATTGAATGTAATATACACGAACATTCAAGATATTTCATTTTTTATTTTATTTTTGTACAAGTGATATTGGAGGAGTAAATTGAACATAAAACCTCAGGCGCATGAGAAAAAATACTCTTAACCACTTCGCTTCATTTAGTTTTGGATAATGTGGGTAACTTATGAGCTTCCACATAAACAACTTGGATGCTCACAATTTCACGAGGACCCCATGTACCAAAAGAAAAGGATCTACAAAAACAACAATGGGAATGTTAATCTTAATTTAAATGATTGCAAAATTTATGAATATTTTCCATGTGAATCATGTTCAATTCCATAATTACTGCCTTAGGCATAATATACAAATTACAAAATGAGTTGATACAAATCTTAGCACTAGAAATTAAAAGTGTACAATTATTCAAAAACACTAAAGAAAAACAAAAATACTCTTCAATCATTCTTGATTGCACTTCATTAATATGCAAGCCATCAAGAACCACTAAGAAAACTTCAAAGAATTTGAGATCTATTTTGTCTACTTATTCTTTCCTTTTGGCCCAAACCATGACAAGAGAGAAGCCCATCAAAGACATGATTACAGTCTGCAGATCACAGTTAAAAACAGTGAACATGTCAATAATACACCTGGTGCAACAAAACAAAAAGTAACCTTATTTTTTTGGGACAACGTGTCTGCATATTGAAAGACAGATTAGCAGGGGTGAAAGACAAAATGTGTGCATATTGCTTGGAACAAAGCAAAATGTAAATTTGAAACAATGATCTCTCCAAACTGTAGAAGAGTTCCAAGTCATCTTAGCCAATAATGAATTGGTGAAAAGAAAAAAATGGTTTTTAAGCCTAGACATTGACTCACAGAGATGGCCGGAGGCACTCCAACAAGTGGATCTTGGAAAAATCTGTTTGCAAGGGCAAGGGCCAGAAGACTGCTTTGCATTCCTGCAAAAGTAAAAAATATGTTAGTTTCATAAATTCCTATGGAATTATGTACTATAAGGCAAAGGAGGAACCTGTCTCATAGGATAGTGTTCTTTGTAGTGCTTTGACATCAGGTGTCTTATGAAAGACCATGCCAGTAAGGAAATAACCAGCTACAAAAGCAGTCGAATGGAATGCGATAATCAGCAACAAAATGGTTAGTCCAAAAGGAGACATAACAGACTCAATGTTAATGGCAAGTGGTGCTCCAACACAGCAAGCTGTAACTAATACAGATAATGGAGGCAAAAATGGCCGAATAGCATCACATATTCGGGGAAAGAACCTGAAGGCGAAATTACAATAGACAAGTTAGAATCTCTACAAGTGAACATTGGGCTAAAAGAATGTTATTCAGAGTTGGTGTATCACCGATTCAAAAGCAACCCTGCAGCAACTGGTGTAACTACAATCTGCAGAATGCTGGACACCATTCCCTTTACATCAACAGGCAGTCTCTTTCCGATGAGCAAGAGCGATAAGAGTGGTGTGATGAATACTGCAGTAGCAGTAGACAGTGATGTCATGACAATGCTTAGAGGGGCCATTGGCGGGTCAGTCAGAAAAGTAGCATAATTTGAGAGCTGGGCGCCGCTAACACAAGATACCAACATAATTCCAGCACCTGATCACAGATTCAAGAAAATTTAGTACATTCATGCCGGGTGTTTTGACAGGGAGGCAGGGTGAATCATACCTACTGGAGTTGGAAGACCAAATATTGCTACTGAGATAATGCCAAAAATATATCCAAGAAGTGGCTTGACAAGAAATTGGCCAATATAACCAGCAAGAATAGCTGTTGGTCTCTTGAAAGCTTCGAGGAAATCCTTTTCGCTGGAATTAACCCCCACTGCAAACATCAAAAACCCCAAGGCAGGTGCATAGTACCTGGAACGATATTGCAAGAACACAATTATAAGCATGTCCTTAGCACAATATCATTTGTTCAATGGATACGACATTTAATTTCACGTCGACATAATCAAATCTAAACTTTCCACCTTCCAATAGCTGCACCAGAATACTTCAGGGCAGGAAATACAACTTAATTTGAAGTTCACTCTTCATTCTGTAATTTGCAAAATGTTTTAATCTGGATTTCAAAACAATTAGATCCCTCTGTCCATTTAAATGAATGGAAAACTGCAAAAGTGCCCACCACATGAGCATGGGACTGTTATTACAATTTACAACAAAGGGAAGAGGCCACAAGTCAACTAATTGTGTTTGATCATGTTTGAAGGAACCAAATTGAAACACTTAGTTATTTATAGGATGAAAAGTGTGCTTACAATAAAAGTACACGTGTTTTATGCAATGAATTACAATTTACATAGAAAATGAACTAAAGCTTCCCCGACATGTTAGGCAGCAAAGAGAATACACAATCAACATAGAAATAGCCAAGACCTGGTACTCACTAATTCCAAATGCATTTTACGTAACAAGCCAATATATACAAATTATATTTCTAACTGTGATTGGATGAATTTCTTCTTCTTTCCGGTTCATTCACTTAGTTTTCCCCTTTAAAATAAAATGTATACACAAGGACCACAACTGCATTCAGCCAAACTCCATTTTTTAGCACAGTGATGTTAAAAGTCAACCTTCCTTGGAAGTAGCTCATTGTCTCTATAATGGAATAGTGTAAACAAAATATTCAATTATTGACCAACCAATTTATCTAAACAAGGTTCAAGAACCTGTTGGTAAACCATGTGAAAGAAGGTGGAAAGACAAGAGCCAACAGCGTACTAGCAAGAGTTACATGTGGCAGGAAAGAATTTGATTTCTTCAGGACCTCCACAAAAGAAACATTATTTTGTCGAGGGATCTGAAATGAGACATACAATAACTACAATCAATATGGCCTGAAAATATTTTGCAAATGCCCTGTAAAATGAACATTAATGACGGGTGTAAATGAACCAAGCCAAGCTGAGGTTTGGACTGGTCTGACTTTTTCTATCAGTGAAGCCCCTCATTACATTTATTTTCAAATAACTCACTCTACTCTTTTCAGAGTACTTCTCTCGGCACCCATCTTGCTCATCAATCCCCTCAATTTTTGATACATATTTACCCTTCTTTATATAATTTTGAAAAATAAAAAGAAAAATTGGAAGAAAAACACAAAAAAATTTAAGCACCCTCCCTCCTTCCATCTCCTGTCAATGTCATCAACCTTTCCCCTCTCCCCCAGTTGACCATGCGCGCCATGACTGGCCCTTTTCTTTATTTATGTTCACTTGTTTTACACTTAAAAAATTCAAAAATCAAAAGTAATTGCGGATATGGTGAATTTTTGCTTTTTTAAGGTGATTATATGAAACAAAACTAAATGATAAGGTGAAGTTTGAAAAAAAAAAAAACAGTAACTAAATAAAATATTAATTTCATAAAATTTTCTTTTGATGAGTAAGAGAAAAGATTGGCGTTAGAATCAACCCATTGTAAGTAAATTGAAAGTTGTAACTCTTAGGAAGAAAAAGATACTAAAGATTAAATTTTGTAGATGTGAAGAAAATAAATGCGTTTAGGGATGTACATTTATCCTAACAATAATTTTGACGTAAGCAGGTGAGAACTATCTTTGTCAATCACCAAATAACTCTCCCAAGAAAAAAACAAAAAACAAAAACCAAATAATAAAGATAGCAACTACATCTCTGTCAGTTTTATTTAAAAAATTATAAAAGATTTAAATCCTTTAATTGGATCACTATCATTTTTATTATTATTTATTATTCCTCCAATAATCTACTCTCATCCCACTCTAACCTGATCACATTGCATAAACAATACGCAGGTGATCCGTCTACTAAATCTAATCAAACAAAGGATAGAGGTTCATAAAAGTAAGCAACAAGATAATATAAAAAATCACAACAACAAAAAATGGTAAAAGAAAAAGTCAGGAACAGAGAGCACCTGCGGTGGTTCGGATGCATAATTTCGACCCGAATCCGAATCGAAAGAACCCGAAATCTTCTCCGATACACATTTTCGCACTGTACACAACAAACACGATAAACCCAAATGAAAATAAGCGCCGGGAAGTAAAGAAATGTATCGAATTGAGAGAGAAATGGCGAAGAAACTCACACAACAGAGGATGTGAAATCGAGCGAGAACGAAGGGTTCCTCGAGACTGCGAGATTGGGATGTTGAAATAGAGATTTCGGAGCTGAATTTGGGTTCGATGATGGAGATTTAGACGGTGAATCTGAGACTGCTGGTTATTGACTGGAGCATGCAAAGCCATTTTTGTGCAGCTTGCGGAGTAGGAAGAGAGACAGAGAGTCAAATTAGGTGAATAGAAATCAGACGGTCCACCCACTAGAAGATATTTTGACCCCAAAAATCTAACCAGATGATAACATGTTACCGGAACATTATTTTCATGAAAAATGTTTGTTTTTTTTTTGGTCAATGATGCGGAGAGGTTTTAGTTTAGATTTATTCAACATAACAAACTAAAACACAAAATAATATGCATTCAAATTCGAATTCCTTTACCGTAAATTAGATTAATTAGAATAATTAATTACTTGTATAAAATAATAAATTAGAAAACATGACGCAACATGCTTGACTCCTGGAATTAATTTCTTGCCAAAAACAAATTAGTACTCAATTATTTTAAGCGCCCACAAGCTTTTTGCATAATGAAGAGAGGGATTCACTATGGCAGAGGTAATGATGCTATCTTGCTTTCTGATTAGGTCCAACGGCTGGAGGTTCTTGCAGACAGGGTGGTGAAACTTGAGGATGAAGTTACAAGACCTAAGTTTATATAGATTTCACTTAAACAAGAAATGCCGATAATCCCACATTGGAGGAAATAAGTAGAAATAATTGGGGGAGATTAATTGGAGACCTCTAGGAACCAAAACTTCGATATCAAATTAGGTAATCATGTGTCCTCCAAATGATTACACTAGAAGGAACGAGTACAATAATCATAATAATGAGCAAGTTTCGTTAAAATTAAAGATGGAAATTATATTGAATTCTATTTTAACAAAAGAAAATTTGACATGACTATATACCGTGTTAATTTTGGACATTTCAAATCTACTGACTATACGAGAATGTGCTAAAAAATGAAATTTCATAAAAAGCCTAGAACACCAGTTTATGTACCCAATTTTCTCCAAATTTATTTTGTGAGAACTTGGGATGCATTTGTTATGAAGCTAATGTACTTGAAAGCTTAGTTAGCATTTTCTAATTTAATACTCGTATTATACACATATGTATTTTTTAATAATACTTCAGTTTTCCATATTGTCTTAAAGATTCGGTAAAATACATGTTTTTAAAAAGCAAACATATAATACATGTATATATGCATTTTTCACATTTAATACACGTATTTTTTACAAAATTTTGAATAATACATAAAATTCACTTATTTTTATTATTGAATAAAAATTATATATATTTAAAAGATTATTAAAAGATTAGATAATAGCTGAACTTTTTAGTTGTATTTTGACAAAATTTTGCCGAATAAAAGACATACATACCTACTTTTCCCCTTTTTGGCCTTCAATTTTAATGGTTTCTCCAAGGAGCTGCCGTTAAGCATTGTTGTTATTCTTTCTACTATAAAAAAAAATGAAGAAAATGAAGGGGCAAAAGAAAGAGCCAAATGATGAAATTCAAGAACCTTCAAGTTTGTGGTGAAATTCAAGAACCTGCAAGTTTCTGAGCCAAAAGATATGCAAGCTTTCAGTTCCAACAGCAGCCATGCCTATGGCATTTCGTCGCGGTAGAGAAGAGAGGTTTCCCAGATGATGAATCGCTTCCCATTCCGATTCTGATTTCGATTCCTCAGGTCTCGATTCTTTTGAATGTCCTCATAAGCTACACCACTAATTCTGATAATACTCTGGGCACCAGGGCTTACGATGCAAGACTCGAACTTGATCATCCTTTTCACTCATTCAAGTCCAATTCACGAGATATTATATCAAACATGATCGATGCAATGCGCATTCCCTTCCCATTAGACCGGTTCCGATGGAAAACACAACGTTTTGGTGGCGGCAACACAGAGCCACTTGAGGGCGTTGAGGCTATGGTAAGCAAAATAGCGCTTGTGGTTAGTGCCATGGTGGAGAATCACGCGGCTGCCGGACTTAATAAGAAGCTGGGCATTCTTTTTACGATTGAGAAGGTGATTCCAATTTTTGCACACCATCTGTTTGATGAAATGCAGCAGTTGGAGGTTCAGGCCAGGGAGCTGAGGGATGAGGTGAACTCACGAATACAGACCAATGATGCTCTGCTTGACCTTTCTTTACATGGTGCTTCACAAGTCTGGGAGGGTTGGGCACGGGAACTGAGGGAAGACTGGGACTCGATTATATTATCGGATAGTGTTGTTATGCTTTCTGCTGATGATATTCATAAATTGGAGGAGTCTTGAGATAAGCTATTGAGCCTTCGGGACAGTGGAGTGAGATATTGTACAGTCCTGCGCCTGCTTTTAAATCTATTGGGACTATACACAGGGGATACCGACGATGGCACATTGATGGAAGAGGCTTTGAGAGAGTCATTAAATCAAGAAATGTTCAGACCAATGCCTGCAACTAGAGCATCAGTTGAGGCCTTGGATAAGTTTGTGTTTGATGGAGGGGTACTAAACGATTCAAGCAGCGATCAACATTGTGTGATTTGCTTGGAAGGATGTTGAGTGGGGATCAAGTCACTTGCTTGCCATGCTCTCATATGCTTCCATGCCAACTGCATTGAACAATGGTTGAGGTATGGTCATATCTGTCCTCTGTGTGGGTTCAAGTTGCCAACTGATTCTTGATACAGATATATGGGATGATTGTTGTGAGAGTCCTTCAGCTTTGAATTTCACTTATTTTCCAGAATTTCTGCAGTTTCCGTTATCTACCTGCGAACGTTAATCTTTTGCAATTCCAGACATTTGGGATTGATACAGAATTTGTATATAAATATATCTCAGTTTCCTATGGCCAGAAAGAAATCACAATCATTCTTGCATAGAAAGAAATTAATCCATTGATGCAACTACTTAACAAAAAGCCTCTCACATCTCTCTTCTTTAGGTGCACAAACTTTCTGAGTTAATTAAAAATGGAGGTTTCAATCAACAGTCAGCATGGCCATGACCATGGTGCATTGTGATGGGAGAGAATTTTCAGTCAAATTTTAGCTCTCTGTCAAATTTAATGATTCTTTGCCGACATGAGATGGGATAACCGAGCCCTGCTCTTGAGCTTTGAATTTCAGTTCTTTAATTTTTCAGAATTATGCAGTTTAAGTTAATCTAATTCCAGATATATGGGGTTGGGATTGTATTTGTGGTAAATGTGATGGCTAGTTTTAGTCTAGCTTTGACAGTCTCCTTCTTTATGTGGCAAAAGTTGTGCTTGTGCTTGGGTTTCACTTAAACAAGAAATACCGATAATCCCAGAATATAGGAAAAAAGTAGAAATAATTTGGGGGAGATTAAAAGCTCTATGAAATTTTGATATCATGTTATCACATGACCACGAAACGATTATGGTATCAAGGAATGATGAGTATAACAATGTATATCATACTAACAAAAGTTGTGCTTATCATTACTAATTGCAGTGTTTTAAATTTGGAGTTTTCAAGTGATTTTCATGATGTTCGTTCTAATGATCATTCTAACGCTACTTTCTAAAAACGTGCTAAAAATGAAATTTCATAAAAACCATTAGCACCCCATTCCCATATGTTCTGCATCATAAAAACCAACGCTACTTTCATGAAATTGTAGTTTCCAAACGATTCTGTTGGAGTAAGTAAACATATTTATTTTACTTTAAGTTGTCATTACTACTAATTGTAGTGTTTTAAATTTGGTGTTTTTCAAGTGATTTTCATGATGTTTCCGATGAACATTCTTATGCTTGGTTCCAAATTGTATTAAAACTAAAGATGGAAATCTAATGAGCTTGGGAATTTCAAGCATGTAAGAATGTGCTAAAAATGAAATATCCTAAAAACCTTATAATCCCAATTTATGCGCCCAGTTTTCTCCAATTTATTTTGTGAGAACATGGGAGACTTTTATTTTTTATTTTTTTTATTTGGCAATAGAAAGGCATTATAAAAAATTAAAAAAAAATTAAAAAATCAACGTAAGTCAAGTTTATGTTGCCTATAAATAAATACCAATTTTATTTTAGATTTTAGTCATATATATATACCTGTGAAATTCAAGGACCTGCAAGTTTCTGAGCAAATATGCAAGCTTTCAGTTCCAACAGCAGCCACGACTATGGCATTTTTGTCACGGTCGAGCAGAAAGCTTTCTCAGATGATGAATCGCTTCCCATTCCCATTCCGATTCCTGAGGTCTCGATTCTTTTGAATGTCGTCGTAAGCTACAATGTTAATTCAGATATTTCTCTGCCCACCAGAGCTTACGATGCAAGACTCGAACTTGATCATCCTTTTCACTCATTCAAGTCCAATTCACGAGATATTTTATCAAACATGATCGACGCAATGCACATTCCGTTCCCATTGGACCGGCTCCGATGGAAAACGCAGCGTTTTGGTGGTGGCAACACAGAGCCACTCGAGAGCGTTGAAGCTATGGTAAGCAGAATGGCTCTTGAGGCTAGTACCATGGTGGAAAATCATGGAGCTGCTGGACTTAACAAGAAGCTTGGCATACTTGTCACAGTTGAGAAGGAGATTCCAATGCTTGCACACCAACTGTTCGACGAAATGCAGCAGTTGGAGGTTGAGGACAGGGAGCTCAGGGATGAGGTGAACGCGCAAATAGAGACATATTATGCTCCGCTTGCACTTTCTTCGGGTGCTATTGAACAAATAGGGGAGGGTTGGGCACAGCGGCTGAGGGAAGGCTGGCACTCACTTGCATTCCGGGCTAGTGTTATGCTTTCTGCTGATGATGTTCATCAAATGGAGGATGTTCTAGATAAGCTATTGAGCCTCCGGGACAGTATGATAAGAACTTGTGCAAACATGCGCTCTTTCTTGGATACATTGGCACAAAACACTGGGGATATCAACGATGGCGCATTGACAGAAGCAGCCGTGAGAGAGTCATTAGAGGAAGCAGTGTTCAGCCCAATGCCTGCAACTAGAGCATCAGTTGAGGCCTTGGAGAAGTTTGTGTTTGATGGAGGGGTGCAATGCGGTTCGAGCAGCGATCAACGTTGTGTGGTTTGCTTGGGAAAGATGTTGAGTGGGGATCAAGTCACTTGCTTGCCATGCTCTCACATGTTTCATGGACATTGCATTGAACAGTGGTTGAGGTATGGTCATGTATGCCCTCTGTGTAGGTTCAAGTTGCCAACTGATTATTGATACAGATATATGGGATTGTTGTGAGAGCTCTTCATCTTTGAATTTCACTTCTTTTTCAGAATTTCTTCAGTTTCCGTTATCTACCTGCGAACGTTAATCTTTCGCAATTCCAGACATGTGGGATTGATTGATACAGAATTTGTATATATCAATATCTCAATTTTCAATGGCTAAAAGAAATCACACTCATTCTTTGTGGTGGGAGATAATTTCTTGTCAAATTTTAGGTCAAATATTTCAGTTAAGCTTAACGATTCTTTGCTGACATGGGATGGGATAACTGAGCCCTGCTCTTGAGCTTGAATTTCACTTCTTTAATTTTCCAGAATTATGCAGTTTAAGTTAATCTACATTTCATTCCAATTGTTAATCACAACTTTTATTTCCACTCTAAGTCAACAACGAAAATTTATGTTTGGGTTTTTCTTGGGGGAAAAAATCTTATTCCCAAGCATTATTGACCAGAAAAAGAAATTATCATTCCTAGTCATAATGGATTAGGATTATCTTTCCCATTCCTACTGGAGTTCATCATTATTATAAAAGGAAACTCATACACAGACATCAACCGATTCATTAGCAAAAAAGGTTTATTTTTCGCCAAACTCTTTTCCTAAAAGGAAACTAATACTGATTGAGTAATGAAATTGATTTCTTTTCCAAGAGTAATGAAATTGAATTCTTTTCCAAGAATAAATGAAATGAAATTGAGACCAAAAAGAGTAATATCACCTCGAAGTCCATAAAATATTTTCAACATATAGCTCTTCTCTCTTTATGACCTAAACATTTAGGCTTTCAATCCCAACACGAACGACCATGACTATAGTGTCGTTGTGATGGTAGAAAACAGAGGCTTCCCATATGATCCATGATGTGGTTTCGAGCTTCGAAGAGGTGATTTGGTCATGGGTGCCTAGGAGTGCAAATCGTGCGGCTCATGCAGCGGCGTCGATAGGTAACAAAGCTATGGAACTGCAAAGTTGGGTCGACAGACCACCATTGTCTCTCATTGGGGTGTTAACTTCTGATGGTTTGCCTTGTTCACCTCTTGTTGCTTCTGCAGTCTAATTTTAATTCCTATTAGTAGCTAGTTTGCTGGGTAGGGACTGTTGTTCTAGGTTCCGGTGGAATCTAGCTATATCTGACCCTGCTTTTGTTAGTTTGTTCTTGTGTTCTGCTGGCTCCTTGTGGCTTTTGCCTTCTATTTGTATTTCTATTCCCTGTTTTGGGGTTTTATGAATACAACATGAATTTCATACCCCAAAAAAAAAAAAAAAAAAATCAATCCCTTGTGAAATTTCCTCAAGTCTCAATTGCTTGGAATGTCTTCAAGAGCTATCATGTTATTCAAGATGGTATCGGCACCACCACCCTACCCGACTGAGAAATCCAATCATAGACCCCGACACAACACACAAATTTAATGCTCTACTATCGGTACCGTCAATGAAATTATATCCAATATGTTACATGAGATACACATCTCATTCCCATTAGACAGGCTACGCTGGAAACTGAGTTGTTTTGTGAAGGACACTGAGCCATTGAGCAGTGATGACACACGATCAGCAACATATGACGGGTCGTGGATGGGATGGTTAGTGCGAACAACGTAAGAAACTGGACGTGATTGTCACAGTTGACAATCAGAGTAAGATCTCACAGCAACAATATGATGCAATGGTTGCAAGGAGGGAGGTTGAACATATGTTAAAGGATTTCCGTTCTGTGCTTTCACATGAAGAGTAGTTTAGACAATTATCCATTACCATTAGCCCATTACCCGGAGTCTTTATTGTTTCCGTTTGAGTTTTTACTTTTCCAGAGTTACTACCCTTACAACGAATTTAGCATTTGCACGTTTAATACTATTGTACACGTATGTATATATTTTTCATGTTTAATACACTTTTTTTTTTATACAAAATTTTCAATATTACACACAAAATTCATGTATTATTCACAAAATACTCACATATTATTGAATCAAAATAAAATATATTAAAATATTTATATACTAATTTTTCACTAATTAAATAATAATCAAAACATAACTACTATTTAAAGTAATTAAAAAAAGGAAATTCAGATTATGTTCAGATTATGATAGCCAAGCGGCTATACTTTTTAAAAAATCGCTGTTTTCAACAACAACAAAAAAAAAACACGTCGGGCGATAGGCGAGGGGGTTCCTCCGCTATACTTTGGATTTTTTAATTTATAAAAGGAGTATAGCCGGCCGACGTTATTGGGTTCCTTTTTAAAAAAAAAAATTTAAAATTTTTATAAATAGTATATCCTCGCGACTATACTCTTTGCATAGATACTGTGATTTTTTTATTTTAAAAAAAATTCCCTATTTTTGTTTATCGATAAGAGTAGTTTAGAATATTATCAATTACTATTAGGCCATTACCCAAGTCTCTATTGTCTTCTTTTGAGTTTTTACTTTTCTAGAGTTATTATTCTTATAAAGAATTTAGTATTTTCACGTTTAACACTCGTATTGTACACGTACGTACACATTTTTCATGTTTAATATTTTTAATATTACACACAAAATTCACATATTATACATAAAATACTCACATATTATTGAATTAAAATGAAATATATTAAAATACTAATTATTCACTAAGTAAATAATAATTAAAACATACCATACTATTTAAAGTAATTAAAAAGAGAAATTCAGATTATGCTATTAATTAGACATAGGTATAGCCGAGCGGCTATAGGTTTTAAAAAACATTATATTTACATAGTATAGCCGGGCGGCTATACCTTTTGCACAAAAAACACGAGCTGGGCACTAGGCCGTAGGTGATAGGCAGGTCCCTCTTTATTTGTTTTTTAAAAATAAATAGTATACTCGCACGGCTATACTCTGGATTGTTTTTAATAAAAAGGAGGATAGTCGGGCGGCGTTATTGGGTTCCTATTTTTTGTTTAAAAAAATTATTTTTTTCCCGATTTTTGTTTACCGATAAGAGTAGTTTAGTGTGCGGTTTGCATGGAAGGAGATGGTGCGTGGGGATCAAGTCACATGCTTGCCATGCTCTCATGTGTTACATGGAAACTACATTGTCAAATGGCTAAAGCTGAGTCATACCTGCCTGTGGGGACCAAATCCCACGTGTCTTCACGTGTCATGGCTTAACCCATATGCCACAACTAAAAGACGTGGGATGATCGAACTTCCCTCCCACTAGAGAAGTGCGGAGCGAGGGAGACACAAATCAATCATCTGATCCCATTACCCTGATGTGGAAGATGGGATGCGCAAAGCTAGGGAAGTAGGGCTAAAAATAAGAACTCGAAGCGCTGTAAAAACTCGGCTAGACCTCTAGCAAAGGCATGAAAAATTCAATTAAACACCAAGAGTACGCTACACAAACACTAACTTGAGTGTCGGAGTGACTTTTGTAGATACTCACCCTATTTCCACCGCTTGTCCTCAGGAACGTAATCTAGAGTTCTCTTTCACCAAGGAAGCGTGGACTTGATTAAGAACTGTGGAGGTATTTCTTCTTGAAAGAAATCTTGCTCCAATAGTTGGCGCCGTCTGTGGGAATCTCGCAAAATTAATCATAAATATGATTGAACCTGCACAGGGGACTCCAAACACCTCCATCCCAGGGAATGCGATGTCTACTCTTGACACTGGAAGCGCAAGGTCTAACGCCCAGGATGGGGAACCAAGCCTTGTTGTTATCCAGTTGAGGGAAATCATGAAAGAATTACGTGAAACAAGAAAGGTAGCAAAGAAAGCTTTGGAGAAGGCGCAGAACACTGCTTGCCGTGAGGGCTCAAAAGAGGGAAGAGGAAGTAGAGACATGAGGTCTCGAGGGAGACTCCTCCAGCAGCACGCACTTGAGCGTCCATGACAAAGCCACGGCAGGAGATCAAGACAAAGATCTCGACCTACAGAAAATGGTGAAAAAGGCGAAGGACACTGATTTGCACAATCAGATCGAGAAGATTGTTAGAGGGTACAAGCCACAAACGCCCGCAGAACTAGCTTTGGAGGTGGTGAAAGGAATTTGCAAATTGTCGTTCACAGAAGACATCCTAAAAGCCAAAATGCCAGTTAAGTTCACCCAACCTAAATTTAAGCTGTTCGATGGGCACGACTGATCCCATTGAACATATCTATCATTTCTAACAACAAATAGTGCTCGAAGGAGATGACGAGGCCCTGTTGTATAAGTTGTTCCCCTCAAGCTTGTCAGGATCAACCCTGATTTGGTTTAAACAGCTAAAACCAAGGTCAATTGGTGATTTCACCTAACTCTATGAAATGTTCATATCTAAATACATTTGCAATCAAAAGAAGAGAAAGGACATCACGATCCTATTCAGCACGAAACAAAGTGTCGGAGAAGTGTGATTCTCATACTGCCTTATTAACTTTTCGTAAGGGGGTCATACCTGGGACAAAAATGCATAGATCTTTAGTGAAAGGGAAGTGATGGCCCGGGCGAATGGAATCATCAGACTAGAAGAAGAAGAACTCACCCAGTGAAAATGCACCACTTCCACCATTGCGATCCTAAAGCCTCCGCCAGAGCAAAAGGTGGAGACAAAGCGATACTTCTCGAGACAAGAATCTAGCAATGGATCTAAGCAAAGCCGACCCTTCACCAGACTTACGGTGGGTTTAGCTAAACTTTTTCACAAGAATAAGGGCAAAGGTATATTTCGAACACCACCTGCGATCCGCAAATCTCCAGAAAAGCGAGACAGAAACAAGATGTGAGCCTATCATAACGACTTTGGGCACACTACCGATGAGTGCCGAAGTCTCAGGTATCAAGTAGAGGTAATGCTGAGAAAGGGAATGTTATCCCAATACCGCGCTGAACCTAAGAATAGGGCAAGTGAAGAAGGTGGGTCGAAAACAATGACCGGAAATATCGCAAATGAAGAACTGCTGGAGATCAACACCATTCATGGTCGACTGAATCTCTTGGAAGGAAAAGTGGCTTGATCCAGGTTCAAAAAAAGACGAGCTGAAAAGGTGAGACGCATAAACAGGATCTCATCCGCCTCTATGCGTCTGCCAAAGCCCTAGGAAAAGGTTAGAGTCATCTGATTCATGCATGAAGACATGGAAGGAATTGAGTTCCCTCACAACGACGCATTAGTGGTGACCCTCCGCGTTGCCAATTCGATAGTAAAAGAGTAATGATTGATGGGGGAAGTAGCGCAGACGTGTTATTCTGGATCACCTTCAAAAGAATGAAGTTGGATGAAAAAGAGATTCAACCAAACCCAACACCGATCTACGCGTTCGAAGGGCGAAAGCACAACCAAATGGAGACGTGAATCTGCCAATTATTGCCGCGGGTAATACCATATTCATCACTTTTGTAATTGTGGATGCGTCAAACGTGTATAATGCTATAAAACTACTGGATTCATCGAATGGATGGAGAAGCATCGACACATTGCTAGTGATGGCAGGGGAGATGATCCCAATCCATGTAAGATAAACCACCTTGGCCAGTGGTGATGCCTTGTTTACCATCGTAGGGGGATCGAAGTGGAGGCGACGATGCTACAACATATCAACTAGTCTTAAGTTGTGTTCGCATGCTATGATCAAAGTGACAAGAGCAACGGCGAACGCGAGGACCCTTCATCAGAGCAACGAGACCTATGGGGATAACTTAGAGCTTCCGATCACCGATTGAACCACCCAAGGAGCGAAGTTCGGATCCTTCTTATCCTGATAGAAAAGATGTCTTGAAATCTCGTGGGGACTCCCTCCTACCTGAAGATGAAGCAATACAACTAATAAAGTTATTAAGGGAGAATAAGGACGTGTTTGCTGCACATCTATGACATAAGTGGGATTGAGGTAGATCGCGTGTCATCGGCTAAACGTTGAACCAAATCACCCTTTATATAGAGGTTTGCACCTCAGAGAAATGTAGCCCACTGAAGTGGACTGATTGCATAATGCGGAGACGATAGGATATCAATCCCTTGCTTTTTGAATTTGAAAATGGTGTCATCCTGGGAAGATCTTGGCCAGGTATGTGAGACTACATCAACGCTGAATAAGGCGTGTCTCAAGTACTTGTTATCCGATACCAAAGATCGATCAAATGTGGAAATAGCTACATACGAGTATGATACTTCTCTTGGATTCCTATACGCTTATTGGGAGTACATCAAAATCAAATCCCAAAAAGAAAGTACAATTGTGAAGACCAGGAAACAAAGTAACGGACACGTTCAAATCACGGCCTCCGAGTGAGGCCCAGCACAAGTGTATTGTTATACAGTGATGCCATTCCTGAAGGACGGGGTTGGCAAAAGACGTATCAAAGATTAGTGGGACACAAGATGTTCAAAAGCCAGAATGGCAAAACGATGAAGGTTTACATCAATGACATGGTCGTCAAGAGCTAGGATCAAAATCCCAACATGTCATCTGGCTTGCCACAAATCGGTGCTCAAGGAACTCTTCAACCCATACCAACCATGCGACCTAACCCGACCGATGTGCATTGGTTTTGGCGATACTCTGTCCCTAGTGGCATCCACCACTCTTGGGGCAAATAGTGAACAAGCGAGGCATCGAGCCCATCCCATCGAAGGTTCGAAGGCGTTGCCTTCTTTTCGGAGGCTCATATGCCTGATTCAAGAACACCTAGAGAATAAAAGTGCAGGCATTAAACTAACTATGATAGTGGCAATTGGATGACACTAGCACAAATCTCAATCGATTTATTTCAAGATTGTTAGAAGTCGTTATCGCCGCTGAGCCAGAGTTCAAGGAACAAGGACGGAAACGGATATAGGGTGAACAAACAAAATGACATGAAGCCTTCTGAGTAGCTAAAGAAGTATCTTGCGACTCATCGACTATTCCAATGCGCAGCCCTGAGTCGCTATGTTGAGCTATACTTAACCTCCATTTCTTGAAAGTGGCTTGATAAGTGATGTGTTGCAACAAAGCTCGAGTCGAGGAAAATTCAACAAGTCTATTTCGCATATTTTCAACCAAAATGTGAGTAAGAGCTTAATTGAGGCAGGATCGAGAAAAGTGTGATATTCACCCGTGAGCCAAGAAAAGCTCCGGTCCTCATGAATTAGCTTTTGTCCGAGTGATGCCAAAAGAAGAGCTTAGTTAGACCCGCAACTTCGACAATAAGCTATCAAAGGCACATAAATATGTATACGACCTAACCAATCAGGGCGGTCATGTCCAAGCCAAACCTTTCAGGAAGAGTTACAAAGTGGGCTATCGAGCTCGGAGCATTCAACATTAGATGTTTGGTTTTTCAACCTCGGACAGCCCAGAAGGGCTTATAAGTTACCGATTTTTACCATACCCAGTATAATAACTATCCACCTAACACAAGCCAACGTAGGAAAACCATGATGAAATCAAGGAGGCACCAAACCTAGACAAGGCCCAATATGAGAAGGTAATTCAGTTTATTGCATGGGGTGAAGGCCTAAGATCAGAACAGGAGCAAAAAGAAGGGAGGAGTGGAATCCTAACATACTCGTCCAAGGGAGAATTAAGGACCCGGAGTACCGTACGATTAGACCCCAAAAGAAGATGATCGATCCTATTATCAAACAACATCCTTTAGTGGTATACGAAGCCTTAAGTGTTAGGGTGGGACTCCAACTTAGGCCAGGCTAGACATTAGCAAAGATGTAGGGTGGTAGTTGACGGAGTTCTCATATAGTGAACACTTTCCTCTTCCTTCGCACTTAGTCAGCCAGAAGAACAAAGGTACAAGTACTAAATGGATGAATGTATCCCTATCGACTAACCTTTTATAGGGGCGATTATCAATTCACAGGTAAAGGAAGCCAACATGTTCCAAAAAATAGAGTTTGTGGCCGGCTCAACGATATACTCTGACAACAAAATATGACCACTTGAGATCGGTTATTTCTACCCACGCACACTGCATGCAATGTCGACAAAAGACAAAGAAGACAACAGATGAACCAATAAGGGTGCGCCCCGATGGAACTACTTACTCGCGACAAACTCAAGTATACCAATCGATCTTGGTGTTATGCAGATTTATTCCGAAGAAGAAACGTTGATGACTCCAATCATGAACTATCTCACGAAGGGAACCCAACTCGATGACCTGATTGAGGCAAGAAAATTGAATAAAGGCCGCAAGACATGCCATTATATGATGATACGCTCTTTCGTAAGTCTTTTTCAGGGCCATATCTCATATGCCAAGATCCATGTAAAGCTGAATGGGTGCTAAAAGAAATACACCAAGGGACATGTGGGAACCACACAAGTGGAAAGATGCTTAACCCACAAAGCCGATGTTGCTGACCCAAGGATATTTTTGGCCTTATAAGAGCCGAACGCAGAACAATTTTCACAAAATGTGATAAATCTCAAAGGCATGCACCTCTTGTCACACAACCAATGAGGAACTTAACCATGTTGTAGGATTCGGCCATTCGCCGATGGGGATGGACATCGTGGGACCATTACCCACTATAGTAGGGTAAGAAGTTCGTCCTTTTCGCCACTGCTACTTCACCAAGCGGGTGGAAGCCGATGCTTACAAGACGGTGACCCAAACAGATGTGGTAAGATTCATATGACGCAATATAATGTTGTCGCTTGTGGAGATACTGAGGGCTATAAATTCAGTTCGATTAACCATAAATTACAGAAGTTTGCGTTGTGAAAATAAGGATCGTGACGTAGTACAATGTGTTCTCGTCTACGAAGTTACCCTCATTGAAATGGGTAAGCTGAGTAACAACTTAATCCGTACGAGATTAGTTGGATTTCGTGCATGGATGCGTAAAGCATGACTGCGGTCCAATTAATTCTTGAATTGTCCCATTATTTGGACAGTTTGATAATGCATAGTGTTGTCACGTAATCTACGGCTACAGGATTAGGTTTCGATTGTGGAGATTTCGTGTCATCTCGGTACGTTCTTTGGGTGGTACGTAGGTATTTATACCTATGCCCACCTCAAGAAATGTATCGAGATGCTGCCGAAATTCATCCACGTCGAAATCTAATCTTATATAGTCATAGGTTACGTGGCAGGACTATGCATTCCCGAATGGGATAGGGCCCTTACCTGAGGCATAAGGTGACATTATAACTTCGCATGAAGTTGTTGTGATTGTTGTGTTGTGATTGTGGTTTCAGGATTTATGAGTAGAATGTGGATATAGAACCCGAATAGATGCGCATATGAATACTTGGATGGAATCGATGATTTTATTGAGTTTACATGTAGACACAACTCGGGTGCAACTAGAATCCATTGTCATTGTAGGAAGTGTAACAACACGTTGTGGGAGACAATTGAAAATGTTGGATTTCATTTAGTAAGGAATGGAATGATTGAGACATATAGCATTTGGAACCTTAACAAGGAACAATTAGACCATGCTTCGTCTTCAAATGCCATAAGAGTGGACAATGTTGAACCTATTGTGGATCATAATGATCAAGTCATGGATATTATACAGGATGCTTTTCCATTTGCATCGACCAACATCAATCAGGAAGGGCAAGATGACGTGCCTACACTAATAGACAGTGCGGAGTTTGAACAATATGAAAAATTGTATAAAATGCCAACCAAGAGTTATACCCTGGGTGCGAGAGCTTTTCCTTTCTCACGGCCATTGTAGAGCTAGTGCACGGAAAAATAAAGTATCGCATGTCGAACCTGTGTTTCGATTACTTTTTGGGGGTTTTCAATAGCATGTTTCTGATGGACCATTGTTTGCCGAAAGACCATAAACACGCGCAGAAGGTGTTGAATGGTCTGGGATTGGGTTATGAAAAAATTCACGCTTGCAAAAACAATTGCATGTTATTTTACAAGAGCATGAAACGTTGGATACATGCCCTATATGCTATGAGTCGAGGTTCAAAATGACATCTCAGAATAGAACGACTAAGATCCCTCAAAAAGTCATGCGTTATCTGCCCCTGAGACCTAGGTTGCAACGATTGTATACGTCGACGCATACTGCCACTGACATGAGATGGCATAAGGAAAAATGGGTAGACGATGATGTGATGCGGTATCCTGCAGATGGGGAGGCATGGAAAGAGTTCGATCAAACGTTCCCCGAGTCTGCTGATGATCCCTAAAATGTTAGATTAGGACTTGCCACTGATGGATTCAATCCGTATGGGGTACTAAACCAACACCATAGCACTTGGCCAATTTTCGTATTCCCATATAATTTGCCGCCTTGGAAATGCATGAAAAAAGAATACATGATGATGACTACTTAACTGTTTGGATTTTGCTCCATTCGGGAAAACAGTTAGTCGGATCAGACCTTCTACACATATGAACTGGACGCACAAGCCTGTGTTTTTTGAGCTCCCATATTGGTCGAAACTCAAATTGAGGCACAATCTAGATGTGATGCATGTTGAGAAAAATGTATTCGACACATTGGTGGGCACGATTCTAGATATCGAGGGCAAGACAAAGGACACGATCAAAGCTTGTCTTGATTTGGAAAGAATGGGCATACGAAGGGGTTTATGGATGAATAGGGACAGTGATAAAGCTAGAAGGGTTCTTGCATTCTTTTCTATGAAACCGAATGACAAGAAAGAGTTTCTAAAGTTTGTATCGTCTATAAAGTTTCCCGATGGGTATGCTTCTAATATCGCACGGTGTGTGAATGTTGACGAGGGTAAATTTACTGGACTTAAGAGCCATGACTGCCATGTGTTTATGCAACGCTTACTTCTTGTGGGTATTCGACACCTATTGTCGGAAGATGTAGTGAAGCCAATCATATTGTTGTCTTGATGTTTTTCCCAACTGACGGCAAAAACATTGGGAAAGATGGACATGTCTCAGTTGCGCCATGACATTGTCCAAGTCCTATGCAAGTTTGAGATGATATTTCCTCCAGCTTTCTTCACAAGTATGATGCACGTGATGGTTCATTTGCCAGAAGAGGCATTACTTGCTGGTCCTGTCAACTATCGCTGGATGTATCCAATAGAAAGGTATATAATCCTTATCGTTTGTGTATGCATCATTATCACATGCTTGCTAATTTGTATGATATCGTTTTATTTTGGCAGACTTCTCGGAAAGCTGAAAAAAGTGTACGCAACAGGGCGAAGCCCGGAGGATCAATTATAGAGGCTTGGGTTCAATATGAGTCACTTACTTTCTGTGAAATATATTTAAAAGATGTGGAGACGGCTTTCACTCGTCCTCAGCACAATAATGACGGAGGTATGAGAATTGAAAAACTTTATGTTTTTGCCCAAAGCGCATGACCCTTTGGAGATCCTGGACGAGGAGAGTCGTTTTTTAGAAATGACATGGAGGTAGCGCATTGGTTCGTACTGAACAATTGTGATGAGATCATGGCATACTTAGATGAGCATGAAAAGATGATGAAGCGAGAACATCCATCACATTTGGTTGCCCAGAAACACCGTAAATTGTTTCCACAATGGTTTTTGGATTCTGTAAGTTATAAGTATTTTTTATTTGACAAATATAAATTTTAGTATTTAATTTTGTCAGACTAACAAGTGAATGGTTTTGTATAATATTAGGTGAATAAGTTGAAATCATCGAATTCCCCCACTTACAGTGATGAGTTATATAACTTGGCGTTCGACCCGATTCGCTCTGAATTGTTCTCGGGTTGTAATGTTAACGGCGTCAAATTTTTGGGGGTTGCACGAGATGACAAGTTGTGTACGCAAAACAATGGTGTCCATGTCCTAGGTGGAGGCGAAAATACGGACATTGATTTCTATGGCAAACTCACAACTGTCGTGCAACTGCTTTACAAAGATCGATACCAAGTGATCACGTTTAAGTGTCGATGGTTTGACACCAACCCAAATAGGCCGGGAAGTGTTAAAATCGATCATGGCTTACTATCTGTAAACATTAACAGAACTTGGTATGATAATGACCTTTACATTTTGGCAAACATGGCAACACAAATTGTGTATCTAGATGACCCTAAAGCCGGGAACAGTTGGAAAGTTGTTCAGAAGATGGATCATAGGAACGTGCATGCTATACTAGAACTAGACCCAACTGACAACGACGTCGACAATGTGGCTGACCAACATTTAGAATCTTCAATGGAAAATGATGCGGAAACACTTTGAGATACAAATGTTATACAAGAACCGTTTCAAATACAACGAGTGTCTTCAATCGAAATACCGATTCAGTCAATTACAATTGACCTCGGTGATCTTCTGTGATACGATGTTGCAGTGGACCCGAGCAACGACGATGATGTAGTCATAGAGGAAGAGAAGGAGGATTGGGAGACGGAAAGTGATGATAGTGACGATAACGAAAGTTATTATAGTTCAGATGATGAATAATGAATTTTTTTGTAATTTTATTATGTTAGTGTACATATTTTGTGTAATACAAATGTTTGAATATATTTACTTGTTATATCCAAACATTATATATGTAGAGAAATAAAACATTATTAAAATAAATTTAGTTATAAAACATTAGTAAATCAATATATCCAAACCCTTTTAATAATAATTTTTAAAATTATTTTCAAAAACACTTTCAAAAAATGAAAATGATAAACAATATGACATGGCGCCAAATCCTTGCACGACGAAAGAGCCATCATCGCACTTATTTTGCACGACAAAGCAGGTACTCGTCACGTAAACTTATAATTTTGCACGACAAAAAACGCTCCGTGTTGTGCGACGAAAGCGGCATCGTCGTGCTTATTTTGCGCGACGAAGTAGGTACTCATCGCGTAAACTTATAATTTTGCACGACAAAAACACTCCAATATATATATATATATATATTTAATATATACATGCGTATATATTTGAAATTGACGATCGAATTAGTTCATTGTATTCATATAGGGTCAAGGAGTGTAGCTGTAAAAAAATCATCAAAATCGGAGTTCAAATAACCGTTGAATCATGACTTTCATTTATAACCGTCAAAAAGTTTTGTCCCATTACTTGATCTTTGAATATGTTTTCTTTTTCCGAGTTTTGGGGTCTATGATCTAGAAGTATAAACAAACAAGTTTGATGGTTGGATTACTGAAACTAGTTTCGTCGAATGCGTATGCCATCAAAACACAATATTCACCAATAATGAAGAGTTTATTTATAATTTCCTTAAATATAACATAAGATTATGTGATATCCACTAGTGTAAATATCTTAAATTGAAGATCAAATTCGTCATTGTATTCATATTCGGTCAAGAAATGCAGCTGTAAAAAAATTTCAAAATCGGAGTTAAAATAATCGTTAAATCGTGACTTTTCTTTTATAACCGTCGAAAAGTTTTGTCCCGTTACTTAATCTTTGAATGTTCGGTTTTTCTGATTTTCGACGTATACGATCTCGAAATATAAAAAACAAGTTTGCCGGTTGGATCATTGAAACTAGTTTAGGGTTTAGGGTTTAGGGACAGGGTTTGCGCGACGAAACGATGCTTGTTCGTCGCGCAAAGTGTACAGAACAAAGGGTTGCGTGACGAAGGTACTCGTGTTCGTCACGCAATCTCTTCAGACCTTTCCCCTCTCCCTGCCCAACACTTAGGAAAAATGTTTGGCAAATCACAGGCTTGTGCTACGAATGGTCGTGTTTATCGTCGCGCAAAGTGTACAGAACAAAGGGTTGCGCGACGAAGATACTCCTGTTCGTCGCGCAATCTCATTCAAACCTTTCTCCTCTCCCTGCCCAACACTAAGGAAATTTTTTTGCCAAATCACAGGCTTGCGCAACGAATGGACGTGTTTATCGTCGCTCAAAGAGTACAGAACAAAGAGCGAAGATACTCCTGTTCGTCGCGCAATCTCATTCAGACCTTTCACCTCTCCCCGCCTAACACTTAGGAAATTTTTTTGGCAAATCACAGGATTGCGAGACGAATGTACGTATCTTTCGTCGCGCAAACTCACCTAATTTATCTCCCCGCTCAAAACCTGAATCCCAAAATTTTGGCGGATGGACAACCTTGTGCGACGCAACACGTGGTTTTTCGTTGCGCAAAGTGGATGATTTGAGAACCTTGCACGACGTATTGTATTATTCGTAGCGCAAAATGCAGAAACCCTAAACCCTAATTCCAATTTCTGGTGGAGTGACACCATTGCGTGACGGAAATTGTTTTTCTTTCCTCACACAAAATTCAATTAAAACATTTTGTGCGACACTTTTGTTCCTTCGTCGCGCAAAAGTCGAATAAGTTTTCAAAACGCCGCGAGCTTCTCCTTCTTCCCAGCTTTGTGAAATTAACCCTAACTCTCTCTCCGCCGTCACATCAGCCCCTACTCCGCCACAATTGAGACCGGGCTGCCACAACCTCGAACCCGGAGCTTCCCACCGCTGCCGCCCATCCTGTTGCCGTTATTTACTTTGCCACCGAATCTTGGCCACCTCGTTCTCTCTCTTTCGCCCCACAATTCGGTATGGTTTCGGACTATTTTTGATGCTTTAGCTAATGGTTGGTTAGGATTTCATTAATTGTTTGAATAGGGCAGTGGATTTGAAACCCTAGGTTTCGGCCGATTTTTAAATTGACATTCCGCCACTTCGCCTTTTTTCGGTAGGCCCATGAACAAAACTGTCTCTAATTGATGTTTTGAACCTAGGGTAGGAACCTTGGCCTTTAATTTGTAGAAAATTCCGGCGATTTTTATCGCTTTGGACACCCATGCGCTGCCAGTGTGGTGGCGCGTGGAATATCTGTTGCAAAGGTGCATTGATCCCCGTGCAATCCCCTAGTTGTCACAAGCGCGTAGGTGTGTTCAGATTAGAATTTGGTTACCGTTTGAGTCTCAAACGAATTTTGCCTATTGTGCGATTTCCAGGTTTGGTATGTTTGGACCGTTGGATTGAACTCAAACTCACATATGTTGTACCTTGTATTTCTAGGATCGTGTAGGATTCGACGGATCGTGGATCGGAGACCAGGATACTCCGAAATCACAAACCCTAGGTCAAGCTATGTTTTTAATTCATTAGTTCAAATTCTTAATGACATTGTATGTGCTTAAGTATATATTCGTAAATTTGATTAATTGGTATGTGTATTAATGAAATTGTGCAGATGTCAAACTTGATTAGATGTCGTAGGACGGTGACGACTACACTGAGTTCGAGCCCCCGGCTCGCATCGCGCCATCGCCCAAAGACCGATGGACCACGTGCTAGTTAGTCCTGGGAGATCCCAAGCGCTGCGTCATCGCTTCGCTGGTGCAGCTGTTAGCGCTAAGGCGGCACCAGCCCGCCAAAGACTATCGACACCACATCGACCGACAAGATCGGTGCCTCGCGGTCACAAAGTATAGATATCCCTTCAACTGTAGTTCTATTTTTAATTTTTTGTATTGTGAATTTTATAGTTAAATTTGTTATTTATTTAACATTATTGTCATATCTCTTTGCAGCCAAGAAGAACACCCGAGGGCCGTGTTGGCAGCTGAAGACGGTGAAGGTCACTCGGGTGACCAACACAAGATCGGATACGAGCGCCATCGGGCTGCACCGACGGCAGAGTTGCATAGCTCCTTGGCCCACGACATTGGCCACGTCTTTTGGACCTATTGCCCCATGCAATAGAAGTCTTGGAAGGTCATGCCTGACGAGATCAAGATGGAGGTTCGCGGCCAGTTGTCGGTATGTATCCTACCTTTTAATTATTTTTCTTTCAAACTTTATATATTTCTATTACATAATGTATGTAATTAATTTATTGTAGACGAACTACAACTTAGAGGACCTCGACGAGGAGTCGTTGACGTCAACAGACTCTTCAAAGGAGAGGTACAAGCAAAGGTGGAAGAGCGACTTGCACCACCATTTTGAGGCGTTCGATGATCCGCGAGTCGCCAAAGAAGGTTGCCCAAAGAGCTTGAGGGGCGGGAGGATAGTTGGGTGTGGCTCTGCGCTCATTTTCAAGCGCCCGATTATGTGGTATTTTTTAATAATATTTGTTTAATTATTACATGTTTCTTATTAATGTTTATTTCATTTTTTATATTTCATTATTATTTAATTTTATATATTTCAACTAATACGTTTTATTTTTTGTATAACAGAATAAAGCCCAATGAATAAGGGCAATAGGAAGAAGACTTTTCTCCACCATTCCGGCTCCAGGCCCTTCTCATATAGGATGGATGCACGGCAGCGGGTAATAATAAAATCATTTATATTTAATTTTTAATATGTCATTATTATTAATTTATTTTGTTCATACTAATATTTTTTTCTCTTGTTCAATTTAGGGGGGTCGAAATTCCCAGAGATCGACATCTTTGGTGACGTTTATGTTCGACTTGGGAATGAGTTGGCCGAGTCCCTTCACGTAAGTATTATTTAATTTTAATTTTTATGTTACACATTCAATTTATATGCATGTTTTAATTTATATTTTATGTTATGTTAAACAGACGACGATGATGGAGAGGAGTCAGTTGGTTCTTCAGGAGTTCGCCTCCCAACTTCCTCCCGAGGCTCCGATCAAGTCTATGGATCCTCCATAGGACGCTGGATTTCATATCTTGATGGAGACGTTAGATCAGCCTCTCGGGAGGAGGCCAGGAACATATTGTAGAGGGATGAGGAATGCCCGACAGAAGGAACCTCGACCCTGGTCATCATCGCAGCAAACAGTCAAGTGACTGCTTTGACATCGCGTTTGCCGAGCTTGAGGGTCGATGTCGGTGCAGTCCTCGCGCGGTCCGGCATTCCAACCCCAAATTTTGGTGCGTCGACCTCCGAGCCCGTCCACCCCGAGCATCCTCACCGTGCCACGGCCCTCTGTAGACGCCCAAACCTCCGAGCCGCATGTGGCAGACGACCATGTAGATTTTGGAACATTATTTGATTAGTTTTTTATTATTTTTAAAATATTTCTCTTGTAGTATACATTTATTTTATTTTATATAATAAATGTATTCTTTACGATTCATTTTTTTTTATTGCAATTTCATTTTATTACCCAAAAAAAAAAACCAAATTTATTTTTTTACAAAATTTTAAAAAAAACATAATATTAAATTTATATAATATATATTAATTTTGCGTGACAAAACGAATCTCGTCGCGCAAATTTACTTTTTTTTTTTTAAAGGAAAATAAATAAATTTTAAATACACTTAATTTAATCATGCGCGACGAAGTCTTTCGTCGCTAAACATGTATGCGCGACGACGAATTTTCGTCGCAAGAAAGAGTAATGGCACGACGAAGGATCCTTCATCGCGCAAATGTCCGGGACACGAATCTCGCGACGAAAGTTTCTTCGCGCAATCTCGCGACGAATACCATTTTGTCGCGCAAAGGTTTGTGCGTCGAGCTTGTGTCGTCCCCAAACCCTTTCAGAACGAAGGTGCTACGTCGCATTGTTTTGCGCGACGAAAGAAAAAAATTGGTTGCGCAAAGTCTTTCTTCACGCTCTTTGCGCGAAGGAATGTGCGCGACGAAAGTTTCGTCGCGCAGAATTATGTGCGACGAAGTAACTTTGCGCGTCGAAAGTCCCTTCGTCGCACAAAGCATAAAATGTAGTAGTGTAGGCTTGTTCACCTCTTCACGCAAAGACTAGATCATGGACCGATTGGGAGTTGACGAAAATGAAAAGGAGGAATTGAAGGTATATGGAGTCCAAGAGGTCACCCAAACAAAAAAAACAAAAAGTCATGAACACTGGATCGGTTGAAAACCGAAGGAGCACGGTCCGTAAGGACAAAGGAGTATTGGGGCCTACATGAACAGCCCAAGCGCAAGAAGAAAGAAAAAGAAAAAGAAAAAGGAAGGAAAAAGAAATTCATGAACACCCGGGATCGGTTGAGAAACCGAAGGAGCACGAGTCCGGAAGGATAGTTAAGGGTATTGGGGCCCGCATAGACAACCCAAGCGCAAGAACAAAGAAAAAAAAAAGTCATGAACACCTTGGATCGGTTGAGAAACCAAAGGTGCACGGGTCCGGAAGGACAGCTAAGGGGCATTGGGGCCCACATGGATGGCTCAAGTGCAAGGGGAAAAAAGGTCACGGACACCTTGGATCAGTTGAGGAACCAAGGCACACGGTCCGGAAGGACAGCTCAGGGTATTGGAGTCCGTCTGGGATCGGTTAGCAAAGAGAAACTAAGAAGCATAGGGCCCACCGGATCGGCTAAAGCTTAAAACCAAGCGCACCACAATCCATTTGGGATCAGCTAGCAAAGAGAAAGTAAGGAGCATGGGGCCCACCGAATCGGCAAAAACTTAAAACCAAGCGCACCCTAATCCGTTTGGGATCGGCTAGCAAAGATAAACCAATAAGCATAGGGCCCACTGGATCGGCAAAAGCTTAAAACCAAGCGCACCCACCATCTGGGATCGGTCAGCAAAGAGAAAAACCTGCATGGGCCCACCGGATTGGTTGCAGTGCAAAGGAAATCAAAAAAATTTGCATGGGACCCGTCTGGGATCGGCTGGAGTGAGAAAAGTTCAAAACTGTTGAGGCCATGTGGGATCAGCAAAGGTGCATAAATCCAAAATGAAGAAAAGGGTCTACTTGCGCATGGGATTGGCTGTTCGCACTTGGATATTCCACATGGGGATGACAGTCCACAGTTGAAACTTGAAAAGTCAGCGACGTGCATGAAAATTCATATTTGGATATTTCACATGCAAGGTATGAAAGCAACATTAATGGGTGGTAGTAGCCTAATAGGAATCACATTTTTGGGTTTGACCGGCAAGACTAAGAAAGAAAATGTATGGCTTATTTGGGCGCAGCCACGAGCCCATCATGACGTCATGCATTCAATCCGAAGAAATCTTGTTCCAAAGTCCCACTTAAATCATTTTTCTCTCTCCACCTGCAAAGCGTGTAAAGAGGAAAAAAGGGGGGGTACTGTGGGGACCAAATCTCACGTGTCTTTACATGTCATGGCTTAACCCATATGCCACAACTAAAAGACGTGGGATGATCGAACTTCCCTCCCACTAGAGAAGTGCGGAGTGAGGGAGACACAAATCAGTCATCTGATCCCATTACCATGAAGTGGAGGACGGGATGCACAAAGCTAGGGTAGTGGGGCTAAACCCAAGAACTCTAAGCGCTATAAAAACCCGGCTAGACCTCCAGCAAAGGTACAAAAAATTCAATTGAACTCCAAGAGTACGCTGCACAGATATTGACTTGAGCGTCGACGTGACTTTTGCACGTACTCACCCCATTTCCACCGTTCGTCCTGGGAACGTAATCCGAGTTCTCTTCACCAAGGAAGCGTGCGGACTTCATCAAGAACCTGTGGAGGTATTTCTTCTTGAAAGAAATCCTGCTCTAACAATGTCCTATTTGCAGGTTCAAGTTACCAACTGAACGACATTGATGCAAATAGGAGAGAGAGCCCCCTTCAACTTTAATTTTTACTACTTTCTTTTTTAGAATTTTTCTCATATATTTTTTAGTGAACTCGTCAAATTAACGGCTACAATCGCATTCGTGTTAAATACATATTTGACCTATAGAAAATTGTGCTCCCTAATTTTTACCATAAATCATGTCAAGATGATTATCAATTGCAGGATTTTATGTTAACCACATGACATGCTCGATGATTTTACAAGCACCTTACCAACACAACTATCAATGGAAACACCCTTGGCAAATATGTGATCTTAGCTAAAGGACAATTATTGCCTGAATTAATTCTCTGTTTTTGTGATTTTATTTATGTTGCATTCTTCTTTGACAACTTTATTTGATTGACGACGTTTGTCTGAACCCAAAAAATATTCGAACTTGCACAATATTGGCAATCATAATTAATGGTAATTGTTTAATAATAACACTGTAGTTAAATTTAAGGGTGTGAAGCCACTTTTACATTCCCTTTACATTTATGGCCTATGTAAATCATGTTTTTGCTCCCATGGAAGAGATATAAATATGATTTTCTTGTATAAATTTGTTTTTTAGTTAATTTTTGTTTTGTGTTAACTTTCTATGTTAATTTTTTCTTGTGTTATAATATATTTTTTTTCTAAACAAATCCACTTAAATATTTTAAAATTCCGATAAGATTTAGTTTTGAATTTTTTGGACCATTTGATGGTTATGTATTTACTTTACAAAGTTTTTGGATCTTTGGATTCAATGCTAGCAGCAGCTGGCGAGCGACTGACAGCCAAGTCGCGCATGGCTCTTACACAATTTCATTTTCCGAAGATTAATTCTGTGGGCCTGGGCTTCTTTGACGTTGGCCCATTGGCCCAACATCTTACCTCCTAGCTAGTCCTAATGGAATTAGGATTATTTTTTCCCATTCCCGCAAGGAGTTCACCAACAAGTATAAAAGGAAACACAGCCCGAGATCAGATACCACCACACGCAGAGACCGCAATCAATTCTTGGGCACAAAGCTTCCCATCTCTCTCACTCTCTTCCCGTCTATCTCTGGTCGTCGTCGGCGACATGATGAGTAAGAGGTGCAGGCTTTCGTCGATACCCGGCAACCACCATGACCACGAGATGGTCATGAAAGAGTACCAAGCCATGAAAGACGAGATCAAGGCCAGGGCACTCAAGGAAGAGTGGGACTTACTGATAAAGGATTACAACGTTTGCGTTTCTGCTGGTCTTGTCCAACTCCAGTATGCTCTGCAAAAACTCTTCCGCGTTCGGGATGGGATAATTACCACTCTGTCCCCTGCAAGCTTGGATTGTGTTTTTGGGCCGATGGAAGACGCCTCAATTGTGCGATTGGTTGAGGGCCTTGGAGAAGTTGGCGTTTGATCTATTAATTGTACAATTCATAGCCAGGTTTTCATAGGAAGAGTGCTGAAATTGTAAGACAATTATCATTGTCATTGCCTTCATTTTATTCTGTGTTTCTATGATTCTATGAAAATATATCTTGTATTCTTCTTTCACAACTTCAATTGATTCATCATGTTTGTCCGTTACATCTATAGTATTAGAACTTGAACAATTTTTTTTTCTTCGAAAATATGCTTGATTAAAATGAAAGAAACATCTACGATGGTCCATTTGTAATCCAAACTTAAAATCAAGGAATGCCCAATAAATTTTTGTAAATTCATTGTTGTAAAATTTTGGAGTTTTTTTTTATATATAAAAAGGGCAACACTCGTATTTTCTTTTACATAAAAATGTACAAAAATCACGTAGTTTAGGTGCAGCTTGCTAATTGCTTCACTTACAAGTCACTACCTTCATTGCGGATTGGTCCAAGCTACAAACTTCAAGCACCTACAATACAAGTCCGAACTTGCGAAAAAGGTACTACACAAAAAACAAAAAACAAAAAAAACAATCCACCTTAACCCCCAAGTGTATAATAATGCTTGGAAATAGATATACGGATTTAGTACCTTAAACTCTTATCTTTGAGACACGTTTGTCTATGCACTTTCAATTTTAACAATTACATACCCTAAGCTTTTTAATTTTTGGCAATATGGTTCCGGCGTTGACTTTGACATCAAAAATTTCGTTATTGCATGGAAAGCTTGGGTCTCACCTAACCTATTCACTTATTTCGATGTCAGTTGAAGAGTATTTTTGTGTAATTAGTGTCTTCCCACCCATGAAGAACACATATACGCATTAATACGAAATCATTTTTTAATAAAATACCCTTCAACTGACATTGAAATAAGTGAATAGATGGGACCCAAACTTGTCATGCAAGCAATTAACGAAAATTTTGACGATGAAGTTAACGCCGGAACCAAATTGCACAAAATTGAAAAGTTTAGGGTATGTAATCGTTAAAATTGAGAGTGCATGGACAAACGTGCCTTAAAGGTAAGATTTCAGAGTACTAAATTGAAATTAACCCTAAATATATTCTTTCAATTTTAGTTTAGTTGCACCTTGTAAAATTAAAGAAACTACAAGTTTCAATTGATAGGGCCCGAGGAGGGAGGTTGAACATATGTTAAAGGATTTCCGTTTTGTGCTTTCACGTGAAGGTTTGCTGCAACAGCGATGCCATGTGAGGAGGCATGTGACCAAATAGTGTTGATGCTTTAAGGTGGCGATTGGCTGGGTTGCATTGGAATGAAATAAGGTCACGTGCAGCCGCTGCAAGGCTGCTCAATTATATTATTATTAATTCTGGAGAAAGTTTGGATGTTAATGAAATATTGATAAGAAATGGGAATGTTGATGAAGGAGATATCAGATGACCATCAAGCTCGACTGCTGAGGCCAAAGCCTGCAACAAAATATTTGGTTGAGGCATTGGGGAAGTTAATCAAAATTGATGGAGTAAATTATGGTATTAATAATGAGTAATAGTATTAGAAATATTTTATTATTACACTGAACCTTACACAAAGGCTCGATGCAATTTCTTTAATCATGTTGCTATATATATAGCTTGATTGGAATGTGTATGTTGTGAGTGAATCCTTGCAAACATGATGTTAGTTGAATCGATCTAGATTTTTGGTGCGCTTCCAAGTAGTCTTGAATTCAAATTCAACAGTATCCGCATGTGTGTGTGGCATCATTATAATTTGATTCGAAATTCAGATTTCAACTTAAGCCAATTGCATAAATCTTTTTGTTTTGTTTTGGTTTTTAAGGGAATTGAACCAAGCAAAGGAGCATAAAGCTCTACAACTTGGAACCCATTTACATGTATTCAGCAAAAATAAAAATAAAAAATCTCTTAGCAAGACAAAATAGATGCCCAACCCAAACACAAGGCTAGCTATTGAAATTTCTACCACAATCTTTTTTTTTTTCTTTTCAGTAAGATAATAATTACTTAATACTAGTGTATGATGATGGGCAATAACTATCCTTTTTCAAGTTTAGTTTGGTAGGGGCCAAAACGGAAATCAGCCATTGAGTAAAATTAAAGAAATTTAGTAATCCTGGTCGTAGTAGGAGTAGTACATGGATCACCATTACAAAGGGAAAGGTAATTAAAAAAGAAGCACACAACAATAAACCTTTTGCATCTCTTTTCTTCTAAGTGAAAACGTGCAGGTTTTAACTCCCTTTATAATGTGTATGTGCGAAAAACCCGGTCACTTGTAATTTAGATTATCGTTTTCCTTGTACTTCTTTTAAAAAAATGCAGGTTCTCATTCCCAGAAGAAGCTACGACCCTGAATATAGTGTATTGGTGAAGGTAGAGAACAGAGGTTTCCCGGATCATGAGTCGCTTTCGATTCCTCACTCTCAGGTTTCAATTGCATGGAAGTTCATTAGAAGCCACCGTTCTTCTTCGGATACCGGCACCGACACAAGGCCGATTATAGACGTCAATACATGGTTTGAATCTAATGAGAAGTACCCATTCGAGTTATTCACATCCAATAATAACTGCAATATTATATCAAACATGCTATCTCGCATAGACATCCCATTCCCACTAGATAGGCTACGCTGGAGAAAACGTTACATTGGAAACACAGAGCCATTAGAGGACGTTGAAGCTATGACAAGGAAAATAGTGCTTGTTGTTAAAGCCATGGCTAGCCAAGCAGCTTCTCACTCTGGACTTGGGAGGCTGGATATACTTGTCACCGTGGAGAAGGAGATTATATTACCACAAACACAACATCAATTAATGCAACTGGAGGTTCGGGTCGAGGATTTGAGGCAAGGTTTGGCCTCATTAGGACAGGGTTATGTTGATGATTTTCAGCGGTTGCAGGGTCTTCAAGATTTGGAACTGAGGCTATTGACAGAAAGGAATCAACTACTTCGTAGGGCAGCAGCAGCCCTACTAACAGAGGAGGCTGCTGTAAGAGAGTCGTTGGATGAAGCTGCAGTACTGTTGAGACCAAAACCTGCAAGCAAAGCATCAGTTGAGGCCTTGGAGAAGTTGGTGTTTCAGGGAGGAGGAGGTGAGTGTGTGGTTTGCTTGGAGAAGATGGTGAGTGGGGATCAAGTCACGCGTTTGCCATGCTCTCATGTGTTTCATGGAGATTGCGTTGTTGAATGGCTAAAACTAGGGCATACCTGTCCTGTTTGCAGGTTCAAGTTGCCAACAGACTGACATTGATGCAGATAGGAGAGAGCCCTTCAACTTTGAGTTTCTTTTTCTAGAATTTCGCTCTTATTTCAATCATATCCACTTTCGGAAATTAATTATTATGTTATTTTGTTATTTTGCGCTGGTTTAATTTAGAATCACAACCATTTGACAAGATTAGTTTAATTTTGTGGGCTGGGATTGATGAGGCAAGAGATGAAGTGATGTATTTTTAAGCAATCAATCAAAAGTTTGGAATCCCCTTCCACCACAAGTTGACGAATGCCTTTATTATCATAGTAGAGAAATAAATTGGTTCGATTCAAAATTAAAAAAGGAAAACAAAATAGAACCGAAATCTTTAAAAATAATGAAATACGGCAACAACAACAACAAAAAACCAAAAACCAAACCGACTTTTAACCAAAAATAAATAAAATCAAACAACCCAAAAAATATATGGCGAGTTAAACTTACCTAATTGTCTAAGGTTTATTAGTCCTACGTCAAAACTAATCCTCAATAAGTAATGAAATTGATTTCTTTTCCTAGAAAAAAGGAAACTCATCCTAATCCTCCCTTAAAAACAACTATCCTAATCCTATGATCATTAATGTTAAGGACATCTTATGCAATGATTTATTAAGTTATCATGGGCAAGACCAATTGTTTTCAACCATGATATTTGGTATATTATTATAACAATAAAACAACTATCCTAATCCTAAATATGTTTCTAGTCATAGGAGTATTAATTGAGTGTTCATATTCTGCCAAGACCAGTACACACAATATCTTCAAATTTTGAAAGAATAAGTCTTCAAATTGTGCCACCAAAGAGGCATAAAGCCCCAACAAAGAGACTAGAAGCCTAGAGGCATGAAGCCCTAAAAACGAGCAGGAAAGCTTGAGCACGAACCGCAAAAGAAAATAAAAAACAAAGAGAAGATGCGGCGCTGAATCTGAAGAGCCCAAGTTTTGCTAGGTCGTGGCGCTAAGAGAGAGAGAGTCCCCCTATAAACTATCTAGATTGGAAAAGAAAAGCATGATACTAAAACATAGACTATCTTACATGAAAGACCTCTTCCAAAATCGGTTCATACATGACTTGAGTAACCCAAATTCCTTCTCAATTGATAGTTAGATATTTTGATGATTCAAACCCTAATAAAGAACCCAATATTCCGAAAGTCATACAAAACTTTTAGAGAACAAAGGTAAAATTTATAAAACCAATGACTAGAGCAAAAAAATCATAAAGCTAATTAGCTGGAGTAAAGGACCTAGCTTTAATAGTACATAGCTTAATTGGGTGGAGTTTGCTTGCTTTACTTAACACCTTTCATTGTGTGCATTGCTACAAGGCACAATTTGCATGATCTATTTTCGATACCTTCCAAGTCTAGTTTTGCCAAATCATGTTTCCAGCAAACTCAAACCTCCAAAAATAGTAGCTTTTGATTCTCTTCCCGTTGTCCTGTCCAACCCCAATTTTTTGTTTCTCTTGGTTGTCAAAACCCTAATTATAAATTCCCTATGTTATTTGGTCAATTATTCCTCTCGCGTAATTGTGTTTTGACGTTATTGGATTAAAATTAAATCATAATATTAATTAATATTATCCTCTTGTATCAACAATAATTATTCAAAACATCAAATACTAAATTTTCCAATTTGGAATATACCGAGTTAAAATAAACATAAACATAAAAATCCAAAGGACCAACACTGAGCGAGTCGGCTCAGTGAGTCACTCAACTCCACTCAGCCCCACACCCACCGTGACGGTGAAGAAACGGCAAGCCGACATTCTATCTTACCGTTACTCTACATGTTACTTCCTTCCTTCTCCTTACGCCACGCGTTACAATCAACCAAAACGTTACCGTTTTGGCAGGTGGCAGCGTCGTAAATTTAGTAATATAATATATAGCATCTTTGTTGTGAAGGTATAACTTGCTCTTAATTCTTATAGGCTCTGTGAGTTTTTGTCTTTGTGTTTGCGTGTGTTTGTGATTCCATTGATCGCCTCTGCACATCTACCAGTCTTCATGGCCGCGGCTCTCTGATTGATCACGAAACCCCTCACATTCGGCACACTCTCTCTCCTAGGGCTCCAAATTCCCCCAATTTCTCACAGTTTCTAACCGAAAAGGGGGCCAATTGGGGTTTGGCGCGGCCAGATTTCTTGGGTTTTTCAATGACCTATGACGAAAGTGAGGATCGGGGAGAGGTGGTGCCGGAGCTGATTTTGAGAATTGGGGGTGAAGATGACAAAAGGGACTATGTGAAGTTGAGGGGTGATCATGTCGATTGCGGACCGGCGGAGGGGGTTGAGGGGCCGGTGGAGCCCTCTTCCCCGAAAAAGTTAGCGTCTCTGTGGTATTGGGTTCGGTTGGTATTGTTGGTCATGTGCTTGGGTTTGTTGGCTGGGGTTTTTGTCAAATGGGTTGGACCTTTCTTCATGGAGAAGGTAATTAGTGCTTTTTCTTTTCTGTTTTTGGTATTTGGGTTTTGGGTTTCGTTCAATTCTTTCATAGGGCAATGTATTTAAAACTGTGGTTGATTTTTTTTATATTCTTGATTTCATATTGTCTAGTACATGTTTATAAAGGGCTGTGTAAAGTTTATATTGGAATGCATGAATTTTTTGTTCTATATGCAATCAACCTACGTCTAGTGGTTCTGCTACTGGAATGGTTTTTGATTAATTGTTTGAGTTCCTTTTATAAAATTTTATCTGGAACGCGTTTCCTTTTTGTACGAATAGCTCTGTCTTGCATACAAGGCACGTCTAATTTGAGTTTTGATGAAATGGCTACTGGGTTCATGTAGTACTTTTTGGATTATAATTTGGAGCTTGTGGTGAACTTTGGAAATATTTATGGCTGCAGTCATTTATGTGGCATACAAAGTAAGTTGAAGCCCACTTCAGAACAAAGTTCTGCTTCCCCTAGTCTGTTTTCGAAGGTTTAAGCTGAGTTTTAATTATATTACTTTAGATAGTAGATAATTTCGTATCCCTGTTAATTCATTGCATGGTGTCTGCCCAAAATAATTGTTGCGTTGATGAAGAAACATAGGATATTAAGAATGCAGTACTGCTATTAAGTCTTATCTTAAATGGTATTATAAATGATTGCTGGTTACTTTTCCTGTTCCAACTAGCTTTGTTTCCAACTTTGAGAGATTGTGACGTACTTCCTCATATATAAAGTCTTTTACTAGCTAACTAATGATGAAGTCGTCTACAGGAGATTATTCCAATTATAACCTGGGAGACAAAGACATTCAGTACTCCAGTGCTTGCAGTTCTTGTCTTTGCTTCTGTTGCATTATTTCCCACCCTACTTTTACCATCATCACCTTCTATGTGGGTGGCTGGTATGACTTTTGGTTATGGCTATGGATTTCTTCTAATCATGTCAGCAGCAACTGTGGGTGTATCTCTTCCATTTTTCCTTGGCTCTCTCTTCTATCATAAAATTCAAGTGCGTAACCGCTGTATTAAACTTAGCTTCTTCCTTTTTTTGGGTTATTGCTCTCTCTCTCTCTCTCTCTCTCTCTCTCTCTCTCTCTCTGTGTTCGAAGGCACTTAATCTAATTTAACTTAACATTTCTCCATTCTTATGCAGGGATGGTTAGAAAAATACCCAAAGAGAGCGTCCGTTCTAAGATCAGCTGGTGAAGGAAACTGGTTTAATCAGTTTCGAGCTGTAACATTAATCAGGATTTCTCCATTCCCCTACATTATTTATAACTACTGTGCTGTGGCAACAAATGTAAAGTATGTTCCTTATCTCTTGGGCTCCTTGGTGGGAATGGTGCCAGAAACATTTGTTGCCATCTACACGTATGTAAAATCCACTGCCTTCTCTCTTACTCATAGATTCATATGTGTTTTCATGTCTCTATTGTTAAAACTCGGGCATTGTTTTAAGACCATCTTATGATATATATATTGGATTGTGCTTATCCTAACTTATTTAGTAGTGTTTGGAAAAATATGTATATTTTGTTCATGTTCGTCTATTAAAGGTGATCTTGGAAGTGTGTTGAATCTTTTTCCAGAACTCATTCACAATTGGTAATTTCCTTGTTTCAGAAGAATGTTAACTCTTATGTTGCATTGATGAATCTCCATTTCTCATGTTTCATGAAAATGTGGGGAACAATTAAGCAATATAGGTGTCGCATGGTTGGATGGTTGGAAGTCACAGCTATCCTGACCTTCTTTAGTACTGCCCTGAATTGGCTTTCATTTGGCACTGGCCCTGAATTGGTTTTCATCTGGCATGTCTTCACACCTTATCATTATATTGGTAATGGTTGCCAAGTTCTATCAATTCCTGGTAATTGTAGCCACGATAAGTGCAGTGTGGCTGGCTTTGAGTACACCACAGGCTTTTTGAACCACAAAGCCTATTTCTCTTTTTCCCCCACTATCCTTAACTGGTAGCTCTTCTTCTATTTCATTCTTTCATTCTGGTCTGTGCATTGAGCTGGTTGTGACTTGTTAGCAAAAGTTTGGACAGGAAAGGAGGGAACAATATACGAAATGTTTTGTGGGCAATAACTTTGTGAAGTTCTCATTTTAAACTTTTTTCTTTTCTCAAGTGCAAAACAGAATACATCTGTTTCGTTCTTACCAATATTCCCGTATTGTTCTCATGGACATTGCTCTCTGTTTAGATTTTCAAACAATCGAATGTGCTTTAACTTATCAGCTAAGTGTTTCTTTTGCTTTTGTTGCAGTGGGATCCTAATACGGACGTTGGCAGATGCTTCACATGAGCACCATGGTCTTTCTGCCCCACAAATAATCTTCACTGTTGTTGGCTTCTCTTTGACTGTGGCCACCACAATTTTCTTCACGGTGTATGCTAAAAGGCAACTCAAGGAATTACAAAAGGATGATGAACCACTATTGCAATAAGCTTTTGGTTCTTGTTTTTGTTGCAGGAAAACCATCTGCCGCACAAGACAGGCCAAAGACATGGTTGCATGCGGGTGAAGTTTCTTTTACCATATGACTTCATCTGTTATTGTTAATGTATTCAAAATTGATGCAATATGAACTGTGTGGAAGACGGAGGAGAAGAAGCCATGACATACATTCAACATGCTTGACACTGCTATACCACCATTTGTTCCTTAAAACAAGCTTAAATTTGTTTCCATTCTCTCTCTCTTTCTCTCACTTTCTCTCTTTCAATTGTCATTTGTATATGATTGAAATGATGCTTGAAGGATCAAATTGGACTCTTGCAAGATTCTTGACTGTATATAGAGAACCACTCATTAGTATATTAATTGTAGATGTTTTTGGTCATGTAGATTCATGTAAGCTGTATTGCAATTTTACTTTCCCTCTCGCTGTTCTTAATGAGTTATTTTCGCACGAGTCAAACTGTTATGGGCAAGAAGGAAGAATGGTTCATTTCAATGAAGGAGCCATGTAGTTAATGACGTTCGAACCACAACCCCACCCCTTCTCTCTTCTCTCTCTCTCTCTCTCTCTCTCACATAGAGGTCGATGAATAGTTTAGACTATCATTTATATTACATAAAAAAAACAAGAATGAAGGAGCCATGTAGTTAATGAAGTTCGAACCACACCCCCACCCCACCCCGAAATTTACAACTTGCAAATTACAATACATATGGCAGATGACCTTGAGTAATTGATGCTCTAATCAATGGACATCTCTATGGTTGTGCTGTTGACCTCACAAGATCTAAAGCTTCCTTGGTTTTCCGACTTCAACGTTGTTGAACAGATTATTGCCAACTTTATTCTGGCAAGGTTTATCTTTGTGGCTAATCATGCTTTGTTGACTAAAAATCGATAAATCATAACTTAATTTGTTACTATTAAAATAAACATTGAGCATAAACTTGTTAGAGATTCTGATTCTTGGTCCCAAGAAAAGTATGCTTTTTCATTTAATTATTTTCTCTACCAACAATCTATAAACCACTTTATATATTAATTGACGTACCAAAAGCAAATGTGGGATTACTGAAATCTAAAATGTACCCAACAAAACCCCAAAAAAAAAAAAAAAAAGGGGGTAAGAGATTCTTGATATTATATGAGTTGTGTGAATTGTTAATGATTGCAATGTACGATTTCTTTAGTAATATTCTCAAGTGTGTCAAGCATTACTTGTCATTAACTTCCATTTTTCAGCACTTTCATGCTTTTTTTACTTTATCATGGGATGCGCATCATCATGCACATTATTGTTTTGACACAATCTGATAAACACTCGAAATCCTTACAAAATTGACTAAACTCACCCGATAAATTATTGTTTTGACATTAAAATTGTCGCGGGGGATCATACGTCCGTATACAATAGCCTAATCTACAAAGTGGGGAAGTGGGTTTCTCAGGCACACACTACCAAGATACCATTTGAGTTTGAACTTAAGACCACTGACCTGCAAGTCAATTAAAAATTAATTGATTTGGGTTCAAAAGTATTAAACTTAATTAAGTCTATTTAATTAGGTTAGCTAAAAGTCTAACCGAACATTTGATGCACTGGGCTAAACTAAGAAATACTAGATTAAAAACAAAGTCCATGAGCCCAATAAACCCAAGGTGAATGAACACTCGTAGGCTTTTTGATTCTCACACTCACTTTCACACCAAAGCAGGCATAGTGAAGGTGCTATGCTAAAGATTTAAATATTTCGCCTTGAAATGAACCATTTGCATGTAACATATTGTGTTTTGCTCAGAATAAAAAGAAGATTCGGATCCAAGGCCACAACAAATGTATATGGGCAAACAATTTCTGCAGAGAGACACAAGGTGAAGAATGAATTCCACATTTTACATCTACCAAACCATCCTGTGCAGTGCAGTGCAGTGCTTGGGCCTGACCAATCAACCAACCCAATATTCTATCATTTGCGGGCAGCCTATCAAATCAGATCACGTATTTTTTAATATGTCGTTCCGTCATGTACATGTATTCGGTCTTAAATTTTGATGTTCCTGCTCGTGCCCGGAGAGAGAATGGGCACGACTCCCCGTTCTAACGTCCAAAGCATGCCGACCGTTCTAAGTTCCGGGGTTGGGTCGGATAGGACCAGACCAAATCGGCTGGATCTGTGGAATCTGAACGGATCAGATCCAATCGGATCTGAACCACACTTCTTTTTTCCCTTTTTTTTATAAATATTTATTTTCCCTTTTCCATGTTCTTCTTTGTGAAGTATCCTTCGACGTAGATAGAGAGGAGGGAATTAAATTGGGGCAAAAAGAATAGATATTACAAAATTTATAAAACTGTGATAGGTCTTTTTCTGTGAATTTTGGACCACCAACGAAATTGCCGACGTGTTGCAGTTCGGCGAATTAAAATTTTTTTCTTTTTCTTCAATTTTCTTTTAAAAGCAAAATTTGGGTTGGGGTCTGCTAAGTTCACTTGGAAGATTCTTCCTATCTTTGCTAGTCAAATGCACAAAGACAAGATTTGAATGGAAGAAGTGATGCAAAACTCACATTGAGAAAAAAGAAGAAGAAAGAAAAGAAAAAAAAAATGAAAGAGACCCAGTTGGCCACGTGGCATGATCTAAGAACTTGACATCATAGTTAATGCAGATGATTTGTCATTTCCAGCTGGAAAATATAGTATACAAATGCAACGTTAAAGACGACTTTTTCTTCTTCTTCTTCTTTTTGTTTTGTATTTTAATGATCGGATACGTATTATTATAGAGAGAACAATTAAAATAGGGATTAGATGATTAATTATTTAATGATATTAGTTAATAAGGGAACAAATGTCTTCTCAAAGTCTTTCAATTGAAACGGCTCAATGCAAAAGCAGAGAAAGAGAGAGAGAGTTTGTTCACTTGTCAGCAAATAGTACAGACAAAAATTAGAAAGACCCTCTTCTTCTTCTTTCTTGCTCACTTTCTTTTTTTCTTCTTTTTCTTTAATTTTCTTGCATAGCAATTATGGTGGTGATGGGAAGTGGTGGCATGGTTGGTGGGGAAGAATGAATGCTGTGAAAGAGAGAGAGGCCCAACTTGGTTCTGAGAGAGAACAAATAAAGACACATTGGTCTTTGTTTTTTTTGGGTCTGAACTCTCCCTCTCTCTCTCTCTCTTTTTGTTAATTCAACATTATCATTGTATTTAGATACTACATAGAACATACAGATTAGAGAGAGAGAGAGAGAGAGAGAGAGAGAGAGAGAGAGAGAGGGCATGCACGTGGTTCAGCTTCTGTTAAGTGGAGGCGAACTGCTGAATTTACAGAGTATTATAAGCAGTTACATTAATTTTGGCTCCCACTCTCTCACCTGCTTCCTTTCCAACCAAGCGAAGGCAGAGGTCACTATTTTCCTCCATTTTTATTTTCCTTTTACAATTAAGCCCATAACTGCCTGCCTTCCATTGCTTCTCTGTTCTCTCTTCCTTCCCTTCAAGCCAAGCTCAAATTTTGATGCTTTGCTTCAACCCAGAAGACAAAACAGTTCATAAATCTTGGATCTTTTATTGTTCCTGAATCCTGAACCTTGACTGAGACAAACCCAGAAGTGAAAAACCAGCAGAGATTCTAAAACTAGTATTTTCTTTGTTTTTGTACAAATGTGGTCTAATTCTCAGAGATTTCTGCAATTCCAGTGAGACCCAGAAGGTGAAAAATGTTGCTATTTGGTCATGATCGTGATGGGGCATTTCTCATACTCGAAAATAAGTGCAACACTCAAAGCAAAGTAGCAGCAGAACTCGGATCTTATCTCCATCAGATCCAATTACCATAATGCCAAACGGGTAGACCCCTTTTACCTCACATTAACTGTGTTTAGCATGAGAAAGCTTCATACTTTTCGTCTTTCTCATGCTCTTTTATGCTTTGTTCCTTTCTTTTTGGCAATCATTGTGGTTTCCTCAGTAACTGAGAAAGAGATTCTGCTTCAATTTAAAGGAAACATAACAAATGATCCGCACAATAAGTTAGCTTCATGGGTTCTTAGTGGGAATCCTTGTGAAGATTATCATGGTGTGTTCTGTAATTCTGCTGGGTTTGTAGATAAGATAGTTCTGTGGAACAGTAGCTTAGGTGGAGTATTGTCTCCGGCTTTGTCCGGGTTGAAATATCTGAGGGTTTTGACATTGTTTGGGAACAGATTTATGGCAAATATACCAAATGAGTATGCTGATATTCAAACATTGTGGAAGATCAATTTTAGCTCAAATGCGCTATCTGGCTCGATTCCAGAATTTATAGGTGACTTGCCTAGCATTAGGCTTCTGGATTTGTCAAGGAATGGTTTTACCGGGGAGATTCCATCTGCTCTGTTTAAGCACTGTTACAAAACCAAGTTCGTTTCTTTGTCTCATAACATTCTTTTGGGTTCAATTCCGGAGTCATTGGCTAATTGCCTTAATCTTGAAGGGTTTGATTTCTCCTTCAACAATCTCAGTGGTGGCATTCCTTTGCAAATTTGCGATATTCCTAGGTTAGATTATTTGTCACTGAGAAGCAATGCCTTATCGGGTGATGTTGTGCAGCAGCTTTCAACGTGCCAGAGCTTGAAACTATTGGATCTTGGTAGCAACTTGTTTAAAGGTTCAGCACCATTTGGGGTTCTTGGATCAAGCAATCTTACTTATTTCAATGTATCACATAATGTATTCAATGGGAAGATTCCTGAGATTGCAACTTGTAGTGAGAGAATGGAGTATTTTGATGCTTCATGGAATGAGTTAGAGGGAGAGCTTCCTCTGAGCATTACAAATTGTAGAAGTCTCAAGGTTCTGGAGTTGGGGTACAATAGGCTGAGTGGGAGCATACCAGAAGTTCTTGGGAATCTGGATAGGCTTTTGGTGATTCAGTTGTGCAATAATTCAATAAGTGGAACGATTCCAAAGAATCTTGCAAGCATTCAGCTACTTCAGGTCTTGGATTTGCACAATCTCAGCCTTGTTGGTGACATACCTGATGATATAAGCAATTGCATGTTTCTTCGTGAGCTGTGAGTCCAAATACTATAACGACATTTGTTTAAATTTACATCAAGACTGCTTTCAATCTAACTTAGAAATATTTTATGTTATTGTTGCTGCAGGGATGTTTCTGGTAATGCTTTGGAGGGAGAAATACCACAAAATCTTTACAACATGACTTACCTTGAAATCCTTGACCTACATAAAAACCAGCTCAACGGAAGCATCCCACCAGACCTAGGAAACCTGTCCAAATTACAATATCTGGATCTGTCACAAAATTCACTCTCTGGGCTAATTCCTTCTTCCCTTGGAAACCTAACAAAGTTGACCTATTTTAATCTCTCCTCCAATAAACTCTCAGGCACCATTCCTACAGCTATTCAAGGTTATGGCTCTTATGCATTTATTGACAACCCCTTCCTCTGTGGTGCCCCTTTGGATAAGCCTTGCTCAGCAAATGGCAATGGTACTCTAACTCCCACTTCAAAAAAACCCAAGGCTCTTCGTGTGCCTGCCATAATTGCAATTGTTGCCGCTGCAGTGATTCTTAGTGGAGTATGTCTGGTATCAATTATGAACATCAGAGCCCGCAGAAAAAAGAAAGCTGATGTGACAATGGTCGTTGAGAGCACGCCACTTGGTTCAACTGATTCAAATGTTATAATCGGGAAGCTGGTTCTCTTCAGCAAAAGTTTGCCCTCAAGGTACGAAGACTGGGAGTCTGGCACAAGAGCTTTGCTTGGCAAAGAATGTATTATAGGTGTTGGATCAATTGGTGTAGTGTACAAAACTACTTTTGAAGGTGGCATCTCAATTGCAGTTAAGAAGCTTGAAACTCTGGGAAGGATCAGAAACCAAGATGAATTCGAGCACGAAATTGGACGACTGGGCAACATTCAGCATCCCAATTTAGTAGCATTTCAAGGTTACTACTGGTCCTCAACAATGAAGTTGATGCTATCTGAATTTGTCCCAAATGGGAATTTGTATGACAATCTACACGGTCTTCATTATCCAGGCCCAAGCACTAGCAGAGGCAATAGTGAACTGCATTGGTCTAGGAGATTTAAGATTGCTGTGGGAACGGCGAAAGCTCTTGCCTACCTTCACCATGACTGTAGACCTCCTATTCTCCATCTCAACATTAAATCCACTAACATACTCTTGGATGAGAAATATGAGGCAAAGTTGTCTGATTATGGGTTGAATAAACTGCTTCCCATTTTGGATAATCATGGTTTAACCAAATTCCACACTGCTGTAGGGTATGTTGCACCAGAGTTGGCTCAAAGTCTGAGACTAAGTGAGAAATGTGATGTGTATAGCTTTGGAGTAATTCTTTTGGAATTGGTCACAGGGAGGAAACCAGTAGAGAGACCAACCGCAAACGAGGTGGTGGTTTTGTGTGAATATGTTAGGGAGTTACTGGAGAGTGGCTTTGCTTCAGATTGCTTGGACAGAAGCTTAAGGGATTTGGTAGAGAATGAACTGATTCAGGTTATGAAATTGGGGTTGATTTGTACATCTGAGCTCCCCTCAAAAAGACCAAGCATGGCTGAGGTTATTCAGGTTCTTGAATCCATCAGAAATGGATTGGAGTCATAGTTATCAATATGAAATTCATGAATTATGTGTTTACCTCAGCATCAGATCAATGATGCATCTTCGCCAGAGCAGAGGTCACAAGATAGTAGTTTACCTGAGATGAAGCCTGGATTAGGTGGGGAGACTAGAAGGTTTTACATATAGGAAAAAAAGATAAAAATTCGTTGTATTCATTTGGGGTTTTACCAAAATCAATTGTTTTTTTGCATTTTTCAATCTTGCAAATAAAAAACATTCATTTACTGTATGTCATCAATAAGACAATTGCTTGTGAGAAGCGTAGTAATACTTTGTTCTGGCTTCATGTGCAAACATAGACCTATTCTGTTTTTCGTTTCTTCAAAGGTAGACCCAGTCTTCAGGGCCCCCCTTAATAATGAGAATAAACTACAGGAAACAATAACCAAATGTCTTCCTTTTGGTTTGATTGCTTTTACTGCCACCCCTCATCTCATCCCCTTTGAATGAATGTTTTAATTACAAATTTATCCCTATATGCAGCCATGAGCTATGGGCAAATGTACAGGGAAAAATTGTGTAGGAAGCATGAGTTGTCTTACACTGCCAGATCCAAAATCAAATGACTTCCAGATCTTGTCACGTGAACCCTGGCACAAGTAGCTTCAAAATTTTAAGATATATTATATTGGACTGGGTCAATTGGAAATTTGATTGCACTTTTAGTTCCTGGATTCAGGGGGAAGTTCTGCTTTGACCAGAGACAAAAGTGGCTTTGAAGCTACAGCAAGAGCTATTCCTTAAAAAATTGTATGCAACCTGAACCTGGAGAACGAATGAACAATATTTCAACTTTGTAATTTACAGTTTTCGGAAATTTTCCGAATTCGATCCATAACAACAGGAATATCTTTTTCCGTCAATGTCGAAAGACAAAACCGGAACCATCCGGGTTCAATACAATGACATGAAGATCCGGGAGTTACATTTACCTTAGCTACATTCAACAACCTATCCCAGAGCTCAAGCTCCCCTTTCTCATTGTAAGAGCGGATTAACCCACTCATGTCAGCCCAACAGCTGAAACCCCCATTGCTCTTTGTACACTCAATGCCCAATTGCTTCAACCCTGTCAGAAATTTAAGGTGCATTCCTCGAAGTCTCTCTCTATTGGCATCAATAAACTTTTGGACAAATTTGGTGTCTGAAAGCATAGAGATGAGCAACTGTTGGGATGGAGCGGAAATGGACGAGAACCTTGTTAACCTTTTAGCAGCAGCCAGCACATTCTTGTTAAAGGAGTAGATAACACCCGCCCTAAAACCTGGAAGAGAGAGGTCTTTAGATAGACCATACACTATATGTACTCTGTTCTGGTCAAGGTCCTCCAATTCAACGATTTCTGCCATGCTTACAAACTCTTCACTTCCATGTGTGGATCCAGCAAACAGCTCATTCGAGATTATATGTATGTTCTTCTCTCGGGCAAAGTCTAGGAGGTTGTAAAGTGATTCACGACTAAACAAAGTGCCAACAGGATTTGAAGGATTTGAAATTATAATCCCTCGAACTTTTAAACCGCGTTTCTTTGCCTGGTTGAATGCACGGTCAAGAGCAGTTACACTCAAATTGAATTTTTCAGCACTACGGCATGGAACAGTTATTATTTCGACTCCAGTTCGCCACTTTACATCTTTGTCCAAACTGCAAGTCATGTTCGGAAAGTCAGAAAATATTTAGCTTACCTACGGAAACTCTTCAGAAATGTTGAGATTAGATAATAGTTATTACCCAGGGTAATATGGTGCAGGAACAAGAAATGCATTTCCACTGTCTGCTAGGCAGAAGCTTAGTATCTCAATGGCAGCGGTCGCACCAGCTGTCAATACTATTTGTGAGGGGTTAAAGGAAACTGAATTTTTCATGACTTGAGACATGAATCCTGCGACAGCCTGTAGGACTAGAAATATTAGAGAGGGCATAAAATCTCAATGCAATACAAAGAGATTATCTTCAACAAAGAAGACATCAGAAACACCGTTCATGGGAATAAATTCTATATTGGATCTCAATTGCAACATCTTTTAAGTATAAAAGTAAATGCATATACATCACAAAAACAAACCTGCACATTGCATAACAGATTAATGTCTGACCAGCAACCTATAATTCCTCTAGAGAGGTAATAAAAAGGAAAAAATACCAGTCGAAATTGATCTAGTTAAAGGTGCAAATAATCAACCATCAAGTTACAAATAATTCAGATAAACATTGAACTACTCCAAAAAGCCCCTTAACAGCAGTTGTGTCAAGAGACTTTGCCACATTGATACAGCCAAAAATTGAATACCACCTAAAGTTGAACATAAATTTTGAAAGTAAGGTACATATTCCACCAAGAATTTAACCATTGTCAGTCACCCAAAAATCAAGTGTTATTCAGTCAAGAGACTTCCCCATTTCGATAAACCACAAAATTTGTGAATTGCAACTTGTGCTGGACGTAAATTTTGTAAGTTAGAAGCATATTCCACCAAAACCTCAACCATTTTCAATCATCAAATCAAGAGTTATTCAAACAGAAAGCCAAAGACAAAAGTCGATTTCTTTTTAAGCACTCAGCAATATGCAATTAAAACATTTGCATGAAAATACATAACTTTCGATATGGATTCGCATTTGTATTCTTTTACACACACAAACATATAATGATGTCAGAGAAAATATGAAATATACCACTTTCAACTCCATCAAGCCATCAAAAGGCTGGTAACAAGCAATCCCACTTATGCCCAGCTCCCCGCCACTAAAAATTGCGTCCTCTGCATTCTCCACAAGCCAATCTCGAACCAAGTCCAACGATAGCTACACACACCAAAATTCAACAAAACCCATTACACCAATATTCGGTTTTTTTTTTTTTTCAAATTTAAAATTTGAAAAGATGAAAAATGCTAAAGCAAAAGACTTGAAGCAACACAAGCCAAAGCTACCTCGAGTCTGGACCCACCTTATTTTCATCCAAACCCAGCTGAATGACCCCATCCGGATTGCCCAACTCGTCATACGGATCCTCCGATACCTTCCTCAACCCAACCTCGTACGGCGACTGGCCACCTTTCAAAACCGAATTGGCCCGAGCCGAAACGTAAACGGGTCCTCCGGGACATCTTGGGGAGAGGAGGGTCCGAGACAGGGACCGTGGCAGAACGGGTAGTTCCACCAACTGCCCAGCCGGCTCGGAGTCGGGAGAAGGCGGAGGCGTGGGCGGGTTCGGGTTCGAGCGGTGTCGTTTCAAGTATAGCTGGAGGAAATAGAAGAGTGCGCATGGGATGACGGAGCCCAAAACGAGGCCTCCTCTGCCTTGAACCACGCCCTGTAGAGGGACAATAACTCTCATGGCGGTGGTGACTCCCCCGCCGCCGGTGGGTTTGGAGCGGTTGGTGTCTGGGTCGGGTTCGGAGGAGAGGAGCCGGGTTCGGGTCATTCTAGAGACATGTGGGCGGGGTTAGAATTGTGGGTTTTCGGGTCGTCGGAGAGTACAAAGCTTGAAGAAGAAGAAGGAGAAGAAATGGAGGAAGACAGCAAAGAGGGCAGCAAAGGCCAAAAGGGCGTGTGTGTATGTGTGGGTGACAGTGTGGGCGTTGAGTGGCGAAATATTTGGGCTTTGGGAGATTTTAGAAAAATTATTTTGTTTGTTATGTAATGTTAATGCTCCGTTCCTTTGTTTGAGGCGAAGATTGGATCTAGTCGTTGGGATTTTTGGGTGGGATTTTACTGAGGGAGTTTACTCGTATAGCCCTTCAAAACTAGTTACTTGCTTTTTTTTTTTTTTTTTTTTCTATTTATTTCCTTCATTTTATTTTTTGAATGAAAAAAGAAAACCATGTTCGATGATCAGATATTGTGTCTAATCACTCGCAAACTACACATATTGAGTGCATTCAATATCATATGTATCACATATATTTGAGTGTTTTTGTGCTTGTGAGAATTTAAGAGTTCGAATTATGATGTTCAAACACCCACTATTTTAGTGCTATACAAGTTATATTTACTTCGCTTGCTTCTTGAAACGTAACTAAATCCTTATTCTTGTTTAAGCCGTATTTGGATAGGCTGAACTAAATTGTTTGAGTATGGGATCAAATCGGACAACATTAAACCACTTAATTATTATCATAATCATTTTATTTTATCAAATGAAACGTATTTGTTCAATGATCAAATAATTTGTAGGAATGACCACAGATAAAGTATCTAAATGATAAATAATTTCCATCATTAAACTACACTGTAGAGTGATTGGAAAGAAAGAGAATATAAACATATTTTTAACAATAAGGCTACATTATTGTCTTTGTAATAAGTGAATGTGCATTCTAGATCCTACTTGGAAATTTTCGCATTATCAAATCTGATTGTAAAACCTCAAGTCTCAAGTGACAACTAAAGTCTAAAACCAAGTGATATGAACATAGCAAAGAAAGAATATATCTGAATCTGAGATACTCTAGTCACGGACTAATTGTCTATTTAAGCATCTTCTTACATGGAAGTAATTTTTTTTAAAACAAGTGGTGAAATGGACACACACCGATTCGGTTAAAAGTTGAATTCCCCATTTCTTTCTTGTGCTGACCAATTCGGTCAAATGGACACACACACCAATTAGGTCATCCCTAATATTATAATTGTCAATTCCATGCCAAATTTACCATACCATTGATTTCAAAGTACAGAATTAACTTTGGGTTTTGTAGTAATTTCGGCCACACTAATTTAATAATATATTCAAATATTATACAGTATATTTGGAGACAACAAAACATTGTTTATATCTGACTGACTTGTACGGTTCTCCCATGATTTGAAATCCCAATGGGGGTAGGAATCTGCATACAAGCAAAGGGTTGGAATCTACAGACTAAATAATTGATATATGGTACCAAAGTCCTTCCCTTCGTTGGCACTAGAAACAAGCCTTCGGTTTTGTCCCTTGTCATGGCCACCACAAACCACAAGTTAAGCAACCAAAATTGAAGTCTGGGATTATCACCACAAAATGAAAATGAACCTCTCCTTGTTTTCTATTCTCCTAGTACGTCTACATGCATGGCTACAAATCTCCTCTTATCTATGAATTGTCAACAAGCTTTGTTTTTCTCGGACTTGTGAGCTTTCGGTTATGCCAATTTGTTAAGACATTGTATCGGATTTATTACACCCGAGTTTAACTCTCCCTTCTTATGATATAGAGTAGTTTATATATATATATATATATATATATATACAGTACTTTCTTTAAAATAAAAAGAGAAGGAACAAGAGGAACATATATTTAATTATATAATACATCAAGCTTTGAGTGTAAAACTGGGAGTTGGAGACAACGCAGGCAAGTATTGCAAGCAACCCAATTTGGTTGAACTACTAGATAGATGGTTATCTGCACAAGGTTGATTACATTATTCCTGGGTATATATTTACTTGGGAGCACGCAAGAGCTTTCAAATAAATGAGTTAATGCTCATCCTTTTGGTTGTGGTTGCCCAAAAAAATTGCTTTTGAATGTGACTTATGGTTCGTGATCCAAAACTTTGTTGCATTTTTAAACTAAATGACAGATTTTCATGAAAGGAACTTTTAGGCTCAAATGAGTTAAGAAAAAAGAAAATATTTTCATAGATTTTAAAATTAGTTCAGATTTGAATTCAAACATGCTTTTGGATATGATAAACATATAGCCAAGATTTAAAATTGTTACATAGTACAAAAACAAGATACTAAAACGGGACAAATTACTTCCCATCTATGGAAAACCCATTTTTCACTAATAAGAAATTATTACATAGTACTAGAATAAGATCATGCAGTATAAATATCATTGGTTCACGCGTTATACTATGGGTGAAAGACAGAGTACTTTCTCACTTATATAGTACACTATCTTTCATCCATATATAGTGTAGTATCAGTATGGTATATATGGTATATATGGTATGCTATATCAATAGAAATCCATATATATGTTAATAATTAAGCTAAAATGAGAAGAAAATATTGACTAATGAATGCATAATTGGCGTAGAATGGCCAGCAAAGTCCATATGCTTTTTTGGTGATTGACGTGGATGTTTGAGGCTTAGGTGCAAAACCTAGCTGGTCACGTACGTATCTTCTAACAAAAAAACGAAGGCACGTTTTGTTGTAGGGCTCAAGTGTGATTGGAGACTGATGGTAGTAATTTTGGCCTACTGGGTTTGGCTTTTGTTCAAAATAAGTCTAGCCATAATCTCTCAAATAGCTGTCGGCTTTGTATTGGCTTCAAATATTATGTATTCATGAGAAAACGTGTCCTGCATTTATCAATATTTTGATTTTTACAATGCGTAATGCTACACTTAACATATTTTTATCTCACATTTCTATACCACATGATGTGATATATTTATATCACATGTCACATCAATTAAATCAATTATGTGTATTTTAATGAGGAAAGTTTAATTAATAGTTTTTATTTATTTAAAAAAAGTGTTAATAAATCATAAAAGAAAAGAAAATATTAAATAATTTTTTTTGATATGGTTGTCCACTTCAACTGCTACATAAAGTGGTATAGGAATGTAGGTAAGAGTAGTATTATTCTTTTACACGTACCGGAAAAACGAAAGCTCTATTGTCACATTTATGGAATATTTGAGAGAGAGAGCCCAATAGACCCATTTGCCAAACAATGGCCCATTTCATAATATCATTTTATAATTAATTAATAATACATACATTTATTACAATCATAATTGTCATGATTTTTTTTCTTTGAGAAATACGAATTTCATATTTTAAATTGGTTGAATAGTAATCTCATCATCTACACACTATCAAAGAATCAAATTAATAATTTATTATATTCCAACAAGTAGAAGAAAAATAAAGGTTTATAAAACATAACAGTAAGGTACCCAACTCATACATGAAGGAAATAAAAATAATTCACAAAGTTTTTCTTTTTGAGAGAAAAAAATTCACAAAAACTAAAGTTAAACGAAAGAGAAAAAGAAAGAAAATGTGTAAATTTAGAAGGTTTTAGTGTAAATATCATAAACTAACCTAAAAAATAATAATGTTAGGCATGCCAAATTTGGTCTGAATGATATAGAAAATGACATGTCATTAATTTTAAAGTAATTAAATTGCCACATGTGTTAGATGGTTGTTAGGTTCCCAACAGCATAGCTTTTAACTTTGGATTTCATCCTGACCTGTATTTGGTCAAAGTACCAATATTAAGCGTTGAATATTCCACACTTGACGAAGGAATAATTACAGGTTGGCACTCCTATTCTATCTGCTCTGTTATTTTTCCTAAATGGCTCCGAAGATTTTTGATCGCAATGTTTAACACATGCGCCGATAAGAGTATCTTTGACCGAAATGCCAATTTCAACGTGGCAAGTTTTAACTCAAAAAAAGATATTTTAAGCCTTTCAACCGTGATGTCAAATCCTAATTGGATTGACATCTGTCAAAATTGATGCCAAGATGTTGAGATGTCTTTTTATTTTTTATTATTATTTTAATGCTGAGCCCACCTTCTCTCTCATCTTCCATGTATAGTTCTTAACTCTATTTAATATTTTACTCTTAAATATCGGGCCCACCTACTTGTAAAAATAATAAAATAAAATGTATATTTGACATCTTGGTTGGATAAAGAGTTTTACAATATGTCAAATTGCACATCACTATCAAATTTAAATTTGATGTTTGGTATTTGACATCTCCCAAGGGATGCTCTAAGAACTATTGGAATTATAACATGTGATTTCTGTTCCAGGTTCAACTGATGCAGGAGGTATAAGATGCGCAAGAAATGTTACTGTTCATACCGCTGCTATATTGTCAATCAACGCTGTAGAACACTGGTTAGGAATTGGAGCAGCTGATAATTCCATCGGCCTCGAGAGAGACTTGGTAGCTTCTCTAGCACGGGAACAAAAATGTTTGGGTGGCAACTATACAAAGAACAGTTGCTGTGGTATGCACCAATCCTACTTTCTGCATGTTACCATTCTGCATGCATCAGCTTGTTAATGGCTATTTGTTTCCCCTGTTTTACTCACTCACTATCTTGTGATATCCAGGGGAGATGTATTGCTACGGACCTTGAGAGGAAAAGGATATGCAGCGGTGGTCGTAATGGACTTGTTAGGCTTTGAGACCTACCATAAACATTTAAGTTCCTTGTGCGTTTGTATATTTAAGATGAATATTGAAGGTCGCAAGTCATTTTTTTCTTTTAAAAAATAATCAAATTTTGCATGCCCCGTTTGTGTATTTTCAAGCTTGATCTTGATGGCAGCTCTTAATGTATTGATTGACAAACCAAGTTCAAATCAAGCCCTTAATATAGTAAAAAAATAAAAAAAATTCCCATCCTACATCAATATCAAACAGGGCTTATTCTAGTGAAACTCATTTATTTCTTTGCCTATTAATAAAATTTTAACAGAGTACTAGCTGTCAGTTCAAGGATATGCTACTTATAGAAGCATCAAATGTACTTCCAAATTTCAAACAAACAAAGCATAATTTAGGGTCAGTTTGATAACCATTTCAATTTTAGTTTTTAGTTTTCATTTTTTGTGCTAGAGTATAGAGGAAAAAGAGGGAGGATGGAAGTGAGTATGAGAGTGGAGATGGGATTGAGAGGGAAGATGAGAGGGGAAGATGGGAGGGAGGAGTAACAAAAGTGAAAACAAAATTTAAAAAATGAAATCTATTTGAAATTGTTTACACTTTTACTATTTCTCCCTCCCATCCTCCCCGCTTATCCTCTCTCTCAATCTCATCCTCACTTCCATTCTCCCTCTCATTTTCCTCTATACTCTAGCACAAAAAATGAAAACTAAAAACTAAAATGAAAATGTTATCAAACGGGCCCTTAATTTTTTTAATTTTAGAACAATAAACTCCCTTGAAGCACAAAGGGACCATCAGAAGGCAAATAACATCAGTGGCTTCCACAGCAATAAATGAAGAAAAATGAAAATTATGAGAATAAAACAACATTACTTTTCTAGCATCTATCAGGCTATAAGTTATGCAACAAATATTAAGAACTCAATTATGTTGCTGTAGATGACAACGCAAAATCTTCAATCTGTGGAATTTAAAAGAAGGGAGTTTCACTAAAACACCCAAAATGGGGGTTGAAATTATAAAAAAACCCAAGCACTATTTAAACATATAAACACACCCAAAACCCATCATTACACACACTCAAAACCCATTTATAAACACACCCAAAAAGTTGACTTTGGGGTTTATTTTGGGTGTGTTTCTATGTTTAAATAGTGCTTGGGTTTTTTTATAAATACATGTCTAAGATTGGGTTTATTTATAAATTTGTATTAAAAGAATTTATAAAAACAAAACTAGATGCAAGCGAACTCCATACCTTCACAATAATGATGGCTATGACTCCAATGACAACCAGGACAAGTAATCCCATAATACACCTATCAGTTGCAACCTAACAGGAAAGAAAATGGGAAAGAAAAAAAAAGAATCATAATGAGTAATAGGAATGGGAAATATCGTCAACATATGACAAAGCAAGTGGATAATTCAGAAATTGACCTGCCTACCAATTTCCTTGACCAGCTTAGTAGCTTTCTTGATTGAGAAATGGATTGAGTCCAGCTCGTTGACAATCCTACTCATTTGTTCAGTCTAAACATGAAACATTAAAATTTAAAAATTTTAAATAATTTTAAATAAAAATAAAACTTTAGTTCGATGCCCATGCAATTTTCTATAAGGAATATGAAGTAAAATAATTGAAAACGATCACATACTTGAGCTTTGAGTGCTGCTGCTGTCTCTGTTCCAACATTGATGGTCTCATGAACAACCTATTACAAACAGGAACACAAAGAAAAGTTCTACTTGAATCGCTTCTAACAACGCCTGGGAACAGGAACAATCTTTTTCTTCCAATAATAAAATTGGACCTTTTTAAAATGTACCAACCTTTTTTGATCTCTCAATCGCTTGATCTGTCTCATCCATCATTTGGTTTCCATTATCAATTAGTTGTTGATTTGTCATAGCTGCAAAATATGTGGACTCTGGTTAAAAAAATAATTCATCTAGAATGAAGGAAACAAAAGGTATGACGCCTAAGAAAATGCATTGGTCATCTTCAGCATGGCATCTGAACAAAATACTAATGTCAAAGTTATTGAGTAAATGCATACTTCTTAGGAACTTCCCTAAATGTTTAACATACATTACTTTTCTTTGTTAAATCAAGTTTAACCTCTAATCCTACACCAATCCATTTAGGCCTTTTAGTTCTTGATCCAACCAAAGGCTTATATTGATTATGCAGTCACTGTTGTCACCGGTGAACAATCTCATATCGACTCCGAAATCCAATTCTTCCAAAGCTTCATATAGTCAATATAGTCACAAAGCCCAGCTGATGGAAAGTAATAATTGGTTTCTGAAGCACTACTGTATCAGAATTAGGCATCTATACAAATTTCAGGTAGCTACAGATGCAGTTTCTATATAATATCATTAGAGTAAAGACCTGGGTACTCGGTGTTAACAGAAAGGTGAGTTACTGCAACGTCCAGTGAACATAAGGTCTTGTATGGCTCAAGATGTGCATTAACCACTTAGACTTACAAGTGCTATGATATAGTCAAATTCACCTATAATTGATTTTATGAACCTAACTTATGACAAAACGTACATCAACACCACCATGCCAATTACATAATGAAACCAAGCAAATAGAGGAAAAGTCGAAATAATTGTATATCAATTGGTGTCCCAATGTCCAGTGAACATAAGGTCTTGTATGGCTCAAGATGTGCATTAACCACTTACAAGTACTATGATAAAGTCAAATTCACCTATAATTGGTTTTAAGAACCTAACTTATGACAAAACATACATTAACACCACCATGCCAATTTACATAATGAAACCAAGCAAATAGAGAAAAAGTAGAAATAGTTGTATATCAATTGGTGTCCCATGATCTTCCAAAAGTGAGAGGAGAGAGGGGAGAGAGAGAGAGAGAGAGAGAGAGATGTATTTATGAAGAAAAGTTGTATTTCAGTTGGTGTCCCTCCTATATTTTCAACCATATATGTAACATGTGCCATGTGCCAGAACATGACCCAAGCTTGTAACTATCCCTGTCCCTCTCTCCATTATAGATAACTAAATTTTTCTTTGTCCTTTTTTTTTTCTTTTGGAGTCACTTTTCTAATGATTTCCCTCAAGTGTCTATTTTCTCCTCCCCACATCAACCATGCTCAATTTACCTGGTGATGTTATGGCATTCCTCATATGTATTTGTATAAGCATGAATCTGTGAGTGTGTTTGAGTGTACGTGTGCATTTGCATGAGCATTTGTGTGAGAGCTATTTATAAGAGCAGGAATTATCAGCTGATGGGTCAATTATTAAAGGATACAAGGCTGAATTGCAAGTTAACAAATAAATAGATATTTGCTTACACGAGGCTAGCAAGACATTCTGTTCCCCATATTCCTCGGCCGGCCCATCAAAGAGATCAATTTTCTTGTTTTCAAGGTTCGACGCATATCTGCACCAAAGACACAACAAACGTTTTCAAAATTTCTTATAAAGAATAAATAAATACATTTACTTGTAGTACTAAAACATTATCAATTTATAAATCAATTTTAACCTGAAAACAAACCAGTACTTTGACTCATCCAAGAGAACAATTGAATAGTTCTTTTTCAATAAATAGTGCTAAAAGTCAGGCTTCTTCTGCTATTAGAAGAATGATGATGAGATGAGAAATATGTCAAATATTAGGGAAAACATCGCATGACAACTACCATCCAAATTAAGTTACCCAAGTGCATCTCTAATTAAAAGTATAGGAAATGATAGGACTCTACTAATTTGGAAACACGTTCATGAAGACATCCGCGCTAAATATTCGGTATATATGGGAACAGTAGATTGGAGAATCATATCAATTGTATAATTGTGAATTAAAAACTTTATCATTGGAATAATTATGAATTAATAATTAAGACTCAGAAAACACGGCATTTTACATCACAGGTATTTTGGTCTCCATATTGATATGTAATCAACATATGAAATCTCATACATCAATGAAATATTATTTATGTACATATGTTATGCAAGCCTGCGATAATAGATGTTCAAGTCAGACCGATACAATGTACAGGCACACTCACACAACAATTAATGTAATTTCTTGCTGATGCTAACTTACTGCTTTTTCAGAGCCACATATGAATTCAACTCTTTGATCTGCACAAAAGTTCCAACAATGGTTAATACACTTGTAACATGCAAAAACAACAAATAGACACAAGAAGACAATTAAAAGAAGGAACGATTAGAAGAAAGAAAAAAGTAGACATGCAGACTCTGTATATGTTTTCCTCAATTAAAAAATAATCAAAAACCCAAAATTAATTGTGTCATCAAACCGCCACAGCACCATCATATTCCCACAGCCTACTGTATTCCAAGTTTCCTAGTCAGAGCTCCTACCTATTCTATTCCAAGTTCCCAGTCTTTGTAGGAAAAAGACGATCATATCCTATTTCTAATCAGAAAAGGAAAAAAAAAAAAAAAGGTTAAAAACCTCTTACAAGTGCAACAATGAACGGACAAACCTAGGGCTAGGAGCGTTGGATATCCTAGATCTGCAAAGGCAGCCTGATAAGTGTTAACGCCGGCGTCAATTAGATTTAGACCTCGTTTAGATTAGTATTAACAAGAGTAAAAACTTACTGCCATATTTGATGGACCGCATCAGTGAGTTGCCACATGAAATTCTTGGTAGTATATTGTCTCTCTTGCCACTAAAGGAGGCAGTGGCTACTAGTGTTCTCTCAAGGCACTGGCGATATGCGTGGGCATGGTCTACTTTGACACTTGATTTTGATCCCGAGGAAACTTTGGTCGGCTTCAAATACCACAGTCGAACATTGCAAAACAAGAAAAGCCATAGGTATGTCAATTGGCTTCAAATACCACAGGCGTTGTGTTGGACTTAAATCCCTCAAAGTTCTTTCTTTTAACTTTGTTGATGTGACTGGAGAAATTCTAGAGCACTTCTTGTCAGTATGCCCATTTCTTGAGCGATTATCAGTGTCTTTTGCCGAAAAGTTAGTTAACTTAAGAGTTGTTGGTTCATCAATTGCATTGAAGTACTTAAAACTAGACGAATGTGATGACCTCAAAAGAGTTGAAATTTATGACACAAACCTTGTTTCGTTTATTCACACCGGGACTGCAATAGACTTGCGTCTCAGTAATGTACCCTCTCTGGTTGAGGTAGCCATTACTAGTCAGCGTAATGACATTGCTCGTTTATGTGCCTCCACTGCTTTCATGAGACTTGCCTTTACCCAACTTGCATGTTGTCTTTATCAGCTAGAGACTCTCATGATCAATACTCAAGTAGCGGTTAGTATTTATGCTTTATTTTCTTATGATGATATGTTGTTTTTCTTTTCTTTTTGTTTCGTTTGATTATGTAGTTACTCACTTTCTTTTTTGGCTCTCAGGAGTACAATAAGGATTACACCTTTCCTATATTACCAAATCTCAAGCATTTGGAGTTAACGGTCGAAGGAGATTACAAGTTGAGTCTTAGCCAATTATCGTCTTTTATGAAGGCATTTCCTTACTTGCAGAGACTTGCGTTGAAGGTATATTTTTTTGCATAATTTTAATTCGTTGAGTAGGCCGTAAAACATGATAGAATAGAAAACTTTTGAAAGTAATTTTATTTGAATGGAGGAGAAAAGTAACCTAACCGACGTATTATTCATTATACATTAGTAATAATATCATGAAGTTTCTAACATATGGGTTGAGCTGTTTGGACTTGCCGACTTTGCTTAGTTGGTAAACTTCTCTTGAGTATTCTAGAAGCTTCTTGATTTATCTAGGCACAAATTTCATCAGGAAAAGACGTGAAACCTTATATTGGAGAAAAGATATTTGGAATTTAATGGTGATTCTTGTTACTTCTTGTATCATAGGTTAGGAGATAAGTATATAATCTTTTGTATTTCCATTGGTCTTATGACTTCATGAGGTTAATGGTGATTCTATTTGTCACATGTAGACTTAATTGTGGTTCTTGTTCCACTAATAAATTGTTTGCTTGATGCAGTTGCGATTCTGGGAGAAACCTTTTAAGGAGGGGAGAAAAATAAAGAAAGCTGCCAAATGCCCCCACCATTACATCAAGGTAGTAGAAGTATCAGGGTATTGTGATCGTACAAATGCTGTTGAACATGTCATGTTCTTGATGGAGAATGTTGTTGCTCTCGAAAAACTTGTTATTGTTCCTTATTGGTCGTGGGATTGTCATCATAGCGGATCAGAATCGGGAAAGAGAGAAAGGAAGAAGGAAGCAAAGGCAAGACGTCATGCTAATATGCACCTTAAAAATAGGGTTCCTTCAACAGTAGAATTTGTATGCTTGTAATCAGTGGGGAAATTAATTCTTCACTCATATTCTTTGCATTTGATTTCATATGTAGGTTATGAAACTTCATAGTATGAAACTTTTTATCTAATCTGATGTCGTGTGAATTGTTATTTTTTAAGATTATTGTTGAGAGGACAAAACCTAATGAAATCGATCCCCTTTGATTTTTGTTATTTTTTAAATGCAAATTCAATCCATAGCGATGTTGGGCTACTATGTTGTTCGACCACATTATAGACCCAATTGACGTACTTACGGCCTTTCTTATCTTGTAACATTCGACTAAGGTTTTCTCAGGATCAAAATCAAGTGTCAAAGTAGATGCCCACACATACAACTAATGCCTTGAAAGAACACTAGTAGTAGCCACTGCTTTCTTTAATGGCAAGAGAGACAATATACTAACAAGAATTTCACTTGGCAACTTATTGATGCGTTCCACCCAGTTATTCTTAAATTAAATGTATGATAATCAAAATAAATTGGCAAATTCATTTAACGAAGAGCTAGCATAACCAGAATAATGATGAAACTAAGGATCGGTTTCATTACAACTTTCAAGTTTAAATAAGGCTAGAGAGACTATAGAACTTTCCTTTTTCCAGTTCATGACAAAATATACATTTAATTTTCTGGTGGCATCCAAACCTAAATTGTAAAAATCAAAATATACATGTGATGAAAAACAGCCATGCATATTTGCGGACACCAACTCTTTATAAAACCTTGTCTTCGATTTCCACACTTCACCAACCCATGCATGTTGTTAGGCATGAAGGTGTGCAAAGCAAACCAACCAGTGGCGTTCACCAAATACACAAATGCAGGACACATTTTCTCATGAATTCACAATATTTGAAGCCAATAGAAAGCCGACAGCTATTAGAGATTATGGCTAGACTTATTTGAACAAAAGCCAAACCCAGGCGGCCAAATTACCACCATCAGTCTCCAATCACACTTGAGCCCTTCAACAAGATGTGCCTTTGTTTTTTTGTTACAAGATACGTACGTGACCCCCTAGGTTTTGCACCTAAGCCTCAAACATCCACGTCGGTGTGGACTTTGCTGGCCATTCTATACCAATTATGCATTCATTAGTCAAGATTTTCTTCTCATTTAAGCTTAATTATTAACACCCCCAGGGTTGATAATTGAAAAAAATAAATCTTCAAGATTTGACACGTATTTTTTAGCGATTTTACAAAAATGTTACTTTTACCACATTCTCATACTACTTATGTGGCAGATGAGGTGTATAACCACATCAATTAAAACGTGTCAATAAATCATAAAAGAAAAGAAAATGTTAAATTAGTTTTAATTGATGTGGTTGTACACCTCATCTGTCACATAAGGTAGTATGAGAATGTAGTAAGAGTAGCATTACTCTTTACAAATTTACATAGCAGTAATTTTGTATGGTTAGTGAGGAATATAAAAAGATTTCTATTGATACTATACCTAGCCCCTTGGCACATCCTCATGTACGTGCCAATTGGTTTTATTTTTTATTCTTTATTTTATTTTTAGAATTAAGAAAAGATAACATGGGTAGTTATGTTCCATAAAAGTAGGACCTATTTTCTGATTTTGTTTTTGTTTTTATTTTTTAATGTGAAAAAAGTGAATTTACCATATTATTATCCTCAATGTTTGAATTAATTAAGGGCATTTTCTGGTATTTTGAATGTTTCACCGTTCTCTGCATTTTGCTTTATATATATAGATAGATGATAGATTGTGAAAAATGGTTTTTCCATAGATCAGAAGTAGTTTGTCCCGTTTTAGTAAAAGATAACGTGGCAAATATTACTGAGGAACACAATTATATTTTTCTTTTCTAAAATACACGTTTATGCAAGTTGCCTTTGTAGAAGAGCATTCATTTGATAAGCCTTGTTTTGCATTTAATTCGCGATAGGAAAATGAGTTTTCATAGACTAAAGATAACAATTTTAAATCTTGGTTATATGTTTATTTTAAATCTTGTCTCATCCCGGATACTAGCAGATTACTCTTCAGATAACAGCAGTTCAGCAAGTATTCCCAAAGCCGCAGAAAGTAGCCTTTCATCTCCATTATCTAACGCACCGTGACCAACCTGTTAAGATTTTATCTAGTTACAGTAGTTGTTTTTAAATAAACTGATTATCCTATTATGTAGGAAGTCATGTTGCACGTTGTTATGTTTACCAAGTTTTTAGGAGTCTCCCAGTAGTGGAGCAGTTTGTTAGTGGTGTCAGTAATAGATTAAGTTAGTAGGAGTCAGGTCCTTGAATTTAGTATAGTCTGGTGATGTAACGTTCTATTTAAGTTCAACTTTATCAGTATACAAATTACGCTTTCCAGCACCTCTTCTCACCTGTGTTTGGATTTTGAGTTTAACTCTACATCCGGTATCGAGATCTCCACCGGGCCTGACATAAAAGTTCCTACAAAAGCGTAAGCTATAATTGCACTTATGGCGTAAGTTACTATGGCTATAATTGCACTTACGACAGTAAGTTACTATGGCGTCTGACAAGGTTACAGACAACTATGTGCAGCCAGCCATACCACGCTTTGATGATCATTATGATCATTGGAGCATGTTGATGGAGAATTTCCTGAGGTCTAAAGAATATTGGATTCTCGTGGAAACCGGTATTGTAGAGCCGGAAAGTGGAGTGGTGTTGACGGAGCTACAACAAAAGAAATTGGATGAATCCAAGCTGAAAGATTTGAAGGCGAAAAATTACTTATTCCAAGATCGTTCCATTTTGGAGACCATTCTCCAAAAAGATACTTCCAAGCAAATTTGGGATTCCATGAAGAAAAAGTATCAGGGCTCAACGAAGGTGAAGCGTTCAATGCTGCAAGCACTAAGGAAAGATTTTAAGACTCTTTAGATGAAACAAGGAGAGTCTGTCAATGATTATTTTTCAAAAGCAATGGCAATTGCAAACAAGATGAGTATCCATGGCGAGAAGATGGAAGACGTAACCATCATAGAAAAGATCCTGTGATCTATTACTACAAAGTTTGATTACGTTGTGTGCTCCATTGAGGAGTCAAATGACATTGAGAAGCTTTCAATTGATGAGCTACAGAGTTCCTTGCTTGTACATGAGCAGAAGATCAATCGGAGTACATCTGAGGAACATGCGTTGAAAGTTTTTCAACACATAGTGACCTCTGTACGAATTGTCGCAACCTCTCACTATTGTCTAGTCTTGCATGGAGAGGAAATCGTATCCATTACATCATCTGTGTCATGGAAGGAAGATTGCCAAGATTGGCTATTAGAACTCGTACAAGCCCTGACCCTGTCTCGCCTCCAAGATCCATCTCCTGTATTCCTTTTATCACTGTGTGATGAAACAACTTGCTGAGAAGAGAGACGTCTCGTCGATGACCCAATTAGTTTGCCCCATATGCTTATTTCTCCTTTAAGCCGTGCAAAGGCATATGTAAATTGGGTATAGGCATCAGAATTAAGTTTGCCATGTGATTCCTCATATTTCTTCACATTTTCTTTTGTAGCATGACAAATTAATGCGACAGCAGGCAAAACAGTACTCAGGAAAATATTCATAACGAAACTCTTAACATCTTCTCGCCTACCTCCGGGAAGGTAACTAGAGTCCTCCTCATCAAAGGTAGCCACAAATCGTATATGAATAAAACTTCCAATGGAGTCATCCCCATCTCTATTATCCACTCATAATACCTCACCAGGCACATCATCTAGTAGCATCCAAAAAACGCCAATACGTCCAAGGCGCCATTTCAAGAACCCATTTTTGGTCGCATTCATAGACAAAAACCTGCTTCACTTTAAAGTTAAGCAGTTTTAGGTGCTTGGTAAAAATAAAATATCTCGATTATTTTAAAAGCAGTGGTCTTTTGACAGAATTTTTAAAAGCGGCTATGAGTTGCTTTTCAATGCTGCTTTCAAAAGAAGCAGAGATGAACCTTTAATGAATTTTTTTAATTCCCAAAATACCATCATTCATTTTAAAAAATAACACCACCTCCACTTCCACATCCAACTCCACCACTTACACCACCACATTCACTACCTCCACAACCACCGCCATCACCACCACTACCACCTCCTCCACCACCACCACAACCACCACCACCAACTTCACCTTTACCTCCACCACCACCACCACCACCTCCTCCACCACCACCAACTCCACCACCACCACCACCACCACCAACTCCACCTCCACCTCCATCACCACCACCACCACCACCTCCTTCAAAACCTCCACATCCACCACCACCTCCACAACCAACACCACCACCACCACCATGCTGCCACCTCCATCACCACCATGCTGTCACTACCACCACCTCCATAAGCGCCATCCCTACCACCACCACCTCCACTCCATCACTACCACTACTACCACATGATTAGTACATAACATTTTTAACATCATGTCTATTTTAGTCATTATTCACAGTTACAACAATTTTATATTAAAACTTACCAAACGGTTTTGACACTGCTTTTTGTACTAACAGCACTTTAAAAATATTGTTTACCAAACGCGGAGCTACTTTACTTTACAGCTAATTATTTTCAAAGCACAGTGAAGCAACTTTTTTAAAAGTGACAAAGAATCCCAAATGGGCCTTAGTGATGTTGTCTTCTTCGCCACTTATGAGCTTCGGTAGAGCGATCGATTTACAAGACAAAGAAACGCTCGATAAGTCCTTTGGCACATGTGTGGTACCGGCCAAAGGCTCTCCGATGCTTAATTTAGAATACGTACATGTGAATAGTAATCTGAGCAGTAATGGTAGTTTTGCCGAAAGTTGCGATTACCACCTTGACCGTTTTGTTGGCTTTCAGTATAGTCTGGTGGCTAAAGTCCTCTTGAGTTAGGAGGTTCATCGAGACACTTTACTAGTTTATAAAGGGGCTCTAATGAGGTTTCGATTAAGGAGATTGCGACTAATCGTTTTTGGGTATGCTTTGTCTGTGAACGAGATCAAAAACGGGTTCTTGAAATGGCGCCTTGGACGTATTGGCCTTTTTTTTATGCTACTAGATGATGTGCCTGGTGATGGATATATACACACAATAAGCTTAACCCAAGGGACCTTTTGGGTCCAGTGCATGGGGTTTCGGGTTTCTGTATGACTATTGTTGTTGCTAAAGCCATTGGGTCGCCGGTTGGTGAGGTATTATGTGTGGATAATAGAGATAAGGATGACTCCGTTAGAAGTTTTATTCATATATGATGTGCAACTACCTTTGATGAGGAGGACTCCAGTTACCTTCCCGGAGGTAGGCGAGAAGATGATAGAGTTTCGTTATGAATATTTACCTGAGTACTGTTTTGCCTGCGGTCACATTAATTGGTCATGCTACAAAAGAAAGTGTGAAGAAATATGAGGAATCACATGGCAAACTTAATTCTGATGTCTATACCCAATTTACATATGCCTTTGCACGACTTGAAGGATAAATAAACATATGGGGCAAACTAATTGGGTCATCGGGGAGACCTCTCTCTTCTTAGCAGGTTGTTTCATCACACAGTGATAAAAAGAATAGAGGAGATGGGTCTTAGAGGCGAGACGAGGTCAGGGCTCGTACGAGTTCTAATAGCCAATCTTAGCAATCTTCCTTCCATGACACGGATGATGTAACGGATACGGTTTCCTCTCCATGCAAGACTAGACAACAATGAGAGGTTGCGACAATTCGTACAACGGCTAGGCATGGTGCGAGTTTTAGAATGGATGAAGTGTCGATGCGGATTGGTCATGATACCTTAGATGATGGAGATGAAAGACTACTTTTTGCAGCGTTGGGAATACTTGCTAAACTATCATGTTATCCAAGAGTAATATGCCAGATCTCGAGATGAGGGTAAGATGCTTCCAATGGACGTGCGTATGCAGGATGATCTATATACTTTTTTGGTGGTTCCGTAACTTGGAATGGTGGTTAGTAATTCTTTGGCCTTGGATCGAGACTTGTCATGGTGAGGGTGGACAAGATCTCTTTGGCGATAAAGGTGGGCATTGAGACCGGAAAACAGGAACATCGAGTCGCACCAGATGGAAAAAATAAAAATAAAATGTTGACTAAAAAGTCAACAATCGGCACCGAATCAAACCGGACAGGTTCAAACGTATTTTGATGTTGGTTTCACACCTTACAAAACCAGACCGCACTAGTTGTGTATTTTTTTAATTTTTTTTAAAAAATTATTCTTAACTCATTAATGATGACCAAACAGGACAATTAGCAAATGAGGATATGGCCCTTAAATTCAGATTCTTTTAATTTATTCCAATAATTGAAAAAACAGCTGAAAAGGGAAAGGACGAGGACGACGGAGAAATTATACAATAGTACAGTAGTACTACGTGGCAATTGATATGTGGTATTACGTTCCACTGAGCTTGCAACACGTGGATGGTAATAAATTTCTCCATGACGATGTTTGCCTTCTCCAAAACATCCGTTTCTTTGTTATTCTTCCTAAAGACTGAACTCAAGTTTGAAGGCGCCGACTTTGACCGGCAAAAAAAAGTGTGAAGGTGCCTACCAGAAAAGAGAATAATAATAAGAAGAAGAAAATGCAAATTAAAAATCTGTGTAAAGCTCCGATGCAAAACAATGGAGTTACATGATGCAAGAAGCCAAGATTATTTCTTTTAGCGTTAATTTATTTGAAGCAAACTCTCACTGAAAATTGCCAAAATTTATGGATTTTTTTTTTTTTTTTTGTATTCTTTCTTCAAGAGAAGGTGTTTTTCAACCCATAATTTTTATTTTATTTTAGAAATCAACCACGATCAACGCATGATCTTTGATGGGTCTTTGTTGAATAATGAATTTGCTTGAAATGATGGTGTGATAGACCAACAAAGATTGTGGGGAATGGATTTGTAGGGCAACGTTCTTCAATTTCTTCATAGATCTCTAATTAATGGGCCTCTTGGAAATTTTGGTATTCTCTCTCATAATCTTTGACAAGTAATGGGTGCTCTAAACTTAATCTGCACATGCGATGTGTTTATGGGTAAACTGCCGACTGAAATTTGGAATAGTTTAAGTTTTTAGAAAACGAGATCTGAGGACAGAAAGAGAGAAGAAAGAGACGGAGGTTTTGGAGAAACAAACATCGTTGGAGAGAAATTTATTACATCCACATGTCACAAGCTCAGTGGAACGTAGTACCAGGTGTCAATTACCAGATAGTACTACTGTACTATTGTATAATTTCTCTGGGAGTGTTGGGAACGGCAAGCACAAGGGTTCATCTTTCGTTTTAGTATGTTGTATCATTGTTAAGGATTCTCAATTTCCCCATCGACTTGACTCAATAATAAAAATAAATTTATTTTTTATTTAATATTAAAGATGAGTTCGTTGAAACTAAGAGCATCCACAATGGGATGGTGTATAAGGAGGTGTATGTTAAATATACACCCTTTGTCGTCGGAATCATCTCCAATGGGAAGATGTAAATGGTTGTAAAAATACACCCTCACCATGGAGATGTAAAATTAGATGCACATTTGTATTTTTTTTCACATCCTTTGCAGGCGGGACCCACAAGAGAAAAAAGGAAAGAGAATGATTGAAATTCAAAATGAAAGACCTAGATTTCATGCAATTTGCATTGTACTTCCAATGGCCCAGATTCCTACATAAATATTTTTATGTTAGTTGTAGGTAAAATCATATGTTCTCCAAATTTAAAATTTTTTAGGTCCATTTATTTGGAAAAATAAAATAAATCTAACACACACAAAATTAATTTTAAAAAGTCAAAACATACAAAAAAAAAAACACACACACACAAAAAAGAATTATCACAAACAAATCGAATATGCATTTTGGATTTACATTGTTTCTCACTAGAGCAAAAAACGTATTTACACCCCGTGAATGTGTAAATGAGATGTAAAAGTGGCTTTACACCTCCGAAAATACACAATCTCACTGTGGATGCTCTAATTGATTAAGTTAAAAATGTGTTTTATAATCTTCTAAATCATTATTTTTCTATATATAAACTCTTTAACCCAAATCCATTTTTTTTTTCATTCAATTTCAGCTGCGCCTTATGAATCATCTGGATGATTGTGTGCTTTTCTTGTTTTCTGTTTCAGTGTGCGTTTCCAGCTGGTGTTTCGTTCTATTCATCAGGCTCTGATTCCAATGACGCCTACAGGATTCTACGGAGCTACCCCATTGTTCTCACTGGTATTTAAGCTCTACGCTCTGCTCTATGCATTCTTCAAGAATGTGTTTCCTTCCTTGTTATTAAACTTGCAGAAGAAAATGTAGAATTTAACCACTTCTTCAAGTTAGTGTTGTCGCTTAAAAGCTTCAGAGTGTATCGGAGGCATTATACGAGTGGTTTCTCCTGATTAGTTGGTTTAAACAAAGCTTTAGATAGAGCTATGTGTTTTCTGTTTAACATTAATATCTTTCCTTTTTGTTTAATGAACATTTCATAGTTAGTTGCTTTCTTGCAGGTGTGCATGTACCCATGCCTTGTTGTCTAGTTGCTTTCTTGCAGGTGTGCATGTACCCATGCCTTGTTGTTTAGTTGCTTTCTTGCAGGTGTGCATGTACCCATGCCTTGTTGTTTGTTCCTATGGGTGTTTTCCTAATTTTGTGCAGAGGGTGATGGGACAAAAATTTATGTTAGTTGCATTGCGTTCCGGGATCCAGTCAGCGAGGATATTGCTGAAGCTTATTGTGTACCTGCAAATTCATTTGCAGATAAGTGTATCTGTCTAGTTTCTCCATCGCCTAGCTTTCGTTTACTTAGGAATACTCTAGAGGAATTATTTTCTTCTGATGTTGATGCACAGCCTCTTTGTTTTCTTCTTTTTTAGTTGAATGCGTCTGCCTTCTGCTTTTGATGGGTCTAGGAAAACATGTTCCCCTTTACTTGTGCTTCATTTAGTTTTGTCATTGTGGTGGCAAATTTTTTACATTCCAACATTTTCAAAAGAACTTATTTTTTGTTCAAAGATGGAATGCATAATGCTTTAGCATTATCTTGTATGCTTCCTGTATTTGACTCTTGTTCTAATTTTTGCATGTTTATTGTGTGGAAGCAAGTCTACATTCTGTTGCTCTTTTTCAGTGGAGTAGACTATATTGATGCGCCTACGCCATAAATGATGGGTCTCCATTCAGGCGTTGATACATCTACTCTGGCCATCGATGGTGTAAGTTGTTCTGCATAAACTGCACTTTCGTCAATATATAGTTATTAATTTACATGTGCTGGTTGAACAATAAATCTCATGACCTTTTATATGTGTTGTTGTTAGGTTCCCAACAGCATAGCTTATAAGTTAATAACAATATGTTGGGAAACCTTTGGATTTCATCCTGACCTGTATTTGGTCAAAGTACCTATCACAGGAATTCGTGGCTGTATATTGTATAATTACTTAGGCTTAAGTTTTCTATTCTTTACAATGTTGCATATCTCTTACAGCTTGCCCTTCTTACCTTCTTTTTGTCTCTATCTTTGTTTTGGTTTCTTTTTCTGTGATTTCTTCTTTCATGTTTTCCACAAGATTGCAAAATCATGATGAAATTTGTAGCATGTAAGAAAGTTAGTGATGTAATATCTGTTTTCTTGCCTTCCCCTTGTGGTTCTAGGTAGTAGTTGTTGACCTTGAGTGTAATCGTATCATGATGACGGAAGATATACCTCCTATCCCAGAGCCAGAATTAGGCGATTTGCGTGGGGAGATGACAAAATTTTTGCATCCCCAATGTTTGTTAGAATTCGCCGTTAGTATATGTATTTTCAGATTAGGAAGAGAAGTATTTTCTGGAGATTTTAGCTAGAGAGCATGAAGAGAAAATGAGGAAGGCACTGTTCTATTGAATTCTTACAATCTGCAGCTTACATAGTGTGTCTGACAGAGAGAGAAATGTGATTCTCTTCTAACAGAATTACAACTGTCACCCTATTAGGTGCTTACACGTGTCATACCAAATCTAAGCTAGAGAATCCACCTAGACTATGATCTAATGGTTCTCATTACATCATTTAAAATAGACAGAACAGAAAATAGAAAATGACTTCTGCTCTAAGAAATCAGGCAGAACAGGATTATAAATCAGCCAGAACAGGATTATAAATCAGCCAGAACAGGATTATATTTCAACAATGTTGTGGGGAGGGATAGATCAGATGAAGGATGGTTTATATAGTTTGCCTGAGCAATATCCTGAAGGTGTCAACAAACCTTGGGGAGAGGATCATGACCTTCAACCTAGGTGATAGTCGGGTGCCAAACAAAATAATTATGAAGTATTAGCGAACTAAATGCAGGGGTTCCAGTTTTGTTGTAAAAGACTGAAGGGGCAATTTTGCCTTGATTTATTTTAAATTTTGTGACCAACTTTGCAGATTATAAGCTTTTCATTATACTTCAACAAACATCAGTGTAGTCATTGTTATTCTCTTCTTTTCTTTTTCTTAAAGTTTAAAGTTTAATGTTGGAGAGGTCTTGAAGCTATGTCTTCCCTCTGAGCTAATGGCTTGTTAGTTGTTTCTTAAGCCCGAATATTTGGAGTGTGTTAAGTATTCACACATATTCTGTGCATTTGGTTTCATGTGCAGGTTAGTGTTCTTAAAGTTCTTTGCATCACTTTTAAGTGGCTACCGAAACTTCATAGTATGAAACTTTTTATCTAATTTGATGTGTGAATTGGTCTATTCATTTGTCTTTGTAGTTTCCTTTAAATTGTATTTGGTGGAATTGTGTTTTTTTTTCTTTTCCGAAGGAAGTTTCTGCTGCTCATGTCTTCAACACTGAAGCATTCTTGACGATGCGGTCTCGGTTGATTGGCCAACCACCAGAACCCATGGTATTTATGTTCATTGCACCCATCTTTATCTTCGAGATATCGACTCACATTTAGTAATTATTGGTAGATATAATTCCTAGTCATAATTGTAGTAATTGGTATGACTAATGTAGTTATGATCGTGATTGTAATTGTTGAGACTTTACATATTGCAGAGTTTCTAGCAAACCAGTCAAACGTGTGTTTTTGTGTTGTTGTTGGTTTATTTCAGCAACGTTTTTTCTTTAGTATCCTTTTACTGTTCATTTCATGAAATATCTTGTCCGAGGCTCTTCGTGTTAGACTTATTTATTTGTTGGTATTCACAGTTAACACACTTCCTGGATTCCCATGGTTCCATGGATTATCTGGAAAGAGGATTAGGTTTTGACGAAACACTAATAACCTACTGGACAAGTTACAAGATGCAATTAGAAGAGGCCAGAATCCTATTTCAATTCTTACCCCAAATATTGGCAGTCCTTACAATGATTCTCTTAAGGTTCTTGAGGCTGATATTCAACATGCCAATAATCTGTGAGTGTAACCCCCTTCCTTTTTTTTCCTTTCTAATCTGCTTTTTTCTGTTTATATTGTGTTTTGAAACTGGGTTTGAGAAACGTGAAATAAAGTTATAGGCTTCTAACTTTGTACTCTGATATTCAGCATGCCATATTCTGCATTTAATATTTTGAGGCTGAATCCTACTCTGCAATATCCAGAAGGGTCAAAATAATGCATGGGTTTCTATTTCTTTATTAATTTTGGTTTTGGTTTTGATGGATTGTTTCTGCAAAAAATAATTGGGGAAGAAAAAGAGAAAAAGAATATGGTTGTTTTGCATTTCAGTATTTTTTTGGTTCTGAAACTAATAACTATTTGCGTATGGACATAATCTGCATACAACGCGTTTTGTTCTCGCTGTCATTGTTATGCTAAATGAATTCCAAAATTTGTTGTCATGTTGACCCCAATTCACAAGCTTTGATCTTTATGTGGATAATGAGCATGCTAGGAAGTTTGCAAGTCTTCTGTACATAATCTTGGATATATACTACTGGATTCCCCCTGTTATTTTATCATTACATTCTCTGCTGGCTATAGTTGAACTAATGTTGGGGGTTTGCTGAATATTTGCAATTTTAAAAATGGCCTGAGGTTCAGTCCATAGTTTTAAGAGCACGCCGTCTGGTTCCTTGCTTACCTTGTTTTATGAATTTGTTGCTGACCCTTCGAATGTTTTGCTGAGTTAATAGACCTTTTTTTTGGTTGATGAAGTTAAGTGACTTTTGATGTTACTTGAATAAATATATGTTTGCAGGGCAGTTTCCATCCCCAGACGCAAGAGTGATACGGTTCTTCAAATGAAATTGGTTTACGATCACTTGGCACCCATTTTCCTGTTTTTGCTTCAATGGATTGATTGCTCCTCTTCATGTTTACTTTCAAGTTACTTAAATATTTTCCACATAATTGTATATATGGTTGGTTTCTGCTTGCCGGTTCATTTGTTTCTAGAGCAAATTAGTAGTTTAATGTTTGTCCCCTCGTAAGAATGAAATCCAAGTGCTTGAGTGTTTCTGCGTTTGCTTTCATATTTCTTCCCAACCTAAAACTGCAGATGTTATATTACCATCCCTTCAGTGTCTCCATGGTGATTCGTTGGAGATGAGGAAGCTCTAGAGATGGCTGTTAGGAAGAGATATGAGGATCAGATAAAGCTTTCAGATGTAGACTTGGAGAGAGAAAATGAGTGTGGCATCTGCTTGGAGCCTCATACCAAAATGGTTTTGCCAAACTGTTGTCATGTCATGTGCATTAATTGCTACCGCGATTGGTATGAATAACCTAGTTCTTCCTTAATCCCCAAAATAGTTGTTCTTCCATTTTTCTGCTTTAGTCTCATCCAGTATCACCGGGGAAGTATTTGCATCTTTATTGTTATAGGAAGACAGGATCGGAATCTTGCCCATTCTGCCTTGGAAGTATAAAGAGAGTGAATTCAGGGGACTTGTGGGTTCTGACCTGCGGCAGTAACGTACATGCTTTGTGTAAGAGATAAAATTATATATATATATATATATATATATATCAGAAGAGTCACTTCTTTTATCATGCAATTTTGATTTTGTGATGGAAATGTTATCAGGCCATGCGACTCACATGTTGCATTTAGTGAGGAGTTCGTTTGCAGAGAGATAACAATTTTTCTTTTTTAACCTTTGTTGGATGATTAAAACCCATGGCACCAACAGTGCATCATTTCCTTTGTTGAATCTAATTCATTGGCTTTCAATGAGAAATAATTGGCGATTTCGTAGGTTCAATTCCTCCCAAACAACAAATATTTAGAAACAAGTACGATTTGATGAATAGTTCAACATGTAAATTTTTTAGAAGATGTTCTAAATTATGGAAGCCTGAGAAGTGTTCTCAAGCAGTAGTAACTAACACCGATTATACCATCCGATTTGTTTTTCTTTTGCTTCATAACTACAATCTACTCGGTTGAGATCACAAGCAACATAGCAAAGTACTAAAACATTAAGGTGATCCAAAGGCAAGCAGTTCATACGTGACGCAGTTTCATGTCCAACAAGTAACTGAAGGGAGGGTGAGTGGCCTTGCCATTGAGGAACATATCAGTAAGCACCTTGTACATGGCTTCAGTGAGATGAACTCCATCCCAGTTTATGTACTGGAAGGACTTCAACAGGCAATAGCAGACGGCGTGCCACACACGGCAAACAACTCAAAGTTGTAGGGCCACCTGTCCCACGGCAGGCCTTGAAGCTCTCCTTGAAACCATACTGGTTTGGATTCTTCATGACTGAAATAGGCATTCCAGTAATCAGCATAGGTGATGACAGCATGTGGAAACTGTGTCCTGAGTTGTTGCAACTTGGCTTGGAGGACAAGGTTATGGCCATAGGTTTGGTTGTTTGCACTCTTCACACATCCTATACCGTCTGTCATCTTCGGGAGCTAAGGTCATGGCCAATGGCAAGCACCCTGACATTGGCAAACCTTGGACAACAACATACTTTGCACCCTTCTTTAACAATGCCCTCAAATTTGGTCGGGTCTGAGATTATAACTGCACATACGGATGCAGGAGCATCAGGTGAATTTGATTTGCTGTTTATTTAAGATTGAAAATTAGGTCCAGAGAAGAAGATATTACAGATACTAAACTTGAGATGGTGTTAATTTTTTCCTCATTTTCTATGGATTTTAGGATCAGGTGCCAAGTACATATATGATAGGTTTCCCTCCCTCAAAAATTAGCCAGAAGAGCAAGAAGAAAAGAGGGGGCAGATCCCTGCTACAGCAAGTGGATTATCCTCTAGATAAATGTAATATACATGGCAATGTGTTACAGATGAAAATGAAATCTTGTTCATGTTTGTAATTTTTAATCAGTCTGTCCTGGAAACTACTGGAGACAAGGACTTCTATTGAGTTACTCCTTGTAATGGGGAGGGGCCAAATCAGCGTTCAAGTGAAGACCTTTAGCTTTGGCGACCAATTCCTTCTTCGACTTGGTATCTATGTTCGCAGCTACTGCAATCTGTCCTTCCCAATTTGTTCCGCGAACCAGCTCCCGCCACGAAAAGCAATTCTCCGTACTCCTCCACGAATATGCTGTCCATTTCTAACAGCTTCTTCTTGCGCAAGCTGATCTCTCCTGCCACCTTCTCACTGGCTTTTCCTTTCAGTTTTGGAAGTCTTTTCACTGCCTTCATCTGCTTCACCAGAGTCTCATGTGATATGGGTGCCATCTGTATCCAAAGGCATCTTAAAGTTAGCACTTGAGATTGCAGAATTATGGGATTCAAGTGTATGCAAGTGTGTGTGTGTGTGTGTGTGTGTGTGTATATATATAGAGGAAAGCCAAAAAGACCAGAAAATCACAAGACTATAGAGACTTATATTCAGTGTAATTGATTTGAGAGAGAGACAAAAACAGAGAGGCGCAGAGAGAGAGACACACACGCACACATTTATCTTGTTTCTATTATGTGAATGATGTGAGCCCATCAAAGTTTAAATTATGTCTTGTTTCTACTTAATGATTGAGGCAGAAACCTCCTTATTCATGACACCAATGGCTGAGGAGACAAAAAGGCAACTAAATATACTTTTTTGGACCTTATTTATTCCTACGCAACTTATATTTACACTCTAGATTTCTGCGCTCCAAATCAATATCTTATTATCTTAAATCACACACGAAAGAAATACATGTGGTACAACAATCCATGAGTGTGAAAGCCCGATCTTGATCATACTTGGTTGGTAATATAAGAAACAGATTTCAAATAGTTCTGATGGAAAAAATAAAAAGAAAGACAGAAGGCACTGAAAAATCAGAGGCACTATAGTATATATTGTACTACTGAGTGATATCATGAATGGGGTCATTCAAAAATAAAGCAGTAGCATGGTAGGCTAGTGAAATACCAAGTTTATGAGGGTCTACAACTAGGGATCCAATATGGAGTCACTTCTATGTGCCTTATTAGAAGCGCATTTATCGTCATTCAAAGGGAGCAGTACCAAAACTTTCATGACTTTAAAATGGCAAACCCTTGGCAAAAGAATGTGCCGTCTTTGCTCTCTATGAAAGACCTTGAAGCAAGATATGATCAAGATGGTAGTTAGACTCCCTTCTTTATTTCCCCTTCTCTTTTGTACCCTTGATTTAATTTTATGTTTTTGAGAGAGAGAGAGAGAGAGAGAGAGAATTGTGGTAGGTGGGTTATTTTGAGGCGTTGGAAGATATAGGTGTGAAATGTAGAGTGTGAAGAAGAGGAAGAAAAAAAATATGGCAAATAATAAGGATCAAAAGAAGCAGACACCACTACCTACCAAAAGGAATTTCATCTGGGCAAAACATTTTATCTGAAATCAAACAACTATATACATCTTTTTTTTAAACTAAAATTAAGGTGCAAAGAACTCAGATCTGTTAAATGAAACAGAAAAGGAACGAATGCTGAACAAAAAGCATATTTAAACGACAATAATAAGTAACGAGAGATGAAACTTACTTGGGTCCTGCTTGCTCCGAGAGAGTGGAAGATCTGAACCAAATTGTGGTAGGTGGGTTATTTTGAGGCGTTGGAAGATATAGGTGTGAAATGTAGAGAGTGAAGAAGAGGCAGAAAAATAATATGGCTAAAAATAAGGATCAAAAGAAGCAGACACCACTATCTACCAAAAGGAATTTCATCTGGGCAAAACATTTTATCTGAAAACAAACAACTATATACATCTTTTTTTTAAACTAAAATTAAGGTGCAAAGAACTCAGATCTGTTAAATGAAACAGAAAAGGAACGATTGCTGAACAAAAAGCATATTTAAACGACGATAATAAGTAAGGAGAGATGGAACTTACTTGGGTCCTGCTTGCTCTGAGAGAGTGGAAGATCTGAACCAAATGTAATTTTACAAGAAAGAAAAGTTGACAGCAGAAGAATGAGAGTTGAAGTTAAGGAGAATGGGGCGGTACTGAACTGCAGAGGATTTATAGGCCAAAACCCATTTTGAAATTTGTTTGGTTTGGGCTAATCTCGTTTATATAGCCCAAGCTTTCCAACCACATGGGTATGGCTCACTAGGTTCGGCAAGAGGGGTTTGCTTCTATAGAGAAATGTCGGTTTCTATAATGTGTTATTGAGCTCACAGCTTATGGTAAATTTAACTTTATTAGTCGAAAATTTATCAAGTTTCAGTTTTTTTCTTATCTAAATTTTTTTGAAGTGTCAACTTCGTATCCGAATTTTGATTTTACTACAATCTCATAGTCATACTAACATGACAAAATGCATGATTGTTCACTTATCGAAACCAAACTCTGCATAAAGCTTCAATTTCGTTGTGTTTTCAAATCACTCTTTGGAATTGTTGGGCTAAATTGGTTAGCCGTTTAATCAAATTTGGTCTGCAGCCCCAAATTTGATTTCTAGGGATTGAAGTTTTAGTTTCTAAATTTGGCAATTTTTTATTCCTGCGATTAGTTTCTAACTTGTTCTCTAAGTTTTCCAGATTTTAGTAAGATTTTTAAGTTTTCCAGATTTCAGTAGGATTTATAAGTTTCCTATTTTATTAGGTTACAATTTCTGTTTTAGCAAGGGATTTTTTTTTATCCTATTGTCTCTAGGTTTTACTTCGATATAAATACCCCTCTCATGTAATTCATTATGAATTTGAGCTGTTGAGATATAAAGAAAAGTTTATTTTCCAGAGATTGGAGACTACTTGGTGTGAAGCCAAACCCCTAGAGTGATTCCAGACCTATCCCGTTTGTTCTATTTCTGTTTTCCATTGTTTTCACTTCCATTAAAACGACCTAAATACTCAATTCACCCATATCCTACATCACATGTTATAGGCTAGCCATCATCCTTTTAATTTTAAGCTAGTAAGCAGGTTTATTACTATTATTCGCAATACTAACATATGAACTGTAAATCACAATATGAGACGTATACCAAAATGACTCACTAAAAAAGATAATTTATGCACACACATCAACAACAAAATAGGGTAAATAGACAGTTTTTACTCAATTATTCAAAAATAACAGAACACAAGTGCTCAATCCAATTTCTGAAAAAGTTAACTCATAAAAATAAAACATGATATGACGATTTGGTTTGATTCGGTTTGGACGAAAGTTATAAAGGAAACCAAATCGAACCAAATCAAACCGATTTAAGACGGTTTGGTTCGGTTGGTTTGGGCCTAAGCCCAATTCTCTTTCTTTTTGCATTTTTTCAACACTGTTTGCCCAATTTTAATCAACAAATTCACAACTTACTTCATACATAAATCGTTTTTTAGAGGACAAAACCATCCTAAAGCGCAAAATGTCATAAAACTTCATATTTCACTAACTAATATAGCTCAATTCAAAATTTCATATATTCATATATATTAATTAACTAATTAGAGTATTACACATGTAAAATATAATATAAATAAATAAATATACACATAAATTGTCTGGTTTAGTTTAAGCCGGTTTACAAAAGTTCAAAACCAAACCAAACCAAACCACGGTCCGATTTGGTTTTTAAACCGTTTAAATTTTTCTTGATCAAAACTAAACTAAACCGGTAATTATGGTTTGGTTCGGCCGGACTGATGCCCACCCTTAGTTTATACTATTCCAATTTCTGAAATAGTTAAAAGCTGTATCTTGAGGTCCGTGCCACAGTTTTCATGTTTTTTGAAATCTAGCAGAAAAAGTTGGAGACTTAAAACGACCAAACAGATTTATAGATCAATTTAGATAAAATCTAGATACATCATCAGAATTTTATATATATATAAATCCTAATAAAAACTTAAAACTAGAATAGAAAAAGAAGAAATTCTCACCCATACTTGAATCCAAGTGGTTCGAGGCCCTGCTGATACAGAAAAAAATCTTCCTCATCCTCGTAAGACCGTTAGCTGATGGCCTCCCCAGATCAATGCAAGAGCCACCTCCAGCGAACAAATCTATGTAATTCAAAGGCATCCTCCTCCATCAGATGGAGACACAAATCCCCAGTAACGAAACACCCTCCAGCGAATCGAAAGGCAACCTCCATCAGAACATAACACCGATCTGACCAACGAAACCTAAATAAGGAAAAAACAAGGAGGGCATCTGGAAAAGGCATGAATAAACAAAGAAAGCCAATACAAATAGGGTGCTGGTGCTTGGTTTGGTCTGGAGAGATGAGACGATATTAAGAGGGTGCTGGGTTTGGTTGGAGAGATAATTAAGAACAGAACACCGATCTGACGAACAAAACCTGAATAATTCATAAAAAAGAAAACACAGGGAGCGCATCTGGAGAAGACGTGAAGAATACAGACAAGGGACAAAGAGGGTGCGGATGCTTGGTTTGGTTGGGAGAGATAATTAAGAACAGAACACCGATCTGACGAACAAAACCTGAATAATTCATACAAAAGAAAACACAGGGAGCGCATCTGGAGAAGACGTGAAGAATACAGACAAGGGACAAAGAGGGTTGCGGATGCTTGGTTTGGTTGGGAGAGATAATTAAGAACAGAACACCGATCTGACGAACAAAACCTGAATAATTCATACAAAAGAAAACACAGGGAGGGCATCTGGAAAAGACGTGAAGAATACAGACAAGGGACAAAGAGGGTACTCAGAGAAGAGAGAGAGAGAGAGAGAGAAGAGGGTGAGGGTGCGGGTGCTCGGAGAAAAGAGAGAGAGAGAGGGTGCGGGTGCTTGGTTTGGTTGGAGGAGAGAGACTTCAAAGGGCATACCAGAAAGTTAACCTTCATCGACATGAAAAATGCGTTTGAAACCGTCCCTACTTGACTTTCTTTTTTTCCTTTAATCTAGGCTAGTTTGTTTTGAATGATAAGGTTTCGGTGCAAGTCGGCAGGATAAATGCCAAGAAGCCTTGTTAATTTGCGATACCAAATGGCAAATAATTATTAAATACATTAAATACACACTAAACAAGGCTATCTAACCCTAATCCAGCCCTTACCAACAAAACAAAACATAAACAAAAACACAAGCTTACAATGCAGTGTGCGGCCCATTCTTCGTTCATCTTTCTCTTTCTCACTTTCTCACTTGGTCTTTTTTTATTTTTGGACAGGCTTTCTCACTTGAGGAATGCTATTCACAAAACAATCGCGCAAAAGCTATTGTCCCATTACTTGCTAGACACGTGGCTCGGTTCCCTCTCTCTTTCTTCTCTACGTCAGTCTCTCTCTCTCTCTCTTATTTTTCTTCTTCTTGTCTCAGTCTGTCTCCATCTCTATTTTCATTCCCCATCGCTCCTGCTTCTTCTCCTCATCCAAAGCGCCCATTGACATACCACAAAACCAGCACCGACCCATATCACAAATAAGTCACAGACTTCAAACACCCAAAGACACGATAATTCAAGTCACGAAATTAACCAAAACCAAAGGTGCCCACTTTATGAACAAGAGCACAGGATAGAGGGGTCACAAAAAATTAAAGGCAAATATTTCCCCAAAACCAATAATGAATCAACAAGAAAACTAAAAACTAAAGCTACCCGGATGACCAATAATTCCCAACATACCCAGATGAACAAGGTATACCATTCTTATTTCTTTGAACAAGGGTATACCATTGTCTCTGATTCTCTAAAGTTGGTGCCCATCTCTAACCCTCTAATAAAATAAAGGCTTACCCATAATTTTTTTTATTTATTATTTATTATTTTTTAAAAAACCCACGTGCTGTCCTTTCAAAGCGTAGACTGGTTGGTTGGCCCTTATTAATCACTGTGTTTGGTCACAAGTCACTTTGCACGTGTACCCTTTTGATCTTCTCGATAAAAACTTTAATTTTGTTACTTTTTTTAATAATTGAAAAGAAAAAGGAGAGAGAGAGTAAGCTGACCACGCCATGATGCTGAGTTTTTCTGACAATCGATAGGAAGGGGGAGGGGAGGGGGAATATTTTGGGGTGGGTTTTACAAGATGCAACTGGTGGGGTTCGAACCCGTCGGCCTCAACATCTTTTTTTTTTTTTTTTTTTTTTAAATGAAAAATAAAGAAAGCCTCAACATCTTAGGCAAACCCTCATTGACATATATGGGATTTAGAATTTAGAGCTTGTAACAAAAATAGAAAAACATGACTGTAAACCAGTAAGCAATTTTCTGTTCTTGTCAATACTTGTCATATATGTGGTCAACATTGGAAGAAGATGACGAGGTAAACCGGTGAATAATATTTTTCACTTTTTTACAGGAGTTGTTGTCTTCTCATTATTGCCATATTATTATTATTAGAGCAATAGATTTTTTATTTTATTATTTTCTTCAAAAATGTCAGAAACATAGATTTATTTCCATTAATGTTTGGGCGAGTTTAAGTAGTTTTCAAAACTTTGTCCTTTGTGCTACTCGCTTGTCAATCCTGACTTGTCCTTTGAAAAACATGGACCAGCTGGTGCGTTTCTTTGTCATTGTGCTATTTAATATTTAACCTATTGTCCTCACTTGGTGGTTGGTTTGAAAGCAATTTTTTTAATTCCCTTACCTTACATTAGGCTATGAGTGTAAGTTGGATAGGAAATTACGATTTTGGTAAATTTAAACCAATTTCGACATCCTAAAATTTCAAATTTTGAAAATTCTAAAGAAAAAAAATATAAAGTAGTGGAATTGGAATGTATTACAAGGTTCCAATTTCGAAATATATTCTTAGTTCAAGCTTAGACTACACATAAGTTAGTATTAACACCATAAAAGTAAAATAATATATAATTTTTATATATTAAAAAATAATAACACAATATATAATAATTAAAGAAATAAAGAATGAGTTTCATAATGTTTTTTAGAAGACATATTCTCCCTTTTATTTATGATATAAATAAGAATTCGGTTGTCTACTTTATTCAAAAAATTAATAGTATTTTTTTATAAATAGGATAAACGCAAGCACAAGGGTTCACAACCTTTCATTTTAATATGTTGTATCATTTTCAAGATGGGAATTCTCAATTTCCCCATCGACTTGACTCAATAATAAAAATACATTTATTTTTTATTTAATATTAAAGACAAGTTCGTTGACACTAATTGATTAAGTTTTAAATGTGTTTTATAATCTTCTACATTATTATCACTACATAAACTTTTTAACCCAATTAAATTAATAAAATCCCTTTTCATATTTTTAGGTAGTTATATGATGAATGTGCCAATTTTGAGTGATCTATTTTAGATCCTATGGTTTGATTGGAAGATTTATCAAAATACAATATATATCAAAGATATAATATACATTAATTTTAAAATTTTATAAAGTATTTTTTGAAGTACGGTACAATTTCAATAGAAATAGAAAATTTTGTTATATAATTGATACACTCGTACTAATACCTAACTTAACCAGGTTGCTAAATCTTAATATAAATTATCTATGCAACGAAAATCCTTAAGAATTAATACAAAACTAACTATGTAAATATTTACAAAATTCCCTTAAGTGTATCGCTGAAATTGTGTTATATAATAATTATTTTTTTTTCTTCAACAATAAAATTATTTTTTATATACTTTAGATTAATAAAATAAATACAAATTTATAAATAAACTCAATCCTGAACATGTATTTATAAAAAAATCCAAGCACTATTTAAACATAGAAACACACCCAAAATCAACCTCAAAGTCAACTTTTTGGGTGTGTTTATAAATGGGTTTTGAGTGTGTGTAATGATGGGTTTTGGGTGTGTTTATAAAATGTTTTGGGTGTTGGGTTTTTTTATAATTTCAACCTCCATTTTGGGTGTTTTAGTGAAACTCCCTAAAATAAATGAATCAATAAAAAATACAAACCAGATAGAACATTGTTTTTAGTTAAATTTATGGATTGAAGTCAAAATTATCTAGTTACAACTATAATAAATATTATTAATGAAAACGTTAAAGCATTAACAAATTTATTTATTTTTTCACAATTTACTCTGTTTGTTTTAATGAAGATAGGGCTGCTCTCCCGTCTTTGCAAGGAGAGCCTTTTAAGGCCTAGTTTGGGATTGCTGTTACTTTTAAAAAAGTTGTTTCTCTGTGCTTTAAAAATAATTAGTAAAGTAAAGCACTCCATGTTTGGTAAACACTATTTTAAGTCTTTGTTAGTACAAAAGCAGTGTTAAAACCGTTTGGTAAATTTTAATATAAAATTATTGTTACTGTGAATAATGACTAAAATAGACATGATGTTAAAAGTGTTATGCACTAATTATGTGGTGATAGTGGTAGTGATGGAGTGGAGTTGGTGGTGGAGATGAAGGCGGAGTTTGTGGTTGTGGTGGTGGGGATGGCAGTTGTAGGGTTTTACTAGGGTTTCTTCACGATCCCTAGAGTTTTCCGTCTGGTTTTTCTCGTTTTCTCTACTATTCGTCTCTGATTTGGTCACTAGTTCTTCTCCTGGTACTTGGCTAGGTCCCTGAGTTGCGTGAGTATGGCTAGGGTTTTCATGGGGTTCCTTGTGCCCTTGGTGATGCTTTGATTTTTCTTATTTTCTAATATTGGGTTGATACGAACACAGGTTTATGTGGTGCGCTTAGGGCTTTTGGCTATTGGTGTCAATATGGCTCTTGAGAGATTGAGTGCTCATTTGAGCGGCAATTGGATTTGACTGATTGAGAAAAAGTTGGGGTAGTGATTGGTAGTTCTGCACTCTGTGACCATTTTGTTGGCTTTCTATATAGTCTAGTGGCTAAAGTCCTCTCGAATCAGGAGGTTCATCGAGACACTTTACTAGTTTATGGAGGGGCTCTGATGATGTTTCAATTAAAGAGATTGCGACTAATCATTCTTGGGTACGCTTTGTCTGTGAACAGGATCACAAATGGGTTCTTGAAATGGCGTCTTGGACGTATCAACGTTTTTTTTTATGCCACTAGATGATGTGCCTAGTGATGGATGTATACGTATAATAACCTTAACGCAAGGCACCTTTTGGGTCCAAGTGCATGGGGTTTCGAGTTTTTGTATGACTGTTGTTGTTGCTAAAGCCATTAGGTCGCCAGTTGGTGAGGTATTATGAGAGGATAATAGAGATGGGGATGACTCCGTTGGAAGTTTTATTCATATACAATGTGCGGCTACCTTTGATGAGAAGGACTTTAATTACCTTACCGGAGGTTGGCGAGAAAATGATAGAGTTTCGTTATGAATATTTACCTGAGTACTGTTTTGCCTGTAGTCACATTTGTCATGCTACAAAAGAAAGTGTGAAGAAATATGAGGATTCACATGGCATATTTAATTATGATGTTTATACCCAATTTACATATGCCTTTGCACGACTTGAAGGAGAAATATACATATGGGGCAAACTAATTGGGTCATTAGTGAGACATCTCTCTTCTCAGCAGGTTGTTTCATCACACAGTGATAAAAAGAATATAGGAGATGGGTCTTGGAGGCGAGTTTTAGAATAGACGAAGTGTCACGGCGGGTTGGTCACGATACCTTAGATGATGGAGATGAAAGACTACTTTCTGCAACGTTGGGAATACTTGTTGAACAACTGTTATCTAAAGAGTAATAAGCCAACATTCGAGATGAGGGTGAGATGCTTCCAATGGACGTGCATATGCAGGATGATCCATCTACTTTTTTGGTGGTCTCGCAACCTGGAGTGGTGGTTAGTAATTCTTTGGCCTTGGATCTAAATGAGACTTGTCATGCTGAGGGTGGACAAGATCTTTTTGGGGGTAGGGGTGGGCATCGAGGCTGAAAAACCAGAACACCGTGCCGCATCAGATGGAAATTTTTTTTTATATAAAAAAACCCATATTGGTGCCGGTTTCACACCTTGCAAAACCGGACAACACTAATTGTGTATTTTTTTATATATTTTTTTAAAATTATATAAGTCCAATACTAAATTTATAATCTCATAACTAATATTTCCACAAACCCAACTTCAAAGCACCTCCCTTTCCTAGGCCCAGTCATCTCTATTTGGATGAAATTGAGTCATTTGTGGATTTTTAAAACTTAAATCCATTAAAACAAAAACAAAAAGACCTGCACCATCCCCTCTCTCTGCCAGCGCTTCCCCCTTCTCCACAGACCCACTTTTTGCCTCTTTCCCTCCCTCTACTTCCTCCCATCTTTTTCTCTCTCTCCCTCTCCTTGTGCTCTCTCTCTCTTTTAATTGTACAAAGCCAAAAAAAGCTATGGCTTTTACTGCTCATGTCCAATCACAAGCAGAATAAAAAAAAAACCCCAACAGGCTCCAATTCCTCAACTAATTATAGCCCTAACCCCAGAAAAACCCAAAGAGGCCAAAACAAATTATCCCATATAGTCTTTTGCATTACAACCTCAGTCAATATGTGGGGCCATAGGAAAAACTACATCAAGTTATGGTAGATCAGCTTGTAAAAATCAAGGAAGAGAAGGGAGAAAGAGAAAGAGAAAGAGATGGGAGGAAGATGAGTGAGAAAGAGGCAAATTGTGGTTCTACGAGGATAAGAGGCACTGGCAGAGGGAGAATAAAGATGGTTCAGGTCTTCTTGTTTGTTTTTTTGGATTTTAAGTTTTAAAATATAATATATTTTATTTAAAGCCATGTGGTTGTATATTTATTGGATGTGTGTGGCTCCACACATGTGTCATGTCAATCATTTAATAGAATATTTGATGGAAGCTAACAGTATGGACCATTTTGATGTGTGGATGATAATCTTAAGGACCATTAGGCATTCTCCAACCCATGAGGGGCTAAACCCAAATTTCCCCCCTCCAAAAAGTGAATATTTGGGTTTTGTCCGGACTTAAATTGTTTTTTTCTCCCAACCCTACGAACTCAAATTTTAGGTCCGCAACTTTATTAAATTGTTTAAGAATGGTTTAAGTCTATTTTTTTTTTATGGATAACTTTTCTTCATTTAATCTTTTTAAATAACATCATAATTTAATTTTTTGAACAATTTGACCTAAAAAAATTGAAATTCCATAAATTTAATTTTATTCCAAAAGTCAACACACAACATAAAAAAAAAAATTGACCTATTTTAATTTTACCGTTAAAATAGCTTAGATTTAATCTAGATCGTTAATTTAAAGTTACTATTAGAATTTATTTATATTAAAAAAAAACATATTCTTTGAATCCCAACGGCTCTTTGAGCTGGAAACACAGTGCGTGTGGGCCCCAGCAATACTATTTGATATATATATATATATATATATAAAAGTAAACAGCCCAAGCTCAACGACTCATTGTTGTAGTGCTGACACGTGGCTTTAGCCACAGCTCCAACCCATCAAAAATATCACCAGACGGGTCCCACCAATTTTCAAAATCACATGGGCTTTGCCACCTCAAATGGGGTCCAGTGAATAGTATTGTGTCCAGGCAATACTATGACCCATATTTGGATCCAAATTTGGGTTTTCCCAAATTTTGGGTCCTTCCTTTTCTTGGGTTGGGAGAGGTTTTAGGGGATATTTTGGTTTTGAGTCCAAGGGTTGGAGATGACCTTAGTGTCACAAAAGAAGTTAGGGACGAAAGGTGATAATTTCGCAAACCTAAGGGACATTTGTGATACAAAGCTTTTTTTAATTCCTTTACCTTACATTACCTATGAGTGCAAGTTGGATTGGAAATTACGATTTTGGTAAAATCAAATCAATTCCGACATCCTAAAATTTAGAATTTTGAAATTTCTGAAGCAAAAAAAAAAAAGGTATTGGAATTGGAATGTATTTCAAGATTCCGATTCCGAAATATATTCTTGGTTCAAGCTTAGACTACACGTAAGTTGACATTAACACCATAATAGTAAAATAATTTATAATTTTTATATATTAAAAAAATAATACAATATATAATAATTAAATAATTAGTTTCATAATGTTTTCATTTAGAAGACATCTTTTTCCTTTCATTTATGATATAAATAAGAATTCAGTTGTCTATTTTATTCAAAAAATTAATAGTTTTTTTTTTTTTTGGAAAAAAGGATAAACGCAGCACAAGGTTTCACAACCTTTCGTTTTAGTATGTTGTATCATTTTCAAGATGGGAATTCTCAATTTCCCCATCGACTTGACTCAATAATAAAAATACATTTATTTTTAATTTAATATTCAAGAGAGTTCGTTGAAACTAATTGATTAAGTTTCAAGTGTGTTTTATAATCTTCTAAATTATTATCACTACATAAACTTTTTAACCCAATTAAAGTAATAAAATCCCTTTTCACATTTTAAGGTAGTTATATGACAAATGTGCCATTTTTGAGTGATCTATTTTAGATCCTATGGTTTGATTGGAAGATTGATCAAAATACAATATATGTCAAAGATATCATATATATTAATTTAAAAAAATTATAAAGTATTTTTTGAAGTACGGTACAATTTCAATAGAAATAGAAAATTTTGTTATATAATTGATACACACGTACTAATACCTAACTTAACCGGGTTACTAAATCTTAATATAAATTCTCTATGCAACGAAAATCATTAAGAATTAATACAAAACTATGTAAATATTCACAAAAATCCCTTAAGTGTATCACTGAAATTGTGTTATATAATTTTTTTTCCTTCAACAATAAAATTCTTTTTATTTTATTTTAGATTAATAAAATAATAGAATCAATAAAAAATACAAACGAGATTGAACATTGTTTTTAGTTATATTTATGGATTGAAAACAAAATTATCAAGTTAAATTGTAATAAATATTATTAACAAAAACGTTTAAAGCCCTAACAATTTTTTTTTTCTTTCACAATTTACTCTATTTGTTTTAATGAAGATAGGGTTGCTATCCCGTCTTCACAAGGAAAGCCTTTTAAGTCACCTAGGATTTTACTAGGGTTTCTTCACAATCCGTAGGATTTTCCGTCTGGTTTTTCTTGTTTTCTCTACCATTCTTATCTGATGTGGTCACTAGTTCTTCTCCTAGTATTTGGTTCGGTCCCTGAGTTGCGTGAGTGTGGCTAGGGTTTTTATAGGGTTCCTTGTGCCCTCGGTTCTCTCCTTTGATTTTTCTTATTTTCTAATATTGGGTTGATACGAACACAGGTTTGTATAGTGCACTTGGGGCTTTTGGTTATTGGTGTTGATATGGCTTTTGAGGAGATTGAGCACTCATTTGAGCGCCAATTGGATTTGACTGATTGAGAAAAAGTTGGGGTAGTGATTGGTAGTTCTGCACTATTTGACCATTTTCTAGGCTTTTTGTATAGTATGGTGGTTAAAGTCTTCTCAAGTCAAGAGGTTCATTGAGACATTTTACTAGTTTATGGAGGGGCTTTGATGAGGTTTCGATTAAGGAGATTGTGACTAATCATTTTTGGGTACGCATTTTCTATGAACGGGATCAAAAACGGGTTCTTGAAATGGCGCCTTGGATTTACTGCCTTTTTTTACATTTTATTTTATTTTTAATGCTACTAGATGATGTGGTTGGTGATGGATGTATACCTATAACAACCTTAACCCAAGGCATCTTTTGGGTCCAGGTGCATGGGGTTCCGGGTTTTTGTATGACTGTTGATGTTGCCAAAGCCATTGGGTCGCTGGTTGGTGATGTATTATGAGTGGATAATAAAGACGGGGATAACTCCATTGAAAGTTTTATTCAAATACAATGTGCGGCTGCCTTTGATGAGGAGGGCTCTGTTACCCTCAGGGAGGTAGGTGAGAAGATGATAGAGTTTCATTATGAATATATACCTAACTACTGTTTTGCCTGCGGTCGCATTGGTCATGCTACAAAAGAAAGTATGAAGAAATATGAGGATTCACATGGCAAACTTAATTTTGATGTCTATACCCAATTTACATATGCCTTTGCATGGCTTGAAGGATAAATAAACATATGGGGCAAACTAATTGGGTTATTGGCCTGATGTCTCTCTTCTCGGCAGGTTGTTTTATCACATAGTGATAAAAAGAATAGAGGAGATGGGTCTTGGAGGTGAGACAGGGTCAAGGCTCGTACGAGTTCTAGTACCCAATCTTGGTGATCTTCCTTCCATGACACGGATGCGGTTTCCTCTCCATGCAAGAGTGGACAAAAGTGAGAGGTTGCGACAATTCGTATAGGGGCGAGGCACAGTGCAAGTTTTAGAATGGATGAAGTGTCGAGGCGGGTTGGTCACGATACCTTAGATGATGGAGATGAAACACTATGTTCTGCAGTGTTGGGAATACTTGCTGAGCAACTGTGATTTGAAGAGTAATATGCGAGTATCCGAGATGAGGTTAAGATGCTTCCAATGGACATGCATATGCAGGATGATCTATCTACTTTTTTGGTGGTTCCGCAACTTGGAGTGGTGGTTAGTAATTCTTTGGCCCTGGATCTAAATGAGACTTGTCATGATAAGAGTGGACAAGATCTCTTTGGGGGTAGTGGTGGGCATCGAGACCGGAAAACAGGAACATCGAGCCGCACTAGATGGATAAAATTAAAAGAAAAACCCATGTTGACTAAAAAGTCAACAAATCGGCATCGAATCAAACCGGATAGGTTCAAACGTGTTTTGGTGCCGGTTTCACACCTTACAAAACCAGACCAAACTAGTTGTAATTTAAAAAAAAAAAAAAAAAAATTAATCCCAAAAATAGCTAGGCTCAATCATCTATCTTTGCATGAAATTGAATCATTTGGGAATTTTTAGGCCCAAAAAATAAAATTTTAGTTGGAATTTGTAAATTTTTTTTTTGGAAAAATATATGAAAAAAACATCATATATAAAAAAAAGAGGACCAAATCGCACCTATTGAATAGTCCAGTGTGAGGTGAAAACTAGACCAAACCGGATTGCGCCCCACCCCTAGTTAAGGGATTGTGAAAGGATTCTTAACTCATTAATGATGACCAAATAGGACAATTACCAAATGAGGATATTGCCCTTAATTCAAATCCTTTTAATTTATGCCAATAATTGAACAAATTACAGGAAAGGTAATGGGATGAAGACGAGGGAGAGCACGGCGTGTGGGGAACGGCAAGCGGAAGGGTTCATCTTTCGTTTTAGTATGTTATATCATTTTCAAGATGAAGATTCTTAGTTTGCCCATCAACTTGACTCAATAATAAAAATAAAATTATTTTTTTTATATAATATTAAAGACGAGTTCGTTGAAACTAATTGATTAATCTTAAAATGTGTTTTATAATCTTCTAAATAATTATTTTTCTAAATTATTATGACTATATAAACTCTTTAACCCAATCAAATTAATAAAATTAATTTTTACATTTTTAGGTAATTATTTGATGAATGTGCCAATTTTGAGTGATCTATTTTAGATCATCTGAAGTGAAATTTAGTTATATAATTGGTACACCCATACTAATACCTAACTTAATCAGGTTGCTAAATCTTATCATAAATTCTCGACGCAACGAAAAATCTTAAGAATTAATACAAAATTAACTATGCAAAAATTTACAAAAATCCCTTGAGTGTCGCTTAAATTGTGTTATACAAATATTATAATTTTTTTTTCTTTAAAGATAAATTTCATTTTTCATTTTAGATTAATAATACTAGCCCCTTGGCGAGCATGTGCCAATTGGTTTATTTTTATTTATTTTTTATTTTTAGAATTAAGAAAAGAATGAGTAGAAGTAGGACATATTATCTGATTTTGTTGTTAATTTTAATTTTTTTAAATACAAAAAATGTGAATTTACCATATTATCCTCATTTAATTAATAATTTCAACTTTTAATGTTTGAATGAACCTGTGACATTTTATAGCATTTTGAATGTTTCAACATTCTCTACTTTATATATATATAGATAAACTAGCCTCTCAAAGACGTGCTTCCGCGCATATGAGAGGCTTTTTCTTTTGATTTTAATTTTTTTAAGGGCTAAAAGTCACTTTTGGTCCCTATAATTTGGCACTTCAACTATTTTGATCCTGTAGTTTCAATTCTGTCAATTTTGACCCATGTAGTTTCATATTTGTAGCAATTCAAGGACAAGTTAGTATTCCTGTCGATTTCTTTGACAATGTAAAGGGCAATTTCATCAAAATCATTGAGCATAAAAACTCATATGAAACTCCCATAATTTCATCTTAGGGCTTGAAGTTGGTCATTTGGATTTAGGGTTCTTCAAAAATTAGAATTAGTTGTTGAATTTCGAGCCCTAATATGAAATGGGGAGAATTTCAAACAAGATTTTACGCTAGAGGGTTTTGGGTTGACGAAATTGTTCTTTGCATTGTAAAGGAATTGATAAGAATACTAACATGTCATTGAATTGCTAAAAATACGAAACTATAAGGGCAAAATTGTGAATTGAAACTACATGGTCAAAAGTGGTTGAAGTGCTAAATTACAAGGACCAAAAGTAAGTTTTGGCATTTTTAAAAATATGAAAAAGTGTGGATCTAGTATTATCCAGATTTAATTAATAATTTCAATTTTAATGTTTGCATTAACAAGTGCATTTTCTAGTATTTTGAATATTTCACCATTATCATCTTTTTACTTTATACATACTAGCTTCTCAAGACGCGCCTGCATGCGAGGGTTTTTTTAATTTTTTAATTTTAAAAATTTAAATTTATTTTAAATTAAAAAGACAATGAGAAGTTGTGTTCATAAAAATTGAATCCATTATCTGATTTTTCTTTTAATTTTAATTTTTTAAATATGAAAAAGTATTAATTTACCATATTATCCTCATTTAATTAATAATTTCAATTCCTAATTTGCATTAACAAATGACATGTTTTAGTATTTTGAATGTTTTATCATTCTCTACCTTTTACTCTATATATATGGATATAGAAGAATCATTCAAAAATACAAACGAGACAAAAATTATATATTGTTTTAATTATCTAGTTACAACTGTTTTGTTTTAGGAAACAAACCCTCAAATTACATGTCGTTCTGGTACACTGATCGAGTGGGAGAGGATCAGAACAGAACAGCCCTGTGTTCAGCTTCCTCTCGTGTGAGAGAGCTTCAGAGGCTGAATTGAATCTCAAGTCGTCCTTCATTTACTATCCCCTGAACCAGATCTCAACCTCCAACTCTCTCTCTCAAATTCATCTGTCTGTATGTACATTCTACCTGCCGTCTCTTCTGGACCAGTACCCTCGTCCTCCTCAGCTCCCAACCGTAAGCACCGATCTTCGCTGCTTTCTATTTCTGCTTCTCTTCTTTTCTTCTGTTTGATATCCCAAATCCATTTTTTTTTTCATTCAATTTCAGCTGCGCCTTAAGAATCATCTGGATGATTGTGTGCTTTTCTTGTTTTCTGTTTCAGTGCGCGTTTCCAGCTGGTGTTTTGTTCTACTCATCAGGCTATGATTCCAATGACGCCTACACGATTCCACGGAGCTACCCCATTGTTCTCACTGGTATTTAAGCTCTACGCTCTGCTCTATGCATTCTTCAAGAATGTGTTTCCTTCCTTGTTATTAAACTTGCAGAAGAAAATGTAGAATTTAACCGCTTCTTCAAGTTAGTGTTGTCGCTTAAAAGCTTCAGAGTGTATCGGAGGCATTATACGAGTGGTTTCTCCTGATTAGTTGGTTTAAAGAAAGCTTTAGATAGAGCTATGTGTTTTCTGTTTAACATTAATATGTTTCCTTTTTGTTTAATGATCATTTCATAGTTAGTAGCTTTCTTGCAAGTGTGCATGTACCCATGTCTTGTTGTTTGTTCCTATGGGTGTTTTCCTAATTTGTGCAGAGGGTGATGGGACAAAAATTTATGTTAGTTGCATTGCGTTCCGGGATCCAGTCAGCGAGGATATTGCTGAAGCTTATTGTGTACCTGCAAATTGATTTGCAGATAAGTGTATCTGTCTAGTTTCTCCATCGCCTAGCTTTCGTTTACTTAGGAATAATCTAGACGAATTATTTTCTTCTGATGTTGATGCATAGCCTCGTTGTTTTCTTCTTCTTTAGTTGAATGCGTCTGCCTTCTGCTTTTGATGGGTCTACGAAAATATGTTCCCCTTTACCTGTGCTTCATTTAGTGTTTGTCATTATGGTGGCAAATTTTTTACATTCCAACATTTTCAAAAGAACTTATTTTTTGTTCAAAGATGGAATAAATAATGCTTTAGCATTATCTTGTATGCTTCCTGTATTTGACTCTTGTCTAATTTGTGCATGTTTATTGTGCGGAAGCAAGTCTACATTCTGTTACTCTTTTTCAGTGGAGTAGACTATATTGATGCGCGTACGCCATAAATGATTGGTCTCAATTCAGGCGTTGATACATCTACTCTGGCCATCGATGGTGTAAGTTGTTCTGCATAAACTGCACTTTTGTCAATTTATAGTTATTAATTTACATGTGCTGGTTGAACAATATATGTCATGGTCTTTTATATGTGTTATATGGTTGTTAGGTTCCCAACAGCATAGCTTATAAGTTAATAACAATATGTTGGGAAACCTTTGGATTTCATCCTGACCCTTCATTCTACCTGTATTTGTTCAAAGTACCTATCACAGGAATTCATGGCTGTATATTGTATAATTACTTAGGCTTAGGTTTTCTATTCTTTACAATGTTGCATATCTCTTCCAGCTCGCCCTTCTTACCTTCTTTTCGTCTCTATCTTTGTTTTGGTTTCTTTTTCTGTGATTTCTTCTTTCATGTTTTCCACAAGATTGCAAAATCATGATGAAATTTTGTAGCATGTAAGAAAGTTAGTGATGTAATATCTGTTTTCTTGCCTTCCCCTTGTGGTTCTAGGTAGTTGTTGTTGACCTTGAGTGTAATTTTATCACAACGATGGAAGATATACCTCCTATCCCAGAGCCAGAATTAGGCGATTTGCATGGGGAGATGACAAAATTATTGCATCCCAATGTTGTGGGGTGGGATAGATCAAATGAAGGATGGTTTATATAGTTCTCCTGAGCAATATCCTAAAGGTGTCAACAAACCTTGGGGAGAGGATCATGACCTTCAACCTAGGTGATAGTCGGGTGCCAAGCAAAATAATTATGAAGTATTAGCGAAATAAATTTAGGGGTTCCACTTTTGTTGTAAAAGACTGAAAGGGCAATTTTGCCTTGATTTATTTTAAATTTTGTGACCAACTTTGCCGATTATAAGCTTTTCATTATACTTCAACAAACATCAGTGTAGTCATTGTTATTCACTTCTTTTATTTTTCTTAAAGTTTAAACTTTAATGTTGGGGAGGTCTTGAAGCTATGCCTTTCCTCTGAGCTAATGGCTTGTTAGTTGTTTCTGAAGCCCGAATATTTGGAGAGTGTTAAGTAATCACACATATTCTTTGCATTTGATTTCATGTGCAGGTTAGTGTTCTTAAAGTTCTTTGCATCACTTTTATGTCAAGAGAAGAAGATATTACAGATATTAAGCTTGATATGGTGTTAATTGTTTCCTCGTTTTTTATGGATTTTAGGATCAGGTGCCAAATACACATATGATAGGTCTCCCTCACACATTAGGACAGAAGAGCAAGAAGAAAAGAGGAGGCAGATCCTTGCTGCAGCAAGTGGATTATCCTCCAGGAATATATACATGACAATTTGTTGCAGATGAAAATGAAATCTTGTTCATGTGAGATGTAATCTTTGCAAAGTAATGTTTGTTTTCCGTTGTTACATCAGGTTGGCCAACTATGCTTCTCTGGTGACTACACGGCTAAAGTTTTACATTTGTTTTCTTCTTTTATGTTTACACTTTTCCTGGCTCTTCTCAACTTTTACATTTGTTTTCATTAGTTTGATTATGAGTTTTTTCGTTGTCAAACATCTGGGTTATTCGTGCAGGAAAGGCAATGCACAAGCTTGTTGGGCACACAAAATGGATTTGGTGAGCTAAAGGAACATAGCTTTTATTATTATTATTTTAATGTGTTTTATTGATAATTATGTATTTTATTGATAATTAACAATTATTAAAGTAGCCATGTATTTTATATGTCAATCATGCAGGTCGATTAGAATGGTGGGAGACAGTTATAACTGGTAGTGATGATTTTGGACTGCAAGAATGTGGTCTATTTCCTGAAGAACATGTGATGGTGTTCTAGCATGCCATGCTGGCTCAATATTAAGCGTTGAATATTCCACACTTGACGAAGGAATAATTACAGGTTGGCACTCCTATTCTATTTTCTCTGAAGATTTTTGGTCACAATGCTTTAACACATGAGCCGATAAGAACTATTGGAATTATAACATGTGATTTCTGTTCCAGGTTCAACTGAAGGGCTACTCTGCTTTTGGGAAAATGTGGAGGGTAAGAGCCTTTTATCTCGACTCTTGAATTTTCATTTTTCATTCTTTCATGTTCAACTGGTACTGTTGACTATTAAAATAGTCAAGGGAATACAAGATAATGTTGGTTGGTTTCTTTCTACAAGATTTTGTGTAATTAATCAAATAATTATGTCATAGTTCATAAAAGTGATTAAATTTCCCCTTGAATTACTGCCATTGAATAAAAAGTTAGCATTTTCCATTGCTACTGTTGCCTGTATGCAGGAGGCATAAGATGCGTAAGAAATGTTACTGTTCGTACTGCTGCCATATTGTCAATCAACGCTGTAGAACACTGGTTAGGGATCGGAACAGCTGATAATTCCATTGGCCTGAAGAGAGACTTGGTAGCTTCTCTAGCATGGGAACAAAATTGTTTGGGTGGCAACTATACCGAACAAAGAACAGTTGCTGTGGTATGCACTAATCCTACTTTCTGCATGTTACCATTCTGCATGCATCTGCTTGTTAATGGCTATTTGTTTCCCCTGTTTTACTCACTCACTACCTTGTGATATCCAGGGGAGATGTATTGCTACGGACCTTGAGAGGAAAAGGATATGCAGCGGTGGTCGTAATGGACTTCTTAGGCTTTGAGACCTACCATAAACATTTAAGTTCCTGGTGCGTTTGTATATTTAAGATGAATATTGAATGTCACAAGTCATTTTTTTCTTTTAAAAAATAATCAATTTTTGGCAATAAATTTTACATGTTGTAGCTACCTATGTAAAATCTGAGTTGTAAAAATGATGTGTTAAGCTAAATACAAAACGAATAGAAGAGTGGGTGGTTTATTGTTGCCCCATTTGTGTATTTTCGTGCTTGATGGTGTACTATCCCAATCTTAGAAACTTGTTCATGTTCCCTGTTATCTTTTCGAAAAGTTGGTCGATTGTCTAGCTAATTCTCGTCATTCGCTTGGTCAATCCCTATATGAATGGAAGATATATATGGTTCACATATATAATATAGCCTATAATATATTCCTTAGGATGAATGATACAGTTCTAGATAATGAATATGGACAAAGAGGAGGTTGCGAAACTAAAATAATGAATTGTTTCTTAAATATGAATGCTATATTTTACGTTTTATAATATGAATACTACCTGATTGTAAATGGTTTTGTTGATGAACTGGTGGCCGATGCTTTTGTTGCAGCCTACCCAAAATGCGGGTCACTTACTTCGGCTGAGCAGGTCTTTCATTGGATAGAGACGAAGACATTGAGGTCCTGGAGCGCAGTTATTGGTGGCTATGCCCAAAATGGAGATCCAAAAAAGGCTTTAGATTTGTACCTTCAAATGAAATATTCAGGCTTGGATCCTGACTGGTTTAGCATTGGGAGCCTCCTTTTAGCTTGTGCCCTACCATAAACATTTAAGTTCCTTGTGCGTTTGTATATTTAAGATGAATATTGAATGTCGCAAGTCATTTTTTTCTTTTAAAAAATAATCAAATTTTGCATGCCCCGTTTGTGTATTTTCCTGCTTGATCTTGATGGTGTACTATCCCAATCTTAGAAACTCGTTCATGTTTCCTGTTATCTTATCGAAAAGTTGGTCGATTGTCTGGCTAATTCTCGTCATGAGCTATTTGGAGAAATGGTAAGTTTGGGATGATGTGAGACGGGTGCGGTGAAGGATAAAGGAGAGTGGCCTTCAGAAAGAAGCCGGGCGCAGTTGCATAGAAGTGGGAGAGCAAGTTTATAGCTTTGTAGATGGTGACACTTCCCCGCCGGAGTCGGGAGATTAATAAAATGTGGAACAGTTTAGAGGAAAAGATGAGTAAATTTGGATACAGACCCAACACAGCCTCCGTGTTTGATAATCTTTTCTGGAAATAAACCCTTTCTATAATTTATATGTATTCTGAAAAGTACAATAAGATAACAATAACAATGAATAATTATGTTTATCTTCAGCGTGCTTCTCATATATATTGTCTTAATTAAAACAATAATGCTAGGCACACTAAATTTAGTCCGAATGATATAAAAAAATGACATGTCATTAATTTTAAATTAATTAAATTGCCACATGTGTTAGATAGAATTATTTTTTATATCATAATAATGAGAGAAAAAATACAGAGTGTAACTCAAAAACCCAAAATTAATTGTGTCATCAAACCGCCACAGCACCACCATATTCCCACAGCCTACTGTATTCCAAGTTTCCTAGTCAGAGCTCCTACCTATTCTATTCCAAGTTCCCAGTCTTTGTAGGAAAAAGACGATCATATCCTATTTCTAATCAGAAAAGGAAAAAAAAAAAAACAGGTTAAAAACCTCTTACAAGTGCAACAACGAACGGACAAACCTAGGGCTAGGAGCGTTGGATATCTTAGATCTGCAAAGGCAGCCTGATGAGTGTTAACGCCGGCGTCAATTAGATTTAGACCTCGTTTAGATTAGTATTAACAAGAGTAAAAATTTACTGCCATATTTGATGGACCGCATCAGTGAGTTGCCACATGAAATTCTTGGTAGTATATTGTCTCTCTTGCCACTAAAGGAGGCAGTGGCTACTAGTGTTCTCTCAAGGCACTGGCGATATGCGTGGGCATGGTCTACTTTGACACTTGATTTTGATCCCGAGGAAACTTTGGTCGGCTTCAAATACCACAGTCGAACATTGCAAAACAAGAAAAGCCATAGGTATGTCAATTGGGTCAATCGTGTAGTGGAACAACATTCTGGCCCTAACATCAAACTATTTAGGGCTTGCTTCGATCTAGATCGCCGCTTTACAAGTTCCATCGATAAATGGATTGAATTTGCATTGAAAAAGAGAGTTCAAGTGTTAGTCTTGGATTTTGTTAAGGAATATGGAATCAACAAAGATTCATATATGTTTCCCCGCAAACTGTTAGGTCTCGAGGAAGGGTTTGCTTCAAGGCGTTGTGTTGGACTTAAATCCCTCAAAGTTCTTTCTTTTAACTTTGTTGATGTGACTGGAGAAATTCTAGAGCACTTCTTGTCAGTATGCCCATTTCTTGAGCGATTATCAGTGTCTTTTGTCGAAAAGTTAGTTAACTTAAGAGTTGTTGGTTCATCAATTGCATTGAAGTACTTAAAACTAGAAGAATGTGATGACCTCAAAAGAGTTGAAATTTCTGACACAAACCTTGTTTCGTTTATTCACACCGGGACTGCAATAGACTTGCGTCTCAGTAATGTACCCTCTCTGGTTGAGGTAGCCATTACTAGTCAGCGTAATGACATTGCTCGTTTATGTGCCTCCACTGCTTTCATGAGACTTGCCTTTACCCAACTTGCATGTTGTCTTTATCAGCTAGATACTCTCATGATCAATACTCAAGTAGCGGTTAGTATTTATGCTTTATTTTCTTATGATGATATGTTGTTTTTCTTTTCTTTTTGTTTCGTTTGATTATGTAGTTACTCACTTTCTTTTTTGGCTCTCAGGAGTACAATAAGGATTACACCTTTCCTATATTACCAAATCTCAAGCATTTGGAGTTAACGGTCGAAGGAGATTACAAGTTGAGTCTTAGCCAATTATCGTCTTTTATGAAGGCATCTCCTTACTTGCAGAGACTTGCGTTGAAGGTATATTTTTTTGCATAATTTTAATTCGTTGAGTAGGCCGTAAAACATGATAGAATAGAAAACTTTTGAAAGTAATTTTATTTGAATGGAGGAGAAAAGTAACCTAACCGACATATTATTCATTATACATTAGTAGTTATATCATGAAGTTTCTAAGAGCTGTTTGGACTTGCCGACTTGGCTTAGTTGGTAAACTTCTCTTGAGTATTCTAGAAGCTTCTTGATTTATCTAGGCACAAATTTCATCAGGAAAAGACGTGAAACCTTATATTGGAGAAAAGATATTTGGAATTTAATGGTGATTCTTGTTACTTCTTGTATCATAGGTTAGGAGATAAGTATATAATCTTTTGTATTTCCATTGGTCTTATGACTTCATGAGGTTAATGGTGATTCTATTTGTCACATGTAGACTTAATTGTGGTTCTTGTTCCACTAATAAATTGTTTGCTTGATGCAGTTGCGATTCTGGGAGAAACCTTTTAAGGAGGGGAGAAAAATAAAGAAAGCTGCCAAATGCCCCCACCATTTCATCAAGGTAGTAGAAGTATCAGGGTATTGTGATCGTACAAATGCTGTCGAACATGTCATGTTCTTGATGGAGAGTGTTGTTGCTCTCGAAAAACTTGTTATTGTTCCTTATTGGTCGTGGGATTGTCATCATAGCGGATCAGAATCGGGAAAGAGAGAAAGGAAGAAGGAAGCAAAGGCAAGACGTCATGCTAATATGCACCTTAAAAATAGGGTTCCTTCAACAGTAGAATTTGTATGCTTGTAATCAGTGGGGAAATTAATTCTTCACTCATATTCTTTGCATTTGATTTCATATGTAGGTTACGAAACTTCATAGTATGAAACTTTTTATCTAATCTGATGTTGTGTGAATTGTTATTTTTTAAGATTATTGTTGAGAGGACAAAACCTAATGAAATTGATCCCCTTTGATTTTTGTTATTTTTTAAATGCAAATTCAATCCATAGCGATGTTGGGCTACTATGTTGTTCGCCCACATTATAGACCCAATTGACGTACTTACGGCCTTTCTTATCTTGTAACATTCGACTAAGGTTTTCTCAGGATCAAAATCAAGTGTCAAAGTAGATGCCCACACATACAACTAATGCCTTGAAAGAACACTAGTAGTAGCCACTGCTTTCTTTAATGGCAAGAGAGACAATATACTAACAAGAATTTCACTTGGCAACTTATTGATGCGTTCCACCCAGTTATTCTTAAATTAAATGTATGATAATCAAAATAAATTGGCAAATTCATTTAACGAAGAGCTAGCATAACCAGAATAATGATGAAACTAATAAGAAAACCAACCCATACAACGATGACAAATATTAAAAAATGCCTACCACCTATATATATTCAAACACATATATAAAAAGGTACAATTTCTAAACGAGGAATGTGGAAAATAAAAATAGATTTTGTTGATACCTTAAAAATGGTTCAACATTTTTGGGCCCAACTTAGTGATGTTGTCTCCTTCGGCCTCTTCTGAAGTTAGGTAGAGCGATCTATCTACAAGACAAAGAAACGCTAGGTAAGTCCTTTGACACATGTGTAGTGCCGGCGGAAGGCTCTCCGATACTTAATTTATAATAAGTATGGTGTGAATAGTAATCTGGACAGAGTAATGGCAGCTTTGCTAAATGTCGCAGTTACCTCCTTGACCGTTTTGTTGGCTTTCTGTATAGTCTGGTGGCTAAAGTCCTCTCAAGTCAAGAGGTTCATTGAGACACTTTACTAGTTTATGAATGGGCTCTAATGAGGTTTCGATTAAGGAAATTGTGACTAATAGTTTTTGGGTACAGTTTGTCTATGAACGCGACCAAAAACGGGTTCTTGAAATGGCGCCTTGGACGTATTGGCGTTTTTTGGATGCTACTAGAGATGTGCCTGGTGAGGTATTATGAGTGGATAATAGAGATGGGGATGACTCCATTGGAAGTTTTATTCATATACGATTTGTGGCTACCTTTGATGAGGAGGACTTAGTTATCTTCCCGAGGTAGGCGAGAAGATGTTAGAGTTTCGTTATGAATATTTTCCTGAGTACTGTTTTGCCTGCTGTCGCATTAATTCGTCATGCTACAAAAGAAAATGTGAAGAAATATGAGGATTCACATGGCAAACTTAATTCTGATGCCTATACCCAATTTACATATGCCTTTGCACGGCTTAAAGGAGAAATAAGCATATCGGGCAAACTAATTGGGTCATTGACGAGACGTCTCTCTTCTCAGCAGGTTGTTTCATCACACAGTGATAAAAGGAATACAGGAGATGGATCTTGGAGGCGAGACAGGGTCAGGGCTTGTACGAGTTCTAATAGCCAATCTTGGCAATCTTCCTTCCATGACACAGATGATGTAATGGATACGGTTTCCTCTCCATGTAAGACTAGACAATAGTGAGAGGTCGCGACAATTCGTACAGAGGTCACTATGTGTTGAAAAACTTTCAACGCATGTTCCTCAGATGTACTCTGATTGATCTTCTGCTCATGAACAAGCAAGGAACTCTGTAGCTCATCAATTGAAAGCTTCTCAATGTCATTTGACTCCTCAATGGAGCACACAACGTAATCAAACTTTGTAGTAATAGATCACAGGATCTTTTCTACGATGGTTACGTCTTCCATCTTCTCGCCATGGATACTCATCTTGTTTGCAATTGCCATTGCTTTTGAAAAATAATCATTGATAGACTCTCCTTGTTTCATCTGAAGAGTCTCAAAATCTTTCCTTAGTGCTTGCAGCACTCAACGCTTCACCTTCGTTGAGCCCTGATACTTTCTTCATGGAATCCCAAATTTGCTTGGAAGTATCTTTTTGGAGAATGGTCTCCAAAATGGAACGATCAATAGCTTGGAATAAGTAATTTTTTGCCTTCAAATCTTTCAGCTTGGATTCATCCAATTTCTTTTGTTGTAGCTCCGTCAACACCACTCCACTTTCCGGCTCTACAATACCGGTTTCCACGAGAGTCCAATATTCTTTAGACCTCAGGAAATTCTCCATCAACATGCTCCAATGATCATAATGATCATCAAAGCGTGGTATGGTTGGCTGCACATTCTGTAACCTTGTCAGATGCCATAGTAACTTACTGCCGTAAGTGCAATTATAGCCATAGTAACTTACGCCATAAGTGCAATTATAGCTTACTCGCTTTTGTGGAACTTTTATGTCAGGCCCCAGTGGAGATCTCTGATACCAGATGTAGAGTTAAACTCAAAATCCAAACACAGGTGAGAAGAGGTGTTGGAAAGCGTAATTTGTATACTGATAAAGTTGAACTTAAATAGAACGTTACATCACCAGACTATGCTAAATTCAAGGACCTGACTCCTACTAACTTAATCTATTACTGACACCACTAACAAACTGCTCCACTACTGGGAGACTCCTAAAAACTTGGTAAACATAACAACGTGCAACATGACTTCCTACATAATAGGATAATCAGTTTATTTAAAAACAACTACTGTAACTAGATAAAATCTTATAACAGGTTGGTCACGGTGCGTTAGATAATGAAGATGAAAGGCTACTTTCTGCGGCTTTGGGAATACTTGCTGAACAGCCGTTATCTGAAGAGTAATCTGCTAGTATCCGGGATGAGACAAGATTTAAAATAAACATATAACCAAGATTTAAAACTGTTATCTTTAGTCTATGAAAACTCATTTTCCTATCGCGAATTAAATGCAAAACAAGGCTTATCAAATGAATGCTCTTCTACAAAGGCAACTTGCATAAACGTGTATTTTAGAAAAGAAAAATATAATTGTGTTCCTCAGTAATATTTGCCACGTTATCTTTTACTAAAACGGGACAAACTACTTCTGATCTATGGAAAAACCATTTTTCACAATCTATCATCTATCTATATATATAAAGCAAAATGTAGAGAATGATGAAACATTCAAAATACCAGAAAATGCCCTGAATTAATTCAAACATTGAGGATAATAATATGGTAAATTCACTTTTTTCACATTAAAAAATAAAAACAAAAACAAAATCAGATAATAGGTCCTACTTTTATGGAACATAACTACCCATATTATCTTTTCTTAATTCTAAAAATAAAATAAAGAATAAAAAATAAAACCAATTGGCACGTACATGAGCATGTGCCAAGGGGCTAGTAAAAGAAATTATTGCATAATACTAGAATAATGTCATGTGGTATAACTCGTTCACGCGTTATAATATAGGTGAAAGACAGAGTATTTTTCCACTTATATATATATTTGGTATAGTATCAATAGAAATCTTTTTATATTCCTCACTAACCATACAAAATTACTGCTATGTAAATTTGTAAAGAGTAATGCTACTCTTACTACATTCTCATACTACCTTATGTGACAGATGAGGTGTACAACCACATCAATTAAAACTAATTTAACATTTTCTTTTCTTTTATGATTTATTGACACGTTTTAATTGATGTGGTTATACACCTCATTTGCCACATAAGTAGTATGAGAATGTGGTAAAAGTAACATTTTTGTAAAATCGCTAAAAAATACGTGTCAAATCTTGAAGATTTATTTTTTTCAATTATCAACCCTGGGGGTGTTAATAATTAAGCTTAAATGAGAAGAAAATCTTGACTAATGAATGCATAATTGGTATAGAATGGCCAGCAAAGTCCACACCGACGTGGATGTTTGAGGCTTAGGTGCAAAACCTAGGGGGTCACGTACGTATCTTGTAACAAAAAAAAAAAACAAAGGCACATCTTGTTGAAGGGCTCAAGTGTGATTGGAGACTGATGGTGGTAATTTGGCCGCCTGGGTTTGGCTTTTGTTCAAATAAGTCTAGCCATAATCTCTAATAGCTGTCGGCTTTCTATTGGCTTCAAATATTGTGAATTCATGAGAAAATGTGTCCTGCATTTGTGTATTTGGTGAACGCCACTGGTTGGTTTGCTTTGCACACCTTCATGCCTAACAACATGCATGGGTTGGTGAAGTGTGGAAATCGAAGACAAGGTTTTATAAAGAGTTTGTGTCCGCAAATATGCATGGCTGTTTTTCATCACATGTATATTTTGATTTTTACAATTTAGGTTTGGATGCCACCAGAAAATTAAATGCATATTTTGTCATGGACTGGAAAAAGGAAAGTTCTATCGTCTCTCTGGCCTCATTTAAACTTGAAAGTTGTAATGAAACCGATCCCGTTTTGTATTATCTCTCTTTATGTGTTCATATCTCTTTTAATTTTTGTTATTTTTTAAGATTATTGTTGCGAGGAAAAAACCTAATGAAACCAATCCCTTTCGATTTTTGTTATTTTTTAAATGCAAATGCAATCCATAGCGATGTTGGGCTAGTATGTTGTTCGACCACATTATAGATCCAATTGACGTACTTACGGCTTTTCTTATCTTGTAACATTCGACTAAGGTCTTTGACGCTAAACAAAGTTTATCGGGATCAAAATCAAGTGTCAAAGTAGACGCCCACACATACAACTAATGCCTTGAAAGAACACTAGTAGTAGCCACTACTTTCTTTAACGGCAAGAGAGACAATATGCTAACAAGAATTTCACGTGGCAACTTACTAATGCGTTCCACCCAGTTATTCTTAAATTAAATGTATGATAATCAACATAAATTGGCAAATTCATTTAACAAAGAGCTAGCATAACCAGAATAATGATGACACCAATAAGAAAACCAACCCATACAACGATGACAAATATTAAAAAATGCTTGCCACCTATATATATATACAAACACATATATAAAAAGGAACAATTTCTAAAAGAGGAATGTTGGAAATAAAAATAGATTTTGTTGATGCTCAAAAATAGTTCAACATTTTTGGGCCCAACTTAGTAATGTTGTCTTCTTCGGCCACTTATGAGCTTCGGTAGAGCGATCAATTTGCAAGACAAAGAAATGCTCGATAAGTCCTTTGGCACATGTGTGGTACCGGCCGAAGGCTCTCCGATGCTTAATTTAGAATACGTACGGTGTGAATAGTAATATGAACAGAGTAATGGTAGTTTTGCGAAAGTTGCGATTACCTCCTTCTTTGTTTTGTTGGCTTTCTGTATAGTCTGGTGGCTAAAGTCCTCTCGAGTTAGGAGGTTCATCGAGACACTTTACTAGTTTATGAAGGGGCTCTGATGAGGTTTCGATTAAGGAGATTGCGACTAATCGTTTTTGGGTATGCTTTGTCTGTGAACAGGATCAAAAACAGGTTCTTGAAATGGTGCCTTGGACGTATCGGCCTTTTTTTGATGCTACTAGATGATGTGCCTGGTGATGGATATATACACACAATAAGCTTAACCCAAGGGACCTTTTGGGTCCAGATGCATGGGGTTTCGGGTTTCTGTATGACTACTGTTGTTGCTAAAGCCATTGGATCGCCGGTTGGTGAGGTATTATGAGTGGATAATAGAGATAAGGATGACTCCGTTAGAAGTTTTATTCATATACGATGTGCAGCTACCTTTGATGAGGAGGACTCCAGTTACCTTCCCGGAGGTGGCGAGAAGATGATAGAGTTTCGTTATGAATATTTACAAATCTTTTTACTGCGGTCGCATTAATTGGTCATGCTACAAAAGAAAGTGTGAAGAAATATGAGGAATCACATGGCAAACTTAATTCTGATGTCTATACCCAATTTACATATGCCTTTGCACGACTTGAAGGATAAATAAACATATGGGGCAAACTAATTGGGTCATCGGTGAGACCTCTCTCTTCTCAGCAGGTTGTTTCATCACACAGTGATAAAAAGAATAGAGGAGATGGGTCTTGGAGGCGAGACGAGGTCAGGGCTCGTACGAGTTCTAATAGCCAATCTTAGCAATCTTCCTTCCATGACACGGATGATGTAACGGATACGGTTTCCTCTCCATGCAAGACTAGACAACAATGAGAGCCGTGTTGACTAAAAAGTCAACAATCAGACCGAATCAGACCGGACAGGTTCAAACGTATTTTGATGTTGGTTTCACACCTTACAAAACCAGACCGCACTAGTTGTGTATTTTTTTAATTTTTTTTATAAAAATTATTCTTAACTCATTAATGATGACCAAACAGGACAATTAGCAAATGAGGATATGGCCCTTAAATTCAGATTCTTTTAATTTATTCCAATAATTGAAAAAACTGATGAAAAGGGAAAGGACGAGGACGACGGAGAAATTATACAATAATACAGTAGTACCAAGTGGCAATTGACATGTGGTATTACGTTCCACTGAGCTTGCAACACGTGGATGGTAATAAATTTCTCCATGACGATGTTTGCCTTCTCCAAAACCTCCGTTTCTTTGTTATTCTTCCTAGAGACTGAACTCAAGTTTGAAGGCGCCGACTTTGACCGGCAAAAAAAAGTTTGAAGGTGCCTACCAGAAAAGAGAATAATAATAAGAAGAAGAAAATGCAAATTAAAAATCTGTGTAAAGCTCCGATGCAAAACAATGGAGTTACATGATGCAAGAAGCCAAGATTATTTCTTTTAGCGGTTAATTTATTTGAAGCAAACTCTCACTGAAAATTGCCAAAATTTATGGATTTTTTTTTGGGAAATGACCCTCAGTGCCACCCCTTTGATAATTTTAACTAAAAATACCATCCCTTCCCAATTTTTTTATAACTATCAACTATAAATATAAAATTATTGTACCCTTATTGCTCTCCTAACACATTTTCTGAAATTTACCTCCCCTAAACCCTCTCCGTCGCTCAGTCTCTTCATCTTCACTCTCTGGTCACTCTGCTCTCACTCTCTCGTCTCACTCTAACTCTCTCATCTCTGCTCAATTTGTCACTTTCTCTTCATCTTCCTCTCCCAGTAAAATCTGTTCATCGAAGAACAACGCCATCATTCACAGCAAACAGGTACTGTTCATCGAATTCTTTTACGGCTTAGGGTTTATGGGTTTGTTTGAAATTGGTTGACGGGGTTGTTTGAAATTGGTTTAGGGTTTGGGGGTTTCTCTGAAATTGGTTTAGTGGGTTTTCTGAAATGGGTATAGGGTTTAGGGGTTTCACTAAAATTGGTTTTGCTTTAACTCTGTTTGCTAACTTAAGGGCTTGCATATTGGATATGGATAAGTTCTCTTTGTTTTTCATATTCTCTTGTGATTATTTGGAATTTCAGTTTGGGGATGAATATTCAATGTCTAAACAAAGGGCAAGGAACCATATGTGGTGTAATATGAGTTCTTTAAAAGTTTGCTGTTTTGTGCTTGATCATTGTATGCTTAAAACAAAGCGGGAAATGAGTGAAGATGGGAACATGCCACCAGCAGGTGTGGTTTAGAGAAATGGGGCCATGGATTTTGCTATAAGCTAACTCTTTAAGCTTTTGCTTGTCTTTTTTGTGTATGGATAGTTAGACAACTCTGTTTATGAGGTGAACTTTTAATTTTTTAATTGTACATGTGTAAGAAACATTTTTTACAGTTTTGATGGTTTATTTATTCATTTATCTTTCATATTGATAACACATATAATACATACAAACCTCTGATTTTGTTAAGGAAAAACTGAAGGGATGGTGCCAAATTGTTATTGGGTTGAAAGGAAGTTTTATTTATCTATGTTGTATCTGGAAGAACAAAAAAAAAAAAAAATTTAATAAAAATTCTCTCTACCTTCTTCAGAGATATATTAATGCTAATTCTTTTCTTTGTTTTTTCCTGGCAGGTGATGAAAACTTCTTCCAGGCTGAGTAAAATATTTTTGACTGCCATGGTTTATGAACTCTACAAAACAGGAATGGGGGAAACTACTTTTGAAAAGGTGAACTTCTCATGCTTTCCCCTTATTGCATAAATTTACACACCTAATTGGTTTGTCTATTTCTATCACAGATTCTAAAGTTTGTTTCATGGAACATTTCATACCAACGCTGCTGGTACCTCTGCTGGATGCATTTACTGTAAGTATGACATCTCACTCCTAGAAGATTGCTTTTCACTGTGGTGCAAGTTATTGCATAATGACAGATAGCCACCCACAGCTGTGAAACAACTTTGCGCTAATGCAGTTGTAATGTCTGCAGAATTTGAAGAGATATTAATAGTTTAAATAAATTGGTAAGCTTTGCTTATTCTTTCATTTTTTGGGGCATAAGAATCAATATAGTATGCTATAGGTATGCATATTGTTAGCAGTTTTAGGACATACCCTAATTTGATTCCTTTTGCTGGTATTTCATTGTTCTGAGGCCGAGGCTGAGTTTGAACTATTGCATTTTGTTATATATTCCAAAACCAAAGTTATAAAAGAAAATGGTTTTCCTCTTTGTTAATTGAGAATCATCTGCAGTTATGATTTCAGATCTGTAGATAACTTGTTGTTGCTGATATTGCTACACTTGAGGAGAATATAACAGCTTGGAAAATGTGCAAGAAGAGAGCACTAACTCATACACCGAAGAACAAATTGATGAAGTTAAGATCAAATTAGTAGAATTTGTGAGCTCTCCATTATTTATAATTATAGGTAGGAAGTGTGTATATACTAGAGCAAAGATTGGTTGACTATGTAATAACAATTGAATTTTCAAGTTTTATGAAAGAAATAATTTTTACTTCGCAGGATAGTATTGTTAGGGTTCGGTGGCGATTTATTTTCCATGTCTAAATTGTAGTCTGTAATGGATGTGTGTGTATTGTATGTAGATTGACTTAATATTTCTGTCCTATTGCATGTGTATTGTACTAATATTGCCTATGTATTGTATACATATTGTATGCATATTGCCACCGTATTGCATGTATATTGTGATGCTATTGCTGTCGTATTGCGATTATATTGCCCTAATATTGATTCTCTAATGTATGTATATTGGCCTAATATTGCTATTATATTGTATGTATATTGACTACAGCTCATCAATGGGTTTACGGTTTAAGCCATACTTCATTCAAAAAGAAGAAGATGAGGAGAAAGAAACAACGTGCCTTTCAAAAACAGGCAGTCATGTGCATCATAATTGCACCATAAGACATTGTAAGAAATTATTTTAAAAAATAATAACAACTGAAAAATAATTTACAAAAAAAGGAAGGTATGAATAAAGAGATAGAGAGCAAGAGAGCGAATAGGGGGAGAAAAAGACAGAACGAAGCTAGAGAGAGAGGCAGAGAGAGAAAGAGCTGCGCTGTAGAAAGAGAGCAAAGAGAGAGACAGAGAGTTGCACTACAGAGAGACAGAGAGATAGCCAAGAGAGAGAAAGAGCTGCGAGGGTGTTTTGACGATGTAGGAGTGTAAAATGTGATTCCATTAAGGACGTCGTGTCCTTTTTGTAATATGTTATAGATTATGAATATATAGTGGGAATGTGAAGTTTTTGTATTGCCTTTGGATTGCTCCCCTATTGTATTTGTATTGTGATCGTATTGCCATTGTAGTGTCATGGTATTGCCTGGTTATTGCACTGATATTTCTTTCTTATCACCTGTTTTTTCAAGTCTATCTTGTGAAGGAACTTATAAGGATATTTTGTAAAAGAAAACGCTTGATTGTATTAGTTTATTTTGTAAAGGAAAATGTTAGATCATTATTCTTTATCATATAAATAAGGTATAACAAGCACCGTATATGTATCTCTTCAATATGATTGATTCATGTTCAGCTATTGGTGTAAGAATGTGATTCCATTATTGCTTTTTTATTGATTATTTATTATTGTAAGATTGTGATTCCATTAAGGACGTCACGTCCTTTGTATAAATCAAACTCATAGTTGCTTTCCCTGCAACAAATTATATTAATTAAGAAAACCAACCAAAAAGCAATAAACGAAAACCATATGAAAGTAATGGCACGTAGATTATGAAGTGGTAACAGACATGCAATACAAAAGCAATACGATAGCAATAAACAAGCAATAAAGTGGCAATAGACACGCAATAAAAACGCAATACAAATACAATAAACAAGTTGGGTGCGGCTTTTCTTTTTCTTGTGTAGTCTGAAAAGAAAAGGGGAAAGAAACAGAAATTGTCAAGACGAAACTGCAGAAAGAAATAGAAAGTGATTATATCAGACATTTCCCCTTACATTTTTCCTGCCAATGATATACATACCCTATGAAATTGGAGACATTGTTGACACTGAAAGTAGCTGAGGCATGCATCATTTTGCAAACACAATGATGAGATTGAGATATGATGCACATTTCACATTTTCCACCTTATTATAATGGAATTTTAAATTATAAATACAAAATTCTATACTGATAATGATAACCACCCCAAGCTAAGGACGGCTCGACGTAAATTAATACAACTTCAGTTAGACTATGGCATTATATACATCCCTTCAAATACAATATACAAATTGCTTTTGTTTATTGTTTTTTGGTTGGTTTTCTTAATGAACATAATTTGTTGCAGGGAAAGCAACTATGAGTTTGATTTATACAAAAGACGTGACGTCCTTAATGGAATCACATTCTTACAATAATAAATAATCAATAAAAAAGCAATAATGGAATCACATTCTTACAGCAATAGCTGAACACGAATCAATCATATTGAAGAGATACATATACGGTGCTTGTTATACCTTATTTATATGATAATGAATAACGATTTAACATTTTCCTTTACAAAATAAACTAATACAATCAAGCGTTTTCTTTTACAAAATATCCTTATAAGTTCCTTCACAAGATAGACTTGAAAAAACAGGTGATAAGAAAGAAATATAAGTGCAATAACCAGTCAATACCACGACACTACAATGGCAATACTATGACAATACAAATACAATAGGGGAGCAATCCAAAGGCAATACAAAAACTCCACATTCCCACTATATATTCATAATCTACAACATATTACAAAAAGGACACGACGTCCTTAATGGAATCACATTTTACACTCCTACATCGTCAAAATACCCTCGAGCAAGGAATGGGCGGAGAGGCTTCTGTAAAAGTTGAGGATGTAAAAGATGTTCTTGACTTGAAGGTGGATTAGTTACTGGCCAAAGTCTTCTTAGGAATTATTTTCCTTTCGCAACTCTCCAAGAGCTAATCCAGCCTGAGGGAAAAAACAGAGTCAGAGATACATAATTTGTTGCAATGAAATTGGTTGGATGAGAATCTCATATGTGCTTCTTCAAAGGTGCATGCTTGTGCTATCTACAAACTTATATAAATTTGATGAACAATTCTTGCAAACTGGGAAAAAAATTCCTACTCAGGCGAAAGTACAATTATGAGTACTTCCCAAAACTTATAAGTCCTAAGCACCATCCAGAAGGAAGAATATATAAATAGACAAAATATCTTCTTCTAACATGTAAACCGAAAATTAGAAATTATCAAGTACAAGATTTCTCAAGAAAAGTCATTAACATGAATATTCAAGAACCGTGATAGGACTAATATTGGTATAAAACCTACTTTACTTTACATAGTGCATCACAGATAAATTCTAGCAATATATACACTGCACAAAATAGTGACTTCTTCTATTAAACTAAAATCCTAGTTATCATTTTTACCTCCCAAAGGGATTTGAAGCTAGGATGAGTACTTCACTAATTTGTTGTTCCTATAAAACATCCAATACTTGCTTGGACAAGGTCAGCCAAAGAGTGTAAAGACTCAAAAACGATCATATACTTTTCTTGTTCAAGTAGGACATGCATTCTTTCAAGGGCCATATGAAAATTTAGTCAAACCTTCTTTCCCTTTTGAATTTCTCGTACGAAATTATAGGGTTCATAGAAATAGCCAAAATTAATTGCAAACAAGCAACCTAAAACAGAGCCCAAAATATCCAATCAGAAAAACGATCCAAATACACAAAACCAATGAAACCCATTTGAGTTCTTACACTTGAGTTTGTTGGTGACCTAAAAACAATTAGATATTGCCAAAGTTAAAAGAGATTATTCTATTTCTCCATCTCATATACTCAATCTTCAAGAGTTTCTCGTATTAAAGCATATAAAGAACTTCAAAGAAGTAAAATATTTAAGCAATATCTGAGTGATACACAAACCAACATCTACATGAATGTCAGCACCTTCTCTACGAAGACTGATACTCCTAACCTGCAAACAAATTTAATGCGTACATATATTAGACAAAAGCATTATACATTCTAAGGTATCAATAATGAGGAAAAAAAAAAAAAAGCAAGGACATCATCAGGGATGAAGGACTTATGCAGGACTAAACCGATTTCCATCAGATTAGCCCCACTAATTACAAAAACAAGCAGATATAGTAGTACCAACATTTGTAATCTGACCTATGTTGTAAATGATGATTCATGATTATTTTAATAAAACGAGCAAATTTATTACCATCATCAAAGTCAAAAGCTTTGGATTTAAAATTTACACTATCCCACCACAACAACTGCCAAGACCAAAAGGAAAGTAAAGAACTTAACTTATTAAATTGTATATGGCAATCCAAAATCCAAAGCACCACAACAAGCTTGAAAGGGATGAAAACTAAGTTTACCTACTTTTTGGTTTGCTGAAGTTTTAAGATTGACAATAAGGTCACACTTGTTCTGCTGACTCGCACTTCATCATCCTTGTTATCAAAAACCAGTGAAAAAACTAGAGTACCGAGTTATCAGAATAAAAATAAAAAGTAATAAAATCCTAACTAAATCTAAATGGAATTTTCCTTGGAAGGAGGCTTTATCAGCATCTAGTGTGAGAGATACAAAGGCAAACCAAACCAGAAACTGTCCTACTCAAGGTCTCAAAAATGAAAATCATATGGTTCATAGAAATAACTGAAATTAATGGCAAAATAAGAATCCATAACAGCACCCACAATATCCAATCAGAAAAACAACTTGAGATATATAAAAGAATGAAGTGTCAACTAAGGCCCATTTTCTTGTAGTGAAAGTAGAATATAGACATGCCTGTTAGAATTTGCCGTTAGTATATGTATTTTCAGATTAGGAAGAGAAGTATTTTCTGGAGATTTTAGCTAGAGAGCATGAAGAGAAAATGAGGAAGGCACTGTTCTATTAAATTCTTACAATCTGCAGCTTACATAGTGTGACTGACGAGAGAGAAATGTGATTCTCTTCTAACAGAATTACAACTGTCACCCTATTAGGTGCTTACACGTGTCATACCAAATCTAAGCTAGAGAATCCACCTAGACTATGATCTAATGGTTCTCATTACATCATTTAAAATAGACAGAACAGAAAAATAGAAAATGACTTCTCTAAGAAATCAAAGCAGGAGAAATCGGTGAGCAGATTAAATCAAAGTGAACAGAGAATTAAATCAAAGGTAACAGAGAAATCAAAGGTACAGAGAAATCAGGTGATTAAATCAGTGCAGAGAAATCAGGCAGAACAGATTATATTTCAACAATGCCGACATAAATATTTACACTAGACAGAGAAGAAACTAAACAATGCAAATTTAACCCTTTGGTAATTACTCTTGAGGTGTTCTAGGTTTCTTCTTTCCTTGGTCCATGAAAATATTGGCGAACTCAGAATAGTACAGAAGATTGTTAACCTATTTGTTACAACATTTTACCGATCACAAGTTAACTTCTAAAATATCTCAGTCTAACCCATTATTTCACATTAAATGGGTTGCAACAGTGTAATAAACCACAAACAGAGAAATAAATTGGAAAAAAGTGTAACATGTTTTCAGAAAATAAACAATTTAAGTGGAGACACTGTAATAGCAGACATTTTAGTCATGGGCTATGTCAGGCAGTGGCACTTTTTCAAGCCATCGACAAATTGTAAAGCATGAGAATTATCAAACAAGCCTAATAATACTGAAGGAAAACCATTACCGATCAATACAAGATTTATGAGAATCACAAAGTAACAAAATTGTGCTGTGTCTGACCTTTCTTGTTTATTTGGAAATAGTGAAAAGATATTAATATAAGGAAAGAAAGGAAACAGTGCATAAGGGATTTAAAAGAAAAAAAGTGGCAAGGAAGGACAACTTTTGTGACCACAAATAGATGCATGTGTCTAAATCTTTTTGCAATGATCGTGCCTTACAATTTCAGCCAGCAATACCATCAAGGATTAAATTTGCAATAAGAAGGCTCAACAGAGAAATAAAAATACAAAAAGACAAAACCTAGAACAAAAATTATTCACCTAGATCAGATACACACCTTGGCCTGCCCGAGATGCTAGTTCGCACATCCGGAGTAAAATTTAAAGAACGCCTTCAAACATGGTAGGGCTAAAAGGCCTACCAGTCTCAAGAACACTTGCATCTTTGTTCTTTGAACTTGAACCACTAGGCATGTCAAATTCAGAGACGAACTCTGCAAATGCACCCAATCTATATAAATTCAAATTCAAATGGACAACATATTAGTTAAGTGATTAGCCACAAAAAGAACAAGCATAGGCAAGGTAGCTTCCTATTTTCTGAGATCAGCAATCTATATCAATTTTGTTATTTGCAAATTGCAATTCTACTAAAACCACGTAAATGCAAAGTAATCGAATAAACAAAAGAAACCTTAGGCACTTTGCGAGTTCTCAATTCCTGCAGAAGTGAACAAAAGGAGAACAGGATAGAAGAGCTGTAGCGTTGCGTTGAGAAAGCTGATTCCCTGAATTGATTAAACCACGAGGCAACAAGACCGTAGCAACTGTAACAGTGCTCATTCAAACACTTATGTAGTTCCCCTTTACCTTAGAAGTCGATAAATCATCAACCCGACCATTCTGCTCTCTGTTATGCAATTCCAGACTTGGAAATTGATTGGAGAGGCTACATCAATAGAGCAAAATCAATCAGACCAATAGAAGTTTCATCCAAGCATGAAGTAATTCACAGTTAAAATACAGAAATTTCCAATCTCTCTAATTACTAAACTTCACAAAATCACTCACAGGTTAGTGAAATTATCCTTCTCAAATGAAAACCATACAAAAAGACAAACTAGTCAATAACAAATACAAAACCTACCTTAGAATCACTCGTTTTGCGCACATAACCAAATTGGAAATCCCATAAACACCTAAAGAAAAGCACGAATTTTGTCTGAGAGGATTGAGAATGAGGAGGAAGTATGTGAAAAAAGTCAGAATCGAAACCAAGAATTAGGGTTTTTTGAGGCCCTGAAGGAGCAGAGGAGAAGAGAAAGACGTCGATTGAAGACATGAAAAGAGAGGGAATTGAGAGATTGTTGAAGGGAGAGAGCATTTAACGAAGAAACCCTCTCTTTCACCTTCAAGAACCCCCTCAACAAACCCTAACATTGACTGCAGAGAGAGAAAGAGAGTGCTGTTTAGGTTTTCGCGACAGAGGGAGAAAGAGAGTGGTGGTGGTCGATGGAGAGAGAAAGCGCTGAGAGAGGAAGAGAGAACTGTGAGAGAGAGCTGAGAGAGAGAGAGAGAGAGCAAGCGAATGCAGAGAGAGTGAATAGGGAGCTGAGAAGGGACCAAAATTTCTGTAACAGTGATATTTGTGCAATAAGTGGATAATAAATATATATTTATAGGTGATAGTTTTACAATTTTTAAGAATGGGTGGTATTTTCACTTAAAATTATGAAAAGGGTGGCATAGAAGGCCATTTCCGTTTTTTTTTTTGGTATTCTTTCTTCAAGAGAAGGTGTTTTTCAACCCATAAGTTTTATACAAATTTATAAATAAACCATAATTTTTATTTTATTTTAGAAATCAACCACGATCAACGCATGATCTTTGATGGGTCTTTGTTGAATAATGAATTTGCTTGAAATGATGGTGTGATAGACCAACAAAGATTGTGGGGAATGGATTTGTAGGGCAAAGTTCTTCAATTTCTTCATAGATCTCTAATTAATGGGCCTCTTGGAAATTTTGGTATTCTCTCTCATAATCTTTGACAAGTAATGGGTGCTCTAAACTTAATCTGCAGATGCGATGTGTTTATGGGTAAACTGCCGACTGAAATTTGGAATAGTTTTAAGTTTTTAGAAAACGAGATCTGAGGACAGAAAGAGAGAAGAAAGCGACGGAGGTTTTGGAGAAACAAACGTCGTTGGAGAGAAATTTATTACATCCACATGTCACAAGCTCAGTGGAACGTAGTACCAAGGTGTCAATTGCCAAATAGTACTATCGTATTATTGTATAATTTCTCTGGGGAGTGTGGGGAACGGCAAGCACAAGGGTTCATCTTTTGTTTTAGTATGTTGTATCATTGTTAAGGATTCTCAATTTCCCCATCGACTTGACTCAATAATAAAAATAAATTTATTTTCTATTTAATATTAAAGACGGGTTCGTTGAAACTAAGAGCATCCACAATGGGATGCTGTATAAGGAGGTGTATGTTAAATATACACCCTTTGTCGCCGGAATCATCTCCAATGAGAAGATGTAAATGGTTGTAAAAATACACCCTCACCATGGAGATGTAAAATTAGATGCACATTTGCTTCTTTTTTTTTTTGACATCCTTTGTAGGCGGGACCCACAAGAGAAAAAGGGAAAGAGAAGGATTGGAATTCAAAATGGAAAGTCTAGATTTCATGCAATTTGCATTGCACTTCCAATGACCCAGATTTCTACATAGATATTTTTATGTTAGTTGTAGGTAAAATCATATGTTCTCCAAATTTAAATTTTTTTAGGTCCATTTATTTGGAAAAATAAAATAAATCTAACACACACAAAATTAATTTTAAAAAGTTAAAACATACCAAAAAAAAAAAAAAAACACACACAAAACAGAATTATCACAAACAAATCGAATATGCATATTTGGATTTACATTGTTTCTCACTAGAGCAAAAAATTACACTCCCGAAAATACACCATCCACTATAGATGCTCTAATTGATTAAGTTAAAAATGTGTTTTATAATCTTCTAAATCATTATTTTTCTATATATAAACTCTTTAACCCAAATCCATTTTTTTATAAATTCAATTTCAGCTGCGCCTTATGAATCATCTGGATGATTGTGTGCTTTTCTTGTTTTCTGTTTCAGTGTGCGTTTCCAGCTGGTGTTTCGTTCCATTCATCAGGCTCTGATTCCAATGACGCCTACAGGATTCTACGTAGCTACCCCATTGTTCTCACTGGTATTTAAGCTCTACGCTCTGCTCTATGCATTCTTCAAGAATGTGTTTCCTTCCTTGTTATTAAACTTGCAGAAGAAAATGTAGAATTTAACCACTTCTTCAAGTTAGTGTTGTCGCTTAAAAGCTTCAGAGTGTATCGGAGGCATTATACGAGTGGTTTCTCCTGATTAGTTGGTTTAAAAACAAAGCTTTAGATAGAGCTATGTGTTTTCTGTTTAACAATAATATCTTTCCTTTTTGTTTAATGAACATTTCATAGTTAGTTGCTTTCTTGCAGGTGTGCATGTACCCATGCCTTGTTGTCTAGTTGCTTTCTTGCAGGTGTGCATGTACCCATGCCTTGTTGTTTAGTTGCTTTCTTGCAGGTGTGCATGTACCCATGTCTTGTTGTTTGTTCCTATGGGTGTTTTCCTAATTTTGTGCAGAGGGTGATAGGACAAAAATTTATGTTAGTTGCATTGCATTCCGGGATCCAGTCAGCGAGGATATTGCTGAAGCTTATTGTGTACCTGCAAATTCATTTGCAGATAAGTGTATCTGTCTAGTTTCTCCATCGCCTAGCTTTCGTTTACTTAGGAATACTCTAGAGGAATTATTTTCTTCTGATGTTGATGCACAGCCTCATTATTTTCTTCTTTTTTAGTTGAATGCGTCTGCCTTCTGCTTTTGATGGGTCTAGGAAAATATGTTCCCCTTTACTTGTGCTTCATTTAGTTTTGTCATTGTGGTGGCAAATTTTTTACATTCCAACATTTTCAAAAGAACTTATTTTTTGTTCAAAGATGGAATGCATAATGCTTTAGCATTATCTTGTATGCTTCCTGTATTTGACTCTTGTTCTAATTTTTGCCTGTTTATTGTGCGGAAGCACGTCTACATTCTGTTACTCTTTTTCAGTGGAGTAGACTATATTGATGCGCCTACGCCATAAATGATGGGTCTCCATTCAGGAGTTGATACATCTACTCTGGCCATCGATGGTGTAAGTTGTTCTGCATAAACTGCACTTTTGTCAATATATAGTTATTAATTTACATGTGCTGGTTGAACAATATATCTCATGACCTTTTATATGTGTTATATGGTTGTTAGGTTCCCAACAGCATAGCTTATAAGTTAATAACAATATGTTGGGAAACCTTTGGATTTCATCCTGACCTGTATTTGGTCAAAGTACCTATCACAGGAATTCGTGGCTGTATATTGTATAATTACTTAGGCTTAGGTTTTCTATTCTTTACAATGTTGCATATCTCTTACAGCTTGCCCTTCTTACCTTCTTTTTGTCTCTATCTTTGTTTTGGTTTCTTTTTCTGTGATTTCTCCTTTCATGTTTTCCACAAGATTGCAAAATCATGATGAAATTTGTAGCATGTAAGAAAGTTAGTGATGTAATATCTGTTTTCTTGCCTTCCCCTTGTGGTTCTAGGTAGTAGTTGTTGACCTTGAGTGTAATCGTATCACGACGATGGAAGATATACCTCCTATCCCAGAGCCAGAATTAGGCGATTTGCGTGGGGAGATGACAAAATTTTTGCATCCCAATGTTGTGGGGTGGGATAGATCAGATGAAGGATGGTTTATATAGTTTGCCTGAGCAATATCCTGAAGGTGTCAACAAACCTTGGGGAGAGGATCATGACCTTCAACCTAGGTGATAGTCGGGTGCCAAGCAAAATAATTATGAAGTACTAGCGAAATAAATGCAGGGGTTCCACTTTTGTTGTAAAAGACTGAAGGGGCAATTTTGCCTTGATTTATTTTAAATTTTGTGACCAGCTTTGCAGATTATAAACTTTTCATTATACTTCAACAAACATCAGTGTAGTCATTGTTATTCTCTTCTTTTCTTTTTCTTAAAGTTTAAAGTTTAATGTTGGAGAGGTCTTGAAGCTATGTCTTCCCTCTGAGCTAATGGCTTGTTAGTTGTTTCTTAAGCCCGAATATTTGGAGTGTGTTAAGTATTCACACATATTCTGTGCATTTGGTTTCATGTGCAGGTTAGTGTTCTTAAAGTTCTTTGCATCACTTTTAAGTGGCTACCGAAACTTCATAGTATGAAACTTTTTATCTAATTTGATGTGTGAATTGGTCTATTCATTTGTCTTTGTAGTGTCCTTTAAATTTTATTTAGTGGAATTGTGTTTTTTTTTTTTTCCCAAGGAAGTTTCTGCTGCTCATGTCTTCAACACTCAAGCATTCTTGACCATGCGGTCTCGGTCGATTGGCCAACCACCAGAACCCATGGTATTTATGTTCATTGCACCCATCTTTATCTTCGAGATATCGACTCACATTTAGTAATTATTGGTAGATATAATTCCTAGTCATAATTATAGTAATTGGTATGACTAATGTAGTTATGATCGTGATTGTAATTGTTGAGACTTTACATATTGCAGAGTTTCTAGCAAACCACTCAAACATGTGTGTTTTTGTGTTGTCGTTGGTTTACTTCAGCAACGTTTTTTCTTTAGTATCCTTTTACTCTTCATTTCATGAAATATCTTGTCCGAGGCTCTTCGTGTTAGACTTATTTATTTGTTGGTATTCACAGTTAACACACTTCCTGGATTCCCATGGTTCCATGGATTATCTGGAAAGAGGATTAGGTTCTGACGAAAACACTAATAACCTACTGGACAAGTTACAAGATGCAATTAGAAGAGGCCAGAATCCTATTTCAATTCTTACCTCAAATATTGGCAGTCCTTACAATGATTCTCTTAAGGTTCTTGAGGCTGATATTCAGCATGCCAATAATCTGTGAGTGTAACCCCCTTCCTGTTTATTCCTTTCTAATCTGCTTTTTTCTGTTTATATTGTGTTTTGAAAATGGGTTTGAGAAACGTGAAATAAAGTTATAGGCTTCTAACTTTGTACTCTGATATTCAGCATGCCATATTCTACATTTACTATTTTGAGGCTGAATCCTACTCTGCAATATCCAGAAGGGTCAAAATAATGCATGGGTTTCTATTTCTTTATTAATTTTGGTTTTGGTTTTGATGGATTGTTTCTGCAAAAAATAATTGGGGAAGAAAAAGAGAAAAAGAATATGGTTGTTTTGCATTTCAGTATTTTTTTGGTTCTGAAACTAATAACTATTTGCGTATGGACATAATCGGCATACAACGCCTTTTGTTCTCGCTGTCATTGTTATGCTAAATGAATTCCAAAATTTGTTGTCATGTTGACCCCAATTCACAAGCTTTGATCTTTATGTGGATAATGAGCATGCTAGGAAGTTTGCAAGTCTTCTGTACATAATCTTGGATATATACTACTGGATTCCCCCTGTTATTTTATCATTACATTCTCTGCTGGCTATAGTTGAACTAATGTTGGGGGTTTGCTGAATATTTGCAATTTTAAAATGGCCTGAGGTTCAGTCCATAGTTTTAAGAGCATGCCGTCTGGTTCCTTGCTTACCTTGTTTTATGAATTTGTTGCTGACCCTTCGAATGTTTTGCTGAGTTAATAGACCTTTTTTTTGGTTGATGAAGTTAAGTGACTTTTGATGTTACTTGAATAAATATATTTTGCAGGGCAGTTTCCATCCCCAGACGCAAGAGTGATACGGTTCTTCAAATGAAATTGGTTTACGATCACTTGGCACCCATTTTCCTGTTTTTGCTTCAATGGATTGATTGCTCCTCTTCATGTTTACTTTCAAGTTACTTAAATATTTTCCACATAATTGTATATATGGTTGGTTTCTGCTTGCCGGTTCATTTGTTTCTAGAGCAAATTAGTAGTTTAATGTTTGTCCCCTCGTACAAATGAAATCCAAGTGCTTGAGTGTTTCTGCGTTTGCTTTCATATTTCTTCCCAACCTAAAACTGCAGATGTTATATTACCATCCCTTCAGCGTCTCCATGGTGATTCGTTGGAGATGAGGAAGCTCTAGAGATGGCTGTTAGGAAGAGATATGAGGATCAGATAAAGCTTTCAGATGTAGAATTGGAGAGAGAAAATGAGTGTGGCATCTGCTTGGAGCCTCGTACCAAAATGGTTTTGCCAAACTGTTTCCATGCCATGTGCATTAATTGCTACCGCGATTGGTATGAATAACCTAGTTCTTCCTTAATCCCCAAAATAGTTGTTCTTCCATTTTTTGCTTTAGTCTCATCCAGTATCACCGGGGAAGTATTTGCATCTTTGCATCTTTATGTGTTATAGGAACACAAGATCGGAATCTTGCCCGTTCTGCCGGGGAAGTATAAAGAGAGTGAATTCAGGGGACTTGTGGGTTCTGACCTGCGGCAGTAATGTACATGCTTTGTGTAAGAGATACAAATTATATATATCAGAAGAGTCACTTCTTTTATCATGCAATTTTGAATTTGTGATGGAAATGCTGTCAGGCCATGCGACTCCCATGTTGCACAGAGATAACAAATTTCTTTTTTAACCTTTGTTGGATGATTAAATCCCATGGCACCAAGAGTGCATCATTTCCTTTGTTGAATCTGATTCATTAGCTTTCAATGAGAAATAATTGGCAATTTCGTAGGTTCAATTCCTCCCAAACAATGAGTATTTAGAAACAAGTACGATTTGATGAATAGTTCAACATGTACATTTTTTAGAGGATGTTCTAAATTATGGAAGCCTGAGAAATGTTCTCAAGCAGTAGTAACTAACACCGATTATACCATCCGATTTGTTTTTCTTTTGCTTCATAACTACAATCTACTCGGTTGAGATCACAAGCAACATAGCAAAGTACTAAAACATTAAGCTGATCCAAAGGCAAGCAATTCATCCTCAACGCAGTTTCATGTGCGACAAGTAACTGAAGGGAGGGTGAGTGGCTTTGCCATTTAGGAACATATCAGTAAGCACCTTGTACATGGCTTCAGTGAGATGAACTCCATCCTAGTTTATGTAATGGGAAGGGCTTGGACAGGCGCTAGCAGACGGCGTGCCACACACGGCAAACACCTCGAAGTTGTAGGGGTCACCAGTTTACACCATAATCAATCGAGCATATCAAGCCTCAAAATAACTAGCACCAAGGCAGACACGTCTTCTCCCCTGCCAAAGAAAGACACTATTCCGAGGTGCCAAACACCTGCCGAAGCTCCCGCTGCCAAAGCTCACAAACTGCCAAACCTAATCTCCATGACACGTGTCACCACCGCGGCGACTTGCACAAAGTCCCACATCGGAAATATACACAAATCTCCCACTTTCAATTCCTTATAAATAGGGAACAGTACCCTAGCAAAAGGGTAACTACTTTCTTACCTTTTACTGTTACTCTGCTAAAGTTACTACTCTTAGCTGACTTAAGCATCGGAGAACCTTCGCTCGGCACCACACCGGTGGCCGAAGCTTAACGACGCTTCTCCTACTTTGTCTTCTGCAGGCTAGCTCTTATTGAAGGTCCACACATTCTCCACTGTGAAGACAAACCCTTTTCTCTAAGTTGACCCTATCCAAAAAGAGCATCAACTTGGCACCGTCTGTAGGAAGCGATACTTGAATCTCATTTTTCTCTACCAGCCTAGCTGGCTCCTTCTCCTATTCGACCCCGTCGCCTTTTCTTCACTCCACAATCAGCTATGCCTACCGAGGATAGCCATGAGATTCAGCACCATACCCCACATGGGGTACCTCCAAGAGGAGACCTTCAGCAGATGCCAATCTCCAGGCAAAGCTAGAGAGCCTCCGCGCCAGTGTCACCAAGATGTCCGGGAAATATGACCATCTTCATGCCAAGAACGTTGAGCTCGAGAATGACTACCGCACGTGGAAGCGTAATCGGGAGATGAATCGGCATAGGGTCCCAACGTGGCCTTACCTAGGAACCTGAGCGCACCCACCAAACAATGGTGCCTTCACCACAAAGGTGCCCCAATCCAGCCTAGGCCCCAAAGGGTAAAGGTCCTCCATCGAGAGACCAAGTAGCGGCTCCTTCGCATCTCCCCGTCGAGGGACCGACCTCATGAGCCAGTGAAGGTCTATATGGATTACAGGGACCATATCTTGGACCGTCAGCCAGACCCTATTCCTATCCTCGTTAATCACCATGACCCAAAGGTGACACACCTAGGCCCCCCACTAAAACCCACCCACCTATCGCTTGGAGAAGGTGCAGGTGACTCGGAGAACTGGGGGTAGTACTATTCAAAAGACTACGAGTCTTATCACACTGAGGCATTCCAAGAGTGGGAACCTTCCCAGCCCTTGCTCATCCACACCTCAGCCTTCAAAGACTAACCCCTCATTCATGCCGACTGCCATGAGGCTTCTCTCGAGAAGGTTCGGCTTCTGGACCATTTCATGATCAGATCGACCGCTTGTACTCCACCGATGACTGTACATGCTTAGGCAGGGTGAGGACGAGCCACTTTGGGAGTTTGCAGCCCGGTTCAGCCATGAATACTCCTTGCTGCCTAGAGACCGACGACAATGGCTTCGGCTACTTCAAGAGTGGCCCCGAGAGTCCAACTTTGATCGCTTTCTCTAAATCTCACGGCCTGGTGCTCGGGCCGAGGATGTGCGCAACACGTGATGTCCTTCTTTTGGATGCGGTGTGGTTGTGCGCGGGCGTGCCGACGGTCTACCGTGCGTCGAGATGATGATGAGGTTCGAGTAGAAGATGGTTAAATGTTGCGCTGTTTTGCGTTCGACTCCTAATCAAACGATCTGTGGCCGATAGAGGAACCGATCTTGGCCATCGGTTCACGGCTTGAGCTACAAGGCCGTTTAGTGGTGGTGTTGGTGGCGGGTTTTAGGCGGTGCTCCGGCACGTTGCTCAGAGAGTGACGGTCGCATGATATATGTGGTGAATGAGACGATATCAGAGATGGTGCTCCGGTGCCTTGAAAATCAAGGGTCGTATGATATATTGATGAATGAATTTTCCTTACAATCTACCACTACTCCTAGGAAAGTAAATAAAGGTATTGAAAGTGCATTACAGGAAAATATAATTTGCTCCGTGGGAGGCTTTTGGTTTGGTGTTTGAACCCTTTGAATGTAGTCATGAGCTTAGTATTTATAGGAGGAGTCCTGGAGGGACAATCGAGGCTGAAAAGACCTGCGTGGTGGAGCCTGATCGGGGCAAGTGGGTAGTCAAATCGGCATTTGGAATCGTGAAGCATGGTGGTTTGGGATCGTGAAGCATGGTGGTGTGACTCCCATAAATCCCGGTAAATCTCGGCCACCGCCCTGATCGTGGGTTCTGCCCCTTTGGCCGTGGGAACGCATTTAATGTCCTGGTCTGGTGGTTGGTGATCTGACCTCAAGTCGTAAGATTACTTGTGAGAATGTCTGTGCCTAACCACCCTGATTTCCATCACCAAATCTTGACTTCAGTTACTTCTCTTCTTCCTTGTGCATTAAATGCTTCTTGCGACTAATGGGTTTGCTGCGAAAGTCAGAGGCATTACTTCATTAAATGGGTTGTGGGACCCTGAGGCTACGTGGCGATTTATCCGCAGTTTCCTTGGCGTGTCTTTACGGCCTTCGGCTTTGGCCCTCGCCGGCCTCAATCGCGTCGCGAGGCCAAGAGATTTCTGCCTTTGCGCTTTTTTTTTGTTTTTAGGAAGGCGAAATGCTTAACGAAGCGATAGACGCGGATCGAGAGGAAGTCCTTCAATCATTTTATGACCGTGGTTTATTAGGTACAAACAGGTACTGTCCACAAGAACCCTTGGAAGACATATCTTTGGTGATGAAGCGGCAGTAGCTTCACGCCAAGGTGAGTATTTCAACCAAGCGTAGCTTAGTCACCTCGGCGCGCTAATCCTTTTGCTGATCCTCAACCCGCTTGATACCCATCCGAGCTCCACGTCAACATTCTGCCCCACACCAAACATCCAGGTGCCCAAAGACCCAAGAGGAAGGATAGCTACCAGGCATACCTTCAGCAATAACAAGCGGGCAGACATGGCAACCACCACCAGTCAGCTGAAGGCACCCGGGACAAATAACCGGGCCCCCCTTCTCACCCAAACCCAAGTTCGAGGTCTTCACTACCTTGAACACTACCTACGAGAATGTCCTGGTGCACGAGGCACCTATCATACCCCAACCTCCCGAAACCAGGCAGGCAAGCCTATGCCTAACACAGGTGTCTTCTGTCGCTTTCATAAGTTCGGTGGCCACGATACTGAATCTTGTGTTGCCTTGCGCAACATCATTGAAGGACTTATTCGTGAGGGAAAGCTGGATAAATACGTGCACAACTTCCCACCCCTACCTAACCCCCACCAACGGCAGATCAACATGATCTCAACAATCAGTGATGGCCCTACCATGGTTGGAACCTCTAGCCATTCCATCAAATATTATGTTCGCTCCACCTATGCGCACCAGGTCTTCAACATTGAGCAAGGATGCCTACCGAAGACACAAAAATCAGGTTGGGGCCCTACTACGCAAGGAGGAGGAACGTGGCGTTATCCTCCTTCATGATGACCCAATCATTATCGCGCCAACATTTCTAACTCCGACGCTTGGGCGCATCTTGATAGACACTAGCAACTCGGTCAAAGGTGATGTTTATCGATGCTTTCAACGAGCTTGTGTTCCGTCTCATTTGCTAGACCGAAGCGTCACACCGTGAGCTTTTCAAGTGATGTGGTCCAGCCCATTGAGAGCATTCATCTCTCTTCCTCATTATTGATTGCCCTACACCTACAATGTCATCCTTGGGTGCCCTGCCATGGCCCAAATGAAGGTTTTATTTCTAGACATATGTTATGCTGAAATTCCCTCGCACCATGGCACGGGCACAGGCTTGTGAGCAACTTGGCGCCGGCTACTATGCTTCAGAGTGAAGTCTACCAATTGTCAACATAGGGGTGAGGCCCTAGCATAACCTCGGCCCACCTCGGTAGCCGGCGAGCCCGAAGACCCTAGGAAGGAATTTGTCACCCAACAGCCGAACTGTAGAAGACCTTGAGTCGGGTCACTCTCATGATGACCTCCGGATCGGCAGGTCCGGTTGGCACCTCCTCCTACCGAGCTTCGCTCGACCTCGCCGCCTTCCTCCGTCTCAACTCAAGTCTTTGCTTGGTCTTACAACAATATACGGCATATCACTTGACGTCATCTCCTATAGGCTAAGCATTAATCCCACCGTCCGACTCATTCAGCAGAAGCGTCGTGCTTATGACCCAGAGCGGTATAAAGCCTTGAAGGCGGAGATAGATAAGCTGAGCACCATTGGATTCATCAAGGAGATGGACTATCCCACCTGCGTAGCCAATGTGGTAATAGTACATAAACCAAGGAAGGGCTGGCGCATGTGCGTGGACTACACAAATCTCAATGGGCCTGCCTAAAGGATAGCTTCCACCCGCATTGACCCGGTAGTTGGCGCCACGGTGGCCACCCTCTCTCCGGCTTCATGGATGCTTACTCGGGTACAACGATCTTCTTGCACCACGAGGACCAAGCCATACATCATTCATCACTTATTTGTGGCCTTCTGGCTACAAAGTCATGCCCTTCGACCTCAAGAACCTTGCCGGGCCACATATCGTCGGTGAGCGACATCTTTGCTCCACTAATTGGCAACACCATGGAGGTTTATGTTGATGACATGCTGGTCAAGAGTCGCACTGTTGACACATCCCTAACCTCTCTGTCATGTTCACCATTTTGAAGCAGTATAGGATGAGGCTCAACCCACCAAGTGTGCATTTGGGGTGGCTTTCGGCAAATTCCTTGGCTTCATGATCAGTCAAAGAGGTATTGAGGCTAACAGGAGAAGATCGGACCATCTTAGACATGACGATACCTAAGGCGGTCAAGGACATTGAGCCTTCTTGGGTGTGTCGCATGATACTAACCAGATTGTCTCTAAGGCCGATCATTGCGCCCATTCTTCAAGGCACTTAAGGGTAGCAAGCGACATTACAGGACTGCCGAGATGTGACCGGCCATGAGCCGAGCCCTTTTATTGTCAACCCCGAGTGCAGGGACCTCCTTACCATCTACCTCTGCTCGCCAACGCAGTTAGCTCGGTACTCATTCGACCACACAAAGGTATTGAGCATCCGGTGCACTATGTGAGCAAATGATTGCAAGATGCGAGGTTCGGTACCCAGACATTGAGGAACTTTCTTCTTTGGTAGTCTCGGCTAGACGCCTCAGACCATACTTCCAAACTCACACCATCCATGTCTTAACCAACCAACCGCTCAGGCAAGTGTTGCAGAAGCCAGAGACTTACGGGAGGTTGGTTAAATGGACCATTGAACTTGGTGAATTTGATATCCATTACAAACCCCGCCAGCTACAAAGGGTCAAGTTCTTGACTTCATATCAAAATTCACAGAACCCGAGCTTGACCGCTACCCAGATCATAACAGAACCAATCTTCCTTTAGGCTAGCTCCCACGTCGCCAACAATGGCAACCTCGACTGACCCAGCCCTTGTGGACCTTATATGTGGATGGCTCATCCAATGCCCAAGGATGTAGGGCCGGCCTCTTTCTTATCTCCCCAGACAAGGTTGTTCTTGAGTACTCCCTCGCTTCAAATTCCACGCCTCCAACAACGAGGCGAATACGAAGCCCTCTTTAGCCGCCTTGGCTAGCCAAGGAGATGGGCGCTAAGCAAATTCAGATATTCAGCAACTCATAGCTCGTTGTCCATCAAGTCAACTAGGACTTCACGACCAAGGACATCTCCATGACAGCGTACCTCCAACATACCTGCCACTTGCTTAGAACTTTGAAGCTCATCTTATAAGCCAGGTGCCACGCTCTGAGAACAGCCATCCTGATACATTAGCAAGGCTAGCCTCGGCCTTGGAGCAGGGCTTAGGTTGCAATATCCACATCGAGTTCTTGGACCAACCCAAAGCACGGGCACCACTCATCCGTGTCATCAATCACACCCTACATGGATGGATCCCATCACTCAGTTCTTGCAGAACCAGACACTACCTGCTGATCTTGCTGAAGCGCGGCATGTTCGCTATCGTTATACTCGATACTTGATCATCAATGACACCCTATACAAGTGCGGCTTCAGCCTACCCTACCATCGGTGCCTGACCCCAGAGGAAGGTACCTATGCCATAAGAGAGATTCATGAGGGCATCTGCGGCAACCACTCGGCGCTCGCTCCCTAGCACACAAGGCCATTCGGCGGGGATAATTTTGGCCGTCACTTCATCTGGATGCATAGGCCTTCACTCGGAAGTCGATAAGTGTCAACAATTTGCCAACATCCCACAACTTCGGTGAACCATTTTTAGCCATGGTCAGCCCTTGGCCATTTGCCTAATGGGGACTTCACCTCATTGGACCTATGCCTGAGGGGAAGGGCCAAGTCAAGTATGCGATTGTGGTCAGAGACTAGCTCCCTTGCCGAACGGCACATGCAGCCAAACTAATACTTCTTTCGGTTAAAGCAAAATCCCAAACCAGTCATTTTGGGATAAACAATACGAAAAATCACTGAAGCCATGAAATTTTTAGGGAAAGCTCACGAAAAATCAAACCTCCTTCTCTTTCTTTGAAGCAAGCTCACGGCATCTTCCAAAGGTCCGCTATATAGGCCCTCACTTCTTGCCGACGATCCAAGGAGACTAAAGACCCTGCTGAGCGGCAAGGGTCGTCCGTGAAATGAAGGCTCCATAATTTTTTGAATATATCTCTGCCGAACGAGCGGTTGATATCAAGGACAGCTCCCAAGGTCACTTGCCTGCACTGAGGACCAAGTCCCTCACCGGTTGTGGAGTGGTCTTAATTCCTGCGAAGATGTAGCCGAACACACAACAAAGGAAGTCACTAATGTTGTCGACTGAACCTTGCCGATCGGCGGGCATGTGCCGAACAAAACAAACATCCACACGATGTATACCGCTGCCTAGCTCCAACAAACTCACGACGCCACTCAACCTCCTTCAACAAATCTGAACCTTGGCTCCAATCTTGCCGAACGACAAGTGTTATAGAGCGTTATTCACACTCTTCACAATCCTTAAAACCCTAACATTTAGCTAGGTCAATGAAATCCCACGGAGGCCCACTCAGAGTTGCCTAACTAAATGCGACAGACCACCTACTCGGATCCGCCAAGTCGACCCTGGCCTTATCCTTCTTCTTAACCCTAGGCCAAGGCCCACACAAGCCCTAGCCAAAGACTCAAGCCCATCTTGGGCTCGATCCCATACCATTTCCCAGCCCCAAAAAGGCCCAGCTACGCTTCAAAAAGGAAGGGCCCAGCCGCATTGCAAAATCCATGACGAGGCCCACTCCAGGTTGCTCCTTGCTGAACGACATGGGCCATCCGAGGCTGCTCGTGCCATCCTTCTCATTTCAGCCCTGGGTCCAGACCTGCGACCTTGCCGAAGCTAATCTAGGGCCCAAGCCTTGCAAGCCTCATTGCCGAAGCCTAGCTCCAAGGAGAATCTTGCCAAAGGCTCTATTAAGTCGCATGACCTTTTGACCCTGTCTTTGCCAAGAGTCCAAATATACTCCAAAGGCCCAACTCCTTGCTTCGAAAATTTTTGTTGGGGTGCTCTCTCCCTTTCCCACAAATGTTATCTCAAAAAAAAAAAAAACAAAGAAAAAAAGAAAAAAAGAAAAAAAAGGGTTCCTTAATCCTCCTTTGCCAAAGCCTAGCACCTCAAACACAGGGGCCCAACCTCCCTACAGAATGCCCAGGTACCCAGCTACCAATTGTTGTAAAGGTTCACATAGCTTCTATAATACATTCCAAGTGTTAACGCAACTTCTAGCTTGCCAACTTAGGGGACTAGGGAATGCCCTACGACTCCCACTAAATCTGGAATGCTCGGTCATGATTACTAAAACTCACAAGTTCCCAACCCAGAAGTTACTTCTTGACCGCGAACTTGTGGGACTACTGTTTACACCATAATCAACCTAGCATATCCAGCCTCAAAACAACTAGTACCAAGGCAGACACGCCTTCTTCCCTGCAAAAGGAAGACACTCTTTCAAGGTGCCAGACACCGCCAAGCTCCCATGCCAAAGCTCACAACTGCCAAACCTAATCTCCATGACACATGTCACCACCGCGGTGACTTGCACAAAGTCCCACATCGAAAATCTACACAAACCTCCTACTTTCACTTCCCTATAAATAGGGAACAGTACCCTAGTAAAAGAGTAACTACTTTCTTATCTTTTCTGTTACTCTGCTAAAGTTACTACTCTTAGTGACTTGAGCATCGGAGAGCCTTCGGCACCACACCGGTGTCCAAGTTTAGCGACTGCTTCTCCTACTTTGTCTTCTGCAGCTAGTCCTTATTAAAGGTCCACACCTTTTCCACTGCTGAAGACAAACCCCTTTTCTAAGTTGCCTCTCCGAAAAATAGCATTAACACTGTCCCATAGCAGGCCTCGAAGCTCTCCTTGAAACCATACTGGTTTGGATTCTTCATGATTGTGAAATAGGCAATCCAGTAATCAGCATAGGTGATGACAGCATGTGGAAACTGTGTCCTGAGTTGTTGCAACTTGGCTTGGAGGACAAGGTTATGGCCATAGGTTTGGTTGTTTGCACCCTTCACACATCCTATACCGTCTCTGTCGTCTTCGGGAGCTAAGGTCATGTCCAATGGCAAGCACCCTGACATTGGCAGACCTTGGACAACAACATGCTTTGCACCCTTCTTTTACAATGCCCTCAATTTGGTAGAGCCTGAGATTATAAAAACTGCATATACGGATGTGGGAGCATCAGGTGAATTTGATTTGTTGTTTATTTAAGATTGAAAATTATGTCCAGAAAAGAAGATATTACAGATATTAAGCTTGAGATGGTGTTAATTTTTTTCCTCATTTTCTATGGATTTTAGGATCAGGTGCCAAATACACTTATGATAGGTTTCCCTCCCTCAAAAATTAGCCAGAAGAGCAAGATGAAAAGAGGGGGCAGATCCTTGCTACAGCAAGTGGATTATCCTCTAGGTATATGTAATATACATGGCAATTTGTTGCAGATGAAAATGAAATCTTGTTCATGTTTGTAATTTTTAGTCAGTCTGTCCTAAAAACTATTGGAGACAAATTCTATTTGCATTGAGTGACACTAAAATATATATTTTCGTCCAATTAGTGTGGTTATACAATAAAGTCAATCAGATTTTGTATATTTGTTATGCCTGTACTAAGCTTTCATGTATGATAAAAGATTATATTGAGTTGAAGGGCATATGCATATGATGACATTACCTTGTTCAGTAGAATTGAACTATCACACTGCTATGTTTCTCTACTGCTCTTTCAAACTTTAACTCAGGCAATTTTCAGTAGCGGGTCTAAGCAAAGTGTCAATCAGAGGAAGAGTTTAGAAATAAATCTTTACATTACCAGTCTCAATGTGGATATTAAAAAGTAAGGTAATAAAGAAAACCGGAATTTTTTGGAATTTATCGTCAGTGCAGAAATAGATAGAAATGGTTAGAGGAAGCAACAGACTTCTATTGAGTTACTCCTTGTAATGGGGACCACATCAACCTTCAGGTGATGATCTTTAGCTTTGGCGACCAAGGTCTTCTTCTTCCCAGTAGCTATTTCGTGGCTACTCCAATTTGTCATTCCCAGTTTGTTCCACGAACCAACTCCGCAACAAAAAGCAATTCGTCGGACTGCTCCACAAATATGTTGTCCATTTCTAGTAGGATCTTCTTGTGCGAGGCGATCTCTTCTGCCGCCTTCTCACTGCTTTTTCCTTTCAATTTTTGAAGTCGTTTCAACGCCTTCATCAGCACCAGTGAATGGAAAACTGAATTTTTCATGACTTGAGACATGAATCCTGCGACAGCCTGTAGGACTAGAAATATTAGAGAGGGCATAAAATCTCAATGCAATACAAAGAGATTATCTTCAACAAAGAAGACATCAGAAACACCGTTCATGGGAATAAATTCTATATTGGATCTCAATTGCAACATCTTTTAAGTATAAAAGTAAATGCATATACATCACAAAAACAAACCTGCACATTGCATAACAGATTAATGTCTGACCGGCGACCTATAATTCCTCTAGAGAGGTTGATAGGATTTTTAGTACCTGCGCAAACAGGGTTAAAATCACTGAAAATACTTGCAAGAATACAAGGTAATTGTAGTATAAATGCTCATGCAAGGTCGTTGTCCCCAAAGATTGTTTTGACTAATCTGTAATTAAACTAACTCTTAATTAATAACTAAAATAGATTTTATCAAAGATTTGAAGTTTATGAATTTGAAAAGATTAAACTAACAGTAAAAGAAATCTGAAAGTTGGGAAATAATAACAGCAAAGAAGAAAAACGATTTCTTTTTAAAGACTAACACTTTAGAGAAAACTAGAGTTTAGCCAACACCGTCGCAATCCTATGCAATTCTATCAATTACTTATGAATTTCCACATATATGCTTTGAAGGTTAGGTTTTCCTAATGCATATTTTCCTTGTGATGTTCAAGCGAAAACATATATCTAACATGCAATCCGTCTGTGACGTTCAGATCAAATATAAACATGCAAGACTCATTAAGCTTTGTGAAAACCCTTTGAAAAACCATGCAACCCTTAAGAGCGTGATGTTTGCCTTAAGTGAACTTACAATTACTGAGCACAAGAAGCCCTCCTCAATTTCAGGGTGATGTTCCAACAGAAATTGCATCAAATTACTTGTCTACATATCCTAATGGTGATCAGTCATTAAAATAGATAGATACTTTTAAACACAGTGATTAATAATTCAAAGCAAACATGCAACCATTCATAAGCAAATTAATAAAACTACATATTCATGCTAAGGCTTACGGCCTCGCCCTAGCAAAGGGAATTAGTTACACATAATCATAATTGAAATCCAAGAAAATATCATTCGAATGGGTAAGAATGAAAACACCTGAAAGTAGCGAAAATCCAAAACCCTAGCAATTGCTCTAAAAGCCAAAAAGAAGTTCTAAAAGGAGATCCCTTAAATTCTGTGAAAAGGAGCTTAAATACCTCCTAAAACCTGGCTACTCAATCCCCACAAGGAAACTAAGTTAAAATAAAATAAGACTAGGAAATAAAGTCCAAATTTGATTAGGAGAATCTGCCCACAATCTCCCCAGTCACGTTTTGGTCTCAAATCTCCTCCAAATCTGGCCCAAGATAGCTCATTTTAAAGATAAAAATATTCCGAACACTTCTCCAGAAGGCCTCAAACCCATCTGAGGTCATCTTGGGCTCCAAAAACGAAATATAAGCCCAAAACGTCACTATTCCAGCACTGCACATCGCTCCTTCATTTATTCACCAGGAAATCATCGCTTAGTGTAAAAGTCTGTTATTTTGATACGATCAAGCTAAGTGACTCACGTACGTCCTCCAACTGTAATTACTCCAAAATTCGTCCATTTGATTATGTTTTACTCCAGAGAGAGTCGAAAGTCCTATATTAGAAATATAATTCAAAGTATCAAAATTCTTCCAAAATATTAACCAAAATATACTAAGAACAGGGTTAAATATATAATATAAAATCGACTCATCAAAATACCCCCAAACTTAGCTCTTTGCTTGTCCTCAAGCAAAACAAGACTCAAACAAAAATAAAAACTTAACAAACTAGACATCTGGCTAACACTTTAACTAGAACAAAATTTCCACCTTCAAGTTGCAATCCATAGTGAATTTTAAAAACTAGAACATCTATTCAAAAGATCCAATTAATCCCACCACTAAGTCTAAGCTATTTAGAATCAATTAGAAAAGAATTCACAAACTTCCTTCGGTGTAAAGTGAACCATCATAGTTAAAGAGACTCGACTAAAACCCTTACATCTCATCCCTTTTATTCATATTTCACACACTTACTTCACACATTTCTTTTCTTTTTCTCCTTTTTTTTTTTTTTTTTTTTCAGTAACAGTAGCGATTGTGCAATGTCGGCTCCCTTAAGCTTTCGATTCAACCCATGTAGCGAGCTTTAGGTCAATGACTCCCAAACCACTAAGGCTTTAGGGCACTAGGTGTAGAACACCCCTAAGGACTTATTAACTCAAGCTGAAAAGGCTACGAAACCAACTAACCACCCTGCCTCATGCCAAAAACTTTACCATTTAACTTGAGAATCACTACCGATTAGGCAGGACTGGCCCGGTTACTAGGCAAAGCTTCGGGTGAGGCAATTATTACTTTATAACACATACTAACTTATTTATATATAACAAAAATTAAAACACACTGGGACAAACAATAAGTATTTCAATCGTACTCCCCACAAACCATGTTGGTGTGATGTGCAAATTTCAAAGTATACTTCATGAATTAGTGTCTAAGCAACAATAAACAGAAAAGACTCTATTGTGGGACTAATCTTCACCATGTCTATTTGTTCTAAAGTTTAAAATAATCTATGGATATTAACTTAAAAACGAAAATTTTAAACAAGAGTCAAAAAAAATAAAAATCTAAAATTTACTTTCCTACCCCCAAACTTAAATCACACATTGTCCTCAAGGTGTGGAAAATAAGCAAAAGAAACAAGAGTAGACCAAACAACTAAATCCTAGAAAATGGAAATAAAAAATAAAGAAAACACTCTAGGAAAAGAAACTAGGAAAGCAAAAGAGAATAACAAAAAAATAAAATAAAATAAAGTAAGGCAGAAAATGAGAAAAACAATAAAAGAAAATAAATAGGAAAGAAAATACCCAGAAATTTGACACCCTGGGGTTCAAGGCAGACTGAGCGGGATCTTGCAACGACGAGCTGACTAACTCGCACAAGTCCACACTTGTGTCATCATTGAGCAACAGATACAATATAACGGGGTGGTAGCTGCGGTGTCAGTTCCTTTTCACAAACCGAGCTGTCCACTCCATCTCTTCTCCTACTTCGTCATTTCTCACAAACCCAAAGTCTGTTTCTTCTTCTGGCAAAACCCAAACCAACATCTCATATGCTACCTGCCAAACAATTTTTTCCTCTCCACAATAAAACTCCACTCCCACTCCATATTGTCTTAAAACCTTAGCCTTGTGAAAAATCGATCTTGAAAATTTGCCTCTCCCTTTTTCCAATTACTTCTAACGTTCAGCATACGACAACATCTCTCAATCGCCACCTTTTTCGGTTGCTGGGAGCGAATAGGTTCAAGCCCAGATGCTTGGAAAAGGGGGATGTGGGTTTGTGTATTTGAGTTGGGTCAAAGAACCAAATATGTGCACAGGTGCCTTACCCCCAATTTTCGCAATGAAATTGACCTTATACTGTGATGCGCTTGAGCGAGAGATGGAAAATGCAATTCTTGGCACGTTTAGTAGCTGCCCATTGATCCTTCCTCGCTCTCGCAGCACCAATGCCTTCCGATATCCATCCAAAGGTAAGAGTAATTCCAGAATTTGTTTTGGGTCCTGATCTGGGAGCTGCGGTTGATGTATAGATGTGTGTGTATAATTTCGACATGTGCACAGTGTAGGAAGGTTGCAGATCCAAGAGAAGGCAACAGACACAAGCTCAAAGGGCAAACAGCACAAAGCCCCGAGGAGCCCCAATCTGCATCTCATAGGTATAATGTCGAATCCGCAAATGTTGTTGTTGGAAATTTGGTAGATTTGTTGGGTGCATGATTCCAGATAGACTTGCTGGTGCAGGATTCCACCAGGATTTTTTGCTTTTGATGTTTGCTGCTGATTGTTGTGTCGCTCTCGTGTAGACTTGCTCCGGGTGCGGATTCCACCAGGATTTTTTTGCTTTTGATGTTTGTCGCTGATTGTTGTGTCGCTCTGTAGACTTGTCTGCGGATTCCAGCCTAGGATTTTTTTGCTTTTGATGTTTGCTGTTGATTGTTGTATCCTGCATTGAATCAATGATGTGTTATGAGTAGAAAGAAAATAAAAACATCTAGTTAAAGAAAACAACAACAAATATTTTTTTAAATAATTTTTTTTAAAAAAATTAAAAGGAGTAAAGAGTATAGAAAAATTAGGTTGCCTCCCAATAAACGCTTTATTTTAAGTCTGTAGCTAGACTTTGCGAAGCCTGTGGTCAAATCACTGGTTCCTTCAGAGTCAAAGACTCGCTTGCAGATGTCAAAGGGTGTCTCCATGTAGGGTTTCACCTGTGATCAGTTGACCTTGAATGTGTTGCCTTGAGCTTCATTAGTGATTTGAACTGCTCCATGAGGAAAAACTTGAGTCACCAGGTAGGGTCCAGTCCAGCGAGATTTTAATTTCTTTGGAAATAACTTGAGCCTTGAATTGAATGTCAGAACCTTTTGTCTTGGCTGAAATTCCTTCCGTAAAATCTGACTGTCATGAAATGCCTTCGTTCTTTCCTTGTAGATGCGAGAACTATTATAAGCATCTTGACGAATTTCCTCTAGCTTATTGAACTGCAATTTTCGCTTTTTCCCAACATACGGTTTATTAGATTGACTTGTATTTGAATTGGCATAAAAATTGTCTTGAACCATACTGTCTACCACATCAATGCGCATGCATTCTTGCTGTTCAGCAGGACGTTTTGCTGCCTCAAACAAATTAAACACCACAGATTGGTCCTGAACCCTTAGAGTCAATGTTCCAGCTTCCACATCGATTAAAGTCCTAGATGTTGCCATAAACGGTCTCCCCAAAATAATAGGTGTTTGAAGGTCTTCGTCCATGTCTAGAACCACAAAATCCGCCGGTAGATAAAGATTATCAACCTTTATAATTAGATCTTCAATAACACCTCTTGGATAAGTAATTGAACGATCAGCTAGTTGAAGTATCATTGATGTAGGCTTTAAATCTCCTTGCCCCAATCGCTGGAAAACAGAAAAAGGCATCAAATTAATACTTGCACCCAAATCAATTAAAGCACTTTTAAAATTAGAATTTCCAATAGTGCAAGAAATATTAAAACTCCCTGGATCTTTTTTCTTAGGTGGCAATTTGTGTAGCAAAACTGCATGCACTGCTCAAAACGACTTTGTCCAAATCTGAAAACTTCTTTTTGCTGCTGCAAACTTCCTTAAAAATTTGGCATATGATGGAATTTTCTTGATTGCATCCAATAATGGAATGTTGATTTGAACCTTGGATAATGTCTGCATAAAGTCCTTGAGCTGCTGGTCCTTCGCTTTTGGCTTCAAACGTTCTGGATATGGAATTGGGGCCTCATAAACACGCTCAGGAACTTGTTTTGGAACAATTTCTGGATCTGCCCGCTTATGTTTTTCTGCAGTTTGGTGGGTTCGCTCTGCAAAATTTTCTATATTATCCTCTATCGCTGTTGCTCCTTTTCAATGCTATTTTCACGATTGTCATAGCTTTTTCCACAACGTAAAGTCCGAACAACGTTGCAAACTTCACGTCCATTTGGATTAGGAATTGTTTGACTAGGAAATTTGCCTTTGTCTCTGTCTGAAATCTGCAGCTAGCTGGCCAAATTGTTGCTCCAAATTTTTAATTGATGCTTCAACATTTTGAAATCTTTGATTGTTGCCCTCGATGAATGATTGAGTTGTTGCTGCCAATTTAGCTAGTTGATCATCCAGAGATGGTTTGGAGGGAACAAAAGGTGTTTGTGCATGTTGGAATGGTTTTGCATTATTTTGATTGTCACCCCATTTGAAATTAGGATGATCCTTCCATCCTGGATTGTAATGATTGGCATATGCATCATTCCTAGGCCTTTGATAGCTGTTCATCATATTGACATGTTGTTCAACAAGCTCTGGGTAGGAGTCTCTATGTGGGCAGCCCATTATGTCGTGTGTAGCCATGCTGTAGATAGTGCAAACTGTTGTTGCAGGTGGCTGTTGTGTAGAAGTTGCCATCTGTTGTAGAATAATGTCAAACTTTGCATCAATTTTCTTCTCCATTTGTGCCATTTGTGCAGACATGTTAGGAGATCCTGCTGATAACTCAAAAATTCCCCTTTTCTGTGAATGTTCTACTGCCCATTGTTGAGATTCTGTAGCCATCATATCAAATAATTCAAATGCTTCTCTTGCAGATTTATTTGACGACGATCCTCCAGCTGATGCATTCACATGACTCTTAGATGTTGGATTAAGCCCATCAAAGAAAATATTCATCTGTGTATCTGAATCAATATTAACATGTGGACACTTTATGTACATCTCTGTATATTTTCCCATGCTTCATGAAACTTTCATTAGGCTTCTGTGTGAATGTCAAAATCTCTCTCTTGTAATTCAATATCTTGGATGCTGGATAATATTTGTTCAGGAATTTTGTGTGTAACTGCTGCCAAGTAGTAATGCTATTAGCTGGTAGAGTAAATAACCAAGTTTCTGCCTTGTCTTTCAAAGTGAAAGGAAAAAGACGTAACTTGATAGCTTCAGCAGAAAAACCCCTAATCAAAATATTCTTGCAACCCACAATAAATTTTGCAATATGTATGTTTGTATCTTCATTAGGCAGCCCACGGAATGTTGGTAAAATCTCAAGCATGTGGTGCTTGATCTCGAACGAATCACCCTCTTCCTGGGTGGGATAGACTATGCAATTAGGAATATCGTGGCACGGGCTGCCAACGACTCTCTGAGTGGTCCTGCTGCAGGTAATTCTAACGCCATGTTACCCTCGTCTACAAACAAATTTTGCAGAAAAGTGTCCTGCAGTGAAAGTCCCAGTGCCCAATTAACTTTCTTTGTCTGTGCATAGTGCACTCTGGTTTTGGATCAAATCAGATAAGATGTGCAGTTCTGATCCGTCCGACCATGCAATTTGCAGACTCATTAAGCTTTGTAATGTTTAGATCAAATATAAACATGCAAGACTCATTAAGCTTTGTGAAAACCCTTTGAAAAACCATGCAACCCTTAAGAGTGTGATGTTCGCCTTAAGTGAACTTACAATTACTAATCACAAGAAGCCCTCCTCAATTTCAGGGTGATGTTCCAACAGAAATTGCATCAAATTACTTGTCTACATATCCTAATGGTGATCAGTCATTAAAATAGATAGATAGTTTTAAACACAGTGATTAATAATTCAAAGCAAACATGCAACCATTCATAAGCAAATTAATAAAACTACATATTCATGCTAAGGCTTACGGCCTCGCCCTAGCAAAGGGAATTAGTTACACATAATCATAATTGAAATCCAAGAAAATATCATTCGAATGGGTAAGAATGAAAACACCTGAAAGTAGCGAAAATCCAAAACCCTAGCAATTGCTCCAAAAGCCAAAAAGAAGTTCTAAAAGGAGATCCCTTAAATTCTGTTAAAAGGAGCTTAAATACCTCCTAAAACCTAGCTACTCAATCCCCACAAGGAAACTAAGTTAAAATAAAATAAGACTAGGAAATAAAGTCCAAATTTGATTAGGAGAATCTGCCCACAATCTGCCCAGCACGTTTTGGTCTCAAATCTCCTCCAAATCTGGCCCAAGATAGCTCATTTTAAAGATAAAAATATTCCGAACACTTCTCCAGAAGGCCTCAAACCCATCTGAGGTCATCTTGGGCTCCAAAAACGAAATATAAGCCCAAAACGTCACTATTCCAGCACTGCACATCGCTCCTTCATTTATTCACCAGGAAATCATCGCTTAGTGTAAAAGTCTGATATTTTGATACGATCAAGCTAAGTGACTCACGTACGTCCTCCAACTAGAATTACTCCAAAATTCGTCCATTTGATTATGTTTTGCTCCAGAGAGAGTCGAAAGTCCTATATTGGAAATATAATTCAAAGTATCAAAATTCTTCCAAAATATTAACCAAAATATACTAAGAACAGGGTTAAATATATAATATAAAATCGACTCATCAGAGGTAATAAAAAGGAAAAAATACCAATCCAAATTGATCTAGTTAAAGGTGCAAATAATCAACCATCAAGTTACAAATCATTCGGATAAACATTGAACTACTCCAAAAAGCCCCTTAACAGCAGTTGTGTCAAGAGACTTTGCCACATTGATACAGCCAAAAATTGAATACCATCTAAAGTGGAACACAAATTTTGAAAGTAAGGTACATATTCCACCAAGAATTCAACCATTGTCAGTCACCCAAAAATCAAGTGTTATTCAGTCAAGAGACTTCCCCATTTCGATAAACCACAAAATTTGTGAATTGCAACTTGTGCTGGACGTAAATTTTGTAAGTTAGAAGCATATTCCACCAAAACCTCAACCATTTTCAGTCAACAAATCAAGAGTTATTCAAACAGAAAGCCAAAGACATATATTCCTATTCGGCCAAAATTGGCCGTTTGCTTGTAATCACGAACCTTAAGTTTAATCCCAATGACATCTGATTTTTTGGGCCGTCGAAAGATTCATTTTTATGCCTCATGTATATCTCTAGCTGGCCGCAACTGGCCATTCTTTTCTTGAAACACACATATCCTTTCAAATTTCTCTTGCCTTATGCCAATTTATACTCCATTCCCGGCCGTCTCTCAAGTCGTGACGTTCCCCGTCTCCGTCTCTTAATTGGAATGCGTCGTGGTCGAGAACTCATTTGATGATGAACAACCCTTCCAGTTCAACGAAAACGCACCTATCTGTGGGTTTTTAGTCCTAATAGGAAGCATGGTGCGCCGTACGTGTCGCCTCGGCAAGGTCTTTGCTTGACTTTTTGTTGTAGGCCCTTGGCTCCATCTGCCTCGAGCTTGCATCGAATTATAAGCGCGAGTCTTGACTCGCTTCTAAATTTCCTAACTCGCCATGGCTCGCGCATAGTTCTTTACCTCATGCCCAGTTGCTTGGTACTTCAAGAAATCGAGCCTTTAGATTGATTGGTACATCGTTGTCCTCGCCTTAAGTCATGGCATAAGGAGCCGCGTGGCCGAGTGTTTCGATATGTGGTATGCCCAAAAGCCTTAGTGAGTAAGTCGTGCCAAGTCCTCGGGCTTTCCGGGTGGGTACGGCTCAAGATAACCTGGTGCCCCAGCCGCCTCGCTAAGCCGCCTTGGTCGTAAGGCGTCGGACATGTTCGGTCCGAGGATCCCGAGGGGCGACTCCACTGGTTGGAAGCGGCCCGACTCGTGCGCATCGCTCGCGGCTTTATCTGCTGGGCCACTTGAACAAAGGGCTTGGCCATTGCGACCGAGCCGGGCGACATTAGATAAGTGTCGTAGGTTTTACCGGGTGCGATGTGTTGCCGTTGGAATGGCCGAATCTGATCAAGGTGGGAGCCCGAGGGAAATAACGACTGTAATGGTGAAACGGTCGGATTACTCGATCTTCTGTGATGAAGCCGTCGCATTGCTTGGGCCGGATGGGTCCGACGGCACGGTGTGAACTAGGCTGTTGCTTTGGACCGCGAATGCGGGGCTGCTTTGCCCTGTGATACGCCAAAGCATGGAGTGGGCCATACGCTGTTTCGCGGGTAGGTCGGTCCGGGATTTACCTATGTTACCGGGATTGCCCCGCTATTTGTCGGCGGTGAGAATGTTGGCCGTAGCCGACGCAGGTGCGGCGAGGCACCGAGGCTACCGCTTTCACCGTAGGGCTCAAACCTCTCGTGCTCTTGGCTTCTCTGTCCGGCTTTGGGAGGCATCGCGACGACGTTACCGGCATCCTCTCTGAAAGAGCGTCCGTAGCTCGAGGAGAATCTGTCCATTGCGCCATAAAGGATGTCTCTATCCCGTAGGCTCGCTTAGCCATCGACCCTCCACTCGCTTGCTCTTCCATGGACTCGCTGCACGATCCGTCGTTATTGGAACGCTGGCCGAGATTCTCGACGGCGTGTTCGGTCTTGGTGATAGTGATTGGTGAGGTGGACTTTGGAGCCTCGGAAGTCATTTCAACTGTTTTGTTTTTTAGCTTTGCCTGTGCCCTAGTTTCCACCATGAGTTTTTGACAAGAGTCCCATGGGCGTGCAAAAGTGTTGGCTGCGCAAATCTCATAGCCTGTGCTCCGGGCCGAGGATGTGCATTAACACGTGACGCCCTTCTTTTGGATGCGGTGCGGTTGTGCGCGGCGTGCAAGACGGTCTATCGTAAGGCCGAGATGGTGATGAGGTTTGGGTAGAAGATGGTTAAATGATGTGCCTATTTTGAGTTCGACTCCTAAACAAACGATTGTGGCCGAGAGAGGAACCGATCTCACGTTGTGTTCACGGCCCGAGCTACAAGGCCGCTTAGTGGTGGTGTTGGTAGCGGGTTTTAGGCGATGCTCGACGCGTTGCTAGAGAGCGACGGTCGATAATATATGGGGTGAATGAGATGATAATAGAGATGGTGCTCCGGCGCCTTGAAAATCAAGGGTCGTATGATATATTGATGAATGAATTTTCCTTACAATCTACCACTACTCCTAGGAAAGCAAATAAAGGTATTGAAAGTGCATGACAGGAAAATATAATTTGCTCCGTGGGAGGCTTTTGGTTTGGTGTTTGAACCCTTTGAATGTAGTCTTGAACTTAGTATTTATAGGAGGAGTCCAGGAGGGACAATCGAGGCTGAAAAGATCTGCGTGGTGGAGCATGATTGGGGCAAGTGGGTAGTCAAATCGGCATTTGGGATCGTGAAGCATGGTGGTGTGACCCCCATAAATCCCAGTAAATCTCAGCCACCGTCCCGATCATGGGTTCTGCCCCTTGGCGTGGGAACGCATTTAATGCCCTGGTCTGGTGGTTGGTAATCTGACCTCAAGTTGTAAGAATACTTGTGAGAATGTTTGCGCCTAACCACTCTGATTTCCATCACCAAATCCTGACTTCAGTCACTTCCCCTCTTCCCTAGTGCATTAAATGCTTCTTGCGACTAGTGGGTTTGCTGCGATAGTAAGAGGCATTACTTCATTAAATGGGGCGTGGGACCAAAAGGCCACGTGGCGTTTTAACCACGATCTTCGGCCGTGTGTTTACGGCCTTCGGCTTCGCCTATAATACCACGGTCGCGAGGCCGAAAGGATTCTGCTTTTGCAGCTTTTCTTTTGTTTTGAAAGGCGAAATGCCTAACGAAACGGTAGGTGCTAGCACCGAGAGGAAGTCCCTTCAGTCAGTTTATGACCGTGATTTATTAGGCACAAACAGAATTTAAGAGTTCGAATTATGACATTTATTGTTCAAACAACACTCATTATTTTAGTACTGTGTAAGTTATATTTACTTTGCTTGCTTCTTGAAACACAACTAAATCCTTATTCTTGATGATCAAATAATTTGTAGGAATGACCATAGATAAAGTACCTAAACGATAAATAATTTCAATCATTAAACTACATTGTACAGTGATTAGAAAGAAATAGAATATACACATCTTTTTAACAATAATGCTACATTATTTTGTTTTTAATAAGTGAATGTGCATTCTAGATCCTACTTTGAAATTTGAGCATTATCAAATCTGATTGTAAAACCTCAAGTCTCAGGTGACAACTAAAGTCTAAAACCAAGTGATATGAACTTAGCAAAGAAAGAATATATCTGAATCTGAGATACTCTGGTCACGGACTAATTGCCTATTTAGGCATCTTCTCACATGGAATTAATTCTTTTTAAAACAAGTGGTGAAATGGATACACACCGATTCGGTTAAAAGTTGAATTCCCCATTTCTTTCTTTGTGCTGACCAATTCGGTCAAATGAACACACACACCAATTAGGTCATCCCTAATATTATAATTGTCAATTTCATGCCAAATTTACGATACCATTGATTTCAAAAAGAATAATACTAGTCTTACCACATTTTTATATCACAATTCCATACCACATGATGTGGCAGCTGATGTATACATATCACATCATGTAAAGTACTAGTTTCTGTTTTTCTAATTTTATTTATTAAAATACACTTCATTCATTTAATTGATGTGGCATATGATATGAACATGCCACGTCATATAGTATAAAAATGTGGGATAAAAATGTGGTAAGTGTAGCATTACTCTTTAAAAAAAACAGAATTAACTTTGGGTTTTGTAGTAATTTCAGCCACACTAATTTAATAATATATTCAAAGATTATACAATATATATTAGGAGACAACAAAACATTGTTGATATCTGACTCACTTGTACGGTTCTCCCATGATTTGAAATCCCAAGTGAGGTAGGAATCTGCATACAAGCAAGGGGTTGGAATCTATAGACTAAATAATTGATATATGATACCAAAGTCCGTCCCTTCGTTGGCACTAGAAACAAGCTTTCGGTTTTGTCCCTTGTCATGGCCACCACAAACCACAAGTTAAGCAACCAAAATTGAAGTTTCCCAAGCCACCTATAATCCCCACAAAATGAAAATGAACCTCTCCTTGTTTTCTATTCTCCTAGTACGTCTACATGCATGGCTACAAATCTCCTCTCTTATCCATGAATTCTCATTATTACAAGCTTTTAGTGATCTTGTTGTTTTTCTTGGACCTGCGAGCTTTTGGTTATGCCAATTGGTCAAGATGGTGTATCGGATCTATTATACCTGAGTTTAAGTCTCCATTTTTATGATATAGAGTAGTTTATATATATTTTCTTTAAAATAAAAAAGAGAAAGAACAAGAGGAACATATATTTAATTATATGAGCATCAAGCTTTGAGTGTAAAACTGGGAGTTTGAAGGCAACGCAGGCAAGTATTGCAAGCAACCCAATTTAGTTGAACCACTAGATAGATGGTTATCTGCACAAGGTTGATTACATTAATCCCGCGTATATAATTATTTGGGAGCACGCAAGAGCTTTCAGATAAATGAGTTAATGCTCATCCTTTTGGTTGTGGTTGCCCAAAAAAATTGCTTTTGAATGTGACTTATGGTTCGTGATCCAATACTTCGTTGCATTTTTAAACTAAATGACAGATTTTCATGAAAGGAACTTCCAGGCTAAAATGAGTTAAGAAAAAAGAAAATATTTTCATAGATTCTAAAATTAATTCAGATTTGAATTCAAACATGCTTTTGGATATGATAAACATATAACCAAGATTTAAAATTGTTATCTTTAGCCTATGAAAACTGGTTTTCCTTATCGCGAGTCAAATACATATAAAGGCTTATCAAATGAATATATGCTCTTCTACAAAGGCAATTTGCAGAAAGGTATATATATAAGTGGGAAAGTGTACTATGTCTTTCACCTATATATATATATACACACACAAAGCTTCTTATTTGAGGGACATCCCTTGTAGGCCCCACTCCGGATTGTATTTCACTAATCCAAATTGTCTATTTTGTAGATACTCATTCAAAGATCATCTTTACAAAAAATCACTTGAATCCGATATCATTTGACCACTCAATTGAGTTTGTTGACGCAGAAAAATGGTTTGGCATTTTCCCGCGCAACTTAGTGATTTTGGGCCTTCGGTATGCTATGGGTCTCGGTAGGGCGTTCGATCTGCAAGATAACAAATGCTCGGTAAGACCTAAGGCACCGGTTTGGTACCGGCCGAAGGCTCTCCGATGCTTAAGTAAGTACGGATTTAGTAAGATTGGACTGCAGATCAATAGGCAGTCTACCGTTAGTTCTGATTGATTACCTCCTAGTTGGGATAGTTCTCCTCTTTTATAGGTCTTGGGAGGTGTGCAAATTGTTTAGAATTTCGATGTGAGACTGTGGACTCCAATTGTGGGACTGCCACGTGCCCCTGGCGGTGGAGTTGCCCTAATCGTGCGATCGGTAGGAACGAACTGTAGCTAGGTGGCGAAGGCTTCCATAGCTATAAATTGGTCCACATGTCCGATGCTTATTGGCTGTTCATTTGGGTATAAACAAAGTTATTGAAATTTTAGTACTTTTTTGAAGCACCGTGTTCATTGATTTTGTAAGACACAATTGGATGTCGAAACGGTTTCCGATTTTTCTAATTTTTTGTAAGGATGATCTATGAATGAAGACCTAAAAAATATATGGTCTGGATTATTGGGAAAAAAATTATAGGGTACCCTAAAGGGCGTCTTTCAAATAAAATTATTTGAGGGATCCCTCAATAGAAGGGGACTATATATATATATATATATGGTATAGTATCAATATGGTATATATGGTATAGTATCAATAGAAAATTACCGCTACGCAAATATGTAAAATCACTTAAAAATACGTGTCAAATCTTGAAGATTTATTTATTTTTCAATTAACAACCTTGGAGGTGTTAATAATTAAGCTAAAATGAGAAGAAAAATCTTGACTAATGAATGCATAATTAGTATAGAATGGCCAACAAAGTCCATACGCTATTTTGGTGATTGACGTGGACGTTTGAGGCTTAGGTGCAAAACCTAGCTGGTCACGTACGCAGACGGCTGGCCCAAGGCAAGTCTCGCCGACTGCAACCCGAGAGGGAGATGACGTCGATGCGCTAATGTCACCGCGCTCCACCAACAGCTAGAAGACGTGTCATCGCTTGGGCACTACGATTGTCTGCTCTCCTCCAATCCAACGGCTGGGCTTTTTAGCTATAAAATTATGAATTTCAAAAAAAAAAAAAAAACCAAAAAAATTTGGAATTTTTTTCTATAAATACCTACCAATACTTTTCACTTTCAACACTAAATTCTCATACATTTTCTTCTACTTCTACTATTATTCACTTTTTACTCAACATTTTATTCACTTTTAAATTGTATTTTTATTTATCATTTTATCCGAAAATTTTATCCGATTGAAATATGAATTTTATAATAAATATTGACACGTACGAACCCAAAAACCTTATCCAAAAATATTATCCAAGTTAATTGTTTAGGTAAACAAATTTGTGAAAAAAACAAAAAAATGAATAGTATTTGCCTTTTGCCATGGCAACGGGTGGAAACACACATTGCTTTTTACAATGACAGCCACTATTCACATGAATAGTAGCTGCTCTAGTCCCCCCCTTGTCATGGCAAAGAGAAAATGGGTGGAGTTGCTCTAAGAGCACTTCCTTTGGGGTGGTGGTTGGGCCAATAAACGCTTCCAGAAGATAGGCTAGCCCCGGCAGAGTTGGGGCCACGAAACCAGGCCACTCTCGGCAAGATCAACCCTAGTTCAAGCCGGGTTTGCCGACGCCAAGAACAAAATTAAAAAAAAAAACTAAAAAAATACAAAAATATTCAGATTTAAAAAAAATAAATACTTAGTCATAATTTTCACTTTTCATACCAAAACTCTATACAAATTTCTCACCTCATATCTCATGTGAATAGTTGTTGCCATGGAAATTGGTGGAAACACCACAACCTTTTGCAAAGATAGCCAGTATTCACGTGAATAGTAGCTGCCCTAGCCCCCCCTTGCCATAGCAAAGGGCAAACTACTGGAAGTGCTCTAACAAAAAAACAAAGGCACATCTTGTTGTAGGGCTCAAGTGTGATTGGAGACTGATGGTAGTAATTTGGCCTATTGGGTTTGGCTTTTGTTCAAAATAAGTATAGCAATAATGTCTCAAATAGCTGTCGGCTTTGTATTGGCTTCAAATGTTATGAATTCATGAGAAAACGTGTGTCCTACATTTATCAATATTTTGATGTTTGCAATTTATAGTTTGGGTGCCACCAGAAAATGAAATGCATACATTGCGGAAAAACGAAAGTTCTATTGTCTCTCTAGGCTAATTTAAACTTGAAAGTTGTAACACATAAATCATATTAAGATGAAGTAATGGGATATAGACATGATCTCATTTGTGGAATATCTGAGGGAGATAGCCCAAAAGACCCATTTGCTAGACAATGGAGCAGTCCATATATATATATATATATATATATGTGTGTGTGTTTTGTATCGGGAAGCATTTTTGCGCACCACTTTAGTCAAAGGTGTACTCTTACCACCTCTCTCAAAAGTTGACATATGTCCATGAGTTTAACTATAGTTAATTCTTTATTTTTTTATTTATTTCATGACATTATTATGAGAGAGAAACAATGCTTTAATAAGATTTTTCCTGATTTACCCTTATTCTAACATAGCGAACTTTTCACTTTTCTAAATTAATTAGCTAACAACAACCCAAATAAATAATTGGCAAGATAGTTTAATTGGCAATTGGCTTTATTCACATGCTTTAATCTAAATCTGAATTCACAGGCTTTAATACAAAGAAAAATTAGGTATTAGACATAATTAAGTTTACTAATTAGTAAGTGAGGTATTAGGTATTTTAGTTTGGGTTTTAATACCTAAGAAAAAATAGCTATTTTAGATTAGGCCAAAGGCTGGCCCAGATTCGTTGGGCCAGCTTAAAAATAACAAATGAAAAGATAATTCTACCCTTTTTCTTAAAAAGTCTGGCCTATCTGTAAACCTACAAATTAAATGACGCTTTTGCCTCTGAATGTTTAAACGATGCGCGAGTTTCTCTTTCTTTTCGCTCGCTTTCTTCTTCGCTTTGAGATGTGGTTCGCCAAAGGAGCTCAATTTTCTGGTAGGTTTTCCTTTTATTTTCTTCGCTTTTTCTTTCTTCTTTTTTCTGCTACGCTTTTCGTTCGATTTGCATGCTGAATGACCTGCTTTGGGTGATTTCTGTTCTCCTTAGTTCGGGTATTTCGAGCTCAGTTTTGTGGCTCGATTTTGCAGCGCGATCTTATGGCGTTCAATGCTAAACCCTATATTCTTCGTTTTGTGATCAGATTTGATTTTAAGCTGCTATTTGGTTGTGGAGATTTTTGGCAGTCCTAAGTTTTGAGGTATGAGTACTTTAGAACCTGTTTTCGTTTATATCGACTTGTATGTTTATGGAATTTAGTTTTAGTACTTTTATCGTGGTTTCCTTTTGGTTTCTATTCGAATTGTTTTGATTTTCTGTCATAAACTACATCTGTTTGTTGTAGTTTTGGTAGAAACTGCATTGCAGTTTCTTGTTTCATAATTCGATTTCAGACTAATATTTGGAAGTCTATTGGAATTTTACAACTACTCATGTACATTATTTACTGATTTAAATTATTTTCTGTTTTTGTTTGTTGTTTTGTTTGCATTTTCAAGGCTAATGGAGGTGTGTGTCATTGCCAAGTGCACATATAAGTCGGAAACCATTATGTTTTCAGTTTCATCAGAGTCATCCATGGTTGATATTTTGAAGACTTTGTGTCTAAGGTTTAAGGGTTTGCAGTTGGGTTGTTTTACGTTACGGTATTCGCTACACAGTTATCCGAGTTGTTTTCTAGAAACGGATAGTGATTTGGACATGATGAGGACATTTTTGTTTGTATCAAATGAGAAGAGTGTTGATATTTTAGTGAAGGATTTATGCGGGAGCAGTGAATATAGTGGTGATTTTTGTGTAAATAAGGAGTTGATAGCATGTGAAAAGGGCGAGTCGTCGTGTTCTAGTACTGTCGAAGACAGAAATGAATTTTTGGGCAGGTCGAAGAGAGCAAGTGCTAAGCCTTTGTTGTCGAATGAGTGGGAGACGTACATACATCATGTAGGGCAGAAGTTTGACGGTGGTGCAGAGGAGTTCCGTTTGAAATTGTGCAAGTACGCTCTTGAAGTAGGATTTAATTTTTTATATGCCGGCAATGACAAGAAGCGGGTGGTTGCTATTTGTTCGAATAAGAAATTGGAGGGTTGTAGCTGGCGTGTTTATGCTTCTCGTTGTGAAGCTACTAGCTGTTTTGTAATTCGAACATTAAATAATGTGCATACATGTGTGGGTCGGATACGAGAATCAAAGAGTAAGATGATGAAGTCTCGTGTGGTGTCCTCCCTCATTGTGGACATAATTCTTGCAAAACCAGAGATGAAGCCAGTTAAAAGTATACACGAGTTCAAAGATTATTATGGTATAGACATTTCATACTACCATGCATGGTTTGGCAAAGAGTTAGCTAAATTGAACGTTCACGGTGATGAGTCGAAGTCCTTCAATGAGTTAGTGTGGTATGTGGACGCCATAAAGGAAACTAACCCTGGTTCTCTCTGCACTCTTGAATGTGAAGCTGGAATTAATTGCTTTAGACGGTTTTTTGTGTCGTTTGGCCGTTGCATTGCTAGATTTCAATATTGCATACCCTTGTTGTTCATTGATGCTACGTTTTTGAAGAGCAAGTACAAGGGGCAGCTTCTCTGTACTTACGGAAAGAATGGAAATCAAGGTGTGGTTACTGTAATGTATTGCAGATTCCATTTGTTGCAATTTTTTAGCAGAAACTGCATTGCAGTTTCTTGTTTCATAATTCGATTTTCTTAATAATTTTTGTATGTCTGTGGGAATGTTGCAACTGCTCATAAACTTAAATGTGTTTTAAACTTAGTTTTAGTTCTTGGATCATGGATTTGCCTTTTGGTTTCCTTTCAAATTTGAGCAGATTTATTTTCAAAAACTGCACTGCAATTTCCCTTTTTTGCTTATACTTGTGCTTTTGGTTTTGTTTTGCAGGGTTTTATCCTCTAGCTTTTGGAGTTGTTGATTCTGAGACGGAGGAGAATTGGACTTAGTTTCTTCAACATTTGGCTTCTATTTTGCTACCGATGGGGAGAGTGGTGACCTTTTTCTTGATCGCAATCAAGGTTTGTTAAATGTAATGGGGTTTGTGTTTCCTGGATGGCCTTATTCTTACTATTACTATCACCTCCAACATAATTTGATATCGAAGTACCCGAAGTCAGGTTATGGGAAATTGCTCCAAGACCATGTTATCAATTTATTTAGTAGGTGCGCATATGCTGTTACAGAGGAAGAGTTTACGGTAGCAATGGAGGAGTTGGTGATTGTTGGGAGTTCAAAAGTGAAGACATTTATATCTGATTTGTCTAGAGATCACTATTGACACATGCACACACATGCACACACATGCAAATACTTAGTCTTTAAATATAGTAGATATTTGTATTTCCTTGGACAATAAGTAGGTTCGATTCCTTGGAGAACAAGTACACAGGATCTCTTTCAATTGTTTAATAGTTGCTTTAGTTATTATACCAATAAGAAGCTAGTAGCAACCGACTTCTTCTAGTATAAATAGGCCTATCCGTTGCATCTTGTGAAAAACACACAAACCTTGTGTATTAATTGAGGTTACACACTGCATGCTTTGCATGCAAAGTAAGAGTTCTTGGGAGAGAGAGAGAGAGAGAGAGAGAGAGAGAGAGAGAGAGAGAGAGCTAGTGGTGATACAGTTCCTGGAAGAGTAGAGGTCCCAGCTTGTGTATTTTCTTAAACTTGGAATTAGCTTTGAAAACGAGGTAGGGATTTCTTGGGGGTCTTTACAGAAGATAATGTTTTTGATATAGGATATTTACGTATTGTGAACTATTTGAATAATGTTGGCATAATTATATCATGTCATTATAATTGATTGGAGTTGTTGGGTGGAGAAGATAATAATGGAAAAGAGGGTAATGGATATAGTCTTTTGTGTAGTTAAGTCTAACTCTTGGCAGGTACCTGGTCTCAGGGATCCCACAGTGCACATGGTTTTATTGGGTGATTCGGGACTGCCGAAAGGGAGTTAGACAAGATGACTAACAAAATGGGAATTGCGGGATGATTAAAATGAGTGTTAGTTCATATAAACGGACATTCGGGACCAAGTGGTATAAACATGGTATGAGACGTGCAAGTTTGCTTATCCAGTTATATGAATTAACGGGAGTAGATGAAGATCATTCATGCATTATTATTATATATTATTATTATTAATGTGATATTTGGCTATGTGATTGTATGTCACTAAATTTAGTTATATCAATCTACTGTGGTAAGGTCTCATGTCCCTACTGAGCTGTGGTTACTCACCCCTCACCCTGTTTAATTTTTCAGATGAATTAGTGGGCAAGAAAAGGACTAAACCAGTTGAGGCTAAATTAGATGAGAGTGATAGAGCTTCATTTATTGTAAACTTGTAAGATTTTGGGAACTATTTTTTATAAGAGAAGTTTATTTTAAACTCATGTTTCGGCTTCTTTTTATGTTATTTTTTTCTCACGCACTGGGCACAGGGGTTTCACCGACCCTCGGGTCCGGGGCGTGACAATCACACTTCCAACTCTCCTAGTATGTGGAACTACAGAATACTCGCCATACAAAGTCTTGTGGTGGGCCCATATTTGATTCAATTTGGAAACAAATTCCAACACCTACAAAATCTAATGGCTGTGATTTCTCCTTTCAAAGTGGACAACCAGGATTCATTCTATACAAACCCAACTGATAGATTGATCCAAATGCCCAAAAATGTTCCTTATTTGAGTAAAAAATACATCTTTGGATTTACATCTTTCCTATTGGAGTTAAAAAAAAAAAGCATATACATCCCCCGGGGGTGTAAAGGATATGTAAAAGTGGCCTTACATACTCGAAAATATATCCCCCCCCCTCCCCCAAAAATTGGTGATGCTATTATAGGAAAGAGAAAATAATTTTTTAGGGTAAGTGAATTGAAGCCCATGAATAATCAATCCATGAATAAACATGGCCCATATTCTTAGCTAAATGGGTACACTATGAACCCATGTTTAACATAGCATTTTTGGTAGCTATATTCGCGCCTACTGCAATTTGTCTTATCCAGTTTGTTCCACAACCAGCTCCGCCACAAAAAGCAATTCATCGGACTGCTCCACAAATATGCTGTCCATTTCTATCAGGATCTTCTTGTGCAAGGCGATCTCTTTTGACACCATCTCACTGCTTTTTTCTTTCAATTTTGGAAGTCGTTTCACCGCTTTCATCAGCTTCACCAGAGTATCATGCGATACGGGTGCCATCTGTATCAAAAGGCATGTTAACGTTAGCTTGATCCAAAGGCCCAAAATGTTCCTTATTGGAGTAAAAAATACATCTTTAGATTTACATCTTTCCTATTGGAGTAAAAAAAAGCATATAAACTGGGGGTGTAAAGGATATGTAAAAGTGGCCTTACATCCCCGAAAATACACCCTCCATTGGTGATGCTCTTATAGGAAAGTGAAAATAATTTTTTTTAAGGTAAGTGAATTGAAGCCCATGAATAAACTTAGCTCATATTCTTAGCTAAATGGCTAAATTGGTACACAATGAACCCATGTTTAAGATAGCTTTTGGTAGCTATATTCACGCCTACTGCAATTTGTCCTGTCCAGTTTGTTCCACGAACCAGCTCCGCCACAAAAAGCAATTCATCAGACTACTCCACAAATATGCTGTCCATTTCTATTAGGATCTTCTTGTGTAAGGTGATCTCTTCTGCCACCTTCTCATTACTTTTTCCTTTCAATTTTGGAAGTCGTTTCACCTCCTTCATCATCTTCACCAGAGTATTATGTGATATGGGTGCCATTTGTCTCAAAAGGCATGTTCACATTAGCTTGATCCAAAGGCCCAAAAATGTTCCTTATTGGAGTAAAAAAAATACATCTTTGGATTTACATCTTCCCTATGTGAGTAAAAAAAAAAAGCATATAAACCCCTCAGGGGTGTGAAGGAGATGTAAAATTTCCTTACATCCCCGAAAATACACCCCCCATTGGTGATGCTCTTATAGGAAAGTGAAAATAATTTTGTTTAGGGTAAATGAATTGAAGCCCATGAAATAAACTTGGCCCATATTCTTAGCTAATTGGCTAAATTGGTACACTATGAACCCATGTTTAACATAGCCTTTTTAGTAGCTATATTTGCCGCTACTGCAATTTGTCCTATCCAGTTTGTTCCACGAACCAGCTCTGCCACAAAAAGCAATTTATTGGATTGCTCCACAAATATGTTGTCCATTTATATCAGGATCTTCTTGTGCGAGGCGATCTCTTCTGCCACTTTCTTACTGCTTTTTCCTTTCAATTTTGGAAGTCGTTTCACGCTTTCATCAGCTTCTCCAGAGTATTATGCGATACGGGTGCCATCTGTATCAAAAGGCATGTTAATGTTAGCTTGATCCAAATGCCCAAAAATGTTCCTTATTGGAGTTAGAAATACATCTTTGGATTTACATCTTCCCTATTGGAGTAAAAAAAAGCATATAAAGCCCCCGAGGGTGTAAAGGAGATGTAAAAGCTGTCTTACATCCTGAAAATACACCTCCCCCCAACTTTTACCTTTCAATTTTGCAAGTCGTTTCACTGTCTTCATCAGCTTTTCTAGAGTATCATGCGATACGGGTGCCATCTGGATCAAAAGGCATGTTAATGTTAGCTTGATCCAAAGGCCCAAAAATGTTTCTTATTGGAGTAAAAAATACATCTTTGCATTTATATCTTCCCTATTGGAGTAAAAAAAAAAAAAAGCACATAAAGCCCCCGAGGGTGTAAAGGAGATGTAAAAGTGGCCTTACATATCTGAAAATACACCCCACCCAACTGGTGATGCTCTTATAGGAAAGTAAAAATAATTTATTTTAGGGTAAGTGAATTGAAGCCCATGAATAAATTTGGTCCATATTCTTAGCTAAATGGTACACTATGAACCCATGTTTGATATAGCCTTTTTCGTAGCTATATTCGCGGCTATTACAATTTGTCTTATCCAGTTTGTTCCACGAATTAGCTCGCCACGAAAAGCAGTTCATCAGACTGCTCCACAAATATACTGTCCATTTCTATCAGGATCTTCTTGTGCGAGGCGATCTCTTCTGCCACGTTCTCACTGCTTTTCTTTTCAATTTTGGAAGTCGTTTCTCCGCCTTCATCAGCTTCACCAGAGTATCATGCGATACGAGCGCCATCTGTATCAAAAGGCATGTTAACGTTAGCACTTGAGAATGTAGAATTATGGGATTTAAGTGTATGCAATTGTGTGTGTGTGTGTGTGTGTGTATATGAAAGCCAAAAAGACCAGAAAATCACAAGACAATGGGATTTACTTCAAGACTCTCATGATATATACACTAATATGGCCTTATGATTTTCTGATTTTTTTTTTTCCTACCAGAAAATCACAATGATATTAAAAAAAAAAAAAAAAAAAACACAAGTGCTCAATCTAGTTATTTTGCCATAAACAGTTTATCAGAGTAAAAACAAAAATATGGGATTTACCTTTCCAGCCATTAAGCCATAAACAGTTTGTCAAAGTAAAAAAAAATAAATATAGGCTTGTAGCTGACTCTGTCTCTCTACTCTTGATTATAGATAGCAATGTGAATTTGGCAAATGGGTTATATAAAATCAAATCAACAAAGAATTCAAAAAAAATAATCAGACTCATATTCCACAATAAAAGTAAACCAATATCCAACGTAAAGAGGAAAGACTGAAGAACCTACCAAAAGGGAAGAAGGAGGTATCTATGCACAATTATCGGAAAATAAAAAAACCCAAAGATTTGGGACCAAAAGCAGTTAGCAGTGCCCAAAATCATTTCTGAATAGTTGTCGCATCAAAACAAAAAGTAGAGACACTAAAAGATAAAGTTGTGTCTCGGCTTGAAATTGAAAGAGAAATTGTCATGATCTACAATGAAAATGAAAGTCCATACCTCAAGTAAAGTTGTGCCTACTGGGGTGGGGTCCTAGTTTGTTCTTGCCCTAGTTGGTTTTTGTAATTATTTTTGGGTCTGTCTGGTGTGGCTGGTCTGCATGGCCTTTTGTAGTGTTGCCTGGGGTTGTTTACAGACGTTAGTCTAGTTACTGTTTATTTGGTTGTGTTGCTACTTGTTGGGCTGTGTCCCTCATTTTCGCTTAATGAAAGTGTGTTTCGACCACCCAAGTGGGTTTGGTCTAGTGGAAATTGAACTGGCTAGGCCGCACATGTTGGGCGAATGTGATGTGGATCCTCAATGAGGTCCCAAGTTTGATCATTCACATGTGTAAAGAACCTCTTGGGAAGAGCTTTCCCTTAACCCATGCCCAGCTAGGAGAGGTGACACTCGCTGCCACCTTTTTTGTAACCAGAAAGTGTGTTTTGACAAAAAAAAAAATGTGAACAAGTAGAAAATAATTTACTCCAGTATTGAAAGCAGTGTTGTTGGTGCTGCAACCGCAAATTTGAGTTCTAGGAATTCACAACCTAGGATTGAAGTTTATATGTATATGGAGAGGGATGGCCAAAAAAACTATAAAACAAAAAGGCTATGTTAAATTTTCATATGCATATAGAACTCCTAACGATAGTTTTATTATTTGGATTTATGTCATCCCTATGCTCACTCTTAATGTTTAATTCAATGTGTTATTTTTGGATCATATAGATTCATAATAACACTGTGACACAACTAGTTAATCAAGGATGTGAAGTTCACATTTCAACATAAAATTAAATTTAAAAACTTCCACTCTCCTTTTACAAAGTAATCAACTACCATCATTGTTCTTGAGTACTGTTAATCCAATCCATTAAATGAGTCCATAACTTTCGGGTCGAGAAAGAGATCGCCGAGAATTAGAGTAGGCTCCTTGTGATGGACAACATCTTCTTCTATATGTTATGATAACACTAGTTACTTACAAACACCAAAAGCATCATGTTGGTCTATATTGTGGGAAAACACCACTTAGTTACAAACATCAAGCATCCACCTACTAAGATATTAAAAATAAATATTCTAAGAATACTAAGGTATGTTTATACATATTATAATATTCAAAATATATGTTCTGATAATGGACTTTTATTGCTTTACTTCTTATAGTGGGCATGCGCCACCTCAACCTTAAGGTGATCAACATCAAACTCAACCTTGAAAACTAGTTTCCCGTATACTACAATTTTTCCTTCCCAATTGATTCCATGAACCAAGCCCACCACAAAAAGAAATTCAGTTGACTGCGTCACAAAAATGATGTCCATTGCGAGCAACCTCTTCTTGTGTCGGGCGACCTCTTGTACTACCTTCTCACTGTGTTTTCTTTCCAATTTTGGAAATCACTTCACTGCCTTCATAAGCTTCATAAGAATATCATGCGATAAGGGCGCTATATGTAGCAAAAGACATGTTAATGCTAGAAAAAGCCCATATAGGTCGCTACTCGCAATGTGTTATTATTTGAATTTATGTTATCCCTATGCTCACTCTTAATCTTGAATTCAATGTGTTATTATTTGGATAATATAGATTCACAATAACACTATGATACAACCAGTTAATTATGGATGTGAAGTTCACATTTCGACATAAAACTAAATTTAAAAACTTCCACTCCCTTTTTACAAATTAATCAACTACCATCATCGTTCGTGGGTACTGTTAATCCAATCCATCAAATGAGCCCATGACTTCTAGGTCGAGAAAAAGATCACTGGGAATTAGATGAGGCTCTTTTTGATGGACAACATCTTCATCTATATGTTATTAAGATACAATTTAGTTACAAACACCAAAAGCATCTAGTTTGTCTATATTGTGGAAAAAACCCATTTAGTTACAAACACTAAGCACCAACCTACTAAGATATTAAAAATATATGTTATGAGAATACTAAAATATGTTTATACATATTTTGATATTCAAAATATATGTTTTGATAATGGATGTTTATTGCTTTACTTCTTATAGTGGGCATGCGACATCTCAACCTTAATGTGATGAGCTTGTCGCTGATGAAGGCGGTGCATCGATTTTCAAAATTGGAAGGAAAAAACAGTGAGAATGTAGTACAAGAGGTCGCCTCGCACAGGAAGAGGTTGCTTGCAATGGACATCATTTTTGTGATGCAGTCAGCCGAATTGCTTTTTGTGGTGGACTTGGTTCGTGGAACCAATTGGGGAGGAAAAATTGTAGTAGAGGGGAAACTAGCTTTCAAGATGAATGAGTTAGTAGCCTAAGCAAAAGCTCATCACCTTAAGGTTGAGGTGGCGCATGCGCACTATAAGAAGTAAAGCAATAAAAGTCCATTATCAGAACATATATTTTGAATATCAGAATATGTATAAACATAAATTAGTATTCTCAGAACATATGTTTTTAATATATTAGTAAGTGGATGCTTAATGTTTGTACTAAGTAGTGATTTCCCACAATATAGACGAATTGGATGCAACACAACCAGTTAATCATGGATGTGAAGTTCACATTTCAGCATAAAATTAAATTTAAAAACTTCCACTCTCCTTTTACAAAGTAATCAACTACCATCATCGTTCGTGAGTACTGTTAATCTAATCCATCAAATGAGCCCATAACTTCCGGGTTGAGAAAGAGATCGTCGGGAATTTGAGTAGGCTCCTTGTGATGGACAACATCTTCATCTATATGTTATGAAAATACCATTTAGTGACAAACATCAAAAGCATCCAGTTCGTCTATATTGTGGGAAAGCACCACTTAGTTACAAACATCAAGCATTCTAAGATATTAAAAACATATGTTCTGAGAATACTAATTTATGTTTATACATATTCTGATATTCAAAATATATGTTCTGATAATAGACTTTTATTGCTTTAACCTTAGCCTTAAGGTGATGAGCTTCTACTGGGGCGACCAACTCTTTCGTCTTGAAAGCTAATTTCCCGTTTACTACAATTTTTCCTCCCCAATTGATTCCATGAATCAAGTCCACCACAAAAAGAAATTCGGCTGACTGCGTCACAAAAATGATGTCCATTGCAAGCAACCTATTCTTGTGCAAGGCGACCTCTTGTACTACCTTCTCACTATTTTTTCCTTCCAATTTTTGAAATCGCTTAACCGCCTTCATAAGCTTCTTAAGAATATCATGCGATAAGGGCGCCATCTATAGCAAAAGACATGTTAATGCTAGAAAAGGTCCATATAGGTCGCTACTCGCAATGTGTTATTAATTGGATTTATATCATCCCTATGCTCACTCTTAATGTTCAATTCATGTGCTATTATTTGGATCATATAGATTCACAATAACAATGTGATACAACCAGTTAATCATGGATGTAAAGTTCACATTTCGACATAAAACTAAAATTAAAAACTTCCACTCTCTTTTTACAAATCAATCAACTACCATCATCGTTCGTGGGTACTGTTAATCCAATCTATCAAATGAACCCATAACTTCCAGGTCGCGAAAGAGATCGCCGGGAATTAGAGGAGGCTATTTGTGATGGACAACATCTTCATCTATATGTTATTAAAATACCATTTAGTTACAAACACCAAAAGCATCAAGTTCATCTATATGTTGTGAAAACACCATTTAGTTACAAACCCTAAACATCCACCTACTAAGATATTAAAAATATATGTTATGAGAATACTAAAATATGTTTATACATATTTTGATATTTAAAATATATGTTCAAATAATGATGGACTTTTATTGCTTTACTTCTTATAGTGGGTAGGCGTCATCTCAACCTTAAAGTGACGAGCTTCTGCTTGGGAAACGAACTCCTTCTTCTTAACAGCTATTTTCTTGTCTACGATAATTTTTCCTCCCAAATTGGATCCACGAACCAAGTCCACCACAAAAATCAATTCGGTTGACTAAGCCACAAATATGATGTCAATTAAGAGCATCCTCTTCTTGTGCGAGGCGATCTCTTGTACTACCTTCTCATTATTTTTTCCTTCCAATTTTGGTACTCGTTTCAACGCCTTTATCAGCTTCTTGAGAATATCTTGCGATAAGGGCACCATATGTAGCAAAAGGCATGTTAACGTTAGAAAAAACCCATATAGGTCACTTCTCGCTATGTGTTATTATTTAGATTTATGACATCCCTACGCTCACTCTTTGTGTTCAATTCAATATGTTATTATTTGGATCATATAGATTCACAATAACACTATGATACAACTAGTTAAGGATAGATGTAAAGTTACATTTCAACATAAAATTAGATTTAAAAACTTCCACTCTCTTTTACAAATTAATCAACTACTATCATCATTTGTGGGTACTATTAATCCAATACGTCGAATGAGTTGATAACTTCCATGTCGAGAAAGAGATCCCCTGGAATTAGATGAGGCTCCTTGCTGTGGACAACATCTTTGTCCACAAATTTGATGAGGTACTTGCTGTCACAACATTGGTTAGTGGAACTGAGTGAAGAGACAAAGTAACTGCGGATGGCAAGCTTCCTACTGAGACAAAGATTGAGTTCGTCTCCAAAGCCAAGACTCGTCAGCTTGAAGCTTATGTGGCCCCTGACCATTATGAGGAGTAGTCTATATGTTTTAATATCATTAGGGAACATATTTTTGATAGGGACATTTTGGAAAAAGCAAAAGGAGAGAGAAAAATTTTAAAAGAAGCAAAAATGGACAAAAATGCCCTTATTTATTTTTAGATTTCTAAGGAATCCAATACATTTGCATGTCTTTGATTTGAAAGTTGAGTGATTTTTTTGTCTTTTTGAAAAAGCTTTGGCTTTTTCCAAAAGTGAAATTTTTTTTATGTCTAAAACCTAAAAAACCTTTTTTGATATCATACTAAGTGGGACAGTAGAATTCGTATGCTTGTAATTAGTGGGGAAATGCTTGCTTAAACCCAACTATATATGTAGAGAGTAGAAGTGAAGTGATGTTTAAGCTGGATCTGCCTGACCCGTTCTAAGATTGGGTAGAGCTTGGGCCAAGGATTCAAAGCATTGGGCTAATCCATGACCCTTCTCTTTTGAGGCTATTCAGAAAAAGCCATATAGGAGGTTGTTCACAATGTTTTGTAGAAGCTTATGAAAGCGGTGAAACGATTTCAGAATTTGGAAGGCGAGAACCGTCAGAAGGTTGCAAAGAGATTACCGTGCACAAGAGGAGACCCAAGGTTGCTAACAATGGACAACATCTTTATCCATTGCAACATGGTTCCTATTCCAATCATGTAACGCAAGGTGTGACCCAATGTTTAGGCCAGGTCGGCCCGATTAGCCCAGCTCGTTCTAAGATTGAGTAGGGCTTAGGCCAAGGATTTGAAACCTTGGGTTGGCCTATAAAGTATCTAGATTGGAAAATAAAAGCATTTGTGAGATAGACCCTTATAACTCTTATATTCTAGACATAAACTCTCCTATTTATTAACTTCTATGAAAAACCTAAATTTGAATGTAGGTTAATAATTGTCCTAGTATTATAAAATATTTATTTTTAGCATTTATTTAATTCCCTTTAATTTTGGGGGACCCTATTCAATAATAAGACGTTTCAGCCAAAAATATTCAATGACCACACCAATATACATAAATAATAATACATCTAATACATATGTACAATAATAATAATAATAATAATATAGCCAAACAAACAATGAAAATATGCCTCATACACATTAATCTTTTTGCTTAAAAAGTATTGATCAGGTAATTGTCCATCGGAAAATTACGGTGATATAATCCCAAAAAAAACCTGCATATCTAATACATGATAGGTAAATAGATACGTACATATTCGGAAAAAAAAAAAGAAAAAAAGATAGATACATATTCATGTATAAAAAAAAAAGGTGCATTATTTAGATATAAAAAGGTAGGTGCATAATTTATAAACTAAAAAGAAAAGATAGGTACATTATTTACGTTCATATTAGATAGGTAAAAAATATATAGGTGCACTATTTATCTATACGCACCTATATTTTTTAAGTCCTTGCCCAGATTATATAAGTAAATTATTTACCTATAATTCTTTTTGTTTTTTCACAAAGACTTTTTTTTATTTTATACATTAATGTAAGTGTATTCGTATGTATATTAATTTAGCTATATTTTTAAATACAATGATATACTTATATTTGCAAATACAATTACAAGTAGGCACATAGTAATTTTGAATTTAAAAGAATGGGTACATTAATCTATAACTGAAAATTAAATTAAGGAGAATTCATAAGAATTGGATGGAATGAAATTGGATATATTGATAAAAAGGAAAAATCCCACGCCAAAAGAAGACAAATGAATTGTAAAAGAAACAAACAAAAACATTAAATGCCTATAGTTTATCCGGATTTTCATTTTTGTCCCTTATAATTTCATTCCATTGGCACTTATAGTCTAATCCGTCAAACTTGCCAATAACTTCCAAGTTGCAAAAATTATAGGTCTTTTTGTTCATGTTGAAGCCTAGATGTGATTGTTGGGGTTTTAAACCTTGTAACCATAGACTCTGTGAATCACGTAAACATGCACGATGAGTCGATGACTTTATTTTGATTTTTAATGGCAATTGGATCAAAGGCTTTGTTGTTAATCTCGGTTCTGGTATTGTCCTAGAAGCTGAGTTATGGGGCCTTTTCCATGGGCTACACCTTGCATAGAATGAATGCTGCAGATTACTTGAGATCGAATGTGACCCTCAAGCTCATATGATCACATATGATATAGCGGACTCACATCCCCTGTTCAGTTTAATTAATGGTTGTAAAGAGCTTCTGAGAACGCTTGTCGCATGTGTACAGAGAACAGAGTCGTGCTGTTGATCACCTTGCTGCTATGGGTCACAATTTAACTTCGGGTTTGCATAGTTTTGATGTTGTGCCTGTGCCTTCTTCTCTAGAGCATATTTTGCATGATGATAGCTTAAGTCGGACTTTACCTCAAAGTGTTCTTTGTTAGTTTTTTTTTTCCTCTTGGGCTTGCCAAAAAGAAAAAGAAAAAAAGGAAAAAGTTACATTTTGAAATGAGAATATGTGCACAAAGATTGATGGACCAAAGAGAAGACGGAATAAAGCTATGAAAGTGAAGCTGACAAAATAACAAGTCCAGAGAGAGGGGAAAAAAAGTCTGAAAGCCGCAAAACTACACCGATCAATCAGATAAATTTGGAGAAAACATTCAAACTGTCCCAGGGGTCAAAGTTCAAAAGGTTATAAAAATAAAATTTACTCGAAAGTGTAAATAGCCAGAAGGTATATTATATATATAATGGTAATTGCAAATTACACGATCATTTTCCTCCACACCTCAGAATGCCTCTTGAGAGTATAATGTGTAGTGATTCTTGAGACTGAGAGAAGCTGATTGTCATCATGGTCATTGTTCATGGATTTTATTTTAAAAAGAAAGTAATTAATGGGCAAATAAAAAAATTTAGGATTATAGGCAGTAATTTTTTGGTACAATTATGTAGGGACAGGCAACCGAAACGAGCCGCACTAGGAGGCCGGAATCGAGCCTGTCCAATTCGGTTGATAACTGGAATTAAAGGAACAAAAAAACAAACTAATCAAGCCAATCAGTTTGGTTCAACCAGTTTGATTAGTTTCCGGTCCGAATGTCGAGCCCCTACAATTATATATATGCATACAACTTTAGATTTAGAAAATAAATATATAATCATTCCGTAGCGAAGAAATAACGAGAAAAACTTACCTACAACCGGTGTATATATGTGGTTTATGCAAGTTTTTCTTGGAATCCACGTACTCTCTTAAACAATTTCAGAATTCTTGTCTTGGGTGGTGAATTAATCATTTAACCCTGTGTTAACGAGTGACCATATATTATTGCATTATGGACCTTAGCAAAATCTAATATATGATGGATGCTACTGTAGGCTACTTACAGCCTAAGCTGCATCTTGTCAAATGTCGGGCACGTTTGAAAAGCTGTTTGCTCCCCAGAGCCCCAGCCCCATACCCAAATTTAGGTCATTATGTCCACAAAGAAAAACACCTGTGCACATGAGGCCATCTTCCACCATTTGCTTCAGAACCAAGTTGTATGTTCTTAGTTGATGCAAAGTACAAGTTAGGTGAAGGAAAGGCATCCAATGTGGAAAAAAAATCCCATATTGAATTGATGAACCAGAAAAAGAAAAAAAAAAAAGGTTATCATTTATATTTTCTGTCACATCTCTGAAACTTTGAGCTACCAAGTAATCTTCCCATTCAATTAGAAAAGCCTCGGATGCTACAGACCAGTACAAGCCCCTCAAATGCTCATTCAATTCTTTCGTCAGTGATCGATGGACCCATATTTCAAATTTGTTCAGATAAAGGACAGTAATCTGTACACAATTTTGTGTATAGGAACTACATTTTTTTTCTTTTTTGGGGTCTGAAATTCATGTTGTATTCCAAAAAACCCCAAAACAGGGAATATAGATACAAACAGAAGGCAAAAGCCACAAAGAGCCAGCAGAACACAAGAACAAACTAACAAAAGCAGGGTTAGACATAGCTAGATTCCACCGGAGCCTAGAACAACAGTCCCTACCCAGCAGACTAACTACTAATAGGAATTAAAACTAAACAGCAGATGCAACATGAGGTGGACAAGGCAAACCATCAGAAGTTAACACCCCAATGAGATACAATGGTGGTCTGTTGACCCAACTTTGCGGTTCCAAAACTCTGTTACCTATCGACGCCGCTGCATGAGCCGCATAATTTGCACTCCTAGGCACCCATGACCATGTCACCTCCTGTATAGGAACTACTTAAGCACAAACAATGTTCAACTTTGCCTAGTTGGTGTTGCATTTTAAATCTTTTACACAAAAATAATCTACTCAATTCGTGTCTTGATTCAAAATCCCAAGTTTATGACATCCTCGTTTTGGTGTGACATTGTATTGTGCCGTGTGTTGAATTTTCCTCATTGGGAATATTGGACTAAGATTTGCATATACACTTCATTATGGCCATAAAGTCTACATTTATGATTTCCTCTTTGACAAAGAGTGCCTATAAATATTTTTTTTGTGAAAGACAAACTATCAAATCACATAATTGAAGAGACATAGTGACCGACGGGGCTTTGATTTAGTGGTATCTTTCGTCATTTTATTAGACAAAATCTCAGGTCATTTAGTAGTTTTTTAATTTTTTAGGATTTTTTTTTATTAATATGAGCGATAGTATACTAAACTTACGCATACTGCATGGATACTAAGATTCGAACCAATAACCTTTTTTGAAAAAGCAAGTGCTCCAAACTACTACATTAGTGGGTCTTTTATATTAAATTCACATAAACAACGATGACAATATATATTTGTAATGAGTTGATATGAGTTTATTAACATATTTAAACCTTAATTAAGTTTGAGTTAAGTTCTGAATCTGGAGGTATTGCACACCTAGATGAAAAGAACTTCACAATACAATTTGCAGCACCAAATTCTAATATTGCCTATCTTGCCCTTTGATCAGAGTCTCATTTTTTAATCTGTGAAAGGAGGGGCCCCATTTTTCCCTCTATACCGTTAGGGACAATCTTGTAATTCCACGAAACCCGAAGGGCATACTGAAGACGCGCCGAAATTTCAGAGTCGTAGACAGGATTTCGCCACCCGAAACAGAGCGCAGAAGCCGATAACACTGCCCCTCAGTCGAAGGACACAACCGAAATGACGCTCTTATCCAGCACTCTATTCAAATTTCAAACCCAAACAGCTCGCAATTCCCCAAAAACCACAGGGGCACATTCGCCAATCCAAATCCCAATAAATAATAATAATATATAAATTCTCCAGGGCCATAAGTTCAAATTTTGCGGATCGTTACAAAAAACTTCGACGCTACAAAACAAAAAGAGAAGCCTGGCATATGTCCAAAGGCCTAACGCTCCTGCAAAACGCACTCTGCCGGCTTAAAAGCGCTTGCACCCTACGGCCTTGCGCTTTTGACCCCTTGTACCTTGCGCTTAAATTTCAGTTACAAAATTTTTTACGGGTGGTGCCACAGTGCGGCAAGCGGACCTTGCTCTCTCTCTCTGGCTGCTGCTACAAAACGGAGCCGAAACCTCCAGATTTAGGGCTTTAGCAGGTCGGGTTCTGAGCTCTGAGTCCCGAATTAGAGCTTTTCGGTGATTGGATCCATGCTCTTTGGCCCTGGTTGTGGTGCATTGTAGAGAGTGAAAGTGGAAGAGAGAGAAAGAGAGAGAGGGAATGGAAATGGAGGTTGAGCAAGTGTTTATGGCTCAAGAAGTTGACATTGACTACGAGTTCGACGCCGCTCGGTGCTTTAACTTCACCAGAGAGGAAACTCCGGCGGAGGCTCGCCGAGCCGAGCTCTGGTTCGAGTCCGCCAAGAGCTACCCGCCGTCTCGTGAGCTTCTCTACCTTAGACGACACGTTTTCTTGAAATTTATATTTTTGGAACTATTTCTTCTTGAATATTTCTGTGCGTTTGATTAAGTTGAGCTACATTAAGCTCGGCTTTATCGATTTTTTAAAGCATTTACAAACCCTAACATTCTTCTTTGCTAAAATTAAAAAATGATTCTTTTCAATGTTGTATCTATATTCCGACAATTCCATTTGAAAGTGATTATTTTGGTGATATTTTTACTCAACTTTTTTTTTTTCTATTCAAAAATTGATTTTATTCCGTGATACATTACCTTATTCAAAACAGATATCTGTGGTTTAAGGAATTTTAGCAATGCATGAAGTTATATATATTGGATAGAAGGGAAAACTACCAAGCTTATGCCATTTTTGTTTGTTTCAGCTTTTGTGACAAGGTTAGTACTAGGAGCGGACATCCTCCGGGAAAATGTAAACATCTCCCCAAAATCCAGAGCCGTGGAGAATACGAATGACGGCGAGTGTGATATGGGTGGGGGCGAAGAAGTATGTGCAATGGATGTAAATAACAGAGGTATCGATCAAACTTCTTGGTTTGTGCCTGGTGGAGAGGCAGGATTTAGAAAGCAAAGTCTTTTGAGCATCTTTATCTTGGTTTGAAGTCTAAATTTTGAAATGTAATGTGTCTATTTTCTAGATTGCGGAGGAATGAACAGAGGGATATTTGGAAATTTACAAAAAGTTCTAAATCAACCACATGGAACGGGTACAGGTGATCATTCTGATACCTTTATGACTACTGTGTTCACTAATGGATTTCCCAAATGGTTTCCGAATAAATTAAGAGCATGATATAATGATTTAGTGAATACTTATATTTTGCAACTTACGTTATTCATGATTAATTTTACTGTACCTATTTTAAAATCTGAAGACTTTCAGCTGAAATTAAGCTTTACACAAATATTGAGTAGGATGTTATCATGAACTATGATTAAGTTATTCCATGGGTCCAACATAATGTATCTTTTGTTTTTAGTTTTTTTCTCCCTCTTTAATTTATATAATTGTTTTCCAGGAATGACATTCTACAATCACTTAGCCGGTGATAAGCTAAAAGGTAAAAGTAAATCTTCTGTAAAGCCATCTTTCCCCAGGAGCTCAACTTTGATGAAACCTACAGCAAGTCAGCTCGCTAAGCAAAATCTGAAACCTCAAATTGGCGGTTCCAGGTAATTCAGAATGTTCTGCATCTATGCATACCAGCATAGTTTTCATTAAGATACTTTCTCACCCCACATATTCTAGGTGGGGCTCTTATTTGTGAAAATGCTACTGGGTTGTTAAGTTGGGCATTACTCTGTCCAATAAAGTATTTAATTCAATATGATAAATCCCTGCATTCTATGTCCTGTATACCCAAATGATTACCCTTATGTCCCATACTGACCGCATTCTGATGTTTTATTACGTCACTGTTAGATTTCAGATGCTGCATTTTGAAAACAACGAGAAGAGCTTATGTAGTTCTTCTGGGGTTGAAAGTCAAGCTGCCAAGAGGCAAAAGCTAGATGGGGGTCATTTGCGTAAGGATGTAAGTTTTACTAGTCTATCAGTAATTTGTATTGAGGATATTCCAAAAATTTATCGTCTTTCTATAGAACTTGGATCAGTATTCTTCCATTACACACACTTGGACCAGTACTTACCGGATGATGAGTATGTTCTTTTGAATGTGTATTATTCTCATTCATAAGTCAGGTGTGCTTTTGACTTACTGTAAATTCATATGTATCTAAAATTGGATTGAAAATTTACACTTGGTTTTTGAACTAGTGGTTCCTTTGAATTGAGCATCATTGTTTTTTCTGCATTTCAGGTTACTGACACAAAGCAGCAAACTAATTTGGTTCACAAGGTGCCTAAAAAGGTATTCTACCTACTGCTTGGTGTTTTATTTTCCACCCAAAAAAAAAAAGAAGAATTGTTTTTAGATTTGTCCAGTATTTGTTTGATAAGTAATGCCTAAAACTTCGCAAATTCTGAAATTTGTGATTTTCTTTACGAAATCATGCTTCCAATAAACCAACAGCTTTTGTTTGTGTGGCTAAAGGTTATGCCAAAATTACACCCAATAACACTAAAGGTTATGCCAAAAACTGTCCTCCCAAATTGAAACTTTCGATCAATTTACCTTTGTCAAAATGCAACTGCTACCTGTATTTCAGAACATTTTACATTGTTAGCGAAGTCTTTAATGTAATTCTGGGTCTCATAAGTCTTCCATATTTCTTACTTGTGATTTTGTTCTTAGATGGCTGAAGTGATACATAAAAGGGAACTGAAGATGGCCTATAGTGTTGTATAAAGATAATTTACTAAATAAGAGATCCGCCAAGTTATCAGTAAAGTTTATAAAATTACAATATTTATGCGTTGGTATTTCAGGATGAAACTTTTGATAAAACCACTGCTCATGCCAAGTTGAGACTTACTATTCCAAGAGAGCCGGACCTTGAAACAGCATCTAGGGCACATAGGATAAGGTGAGTTCATTCTATCAGGGCACAAAGCACATAGCTTTATTTACCAGTCTGCAAGGTAGTTATTATATGTTCATATTTCAGGCCTAAGAATGCATCAGTGCTAGAACAAGTGACATCAGCTCATCGAAAATTCAAAGCTCGTCCATTGAACCGAAAAGTTGGTACTTAAAGTTATTAAATCGGGATTTGAATAGTGTTTTCACTGTCATTCTTCCCTCAAGTTTCTGTTTCTAAACTGCAGATTTTCGAGGCTCCTTCATTGCCACTCCCAACAAGGAGCACTCCAAAGTTGCCAGAATTTCAAGTGAGTGTTTGATATTTATAATTTGCTTGTTCTTAACATATTGTTACTCTGCACCAGTGGCTTGGAAGATAATGACTTCTGTAGCTCAAACTGAAACGAAATAAAGAAGAAGGTTCTATATAAATAATTTTGTTTTGGAGTTTTATGGCTCAGAATCCCTTTGTTACGTTTCTTCTTAGGAATTTCACCTCAAGACAATGGAAAGGGCAATGCAGAATACATCTGCTGTTTCATCATCCTCATATTGTTTCAATGATCCTGAGAAGGTTAGCTGTTATTTTCATTAAGTAGTTTTCACTGTTATCTGAAGTCAAAGTGATCCCTACTGTCAAATGTAAAACCTTGTGCCCAATTTTTTTTAATGGAATCATGACTATTATTGTCCATTTTGCAGGGTTTGGACAAACGTAGTATTTCTACTGTTGCAGAAAATGGAAACAGAGAATCTAGAAGGTAATAACAGAGAATCTTTTAAACCAAAGTCAACATGAGAAAAAAGGAATGCCCAGTTTACATTTAGTCCACATGAGAAAAAGGAATGCTCAGTTTACATTTTCCAATGTTTTGTATAACTGAAAAATAGTTCTTACTCTGGGTTTGATCTACTTTGATTAGACCAAGTACGGTGGATGGTCCCAAGCAGGATGGAAATGAAGTAATGCAAAAATTCAAAGCTCGTCCTCTTAATAAAAAGGTAATGTTTTACTGCTAATTTACTAGAAATTCATTCTAGCAGATACCAACTATGGGATTATTTCCTATCTTAGTGCAGATTTTATCTAGCAAAGGAGATATTGGTGTTTTCTGGAATAACAAGCGGGAAACCACTGTACCAATGGTAGCTCAAAGATGTTATCCTATTGCTTAGTGACGACATATTGTTTATATTTCCCAGTTCTCAGCATCATCTAAGCTAACAGCATGTTTTTGTTTCATATAAAGGAATTTAATTTTCAGACAGAGAGGAAAAATCAGCAGTTTCCACCAACGGATCTCTTCAGTAAGGTAGATGCTGACAAGTTTTTGTAGTTCTTCTTTGTATCCCTTTTGTAGTAATTCTCTCTTATTGTTCCTATATTGTAACCATATTACCGTTCCATAACTTTACATACCTGTAATTCTCATTTGTTCTTCGGTTGAATCCTAGCTGTCTTTGACATCTGAGCTCCAGCCAAAGAATGGATCACGGTTGAAAGTGTCTCAGCCTACATCTTTATCTATGAAGGTTATCCTTGTTCCCCTTTCATTAAACGTCAAACATATACTATTGATTAGAATTCACGTTCCTTAGTAACTTTTGAGTTATTTGATTTTTTTTTTTTGGCATAAGGACTCAAAAGAAAATAGATCGAATTTTTTCCAACCAGAACACAAGGTAAAGTACCTTATAGAACTGATTGTTAATATAATCTTCAGTGCTTATTTATTTTTGGTCCTTATGAGTGCTTGAGATTCGTTTAATTCCTTCTCTCATCTTCTATGCATGTGGTCTCACATCCTCTTGTAGATAATGGTCAAAGAAAAACCTTCTCTGTTTGATGCAAAGCAGGCTCAATATGGGGGTGACAGGTGCACCACTGATGTTGATAACAAATTGAGGATGAGGTGTGCCAGCTGAATGATGGATAATTGATGCTATTCTCATTTCTATATTTTTCTTATTCAATTATTGTCCCTGAAATTGCTGCAGGAGTTTTGGCGTCCGTTGAAAGTGAAGGTGCACAAAGTTCTGAAATAGCTCCTACAAGGGCATCAAAAATATGTTTTCGACCGATGATTGCACAACTCTTTGGAAAGATTATGAAGCCCGCCCTTCTGTTGTAAATGGAAAATCCACAATGGCTGGTGTTCTTTCAGATATATGTAAAACCAGCAACTTTTTTTTGCATTTCTCCAATTGATTTCAGTTGAAATCGAATAAATATGTCGAAGGCCGGTGTTGTATAGCTGTTAAGGCCACCTCTTACTTACAACATTTTCTTTTAGTGGCACCCAGACACATGTAATTGCGATTAGTCAAAGAATATACACAATTTGCAGTTATGTGCTCAATAGGATGATATGTTGAAAAACAATTACAGAACTTTATATGTAATTTCCATTTAACTGCTGATCTCTCTCTCTCTCTCTCTCTCTAGCCCTCTTCTTTCCCTCCATCAAAATCCTTGGTTATCAAATTGTGCTTGGTTAGAGCCTGCTTTGTCCAGCGCTTTATATCATAGGCTCTTTTGAAGGGTTTCTTCTCTTTGCCAAGTCTTCTCTTTGTTATGGCAATGGCAAGATCGTTTGGGAACAATGTGTGCCAAACAAAGGCATGAAGAAGCGTGCACATGAACAATACTGACACCATAGCAGATGACATGAGAGAAAGAGTAACTGCAAGGCCCTTGCTTCCAACTGACGGTACTTGTTCTGCATACTTGATGGTGGCTACTGAGAAAGTTGTCATTGGAAAGGTGTAAGACCACCAAGCCACTGAAAATCTACAAAAGGATGAGCCTATTGGTTAGATGAAATTATGTTTCAATGTCCAGTCTTGATTAATAGTTTGATAACATAACATGTAAAACAAAGGAGTAGCTTACCTAAACCCTGTGAAGAAATTGATCCTTACGACCAGTGAAACATACAGAAACAATGCAATGAAGTAGCAGGTCCGCGACACCCCGTCAAACTCCCCGTAAATAGTTTCCCAAGCAATGCTTGCAGCTGATGGGGCTGCGATGAACATGGAGTACACAGGGTGTAGCTCCTTAGGCAATGCTTCACTAGTAGGCAATCTCTGATACAAAGTCACAAAAACCACAAGATAGTGTGCAAAGCCAACTGCCCACAAAAACTTGGCAGCCTCATCCCACCCAGCCTTGGCAGCCAAAATTGCCCCGACAAAATTCCCAACTACTGAGAGATGAGAAGATGGATTGGCAACCTTACAAAGCCTTCTCTTCCCACCTGAAAGCCACTGTCCATAGATCTTTAGCTCAAGAAGAAAATAGGGTGCCACGAAAGTGCACCAAATGAAAGGTTGAATTTTTTCTGGGGCTATTGCAGGTGGTACACCAAGGGTTAAGAACATGCAGACAACCCAAGGAGCAAAGAAGAAGTTGACCCGAACCGGGTGGAAGTACTCTCTTTTCACTGCTTCAAAGTAGAAGATGCATTTGAGGATGTAGGTGAAGGAGACACAGAGCAGGACTGGCACTGCTAATAACCAGAGGGCAAGGTTTATGAAGGGTGAGATATTGAGAAACTTGGTGGCTGGGCTGGTGGCCAGGGCATGCCATAACACAGCTTGGCTGCTAAGGCCAAGACAAATACCAAAGCATCCAATTGGAAATCTGAGGAGAAAGGGCCATTTCTCATCTTTTGGGAGGAGAATATCCTCATCATCCTGCAAACCATATAGTAACTCATAAATTAAGTAGTTAAGATATATCTGGTAAATAATAGTGATCAATATACTTATACAGATATTGTTCTCTTGCTCTATAATTTGATATGATATGTTGTCAGTGTTAATTTGAGTCATTGAAGAGGCTGATTCTGATTTAAATGTATGATATTAGATTGACAATTTGGCAACATAACGGGTCGGATATCTAAAAAATGACTGAAAGCGATTTCAAATCACTTCTATCAAATGAGTAAAATTATATTAACATATGAAAATGTTGGAACAATTAGTTCAACACTAGACATTGGAACCTGCTTTGATCAGTGTGTTACCTTGACTTGGTCAAGTTCAGGTCCTCTAAGCGCAGCAAAGTATCTTCCAGCAGGAACGCTGTGATTAACAGATTCATCAAGTCCTTCTCCATTGCCATCAGTGGTCCTCTGAGACTCCATCTGCTCTCTTTCCTTCTTTGATGGCAACACAGAGTTCTGCTTACTCAGAGTTGATGATTTGGTCTTGAAAATACTGAAGTCTCCTTTCCTTCCTTCCATGCCAAGCCTGCTACTCGAATCGAAGCCTCCGAAACTTCTTCCACTCCTGGGCAGATTAACCCTCTTCTCATCTTTAGCCTTGGACTCTTTTTTAAGCACTGAAAATCCAGTCTCCAATGAAACTTGCCTATTGAAACTCCCATCACTTCTCTTCATCTCTCTATTGATTTTAATGGTTCTGCTAAATGGGTTCTCTCTTCTAATACTCCCTTCGTCTGCTTCTTCTTCTTCTTCTTCTTCGTCTTCTTCTGGCAAGACTTCATGGATATCAATAAAATGAGAGTTGAGGAAACTTGGAGAAGGTGGTCTTTGATCCATTTTGCTTCTGCTGATGCTAGAGTGAAACTAAGACTTAGTTCTTAGACTAGTTTTCATGTTAAGTCTCATATGTTGTTTATATTTGATATTTTGTTGGAAGCTTGTTCCTTGTGTACTTTTTAGGTGTCTTCACAAAAAAGTGGGAAAATTAGAAGGTACGTGGGTTCTGCTATGGGAGCCAATACTTTTCTTGAGAAAAAGTGGGTTTTTGGAGGGACATCCCGTGAGGGAAAATCAAATGATTTTGGTGGTTTAAGATTTTTACTTGATTATGACATTGAGAGCAATAACTATGACATGCAAGGATAAAAGCTTTGAATAGTATGTGGCTTAAGATCTCAATAAAATTGTTTGGTCTATTCAGGCCCAAACAATGCCATTTCAGGCCCAATTTCTAGGTGGGAAAAGTGCGAAAACTTTTTTTTCTTTTTGAGTATATATGATAGTCTAAATTACAGGGGAGGGGAGAGGAATTAATGTGAAAAACTCAAATGATGGGTGCATTGATCAAATTTTTGGATGAATTTTAGAAGCACTAATATCAGACCATGCAATAACAAAATGGTGCCAATCGTTTTACGCCTCTAATAGAATAATGAAAAATTGCCATGAAAATTGATTGATGGAAGAAGGTCCTCATACGCGGCAGAGGCAGGCCTCTGAGAAATTTTTTATTTTTTATTATTAAAAAAACCCAATTTGGAATACATAGCTCAAACAAAATTAATCTTCTAGTAGTCAAACTTTGCTTTCCAATTAATATTATAATTACATTGTAATTTTAACTATACAATCTTTTAATGCCATTCGGCAGTGGCAGTGCCGTCCCTAGCCAGACCAAATCTTATATAAATTGGCAGCATTTGAACTCATTTTGACAACCAAATCAACTGAGCTCATCTTCTCAAAACAACCGAGGTTCATAGAAATTCCGAAGCCAACACTCAAAACCAGTTGAAATGGCCTATAATTCCCAGCTCTTCATTATCCTTGCCACTCTAGCACTAGTTTCCCCTTGTATGTTGGCTACTGAATTCATTGTTGGTGATGATAAAGGCTGGACCATCAATTTTGACTACCAAGCTTGGGCTCAGGGAAAGCAGTTCTATGTTGGTGACAAACTTGGTAATTAAATTATGAAGCATTCCACAAACTTGCAATTTATTTATTTTCCTTTTTTTCTTTTTAATATTTTATTTTAAATTAATCTAAGCTACGGGGAGGGGATTCGAATTCGGGTGCAGACTGGGAAGCACATTCGCTTTAGCCAACTTGGCTAAGCCCATGTCCCTTTCTTTTAGTATTTAATCTTTAGTCAAAGAACTAATTCAAGACAATGTGATTTGGTTTTGGTGCAGTTTTTAACTATCCAAAAGGAGCTCACAATGTGTTCAAAGTGAATGGGACTGGTTTCCAACAATGTGCAGCTCCATTAGACTCTGTGCCATTAACAAGTGGAAATGACGTGATCAGCCTTGCAACCCCAGGGAGAAAATGGTACATTTGTGGTGTTGCCAAGCATTGTGCAGTAGGGAACCAGAAGCTTCTGATAACTGTGCTGCCATCTTCTCTTGCCCCTAGCCCAAGTCTCACTGCCTCAAGCCCTAGCACCTCAATCCCCTACACCTCTGCAGCAAGTGCAAGTCTTGGAACAAAATATTGGTGGATGATGGCTGTTGTTGGCATTCTTGGGATGCTCATGGCTTAATATTTGGACTAAGGTCTCATCATTGATTCTGTGTATTTGATTAATTCTTTACTGAAATAATAAGTGTAAGTTCTGAAATGGATTTGTGACACTACCACTATTTATATGAATGATTTTTCACATTTGGATCTTAAAAGAAATATTCAAGGCAGTTTTCTTATTAATTTTGACCAACATATAGCTTTATACCGTGAGATATACATTGCATAATTTCATTGAACATGCAGAATATACATGGATGTTACCAACTTGACTTTGCTTGCATTTGACTCCATGATTTTCATGATGCAGTGCTTGGCATCCTACACATTTCTCTTTTGTGACATAAATTATATCAAGGCTAATTATACTGCTGCCCCTAAAGTAAAATCACACATTACCTTTAGAAAGTGACAATAATCCACCTTACGTATGTTTAATATTAATCGAGTTACTAAGAGAGGAGGTTGTATTGCCTGAACGTGGAAAAATTATTGTAGGATATGAGAATATGGCCACATGGTATAACGGTGTTGGCGAGAGGCTTATCATGTGAGAGGATCCATGACAAAGAAGAAGAATCAAATGGTTGTGGTACTTTTACAAAAACAAAAACAAAAAGTATGGTTGTGGCACCCTTCATTCATCATCTTTGTTTTTGAATTTTAGTGATTCACACTTTTTACATAAGCGATATTAAGAAGGGGGAATTCAAATACAGGACCTCAGGTGCAATGATAACTGCTCTTAACCACTTAAGCTACAAGCCCATTGCTTAGTGATTCACAATTTAAGTGTGACACTTATGTCATGACAAATAGCCAACATGTACCAACTAATAAAGGACAGTGTTTACCCCGTGACCACAATGAGTTGGTTACAGATAACCCACATATCACATCACTTTTTACTATTTATGTATTTTTTTAGTAGTGTTTGAAATTTTGACCTAACTAACTAACCTAATAATTTTGGCTACACTCCTGCACAAAAAGCAACAAAATCAAAACCAAATCTAAAAGACACTACAACCAACCCGAACATCGATTTTAGTGCTCTTATATTGCTGTCTTGTTGTGAGGGATGTTCTCTATTGATTCGATCAAATTGAGGTGTTAATTACAATTCAAGTTAATTTTCTTCCAACAAATTGAAGTGTTTTCCCTTTAATTGCAGTGTGCAAGGGGTGAAATCACAAGAGAGAATGAGGGACAAAATAAGGGGATTAATCAGATAATCATACATGGCGATCGAAATTGTGGTTTGTAATATAAAGTTTGAGAACTCATGGTTTTTCACAACTGATAAAACCTATAGTTATAGGCGTTATCACAAGCTAGGCTATAGAAGATAAGCTAGTTGGCTTAATGGGGTTACATTAAAAGAAAGCAAAGGTGGTTAGCTATGAACTATTTGTTTTTCGAAAGAGGAAAAAATAAAATCTTTAGGCACTCTGTCCTCCCTTGTCCTTGCCCATGGCAATGCCTTCCTCTTTAATAACATACTTACGCCAATATGGATGATTCTCCCACACAGTGTGCATTTCTTCAATCGGAACTCCTTTCGTTTCGGGCAACAATTTGTAGATGAAAATGCTCATTGCCACTACACAGACAGAGAAGAAGAAGAACAAGCCAAACTTCATGTGGCAGAGCATGGCTGTGAAGACTTGGGCTATGGCAAAGGTGAAAATCATGTTGACGGAGACATTGATAGACTGAGCAGCAGACCTTACTTCAAGTGGGAAAATTTCACTGGGCACCAACCATCCTAGAGGGCCCCAAGACCAAGCAAATCCAGCCACGTAAACACAGATTAAGACCACCAAGGGAACTGCAAACCCTAGTGTCAACTTTCCAGGGTTGCCGCTGACCCCAAATTTAACAGCCATAGCAATTCCAACACCCACCTAAAAATGCCAACAAAAGAAGAAAAAAAAAACATTAAATTCAGGTTTTTTAATTTTTTTAATTTTAAATTTGTGGAATCTAAGGAAAGTAAAACATATACATAGAAGAAAACAAAACAAAACAGGGAAAGAAAAAAGGAACTTGAATTATACCTGCATGAGGAGCATTTGGCAACCACCCTGTAAGAAAAGTTTCCTCCTTCCAACCTTATCAACAGTGAGAATTGAGACAAACGTAGCTAAAGCATTAACGACATTGGTGATGACAGCTGACATCAGAGAAGCACTGCTTCCAAACCCCATTGTTTTGAACAAGACAGGAGCATAAAACGTGATCACGTTCATGCCGGTGAGTTGCTGGAAGGCGGGGATGCCGATTGCAAACACAAGCTGGGGTCTATATTTCCTGCTCAACAAGCTAACCCATGGGTGTTTTACCAACTTGGATGCTTCACTGGCCGCAACTAGATCATTGAACTCCTCATCAACATTAGGAACTCCTCTGAGCTTAAGAAGCTGAGCTTTGGCTTCCTCATGCTTGCCACGCTCGACCAAGGAGTTTGGTGTATCAGGTAAAAACAATGCTCCAACTATGATTATAATGGCAGGGACTGCAGCACCTCCCAAACTCAAACGCCATCCCCCACCGCCTTTGATCTCGGCAAAGAAATAGTTAAGCACACCAGCAGCAAGGATTCCAATTGTGATGGACAATTGGAACATCATGTTGAGAGCACCACGGTATTTAGATGGGGCTGTTTCGGAGACATAGATCGGCACAGACTGCGTAAAAAGAACATAAAAAAAACGAATTAGGGTTTGTAAAAAGTACACGAGATAACAAACTGGGATGGGAATAACCTAAAATTCATAAAGTATAATCTATGTATCAAAAAAGAAAATGATAATCATGGGTACCTGATTGGCACATCCAATACCAAAACCAAGAAGTAGACGACCAACATAAAGCATCCAAACAGCATTAGCAAAGGCATTGACCAAGGCACCAGCCAAGAAAAGAACTCCACCCAAGATCATTGTGAGCCTGCGACCACACACTCTGGTTATAGTTGATGCAAAAACGCATGCAACCAGAGCAGCCAAATATAGCGAAGATGTGAAAAGTGTAAGTGTCTGGCTATCGAATTTGCAGTACTGATCGTCGGAAGGCTTGATCGAAGACTCTTTCTGGTAAACCGCTGGAAAGAACTTCTTCAAGAAAGAGTCCATGGATGTAACGCCGCCTGCATAATCACCAAATCAAATTCGATGTCATGTATGTTCTTATAAGTACATGGTAATTCTAGAAATTAAAGGATGCATATATACAATAAATAAAACTGGGTTGTGAAAAAACAAAATGTTACATACCTGAAACTCCAAGGTCGTACCCAAAAATCAGACCACCGGTAGCCGCAACAATACATGTTATAAGAACCCTAGCTGTGAGTTTACCAGGGTATTGTTTTACACCACTCGATGGAGCTATACCGCCCCCAGCCATTGTTACCTTCTTCTAACTCTTTCTCTCTCTCTCTTTCAATCAAAGATCAATCTAAAGAAAGCTAAGAAAACAACTTTGAAGGACCGATGGAATTAAGCGTACAAAATTAGGTGGGTTTGATGAAGTATTTATAGTTCAAAACGTCCTGTGTCTAGCAGGATTACTAGTACAAGTTAGATAATGAGAGTCTATCAACTTAATCTTATCCGCATTTGTAAACCTAATTAAAATCCTAACTGATTTTGATATCCGGATCAAGTTTAACTTAAATTGGATTTTGGGTTTTTATTTAAACATAATAAGGTTATATCTGTTGTGGACCCTTCCCAATCCAAACAGTAAAATCATGAAAGGAGTTGGACACTCATCCTCAATTTCCTTAACTTAGGTCTTTTTATTTTATTTTATTTTATTTTTTTGAAGACAACAACATAACATTTTCAACTCAAAGAAGAACAATCCTAAAAATCGGGCTGTTGTTAATTAACTAGGGTTAATTATCAAACTGTCATTAAATTATTTAATTATACACGGATTCAGTTATTATTTTAGTCATTTTATTATTAAATTATTTTTTTTCCCTCGTATATGGTTCATCTTTTAGGGGTAATAAAGACTTTTCACCGGGCAATGCTGAAAGCCGTGGTCAAAGTGGAAACCCAGTTCAAATTAGCTGAGGATCACCTTAAGCAATCCGTGGAAATTCAAGCAGAGAACTAAATTTCCCCATCTGTAATATTTATAAAAAATGGTCATGAAAAATAATCGATGGAAATTATTTTGACTAGGCGTTGATGGTTGTGAAGGGTATGTGCCATTTTGACGCGTCAAGAAATTTCTAAATCTTTTAATAATGGCGAGTCATATACTTTGTTAGTGTTTTTAACTCTAGCTGAAACCATTTCTTGCCATTCGGCAGGCTCAGTGAACAGTGCCGACCCATGGCCAGACTTGGAACTATTCTCCAAACAAGACTCTTGTTTTTTTTGGTCAAGTGAAACCACCCCTATAAATTGGAAGCATTTCAACTTATTTTTACAAGCAAATCCATTGATCTCATCATCTGTAAAAGAAACAATCCACAAAAACTAAAAACCAGCTCAACCCAATTCAATACTGCTAGTTATAATGGCCTCTTCCCAGCTCTTCATTATCCTTCCCATCCTAGCAATTTTAGTTCCTTCAGTTTTGGCAACAGATTATGTCGTTGGCGACGATAAAGGTTGGACGATTAATTTCGATTACCAAGCTTGGGCTCAGGGAAAGTTGTTCTATGTTGGTGACAATCTTGGTAATTTAAATTCTAATTTCCAAACCTAACATTTTCTTTTCCGTTTATTTATTTATTATTGGTATGATAACGAAACTCAAGATTTTCTTTTGTGATTTGGTGTGGATGCAGTTTTTAACTATCCAAAAGGAGCCCACACTGTGCTCAAAGTGAACGGCACTGGATTTCAACAATGTGCAGCTCCATTAGACAGTGTGCCATTAACAAGTGGAAAAGATGTGATCAACCTTGCAACCCCAGGGAGAAAATGGTACATTTGTGGTGTTGGCCAGCACTGTGAAGTGGGGAACCAAAAGCTTGTTATAACTGTTCTGCCATCTTCATCTTCATCTACTCCAAGCTCAAGCCCTAGCTCATGGCCTAGTGCCACAGCTGGGCCAGGCCCCAGTACATCTTCAGCAACTACAAGTGTTGGAACAAGATTTGCTTTGATGATGGTTACTAATACTATTGCCTTTGGGATGCTCATGGCTTAGTATTCTTTTGTTGAGTATTTGATTGATTCTTTTGTTTTATTAAGTGTGACGTCTCAAATCCGTATGTAATACCAGAAACATTTATATGAATTATTCATCCACATGATTTATAATTTTGACTGAGTGTGAACTCAAAGCAATTTTCATACGAAAACAATCGAAAGAGACATAAATACCTCCCTCGCACGATCATTTTGTTTATTTAGCCTCCATTGACAATTTTTAAATTATAAGAACACCATTTGCAAAGTTGAAATCATATAAGATATCAAAGTGCATGAAAAGATTGTCCAAACTATGATGACCAAAATCATCAATTCGACCTTATGCTTTTTAGCTTTCAATACTCTATTTCCTTTAATCATTTGAGCTTGTAGGATTTGTAGAAGTATTTGGTGCAGCACGCCGCGGTATACGAGCTTGTAGTTGTTACTTTTTCTTTCGCTTACTCCTTTTTTTTTTTTTGGTGAAATGGGGCCAAGAGGCCAAAACAAAAGAAACTAAACAGCCACAACTCTAGGCCTGGCCAGACTGCAAACATCAGCAGCAAGGCTCTCACGGACACAAGGAGGCGCGAGCTCCAACCGATGAAGGCCAGGAAACAAACCATGACTCATGTGAGCCAAACCATCAGCAACACAGTTTTGCTCACGAAACACATGAGTGAGAGAACAAACCCAATCTTGCTGCAACTTCAACTTGCAACAACTTAGCAAGCTAAAGAGAGGATGTGTGGAAGCAATGGAGCCAGTGAGAAGAGACACCACAGAATTAGCATCACATTCCACCTCAATATGTCTGCAACCAATCTCCCAAGCCAGATGAAGCCCCCAAAAAACACCCCAAAGTTCAGCCTCAAGAGTAGAACCAACACCTTGATTGACAGCAAAGCCCGTAATCCAAACCCCTGCAGAGTTTCTAATCACACCACCTGCTCCAATAGCACCAGAACCAGAATTCCTACTCCCATCAGTGTTCAACTTAAAAACACCAGGAAGAGGGGCATGCCAATGCACCTGCACAACACACTTCTTGGGAGAGCTAAGCATAGGCTTACAAGCTATAAACCAGTCCATAGCATACTGCTGAATCATCTTATGAGGCTCAGAAGGCATGACAAACCTAGCCTCAAAAACAATTTTACACCGCCACTTCCAGATGAACCAGAGGCAAACAGCAAAAACTAAGGGCCAAGATAACTTATCACAACCAACACGTTTAGACTGCAGATTGTGCAAAAGCCAAACATCAAAGTCACCGTCATGGCAATGAGCCCACTCATCATTAAGCCCAAAGCCACTCCAAATATCCATAGAGCAACAGCAACCACTAACTAAATGCTCAATAGTTTCAACAGGGTAACTGCATCTAGGACAAGCAGCACAAGAAGCAAGGCCCCTCTTTTGTCTTTGATAATTGGTAAGCAACTTCTTATGGCACAACAACCACAGAAAAGCTTTAATCTTAGGAGGGATTTTAAGCTTCCAAATAAAGCCCCACTGCCACTGAAGCACATTCCCTTCAAGAAAACTGATACCATAAACTGACTTAACAGAGAAGTCACCATTAGGAGTGCACTTCCAGATTCTTTTATCCAGGCCACTTCCAAGGAAACCGGCATGAGTGCTTAGAATCATCTGAACAATCTCATTAGGCAAACATTCCTGCAGACAATTCAAATCCCAACAACCATCTTCCAAAAAATCACTTACGTTAAGCTGGAGCATTTCCTCAGATAAATCAATTAAGGCATGACTCAGCAGAGGACCACAGCTTAACCAAGAATCAGTCCAAAATAAGATGTTGTCACCAGAACCTACCCTCCATTGAAGGCCATGAGGGAGGAGCTTAGCACCATATAACACACCCCTCCAAGCACTAGAACTGCAACTCAAATGAAGATCCTTGGCAGCAAGAAGATCATACTGCCTTAAATACTTAGCGTTCAAAATTTGAGACCAAAGACCTTGATCATTCTGAAGCAATCTCCAACCAGTCTTAGCCAACAAAGCTTGATTCATCCAAGCAGTTTTCTTGATTCCCAAACCACCAGCAGTCTTAGGTTGACCAACAATCTCCCACTTAACAAGATGAACCTTACTCTTATCCACAGTATGGCCCCAGAGGAAATTCCTATTTAACTGATCAAGTTTATCACAAACAGAGATAGGAAGTGAGCAGTTTGCATTGCATAAATAGGGATTGCAGAAGCAACAGACTGTAGCAAGGTAATCCTACCAGCCATAGAAAGAGTATGACTCTTCCACGCAGACAACCTTCTTTGAACCTTCTCAACAATCTCAAGATAAGTAGCCTTAGTAACTCTCTTATGAATCAAAGGAACCCCAAGGTATTTACCAAGACAATCAGTAAGAGGAGAACCACTGATAGCAGCAACTTGACGGGCTAAATCAGAGCAGGTATTTGGGGAAACACAAATCGCAGATTTCTCAAAACTAACCCTTTGACCAGAGAGATTACAGAAATCATCTAAGCATTGCTTCATAACCTTAGCCTGAGTAACTGAAGCTTTGCCAAAAAGGATGAGATCATCAGCAAAGAATAAATGCGACACCATAGGACCCCCTTGACAGATCTGAACAGGCTTCCAGATATTATCCTGAACTTTTTGATGAATAAGATGAGAAAGTTTCTCCATGCACAAGACAAAAATATAGGGGGAAAGAGGATCACCTTGCCTAATCCCACATTTAGGAACAAAAGTTTCAGTTAACTCACCATTAAGGACAGCTCTATACTGAACAGAACAAATACAACTCATAAGAAGCTCAAGAATCCTGCCTCGAATGCCAACTTCCCAAAGCACTTCCCTAATAAAATTCCAGCTTAAACGATCATATGCCTTGGATAGATCAATTTTCCAAGCCACAAACCCTTTTTTCCCTTTCGAAACTTTAAATTTATGTAACATTTCCTGGGCCACAACAATATTATCAGTAATATGTCTGCCTGGCACAAAACTCACTTGAGAGGGACTAACAAGCTTAGTCATAAGAGGTCTAAGTCTTGCCACAAGAATCTTAGAAACCACTTTATAAAGAGTGTTACACAGACTGATAGGCCTTAACTGAGGCATAGAGGTAGGCCTCTCCACCTTAGGGACCAAAGCAATCAAGGTATCATTGAGATGCTCAGGAAGAGAGGCAGATATAAAACAATCCTTAACAACAGATCTGATATCACTAGAACAAAGGTCCCAAAAATTCTGATAAAAAATAGCAGGGAAACCATCTGGCCCTGGGGTTTTAAGGCCTCCAATAGCAAACAAACTATGTTTAATTTCTAATTCCGTGACAGTGCCACTTAAACTGGCTAACTCATCACAATCAAGCTGAGGAAACAAATGAGGAAGCAAAGAATACGCACCAGCTGAGACAGAGACGTTAAACAACCCTTGAAAATACTCACAAACAATCTGCTTCATACTACTCTTCTCAGTCACCCACACCCCATCATCATTATTCAACCCTTCCAACTTATTCCTTCTTCTTCTTATGACAGTAGACAGATGAAAAAACTTAGTGTTCCGATCTCCTTCCCTTAGCCAAGTATTTCGAGATTTTTGAAGCCAGAACATCTCTTCATGATCAAGAATGAGATTATACTCTTTAGTCAACTCAACCTCAAGATTACAGAGAAAGGGATTGGACTGCAAACACAAGTTTCGTTGAATACCAGCAAGCCTAGCTAAGAGCTTCTTTTTCTTTTGAAAAAGGCAGCCAAAAACATGCTTATTCCAATGATGGAGAGAAGGAATAAGACTAATAGATTTATGAACAGCATGACCCTCACTAGAACTCCAAATATCAGATATGAACTCAGAGAAATCAGGATGGTTTAACCACATAGCTTGAAACCTAAAAGGCAAAGAAGCTCTAGCTGGAGCATGATTAGACAATAACTTCACCAAAAGAGGGCAATGATCCGAGTTCACCCTAGGAAGATGAGATAAATGGGCTTCAGGAAACAAAAGCCGCCACTTAATATTACATAAACCTCTATCAAGCCTTTTCCAAATAACACCCTCAGAATTCCTTTTGTTACACCAAGTGAAATTAGCTCCAGAGAAGCCCAAGTCAACAAGATGATTACGATCAATCCACTCAATGAACCTCTGACCACCATTATCCAAATTACCACCACACTTCTCCTTAGCACACACAATGTCATTAAATTCGCTTACTCCTTTGAGTTGGTAGTATCTATGCCTTATTTATACCTATAGGGATCAACACAATCATTAGAAGTTAATAATAAAAAATTTGAGGTTAAAAGATATTCAAAGTCGTTAAACTTTTTACTTTAGAGGACCGAACTAGGCAGACATGAATGTTATTTGCATACAAACCATTATGAAACCCTAGTTACTTGTGATTCTTTCTCAATCTAAGCATTTTATTATAAATTCAATATTATTTTGTATTTTTGAGTTTTACTATTAAACCCTGAACGCAGTGGAACTTTAAGTAAAAAGGGTGCAAATTTAAGATAGCTAAGAAATCTGTAAAGGAGTACGAAAGATGGAGTAATGAAAGATATAATATTGTGCATTTTTTGTTGGCATTTTATTATTTTAATTGAAGAAAGATGATAGGATTTTATTGAAGGATTATGACGATTTACAATCGACTAAAAAAGCATCAGAGATTAAATCTAGAGTTACCAGAATATGCATGAAATAAAGCCAAGGATAAGCCACAACATTAATTGTGCCACAAATATCTTTGTAAGAATAACTTGTATAAAACGAGGATAACACTGTTTTACTATTCCTTGCCAGTCACAGAATGTCACATGAAAACGTTATCACGCATGGCATACCGTGATTAGCCGGGGATAACAAAATAGTGTTATCCCCATTTCATATAAGTGTTTCTCTGCAATACTCAAACCAAGCCAAAACAATGAAGAAGTTAATTAGAAACAGCCATAATAGGGCAAATAAATGATACTGGGGAAAAATACCACCTTATACGCGTTTACAAATTTTCTTTTGGAGTGGAGAAGGCAGGCAGGCTGGCAGGCCACTAGTAACTTCATAGAACTTGGTCATACAAAAGAAAAGAGCCTGTTCTGTTAAGTGTTTTTGAATAGCTCGAACAAAACATTAATATTATAGTTGCATTAAATCAATCTAGCTATTTTCGTGCCATTCGGCAGAGTCAATATTGCCGACCCTGGCCAGATGCTATACTTCTGTGGCTTATACTTGACAAAAAACCAGACTCTATAAATGGGCAGCATTTCAACTTATTTTGGCAAACAAATCAAGTGAGCTCCTCATCTCAAAAACAACCAAATTCCTTCCCCCACACAAGGAAAAAAAAAAAAAAATCTTAGAAGAAACTACCGAGTTGTAATGGCCTCTTCCAATCTCTACAGTATCCTAGTCATTCTAGCAATATTTTTCCCTTCAATTTTGGCAACAGATTATGTCGTTGGCGACGATAAAGGTTGGACGATTAATTTCGATTACCAAGCTTGGGCTCAAGAAAAGTTGTTCTATGTTGGCGACAATCTTGGTAATGAAATTATGCAACTCTTCATTCTCAAACTTGTAATTTCTTTTTTCTTCTTTTAATTGTTGGTTTGGGAACTAAAACTAATTGAAAGATTCTTGTGATTTGGTTTTGTGCAGTTTTTAATTATCCAAAAGGAGCCCACACTGTGCTCAAAGTGAATGGGACTGGCTTTCAGCAATGTGCAGCTCCATTAGACAGTGTGCCATTAACAAGTGGAAAAGATGTGATCAACCTCGCAACCCCAGGGAGAAAATGGTACATTTGTGGTGTTGGCCAGCACTGTGAAGTGGGGAACCAAAAGCTTGTTATAACTGTTCTGCCATCTTCATCTTCATCTGCTCCAAGCTCGAGCCCAAGCTCATGGCCTAGCGCCACGGCTGGGCCAGGTCCCAGTACATCTGCAGCAACAACTGTTGGAACAAGATTTGCTTTGATAATGCTTCTTACTATTGGCTTTCTTTGGATGCTCATGACTTGATATTTGATTGTACATTCTTTTGTTGTTGAGTATTTGATTCATTGTTTCTTGTTATTGAGCGTGAGGTTTCAAATCAGTTTGTGATGCCACAAACATTTTTATTATTCATCCACATCGATTGTAATTTGAATCTTAATAAAATCATAGCACATATTTCGTGTGAAATCATAGCACATATTTCGTGTGAAATCAAACAACATTAACCAAAGTGAATGAAAAGATAGTCCAAAATTCCTTTAATACTTTGAGCTGGTAAGATTTGTAAAAGGGCGACATCAAATATGGAGTCTTTCTAAACCGGACTACGTCATAAATCAAATAAAGCCAATTTGACCGTAAGATCGATCAGACACAACATCTACTTTACATTACTTAAACCAAGCCTCTCCTTACTTTCCCACATATCACATGAGTTTTCTGGGGTCTAATCTGCATTGTATTTCAACAATTAGAACTGTTAATGTATTTCAGCATATGAACGGTTCATTTTTTAGTTATTCACTCAAAGATCATCTATGCAAACAATCATAAGAATCCAAAATCATTCAACCATGCACTTAATGGTTATTATTTTAGTGTTCTAAGGGCCCGTTTGGTTCAAGGTTTAGGAGCTTGGAAATGGGTTTCAAATTGCATTCCCATCTTGTTATTTTAAAACACTACTTTTGACCCTTAAAAAAACTCTTCAAATTAATAACTTTTAATATAAAAAAAAAATCAAGGGTATTGTTAGAAAATCGAACAACATTTCATTCATAATATGACACAAACTAAACATGGAAATGAGAGAAAATGACAGTTCTTAAAGTCCTTATTTCCTAGCGTTCCCAAACATGGGAATGAGCATCCTTCATTCCCATCTCGTGGGATTAGACATAGGAAGTTTATCCCCAAGAAGTTTAATCCACGGGCCAAAGAAAATAGATGGTTCATAGGCATTAATATTTGATATAATTATCCAATTAAGAAAGTTTTTGTTTTTTGTTTTTATTTTTTTGTGCAAGCGATATTTAGGTGGAAAGATTCAATCTCATGACCTCAAGTGTAGTGACAGCTACTTGTACTTGAGGTACAAACTCCTTGCATCCAATGAAGACAGTTAGAGACAAGACCATATATATGACAAGACAAATAATTGATGCTGGGGAAAAATACCACCTTATACGCGTTAAGAAGTTTTCTTATGCAGTGGGGAGGCAGGCAGGCCACCAGTGACTTCATAGAACTTGGTCATACAAAATAAAAGAGCCTGACTGTAAAGTGATTTTGACTAGCTCCAACAAATATTACTATTCTAATAAAATCTAAGCTCAACCCAAATACTTTCGTGCCATTAGGCAGAGTTAGTGCCGACCTTGGCCAGTGGCCAGACCAGACCTTATAAATTGGTAATCTAAGCTCAACCCAAATACTTTCGTGCCATTAGGCAGAGTTAGTGCCGACCTTGGCCAGTGGCCAGACCAGACCTTATAAATTGGCAGCATTTCATCTTATTTCGGTAAGCAAATCAATTGAGCTCCTCCTCATCTCAAAACACATTCATTCAGACCCTAAAAAAGAAAAGAAAAGAAAAAATAACCATACTCCCATACTAGCTAGTAGCTGCAATCAATGGTCTCTTCCAATCTCTACATCATCCTTGTCACTCTAGCCATTTTTGCCCCTTCAGTTTTAGCAACAGATTATGTCGTAGGCGACGATAAAGGTTGGACGATTAATTTCAATTACCAAGCTTGGGCTCAGGGAAAGTCATTCTATGTTGGCGACAATCTTGGTAACTTAATTTTCTGTTCCCAAACTTAGCTTTTTTAAATAAAATTATTTGTATGAGAATGATCAACTCAATATTTTCTTATATGATTTGGTTTTATGCAGTTTTTAACTATCCAAAAGGAGCCCACACTGTGCTCAAAGTGAACGGCACTGGATTTCAACAATGTGCAGCTCCATTATACAGTGTGCCATTAACAAGTGGAAAAGATGTGATCAACCTTGCAACCCCAGGGAGAAAATGGTACATTTGTGGTGTTGGCCAGCACTGTGAATTGGGGAACCAAAAGCTTCTTATAACTGTGCTGTCATCTTCATCTTCATCTGCTCCAAGTCCAAGCCCTAGCTCATGGCCTAGTAAGGCATCTGCAGCAACTGTAACCACTACCACTACTACAAAATAACCCTTGCGCGACGAAAAATTATTCGTCGCGCAAACACACTTTGCGCGACGAAACTCAAAATTTCGTCGCGAAAAACTAACGCGACCAACTTTTGCGCGACGAAAATAATTAAATCGCTCAAAGTGACTTTGCACGACCAACTTTGCGCGACGACAATGCGTCGTCGCTCAAAGTCTTCTTGCGACCAAATTTTGCGCGAAAAATAATTCGTCGCTCAAAGTAACTTTGCGCGAAGAAAAAAATTCATCGCTCTAAGTAACTTTGCGCGACGAAAAACAATTAAATCACGCAAAAGCTACTTTATGACGAAACAATTAACTTCGTCGCGCAAAGTCCTTATAAAAATAAATAAAATAAAAAATTTATTTTTTAAATCTTTGTTAGAAAAATATAGTATTGTTGTTTGGATTGGGTTTTTATTAGAAAATATATATTTTAAATTGACGATCGAATTAGTTCATTGTATTCATATAGGGTCAAAGAGTGTAGCTATAAAAAAATCATCAAAATCGGAGTTAAAATAACCGTTAAATCGTGATTTTTCATTTATAACCGTCAAAAAGTTTTGTCCCATTACTTGATCTCTGAATGTTTATTTTTTCCGATTTTTGGCGTATATGATCTCGAAGTATAAACAAACAAGTTTGACGGTTGGATCGTTCAAACTAGTTTCGTAGAATGCGTATGCCATCAAAATAATATATTCACTAACAATTAAGAGTTTATTTATACTTTTGTTAAATATAACATAAGATTTTGTGGTATCCACTAGTGTAAATATTTTAAATTGAAGATCAAATTCAGTCATTGTATTCATATAGGGTAAAGGAGTGTAGCGGTAAAAAATCATCAAAATCGGAGTTAAAATAACCGTTGAATCATGATTTTTCATTTATTACCGTCGAAAAGTTTTGTCCCGTTACTTGATCCTGAATGTTTATTTTTTGCGATTTTTGGCGTATATGATCTTGAAGTATAAACAAACAAGTTTGATGGTTGGATCGTTCAAACTATTTTCGTAGAATGCATATGCCATCAAAACAATATATTCACTAACAATTAAAAGTTTCTTTATACTTTTGTTAAATATAACATAAGATTTTGTAGTATCCACTAGTGTAAATATTTTAAATTGAAGATCAAATTCAGTCATTGTATTCATATAGGGTAAAGGAGTGTAGCGGTAAAAAATCATCAAAATCGGAGTTAAAATAACCGTTGAATCAAGATTTTTCATTTATAACCGTCGAAAAGTTTTGTCCCGTTACTTGATCTCTGAATGTTTATTTTTTGCGATTTTTGGCGTATATGATCTCGAAGTATAAACAAATAAGTTTGACGGTTGGATCGTTGAAACTATTTTTTTGAATGCGTATGCCATCAAAACAATATATTCACTAACAATTAAGAGTTTATTTATACTTTTGTTAAATATAACATAAGATTTTGTGGTATCCACTAGTGTAAATATTTTAAATTGACGATCGAATTAGTTCATTGTATTCATATAGGGTCAAGGAGTATAGCTGTAAAAAATCATCAAAATCGGAGTTAAAATAATCGTTAAATCGTGATTTTTCATTAAGAACCGTTGAAATTTTTTGTCCTGTTACTAGGTCTCCGAATGTTCGTTTTTTACGATTTTTGGGGTATACAATCTTGAAGTATATACAAACAAGTCTGACGGTTGGATCATTGAATGGTGTGTGTATATATATATTTATTTCCTTATTAAGTAGCTTTAAATTTATTTATTTTGTACGTATAACACTCAAGAAATTGGTATATACATTTATTAAGTAGCTTTAACCTTATTTATATTTTAAATCGTAAAAAAAATAATTTTATTATTCATAACAATTATTTTTATAAATATCGTGCTACGAACCAATTTTTCGTCTCTCAAAAGTTTGCACGACCAACAATTAAAAATTTGGTGGTACCAAAAATGGGATGCGGGATGAAAAAAATATTTTTTAGACTTTTGCGCGAATATTTATTTTCGTCATGAAACATATTAATCGCATAAGCGACTTTGCGACGAAAAATATTGGTCGCGCAAAACTTTGCGACGAAAAACTTTATAAAAAAAATTCCGCTTCCCATTTTTGGTACCACCAAATTTTTATAGTTTTGCGACGAATACTAATGTCGCGCAAATATTTGCGCGACGAAATATTTTGGTTTTTGACTTTTTGTTTTATTATTTCTTTAATATTAATTTAATTATATTAATTATTTCGAATTTTTAATTTTTAAATTTAATTTAATTGTATGATTTTTTTCGTTACTTTAATTTAAATTGATATTAATTTAATTATATTAATTTAATCAAATGTTTACTTTTAAAATTTAATTTAATTACTTTAATTTAAATTGACATATTCAAAATAAAATTACATATGAAAAATAGTGATCAAATTATCCAATAAATATATATATATACAATATTCAAAATGTACACATAAATTAACAAAGTACAATAAAAAAAAAGGGATAATCTCCCCTAAAATTGTTATACCACAAATCCAACCCAAACTCCAATCCCTCCCCTTTACTCAACCCCAAACCCCACACAAACTCAAAACTAACTCCAAAAACACATATTAATGAAAAAAAATTAAAATTTGGAGAGAATCTACCTTTTGGCAAGATTGAGAGTGAGTGAGAATGAGAGAGAGAAATGAGTGTGAGAGAATTAGAGAAGATAGTGATAGAGAGATGAGAGAGTGAGTGAGAGAGAGAGAGATAGTAAAAAGAGAGATGAGAGAGTGAGTGAGAGTGAGAGATAGCGAAGAGAGATGATGAGAGATTAAGTGAAAGGAGTGAGTGTGAGAGAAATGGTGGGATTTGGGGAGAGGGAAAGAGAGAGGAGAGGAAAGAGTAGAGAAAGGCATTGAGAAAATGGTGGATGAGTTATTTTCATTTTAAAAACCGTATCACTTTGCGCGACGAACGACATTGTTGGTCGCGCAAAGTTTTGCGCGACGAAAAATATTAGAGTATTGGTCGCGCAAAGTTTTGCGCGACGAATATTAGTATATTGGTCTCGCAAAAGTCAAAAAAATCCCGCCTCCCATTTTTGGTACCCGCCCAAATTTTGAAAGTTTTGCACGACGAATATTAGTATATTGGTCGCACAAAGTCAAAAAAAAAAATCCCTCCTCCCATTTTTTGGTACCGCCAAATTTTGAAATTTTTGCGCGACGAAAAATACATATTGGTCGCATAAAGTCTAAAAAATTATATAAAAACTTCCCGTCCCATTTTTGGTACCCGCCATAAATTTTTGCGACGAAAATATATATTGGTCTCGCCAAGTCTAAAAAAATATTTTTTAGATCCCGCATCCCATTTTTGGTACCGCCCAAATTTTTAGAGTTTTGCGCGACGAATTGTTGGTCGCGCAAACTTTTGAGAGACGAAAAATTGGTTCGTAGCACGATATTTATAAAAATAATTGTTATGAATAATAAATTTTTTTACGATTTAAAATATACATACGGTTAAAGCTACTTAATAAATGTATATACCAATTTCTTAATAAGGAAATAAATAAATATATATATATATATACACACACCATTCAACGATCCAACCGTCAGACTTGTTTGTATGTACTTCAAGATCGTATACCCCAAAAATCGTAAAAAACAAACATTCGGAGACCTAGTAACGGGACAAAAAATTTCAACGGTTCTTAATGAAAAATCATGATTTAATGGTTATTTTAACTCCGATTTTGATGATTTTTTACAGCTACACTCCTTGACCCTATATGAATACAATGAACTAATTCGATCATCAATTTAAAATATTTACACTAGTGGATACCACAAAATCTTATGTTATATTTAACAAAAGTATAAATAAACTCTTAATTGTTAGTGAATATAATGTTTTGATGGCATACACATTCAAAAAAACTAGTTTCAACGATCCAACCGTCAAACTTATTTGTTTATACTTCGAGATCATATACGCCAAAAATCGCAAAAAATAAACATTCAGAGATCAAGTAAGGGAGAAAACTTTTTGACGGTTATAAATGAAAAATCTTGATTCAACAGTTATTTGAACTCCGATTTTGATGATTTTTTACCGCTACACTCCTTTACCCTATATGAATACAATGACTGAATTTGATCTTCAATTTAAAATATTTACACTAGTGGATACCACAAAATCTTATGTTATATTTAACAAAAGTATAAATAAACTCTTAATTGTTAGTGAATATATTGTTTTGATGGCATACGCATTCTACAAAACTAGTTTGAACGATCCAACCGTCAAACTTGTTTGTTTATACATCGAGATCATATACGCCAAAAATTGCAAAAAATAAACATTCAGAGATCAAGTAATGGGACAAAACTTTTCGACGGTTATAAATGAAAAATCATGATTCAACGGTTATTTTAACTCCGATTTTTATGATTTTTTACTGCTACACTCCTTTACTCTATATGAATACAATGACTGAATTTGATCTTCAATTTAAAATATTTACACTAGTGGATACCACAAAATCTTATGTTATATTTAACAAAAGTATAAATAAACTCTTAATTGTTAGTGAATATATTGTTTTGATGGCATACGCATTCTACGAAACTAGTTTGAACGATCCAACCGTCAAACTTGTTTGTTTATACTTCGAGATCATATACGCCAAAAATCGGAAAAAATAAACATTCAGAGATGAAGTAATGAGACAAAACTTTTCGACGGTTATAAATGAAAAATCACGATTTAACGGTTATTTTAACTCCGATTTTGATGATTTTTTTATAGCTACACTCTTTGACCCTATATGAATACAATGAACTAATTCGATCGTCAATTTAAAAAGTATATTTTCTAATAAAAACCCAATCCAAACAACAATAATATATTTTTCTAACAAAGATTTTAAAAATAAATTTTTTATTTTATTTATTTTTATAAGGACTTTGCGCGACGAAGTTAATTGTTTCGTCTCGCAAAGTAGCTTTGTGTGACAATTGTTTTTCGCGCAAAGTAGCTTGCGTGACGATTATTTTTCGTCGCGCAAAGTTACTTAGAGCGACGAATTTTTCTTCGTCGCGCAAAGTTACTTTGAGCGACAATTATTTTTGTTGCGCAAAATTTGGTCGCAAGAAGACTTTGAGCGACGATTGTCGTCGCGCAAAAGTTGGTCGCGCAAGGTTTTTCGCGACGAAGTTTTGAGTTTCGTCATGCAAAGTGTGTTTGCGCGACGAAGAATTTTTCGTCGCGCAAAATTTGGTCGCGCAAGGGTTATTTTGTAGTAGTGAACTGTTGGAACAAGATTTGCTTTGATGATGCTTCTTACTATTGGCTTTCTTGGGATGCTCATGGCTTGATGTTTTGGATCAGTATTTAATTAATTATTTACTTATTTTCCTGTTATGAGGTGTGAGTTTTAAGTTTTAACAGGTTATGTGATACTATTGTAAACATTATTATATATATGGTATGGATTATTCTTCCATAATATTTATACATACTGTTAGCACATATCAAAATTCACTCTCTAATCAAATCAGATAACTAGTCCTGTGATAATAGAAAGAATCACATAATTGTATACATGACACCTAAAAATCTTCTTGACTCACTATGCCAAATTTCACTTTACGCAACACCACATAGGCATCGGTGAAACGAAATACCAATGCTGTTAGTATATTAGGCATTGGTTTTATATTTAGCATTGATGATTGAATTATACCGATACGTAAAATTGTTGGGCGAAAAATAAATTTAAGCGCCAATTTAGCTCCGATGCCAAAAGCCTATAGTTGACCGCTACAGTGTTTTTTCCCAAAAAATTTCGGTCCTTTGTGAAAATATCAGATTCCCCCTTCTCTCAAAAAATTTCCCTCTTATCTCTCTCGATATCCACAAAGATGATAGTGATTGAGCTCCCATCTTCTCACCTTCAAACTCCCTCTCTTATCTCTCGTGATACCCCTCATTCACCCTATACCCTCTCTCACTATACCCAGTCACCGACACTCTCTCATCACTCTCTCATCCAGTCACAGACAGTCACTCTGTCACCTCCTCTTCGTTTTCAGATCTGTGCTCTTCACTGTCTCCTTCACTCCTCTCGACGCTGCTTCTTTAGCTAGGGTTCGTAACTCCGATCCTTTATCAGTACGTGCTTGCTTTTGTGTTTTAATTGCTCTATCTGTTTTAGGGCTCTGCGATTGCTAATGTTCTCTGTGTTGTGAATTACTTTCTATTTTTGAAATTTTAGTAAAGTTAAAGTCATAGTTTGGTAGATCTATACACGGCATTTTTTGATTTGGGTAATTTGTTATACATAAAATTTTTAAGTTTAGGGTTTGATTATTCTTCATCTGAGTTCTATTATTTTTCATAGATGTTGCATGTTGCAATTTGAAGCTTATTTTTCAGTTTATTAAGGTTGTGGGTTTTTGACATTGTTTACTGAAAATGGATGCCTTCTTTCAGAGACTGAGTAAGGGCACTGCAATAACCTTCAACAACTCATTTGGTGGTCAGTTGAAGTCCAAATTTTGCGTTCCCTTTGGAGCTCACGCATCTGCCTTTGGTGGAGTCTCTTATCTCTGATGTACTAAATCTTGATAACTATAGGTAAGACAAAACATCTTCCTTTTCAATTTATGTTTTTACTCTTTTGAGTGTACTTGTTTCTCACTATTTGAGTTCTGAGTTTCGTATGCTTCTATTTATGCCTTTGAAGGTAAATGTTGGCAGCAAATTAATTATTGGCAGACTAGTCACCGTAGTAGCTAATCTTTTTAATTATGTTAATCATAATAATTAATTAATTAAGTGCCCTTTCGATCTAAAGCATGACCTGATTTTCATATACTTGACCTCAATTATTGTTGGAGTGTAAAGGTCTGTGAATGTGTTACTACTAGGTTCTGTAATGTTCATTGTGATTTTGAAATAACAAGGCTTAAGTTAATTATGCATGTGGTATGTAATTCATGTAACATCATTGCAATTGAGCCCAGTTGCATGCAATTGGCTGCTACCCTTTTTGTTTTGAATATGAACTAGTGTTTCCTCTAACTTTATTGTATATTGGTAAAAATGATGGGTTAAGCAATTATGGAAAAATCTTGGATGCTTGCCGATAAGAGAAGTAAAGAGTATGAAGAGGGAGTTGAAGAATTTCTAAGGATAGCATTAGAAAATGCTATTGATCATGGACGCATTTGTTGTCCATGCCAGAAATGTGGGAATACAAGAAAGTTTACGATTAGAGTAATAAGGGAGCATATGTATTTTAATGGTTTTGACTAAACATACAAGGATTGGATATGGCATGCCAAGCCTATTGAAATAAAGGCTAGTGAAACTGTAAATCAAGAACCACAGCCGGAACGTGATTTTTTTGGTGAAACGGTTGACATGCGCGAAGGTGCACATTAACACTTCACTGAAAATCCAGAGGAATTTAAGAAATTTGTGGAGGAAGCCGAGAAGCCTCTTTATCGTGGGTGTCATAAGCACACCAAGTTATCAGGATTGGTTAAGTTGTACAATCTTAAAGCAAGGCATGACATGACTGACAATTGTTTCGCGGATATGCTGATCGAAGTTGGTGATTTGCTCCTGATCGGTCAAGAGCTACCATCGTCTATGTATAAGGCAAAGAAGACGTTGAATGCATTGGAATTGAAATATGAGAAGATACATGCATGCTATAATGATTGCATTTTTTATAGGAAGAAGTATCATGATTTGACAAGCTGCCCTAAATGTGACCTTTCAACATGGAAGGTGACAAAGAAGAACGTAGTGAAGAAATGGGTCCCGACAAAGGTTTTATGGTACTTTCCTCCTATCCCCAGGTTTAAACGTATGTTTAAGTCCTTGGAAACATCTAAAAGTTTAACTTGACATAATGAAGCTCGAATAAATGATGGTTGATTGCGTCAGCCAGCTGATTCGCCATCGTGGAAGATGATTGATTATAAGTGGGCAGATTTTGGGATTGAGCCAAGAAACCTTAGGTTAGCTCTTTCTTCGGATGGAATCAATCCACATAGTTCTCTTAGTAGTAGATATAGTTGCTGGCTAGTGATTTTGGTGACATATAACCTGCCTCAAGAGTTGTACATGAAGAGGAAGTTTATGATGTTAACGTTGTAAATTTCTGGCCCTAAACAACTTGGTAATGATATAGACATCTACTTGGAACCATTGGTTAATGATTTAGCGTTACTATGGGATGGGGTGGAGAGAGTCTATGATTCTTTCCGGCAAGAGTTATTCACTTTGAGAGCTGTCCTTTATGGAAAATCAATGATTTTTCGGCATATGGTAACTTGTTTGGGTGCACTACGAAAGGGTATTATGCATGTCCAATATGTGGCGACAAGACATATGCTGAAAGGTTGGAACATGAAAATAAAATGGCATTCACTGGCCATCGCAGATTCTTATCACGTTATCATCCTTATAGAAAATTAACCGAAGAATTTAATGGTAAGGAAGAACTTGACCCGCCACCAATGCCTCTAACCGGGGAGCAGGTATGGAAAGAAGTTGAATCCATAAACTATGAGTGGGGGAAGAGAACTGGAAAGCGGAAAGATGTAGGTTGTACTAATTGTTACAAGAAAAGATCAATTTTCTTTAATCTTCCTTATTGGAAATCACACGATGTTCGACATTGCCTCAATGTTATGCACATTGAGAAGAATGTATGCCAGAAAACAAAAGATGGTGTGGCAGCTCGTGAGGATCTTGTTAAATTGGGGATAAGAATTTTTTTTGGTACCACAAGTTGGGGAGAAGATAACTTTTTTGCCTCCATTAATGTGTACATTGAATAAGAAGGAGAAAATTCCAATGTGCAAAGCATTGATGGGTATTAAAGTGCCCGAAGGCTACTCTTCAAATATAAGAAACGTTGTATGCATGAAAGAGTTGAAACTACTTGGTCTTAAGTCACATGATTGCCACATATTGATGCAACAATTGCTACCCGTGGTTATACGTGGTGTGTTGCCTAAACATGTTAGATATGCAATAACGAGATTTTGTTTCTTTTTCAATTATTTATGTAAGAAAGTGGTGGATGTACCTAACCTTGATAGGATACAATCAGACCTTGTGGCAACATTATGTTTGCTTGAGCAACTTTTTCCTCCAACTTTCTTTGATATAATGGTCCATCTAATTGTGCACCTTATTAAAGAGGTTCGTTTGTGTGGACCAGTTTTTTATAGATGGATGTATCATTTTGAAAGATACATGAAGGTATTAAAGGGTTATGTACACAATCGTGTGTATTCGGAGGGTTGTATCGCTGAACGCTACCATGTGGAAGAATCTGTACAGTTTTGCTTAGAGTACATGGCTGATTTAAGTGCAATTGGGGTACCTACATCGCGGTTAGATCTAGTAAATACCAGCACTGCTTTATCAAGCGCTGTTATAGAATCAGTGCCGCATGACAAAGGGAGCAGGCACATCGAACTATCTTGGATAATACAGTGGAAGTTGATCTTTAGATCAAGTAAGTTATCTTTGAAAACAACTCTACTGTTTTTTTGTTGTTTTGTTATTAAGTCAGCTTAATAACAAAATTATTATTTGTGCATTGTAATGTTTTATAGTGAACATAAGCACCATTTTAAGGAGACTAATCCTAGGAAAGCAAAATATGAAAAATGGATACAAGACATGCACAACCGAAGGTTTATTAGCTGGTTTCATCATATGGTCAGTTGTGTTTATAGTACTAATTTGTGTTGAACATATTTAATTGGTACGACAAACAAATTTATTCTGTTTTGTTATCCTAGGTGGGTGGTCAATTATGCATGAATATGAATGCGGTGACAGACACCGTAAAGTGGTTGGCTCAAGGACCTCGAAAAGAAGTTATGAAATATAGTGGTTATGCCATAGATGGATACCGATACCACACCAAAGCACGAGACAACGTGCGTGCTGTCCAAAATAGTGAGGTTTGCTTGGTAGCAAGTACTATGCAAGTTTCAAGTGCAAAGGATAAAAATCCAATTGTTTCAAACATGAAATTTTATGGGGTTATTGAAGAAATATGGGAGCTTAATTATCATCAGTTTTAGGTGCCTTTATTTAAATGTGCATGGGTTGAGAATGAGAAAGGTATCAAATATGACGATGACACCGAGTTGACTATGGTGAACCTTAATAGGAGAGGTTATATAAAGGATGAATTTGTTATGGCCACTCACGTGAGTCAAGTATTTTACATTGATGACCATGAAAACGATGGCTGGTCAATTGTGCTTCCAATGCCGAATAGAGTCCATGTTCATGGTGATGAGTTAGAAGATGTTGTACTTGAACACCAATCATTTACCATTTGACTACCATCGGTTGAAGAATTTAAATATGAATTGGGTGAGGAAGATAGGAAGTGCATTCGAACAGATTGTTAGTTTATGTGTGTGGAATGCCAAAAGTACTGCTCAATTTTCTTATGTAAGAATTTTCTTTCTTGACATCATATTAGAATGCATATATAATCTGTCTTAATCTATATTAGAATGCGTATTAAAATACATCATATTACTATTCAATTTTCTTAATCTGTCTTGTTATCGGTTCATAATCTGACATCAATTTTCTTATAATCTATCTTAATCTGTCTTGTTATCGATTCATATATAATCTGTCCATATTGGTGCATATATACAATTCACTAATAATGTTCACTCATAGCTACAGCTCTAACTCGATTATTTCCTAATAATTGCTGTACTTCACAAGTCACATTAATTTGTTTGCTTTTTGGTGTTTAGGTTTGCCTTAATCAATCTTGCTATGGGTTCACCAAAGAAGATTCCAGTGAAACCCTCAAAAGGGAAACCAGAGAACCACTTGGATATACCCCAGTCAAATGAAGCTTCTTCATCAGAAATAACTGTTACCACCACGAGTGAAGCTAAAAGAAAGCGTGGTCCAACAGAAATGCATAAAATTCAAAAGAAAAAAAAGAAAGGGAAAAAGTTAGTAGTTGAGTTTAGCCCAAAAGGAGAACCAATGGGGAAGGTGGGCAAACAATATGCATCATACATAGGTGTAATGGCTCGAACCATAGTCCCCATTCATATAAGCAGTTGGCCAGCAGTGGATGACCATTTGAAGGAGAAAATATGGACAGAAATAATGGTAATTTTAATTTACGTATATTGAATAACTCTTTTATACTTATTTTAATGATTTCTCATAAGATCAAGATTCCTTATTTATTTCATTCTTGGTGCAGTCCGTCTTTGAATTACCACCCGAAAGCAAACAGTATACTTTGCAATCTGCTTCACCAAATGGAGGCAATTCAAGAGTACATTAACAAGGGAGCAGAGCGGCCTTGGGCGGGCTACAGCCCGGGCCCACAGTGAGGGCCTAAATTTTTTTAAAAGCTTATGTATATATGTGTATAAAAAAAAATTTAAAACAAAAGAAGTTGCTGCATGTACCTGTCAATGAGAAGGGAAGCCAATCAATCCAATCAGTCTTGATATACTTAATCTCAAGAAGAAACGTACTGAGTAAGGAAGTCCCTTATTAATTATAAAATATAATATAAAACAAATCAACAAATATGGGGAATCAAAATAGACTCTTAGCCACAAAAAGAAGGAAAAACCCTTCGACCTTCTCAGTTCATAACGCAACGAAAGCAATTTTTTTTTTCCGGTGATTCTCCTCTTCTCCAACAGAGTTGAAAATAAATCATCTACCAGCTAGACCAGTGCCTTTCTTTGAAGGTAATTTTTTTTTTAAAGATACATATAGAATCTAGATGTATAAATTTTGTAAATTGTAATACATATCTTTGTTAACTTTTTCTTATTTATTATTTGATTCAACAGGAAACTTGGCTGGGATTCTTGTTCTTTATAATTGGAAGTTTCAAGTGGAAGAAAATATGCTCAAAATTCAGGTTTTATTGTTCTTTGTTAATTAGTTTTATTGTTTTTTATTGTGTTGTGTTTATTATAAAAATTTAAAAAATTTCCTAAGAAACAACTTTCTGGAAATCTCAGGAGACAAAGAAAGAAAAAAGAAGAAGAAATTGCTCAAAGTTTAAGAGGATCTTTGAATAAATATTTTGTTAAACAAACCAATGCTTCACTTGAAAATTTAGATGAAGATTTACCGAATGAATATGAACAACCAATTCAATTGGAAGAATTAGTAGAAAATGAGAATGATGTGAATGAAGAAATTGGTGATCTAGATGAAAATGAAAATAGTGATGAACCTTTCCTTGATGAAAATGAAAATATTGATGAACCTTGACATGAAAATGAATGTCCTGAAACAAGATTTGATTTGAACATTTATGATCCACGAGTTTGGGATAATCTTGATGCAAAAATGAGATATTTACTTGTAGAAAAAGGTCCCCTAAGAGAAACTAATCTCAAATTCCCCATGGACGAACAGAATAGACATTTTTCTTCAAATTATTATCTTCGTACGTTACCAAATGGGGAAACTAAGGATCGAAAATGGCTAGTGTACTCAAAGGAGTTGGATAAAGTGTTTTGTTTATGTTGTAAGTTGTTTAAAATAATGAATTCTAGAAGTCAGTTAACTAGTGAAGGAATTAGAGATTGGAAACATCTTGGTGAGAAGCTTAAACAACATGAAAACAGTATTGAACACCTCACTAACTTGAGGTCTTGTGTTGAATTGCAAATCAGATTGAAAACAAATCAAACAATTGATACAGAATTACAAGAGCTAATCAAGAAAGATACACTACACTGGAAAAATGTTATTGTCAGAATCATCGCTGTTGTGAAATGTCTTGCTATACATAATTTGGCTTTTCGTGGAACAAATGAAAAAGTTTATGAAGATGGTAATGGTAACTTTTTAGGCCTACTTGAAATGATTGCAGAGTTTGATCCAGTAATACAACACCATTTTCGACTCATTCAAGATAAGAAGATTCATTATCATTATCTTAGCCATAAAATTCAAAATGAGTTGATAGCTATTTTAGCATCAAATGTTAAACATGCAATCATTGAAAAAATAAAAACAGCTAAATATTTTTAAGTCATTCTTGATTGTACTCCTGATGCAAGTCACAAAGAACAAATGACTTTAATATTGAGGTGTGTAGATGTTTCAAGTACTCCCATAAATATAGAAGAGTACTTTTTAGAGTTTCTGAATGTGGAAGATACATCTGGATTAGGAATTTTTAATGAATTGCAAAATGTAATTGAGTCCGTTACACTTAATATTGATGATGTGAGGGGACAAGGTTATGATAATGGCTCTAATATGAAAGGGAAAAATCTAGGTGTACAAAAAAGATTACTTGATATAAATCCTAGAGCATTTTACATGCCATGTGGTTCTCATTGTCTCAACTTAATAGTTTGTAATATGGCCAACTCATGTGTTAAAGCAAAAAAATTTTGGAGCATGTCAATGCATATATACGGTATTCTCTAATTCAACAAAGCGATGGAATGTGTTACTTGATTACATAGATGGTTTGACTTTGAAATCATTATCAACTACACGTTCGGAAAGTCACATTGAAAGTGTCAAAGCAATAAAATCTCAAGCTTCCCAAATCAGAGAAGCTTTATTTAAATTAACAGAAATTAGTGAAGATGCCAAATTGAGTAAGGATGCTCAAAGTTTAGCATTAGGAGAGCTTTCAAGTTTTGAATTTATATTAAGTTTGGTTATTTGGCATGACATTTTGCATAAGATTAACTTAGTTAGTAAAAAGTAACAATCTGAAGACATGCGTCTTGATGCTGCTGTAAGACAATTAGGACTTGTTTTATTTTTTGAAAACTATAGAATAAAACCATGATTGATGCTAAAGAAATTTCCCTTGATATGGGAATTAAGCCTGTATTTGAAAAACGTCAAGTTTGTAGAAAAAGACATTTTGATGAGGTTTCCAATAGTGATAGGGAACAGCAATCAGCTGAAGAATCATTTAGAACTGATTATTTTCTTGTTATAGTGGATATTGCTCTTGGTGAATTGAAGAGTAGGTTTGAACAATTGCATTGTTTTGAATCTATTTTTGGGTTCTTATTTGATGCTGCAAAGTTGACTTCGTTTGATGATAATGAATTGAAAAGTGCTTGTGTGAACCTTGAAAATGCTTTAAAACATGGTGATGTTTCTGATGTTGATGCAAGAGACTTATTTTCATAATCACAAGCGTTGCAAGTGATGTTACCAAAAGAAACATATGAAACAGATAAACCATGGACGTCCATTAAAATTCTTGAGTTTGTAAAGAGTGTGGATATGTTTCCTAATGTAATGGTTGCTTATAGGGTATTATTGACTATATCTATGACTGTGGCATCTGCTGAAAGAAGTTTTTCTAAATTAAAATTATTGAAATCTTACTTGCGGACCACCATGACTCAAGATAGGCTAAATGGATTAGCGATATTATGCATTGAAAAGGATATGTTAGAAAACATTAAATATGATAGTATAATTGATGATTTTGCATCTAAAAGTGCAACAAGAAGACATTTTAAATGATGTTTTGTGGTTCAGATTTCATTGCTATTTTTATTTTGTAGGTACATGTGATGATTCTTTGCTTCGATTAATTGTGGAGGATGAAAAGAAGATTGATCAAATCAAGCAATGCTTACGGAGATTCGGGAGGAAGCATGTAGACTCAAATATGTAGTTTTCATTTTTTAATGCAATTTTTACAATCCGGGGTACTCTTTTTCCTTCGTTTGGGGTTTTGTCCCATTGGGTTTTCCCCAAACAAGGTTTTAATGAGGCCCCAAAGTGTTCTTCCTTATCTTTTGTAAATTCTTAAAATTTTAATAAAATTAATTAGTTGATAATTTATTTATTTATTTGTTTAATTTGTATAAAGGGGCACACTTGAGAAAATTTGCCCTGGGCCTTAGAAAACCCAGGACTGGCTCTGCAAGGGAGTACGGACTTCCACATAGAAATAACCCAGAAGCCTTGAAGGAGCCTCCTAAAATGTATGACTTCATTGAATTATCAGATTAGCAAAGTTTTGTAATCTCTAGATTGAGTGAAAATTGGCAGGTATTATCAGATTTGTAATTACTTTGCAATCTGCTCTCCAAAAATTATCTATGCCTCCAAAATTGGCAGGTATGATCAAATTTGTAAATATGACATAAACTTGTTGTTTATAATGTAGGAAATCCATGAACTCCAAAAGGAGAGGCGCAATAAATCTAAATACCATCATAGAACTGGTCGTAAAGGATATATTGGAGTGGTAGAAGAATTAATAAGTATATATATGGAGAATTTGTATATAGTTGGGTCAGTAGGAGTAAATTGCTTTGTGCTAACTTTGGTTTATCTTGAATAGGTAGATAAGAAGATAGTGGCAAAGGATGAGGAAGTAGATCAAGCTCTTCTATGGAAGGTAGCATGGGAAGATTCTTGATGAGGAGGTAGCTCAATTGGCTGGAACAATTGTAAGTATATTTGTAAAATAATAAGTCAATTGTAAAACAAAATTATATCATTCTAATATATATATATATGTGTGTGTGTGTGTGTGTGTGTGTGTGTGTGTGTGTGTGTGTGTGTGTAATCTAAATCAGGAGAAATTGTTGAAGGAGAAAGAAGAAGGCCTTATAACCATATCTGGTTATAATGATGTCTTAGCTATGACTTTGGGGACCCCTAAACATGGTGGAAGGGTGAGGGGTGTGGGAGGCTATGTGAAGCCAAATGTGTTCTTCAACGTTCCTAGGAAAAAGAGGGAGTGTGTGTCAAAGGAAATGATGAAAGGACGAGATGTTTTGTTGCAAGAGACAAAAAAGATGATGGAAGAACAACAGAAAAAGCACGAAGCTGCGCAAGAACTTCTTCAAAAGCAAATAGAGATGCTGAAGGTGGAGATTTCCAGTCAAACTTGTAATGTATCTAACTCACCCCGTATTCCAAATATTTCCCACATGTTCGAGAAAGCATCAACAAACATACCATCAAAATTTATAGAAGTTGCTGCTGGTAAAGAAGTTTGTGAGGATGGTTGTGATGATGTGGTAGAGCAAACTGAAGTTGAGTCAAACAAGGTAATGTTTATTTGAATTTACTTTGATATCATGCACTTATTAATATTGTAGTATTAGATTTAGGCACTGCAAATTAAAAACAAATTTTGAACTTGATATTAAGACTAAATATTACTTGCTGAATTTCATTTAGTTTTATAATATGCATATGCTTAATTTAGTTTAAGGTATGCTTGATTGTTATTTTTTTTGTTTACATGTCTTTTATATGTGTATTAGGGTAAGGATTGCAAATTGGCTTTCGGCTCAAAGGACAATATTGTTGCAAGTGGCACAATTGTTGACATCAATGTGCCTCAACAACTGCTTCATAATGTTCATTTAGGAGAGGGAAATGTAAGAGTCTCTGTTAATTATGCCTTAAATGGAGCTTCTCCACTGCCGATACCAATGAAAGGAGTGTTGAATACTGTTGAGGATGTTGTTAGGTCTCAAGTAGCTTGGCCAGAGGATCTTATAGTTTTTCTAGACGATATAGTGGTAAGCAACCTTACTTTTGAACTTGTTGAATTTCATTTTATCCCTAATATATATGCGACCTTTTGGTATATGTGATAGGAGAAGAAAAAGAAAACTACAAAGGAAAAATTAGCAAAGTCATTGTTTTAGTCTATCTCGGAAACAATACCAAAGTCTTGCAAGATTTTATACGGCTTTGCACAGAAACTGATGTCCCAAGGTCAGACTCTCGCTTCATATATTGATGAGGACATATTTGGGGTAGAAAAGATGACATATGTCCTAAAAGAAGATGTTATCAACTTTATTCAGATGAATGGAATATGACAAGCTGTAATAACCGCTTATATTAGGTAATAGTCACTTTGTGTTTTATAATTTTATATTTATATTTGGATATTAATCATGTATTTCAGTTTATTGACTCTATGATAATGGTTAACAACTATTTATATAAGTTGATAAAAGACCAAGAATGGGAACCAATGATTGCATTTATGGACCCAAGTCGTACCTTTCATGATCCGAACTCACCGGATGAGGCAGTGAGGGTTCAATACATTGTGAAAGCTTTGAACCAAGCTAGTATTGACAGCATCTTTTTGATCCCATACAATCATGTGTAAGTAATAAAGTGGTTTGTTTTTTACAATATATATTTATGACTATTACTAATATAATTTCAATTAATATGTAGGGGTCATTGGATCGTTACAATCATTGATGAAGAGAAAGACAATGTGTATATCGTTGGATCCTTACAATCATTGACGAGTACTCGTAAAAATTCAGTTTAAGCTCCATCACAAGTTGCAACAATATCTGTCCTTGCCATTAACAAGTCGAAAGGATGTGATTAAGCTTGCAACCGCAGGGAGAAAATGGTACATTTGTGGTGTTGTGATGCATTGTGCAGTTGGTGCCCAGAAGCTTGCTATAACTGTGCTTCCATCATCATTTGCTTCTAGCCCAAGCCCCACTGGGAATACACATACTAGAAGTTTTGGAGCAAAATAAGGGCATGGATGAAGATTAAAATTATTGGGATTATTGGGATGGACCAGGGCTGAATATCGGATTACTGTCGTAATTTTGTTTCAATAACATTGTTTTTGAGTCATTGATTTTTCTAGTTATTAGCAAGTGTGAGTTTGCAATCGGTTTGTGGTACTAGAAACGTGACATGAATTGCTCTCCACATTATGTGTAATTTGGATCTTAAAGATATCAAGCCACTTATCTTTTGAAAATACTACTGGCACCATATGAATGTTTTAAATATCGGTTCAACTAAACATCAAGATGATTAGAAATTCTTTGATTCCGCAGGCAAACCACCCCCCCCATTCATCGGGCCAAAACATAAATAACAGGGACCGTCTATATTAGGGTCCACAAGAGAGGCCGTAATGATCGACAAAAAACCTCAGAGGATAGTATGGCCGAGCGGCTATACCCGCTTTTTTAATTTTAAAAAAGGTTTTTTAGGTTTTAGACATAAAATTTTCTTTTTCAAAAAGACAAAAAAACCACTCAACTTTCAAATCAAAGACATGCAAATGTATTGGATTCCTTAGGAAATCTAAAAATAAATAAGGGTATTTTTGTCCATTTTGCTTCTTTTAAAATTTCTCTCTCCTTTAACTTTTCTAAAATGTCCCTTTTAAAAATAGTATAGCCGTGGCTTTATGTTTTCTCGACGCGTGACCCTAAGCGCTAGCCCTTTGTATAGCCGGCTATACATATTTTGACGCTGTGGATCCGTAATCGCTGAGCGAATCCTTCATTTTCCATGCATAGTATAGCCAGAGAGAGAAATTGTGAAGACAACTAAAAGCAATTCCAACAGTGAAGGTGGGAGAGAGAGAGAGAGAGAGAGAGGGGTGGGGGGTTTGTTGGGGCAAAAAGTGATTCCAGCAACAAAGGCTTGACCAAACAATGTGGACCCAGAGACTGGGTTGGCCCTCGAGGAGGCTGGCCTGACTTGGAGCCCGAGTTTTGGATGATATCAGTAGCTGCCTATAGCCAACATCCACGTGGCGTCATTCGGATTTTTCTCCAATCTAATAGCAACGAATTTTTGTGCAATAAAATAATGAAAAATAGTATATTTTTTTTTTAATACCCAAAAATTAATGAATTTTTTTCTATAAATACCAACCAATACTCTTTACTTTTTAACACCAAATCCTCATACATTTTCATCTCTTTCAACTATTATTCACTTTCTATTTAATATTTTTTTCACTATCAAGTTTTATTTTTTCAAAATCTTATCTGAAATTTTTTTCTGATTATGAGATATGAATTTTATAATAAAGATTGACACGTAGGAATCCAAAAATCTAATCCGAAAATGTTATCCAAATTAATTGTTTAGGTAAAAAAATTTGTGAAAAAAACAAAAAAAATGAATAGTAATTACCCTTAGCCATGACAACAAACACAAAATACTATTTGCAAGGGCTGACACTATTGACGTGAATAGTGGCTGCCCTAGCTCCCCTCTTGCCATGGCTAAGGGCAAATAGGTGAGTTACTCTAAAAACAAAGAAAGATTTCACATTGTACTTTACATGAATAGACGCGTGCCATAGCCACTATAACAAGGATTTCATAATGTTATTATTTTGGACCTTGGGCACCACTGAAGACGACTAAGAGAACAAAATTTCATATGATGCCAGCCTCTCTTTGGTATGCACCCAACTCCAATTGATTATGGAGACATCTTGGTTTTTGCGGTGGGACTTCACATATTCTACCAGCTGCCTAATTGGCTCTGGACTTTGGAACTCTGAGAGGATCTACCGCCCTTGTCTTTGTAGGTATTTCTGGAGGCAAGATTCTTCCGTCTTCCACGAGCTGCTGTTACGGCACGTCGTCTCACCTTGCTCAAGCGCTTTTCCAGCTCCGCATCATTGTCATTTGCAGCCTCATCATCTCCCTCCTGTGGAAACAAAACTACTATGAGGGCTTCCATTTTGTTGAAGTGCTCGTGTCGAATGACAGCACAAGGGAGGGGAGTCAAACAAAGGATAAAGTATCCTGCTACAGGCCACTCCACATCTAACCCCAGTACCAAAAGGGAAGACAACTGCTATTAGAGCTGCATTATGGATCCACAAGCTCTTTACCCTCAAGGTTCTAAACAATTGACAGTAACTCCAAGGCCTAGATAAATCCTAACTTCAAGTCCGTGTCGGAAGCACAATATAAACACAATTTCAAGACCTACCTTGTCACTCACATCTTGAGATTCAGGTTTACTGCTTGGACCTACTTCACAGTTTCTTAGATTGTTCTCTACTCCTTCCTCTTCATGCTTTAAATTTAAAGTCTGACCCTGATGAATTACAACAAAATGTAAGTACCAAGTTACAATGTATGATGCAAGAATGCATACACTATAGACACACACAATATGATTAAGCCGGATTAAGAACATAATCACCCAAATAAAAAACCCTTCTTTTTTCCCTGAACACCCTATCTGATGTCTCGCCGAGTAAGAGAAAATTGTACGAGTCAAAGACATTTTTTTGTTACAGCCCAATTTGTTCTTATTAGACAAACACAACATGCTTCCTTTTTACTAGGCAAATATATCATCAGTTATGATTTCACTAATCTTTATTTTGTACTCAGATTTTGACTCAGATCATTTCTATTTCTTGATGATGTCAATAGCAAGTGAAAAATGTACCTGATCTAGCAAATGCAATGAATCAACACCCTTTATGTTCGCTTCATTTAACACAGAGATGTGTGTGGCATCTTCAGAATCTTCATCATCAGAACTAGCATCCTCCTCAGAGATGCGCGTGCCATCTCCAGTACCTTCATCATCAGAACTAGCATCCTTCTCCAGACCTCCTTCAATGAACTGCATGCGACAATGAGATATTGAAAAACATTATTATAGTCATAGATGTCTAGTATATGACAAGCAAACAAAAAAAGCATATTTCGTTAAATGAAATTGATCACAAACAGTGGAGTATACTCTCGATATCCAAATGAAATATTTTTCCAAAAGAAGGGAACATATTCCATGCAAAAGTTAAAAAAAAAAATCTAATATGGTGTGTGTTTTAAGCAGCAGGAGACTATAAAGGATACCCAACAGGCTACGCTATTCTATGATAGAACTATATGGATATGGCTCCACAAACACACATGGAGGATATGGCAATTGAATCTACCATGCTTCACGACAATATAATACCTTCTCAACAACTTCCTGATCCTTCTTAGTAAACCCACTAGCAGCAAGTTCCTTGTCCAGAAAAACAGCATCCTTGGCTATTGAAGAAAAACAAGGCCTACCACCTGCATCTGTGTCTACCTCTGTTCCATCAATATCATCTGTGCATTCTTGAAAAGACATGTTGAACCTGAGAGAAAGAGAGAGTCATTCCCCAGACACAATACCCAAACTCGGGTTATATAGGATAAACGAAAAAGTAAGAAGCCAATGCCATATACTAATTATCTATAAATAAAATATGATGAAATAAGAGATAATAAATAAAGGCTTAATTAGTTTTTCAACATTTACTAAATATTTCACAATTCAGTGCATAGTATTCTTCAATGTACTGTTTTAGATTCACTGTATATTATTAAGAAGATGGTGACAAATATCATACTGTATATTATTAATAAGACGGTGACAAATATCATATGTATGCATTCCATCAATCAAGGTTTGTGAGCCTTGAATTTAATAAGCATTCAGAAAGTGAAAAGCGATTGCAGATGACTTAAAGATTAATACTAGTTGATACGAAAAAAGAACGCTAACCTCTTTCTGAAAAACTTAAATACACATTCAACATCACGGTCAAAGTACCTGAAACATGGAAACGTCATAAAAATGAGAATATGATATTTGATTAACAAAATTTTCGGGAAAGAAAACAAATGAAATCACTTCAGCAATCAGACGTTACAATAAACAGAACGGAAAAATGGCTGAAATTTTTAAGAAGCAGTTCTTACATCTGTGCATTATGATGTGATACAGATACCATTTGTGGAAAATCAATCATGGTGACCTTCTCGTCGTCATCAATCTAAAAGAACCGAAATTGAACAATAAATACAAGTTTACCAATGAGTTGAAGGAGCAAGCTCATAAGGCATTTGAAGTGCATATGTTAATTGAAATATTAAAACAATCATACAGAAAAACTGTACCAAGTGAGAGCAGAGGAAAACACAATGACAAGATTATGAAACATAATGCAATTAGGAAGTTGCAATGATGTAATATCAGACTGCCTGAAATGCTTACCATGATGTTAAATTCATTGAAGTCACAGTGAATTAAACCATGTTCGGCAAGGCGAACAACAAGTCCAATGATTGTTTCAAAAACCACCTCTGGATTTTGCAATTGCTTCACCTGCACGCTGCATTGGACAGAAGTGAATTCCATAGCTCCATGAAGCAGCATGATCATCTATTTATTTCTAATCTTCTTTTTCTTACGCAAGTCAGCTCCAAAAGAAATGAACAAGGAAGGCATTATGGCTGCTAATATCATTCCGTAACATGCCATTTCCAGGGTTTCTCATTCAATTATTTCAAACAGTAATTTTGCGAAGATGAAGCTTACAATGGGTAGCCTTGTACTAGTGACATAATGACACAATGCCTGTTACAATCCACAGCATTAGGAACAGGAAAACCATGCTCTTCTAAGGCCTGCCCAAGGAGAAGGAAAGGGTAAAGACAAAATCAAGATGATAAACACAATAGGCAACACACAAAGATAAGAATGCCAAAAGCTAGAGGCAAACCTTCATAAAAGCAAATTCTTTGAGTGCAGCAAGGCGGGACAAGTAGAGCCAACTAAAACTGCTACGATGTTTTAAGTAATCACGCTTCGATTTAACAGCTCTGAAAGAAACTCTACCAAGTCTGTGTAACTTCATTGCCATCACGGTACCATCTTCCGTGGCCACCTCAAAGATATCTTTTTAAAAACAAAAATGAACTTCTATGAAGAATAATGACAATGGATAATAATAGGATTGGTCGGCATAGGCACAAGCATGTGTTATATACAACAAAAAGGAAAAGAACATACCAGACTCTTTCCCTACACCAATTTGTCGACCAACGGACGCAAAGACTCCACGGTTGACCAAAGTTTTGATTGCAAGAAAATCATAACCAAGGTAGGTGAGCCGAAACCCATCATCTATATTCACATAACAGCAAAGAACATAAGAGAAAATTCAAAACAAATATTATTGATTGTTAGAATCACAACAGCTGTATTACATTTAGACGAGTCATGATGCAAGAGCTTATGCTTGAGCAGATTCTTCAGAACTTTATAAGTTCCTCCATGCCTGTAAATTGGAAGATCATATCAGAGTTACAGAAAAAGATGGGCAATTTCAAATTCAGCAACCAAAAAATTCAAAACTAAATACATACTTGAGCGAAGCTATGCGCTCCACCAGCTCACAGGGTACAATTTCATGCTGCAAGAACATAAAAGGGAAAAGCTTTAAATTTAAATAGATGCATACTAAAGCTGAGCTATGCTGAGAAATTTATTGCATTTCAAAAACAAAAGAGCAGCAGAGGCTTTTACATTTCTCATTCCCATTTCCACAGCAGTTAGAACCCTAAAATCCTCTTTTGAGAGGTATCTCAACATGTTCACGTCCAGCTTCATTGTCTCTTGCCCCGTTTCACTACGAAAACCTCGTGGAGCTGCAGACGCAGTCGAGAAGAAGAGACCGCCGTATTTGTTAAAGTGGAGCAGATGCAGTATTTAGAGTTATGGTGGCTTTCTACTTCTTCCTTCTGGTGCTTTTGCCGCCGTTTCTTTCAGTGAAAAACCTAGGCTCTGTCGAGAAGACGAGGCTGGGTATGATTAAATCAAGTTTTGAAATCCATACTTTGACCCCAAATGTTCTGTAATTTTCAAAAAGAGTACAAATATTGTCAAATAATTTCAAAATAGCCCCTATCCGTATCTTGGCTGTATCAGAACCATATCCTTCGCGTATTGATTATGTATCGATACCGTATTGGATACGTATGGACCTAGGTGGTGGTAAACGGGCTGATAGGCGTGTGGGTTGGGCCTGTTTTTTCATGAGCTTCACCATGAAATCCAAGGATTTCAAATCAGAAATTCAAGTGCAAAGAAACTGACCTTATTGAAGTGCAAGGGAATGGGTGGCTCGGAATTTCGCTCATGCCGGATTCGGAGGTGTTGTGACTGCAGATGATGGGAGGAAGAGGAAGCAATACACGTTGAGAGATTTTGGACCTTGAATGTGTTTTACTGTGGCTGTGTTTAAGGGTGGTAGAAATCTACTTGACCGGGCACGAGAAGAATAGCGGTCGAGGTTCGTTGGAGTAGGGGGCTTGTGAAGCGGTGCACGACCGAGAAATATCTGGCCTTGAGAGACGTGGCGGGTAGTCCGAATGAAGCAGAAGATCTCGGTCGGGGTTTGGAGGCGGGATTGGAGGAGTTAGCGACCAAAATGTCGGGGTTCTTGTGGCGAAATGCTAGAGAGCTTAGGAGAGCTCAGGGGTCATGAAGGAGTCTCATGGCGGCCAAGATTGAAGCAGCTAGTGTCTCGGGCCGAATATGCGGCTGGGGTATTTGGTATCTTTGCAAACTGGGCTGAAAAGGTTTTGGTTTGGAGTAGATGAGCTTTGGAGAATGGCGGCTGGAGTTTTTTGGATTTGTTAACGGCTGAAGGGTTTTTTAGGTTGGAGGTTTAATTGTTTTATTCTATATATACATACATATATTCAAATAAGTGGGGCTGAAACTTCAAGATATGCGGCCGGGGCTTTATTGAACTTCCATCATCCAATTTTGTATTTATATATATATACTAGTCCCTTGGCACATGCGTCAGCATGTGCATGCCAATTGGTTTTCTTTTCTCTTTTTTTTAAAAAAAAAAAAAATTAAGAGAAGATAACATGAGTAGTTATGTTCCATAAAAGTAGGAACTATAATTTGATTTTGTTTTTAATTTTAATTTTTTTAATATGAAAAAATGTGAATTTACTATATTATTCTCATTTAATTAATAATTTCAATTCTTAATGTTTGAATTAATCAAGGGTATTTTCTGGTATTTTGAATGTTTCACAATTATCTGCCTTTTGCTTTATGCTTTATATATATATATATATATATATATATATATATACATTTGAAATATAGAGATATATAGGTGTGCGGCCGAAACGAGTCCTTTGCAAACTGGGCTGAAAGTTTTTGTCTTATTATATATATATATATATATATAATAGGTAGATGAATGCAGCTGGAGCCCTTTGGGTGATTTGCAAATGGGCTAAAGTGTTCACAGGTCAAAAAGCTAATGGTCATATATATATATATATATATATATATGCATGCGGTTGAGTGCTTGCAAATATGTGGTGCCTCTTTACATTATTTTATGTTTATTTAATATATATTATATAGGTAACAATGCAAGAGAAATCGGATGCCTAAGTTCAAGACATTGATCCGAGCCCCATAATTTTCAGAAAATTATGTGTACATGACAAAGGCCTCGCGAGGAAAGAAATCAAGGGATTTGATAATAACTCAGAGTGGTCCAAAGCAAGGAAGAATCAAGCGCGTCAGAATATTTCAATCAATGCAATCCTACGGATTTAGGAGGGCCTTGGAAGGAAAGAAGTTTTAAAAGAGTTGACCTTTGGCCATTCAATGGCCAACCCTTGGGTTGACGAGTGCCCTATATTGCTCGACGAAGACATCAGACACACAACATCAGACAAGCAAACTTATCTTTCGTCTCACACTTTTCTTTTCCTAGACTTAGGATTTTATTTTTCAAGCATCTAGTGTAGTGAGTTCTTCATATTTCTAGTGTAAGTTTATATTTCTTGTCATTTAAATTCAAGTTTGTTTATATTACTTTAATTTTCATTGTTATCGCACTTCAATTAAGTTCAATTTCAAGTTTGTTTATTTTATCGTTCTTATCGCTTTTATTTCGTTCTTGCTTTATTTATCGCTTTGATCTATTTTATCGCACTTCAATTCTTGTCTTTACGTTTATACGCATATTTAGTTTAATTGTATTATTTTTACTTAAACCATAAAAATCACAAAAACATCCGTACGAAACCTAACCATCCTCGAGCCCGAGGAAGTGAAAGAATCTAGGCCAAGAGGAGATTCCTTGCTTGGCCGATCAATCGTTTGGTCAGAAGTTAGAAGCGTAACACATCCATCTATTCACATTCCATTCAAGCCCACATTCGGGGCTTGGTGGTGGCACGCCCCGCATCCAAAAGAAGAAGGACCAAAAGTTCCTTCCATCGGCCGCCTCGGTCGACAAAAAGGGAAACATAATTTGGCACGCCTAGTGGGACCACTAGGTTTTGTATGGTCGTAAACACTAGGAGGAATCTTAGAAGAGATCAAGAATTTGAAGAATCTAGACGTCGGTTGGAATCAGAGACAAGCATGGCTGGTTCACTCCCTATGAAAGATCAAGGCTTGGATGAGATAATAGAAACATTCAAGAAGGTGCAAATCAACATCCCATTGCTCAGATTCCAAAGTATGCAAATTTTTTGAAGGATCTATGCACTAATAAGAGGAGATTCAAAGAGCATGAACAAGTTGCATTGAGTGAAGAGGTAGGTGCAGTGTTACAAAGAAAGCTACCTCCAAAGCTAAAGGATCCAGGTTAGTTTTCTATACCTTGCATAGTTGGTGATTTTAAGTTTCAAAAAGCTTTGCTTGATCTTGGTGCTTTTATAAATCTTATGTCATATCATGTTTATGAGAAACTTAACCTTGGTGAGTTGCAAGCCACAACTGTGAGCATTCAATTGGTAGATAGAACTATTTGGTACCCCAAGGGCATTCTAGAAGACGTTTTGGTGAACGTAGAAGGTTTAATCTTGCCAGCTGATTTCTTAGTCCTGGAGATGGAAGAAGCACCAATTCTGACGAGTGGTTGCCCTTTATCTTTAGCCGACCCTTCATGGCTACTGCTAAGACCAAGATTGATGTAGAGCAAGGCACTCTCACCATGACCGGTAATGGAGAAACTGTTGCCTTCAAAGTGTTTGATGCCCTGAAGCCAAATGTTGTACAAGATTGTTTTCAAACTGAAGTATTTGGGAATCTAGGGAAAGAGAGATTTGATGGCCTTCCATATTCAGTAGAATCATGCTTGCTGAAAAGAGGAGACAAGGAGGAGCAGGGGGCAGCCCACATGTTCAATGCTACAATTCCCACACACAAGAAGGGGCTGCCCAAATTTGGAGATGTGAATATTCCAATCATTCCTACAATTCATTGTGATTCTATTCATAAACAGAAAAGGAAAAGAAAAGCAACAAGGAAGCAATGGAAAAGGAAAACAAGCTTGGTGAACTCTCTTGCGTTGCATGAGGTGTCGATTGAGCCCAAACCCCCCCCCCCTCCCTAATTCACTATAGAAAGTTTGGACGTCCGGCTGAAGACATAAAACTTAGCGCTTCTTGGGAGGCAACCCAAGGTGATAAGGAGAAGATAGAATATGCAAGGAAGCCTACTTGCATCCTAATCACTTCAAAGGGGAGTTTTTTTGAACTCTAACCTTTGGTTATGTCTTTCCCTTATTTTCTTTCCTTTCATTTATGAGGCATTGCTTTTTCTTACACTCTAAACATTTAGGACAATGTTTCATTTAAGTTTGGGGGGAAGGATTTAATTATGTTGTTTCAAATTGTCAAATTTTAAAAATTTTTTGAGTGTGTATTAGATGTCTAAAAACGCAGGATTTTGTGTGTTGTTTCGTTATCCTTCCAAACACCTATGATAAGACTTGGATTTAATACTAATATGGTTTCTCATAAATTGATAGTCATTGTTTAAGGACTTTGTGTAGTTCTAAGTTAACTCTGTCTTGCATGTCATCCTTGCACTTATTGAGCACTTTGCCGAGTTAGTCCAATTTCATGCTACTTGGAGACGTTATGCAATTCTACTTATCTCATGATCTTGGTTTCGTACTCTAGAACTTATTTGAATATCTCTTGAGACATTTTGTTGCCATACAATGCTTAGGAAGTGATTTAGGCCATGTTTGAACCGTTTGAGCCTTTCTAACCATCTCTCTACATGTATTCATCCTTAGTCAACCCATTTGAGCCTACGTTAAGCCTTTCTTTGTGTAAACCATTCCTACCATAATGAACCTTTGTTTTCTTATTCTTACTTATTCTATGAGCAATTAAAGCTATCTTCAAAAGAGAGTTATAAAGAATGCAAGGTTTTTGGAGCAAAAGTGAATCATTAGTGCCATAACCCAAGTGTTGAAAAGAAATAAGTTTGGGGGTATTAGTAACTAATCAAAAGAGGTAATTGAAGTGTGACCAATGTAGTCACGGCCCTAGGGTGTTATAAAAGAGAAGATCATAGGGTAAAGAGCCACAAAATTAGGCCAAATAAACATATATGAATGTGCTGAAATTCTGTTGAAAATATGCTCATGTCTGGCAACTATAAGGTGACTAGCCAAGCTTTGCTCGGATATCATGCCTTGGCCAGCCAATTGATGGAAGATTTTGATGATGTGAGACTCGCCCACCTACCAAGAGAATATAACACTCAGGCCAACGCCATGGCCCAATTAGCATCCGGAGTGGAAATCTCGAGGGGCTCTCTGAGGAGCTTTTTAAAGTTGAGAAGCGATCTCTCCTCCGTCTTTGAAAGAGGGACTCCAGCAGAAGGTTATGGTGTTAACCACAGCACCGGAGGATTGAAGGCACGACATTGTGCAATATTTAAAAAATCCAAATGGGTCACATAGCCAACAAGTTCAGCGAAAGACCCAATATTATGTGACGAGGGATGAGATATTGTTCCGCATAGGTTCCGATGATTTGCTCATGAAATGTTTGGGCAAAAGGAACAACTCGTAGCAATGACCGAGGTCCACAAAGGAATATGTGGTGCCCATCTAGTTGGCATCAAGATGAGGTGGCTTTTAAAGAGGCACGGTTATTATTGGCCGACTATCCTCAAAGATTGCATTGACTATGCTAAAGGTTATCAAGATGAGGTGGCTGTCAATGGCCTCACCAAGTTGGGATGTTGGTAATCACGACACTTATCGCACTTCTGGGTGAAGGCTCGCATCAGCAGTGAAGTGATGGCCAAAGTATCCCCGCCAATGACCTTGTGTGCTAGGGAGCGAGCGTCGAGTGGTTGCCGCAGATACCCTCATGAATCCTTAGGACGTAGGGTACCTTCTCGCACACCAAGGCGGTAATGAAGCCGCGCTTGTATATGGCGTCATTAATGATTAAATATCGAAGGAACTATAGCGAACACGCCGCGCTCTGCAGGATCGCAGTAGTGTCCGGTTCGCAAGAATTGAGTGATGGGTCCATCCATGTAAGGTGCGGATCGATGGCACGGATGAGTAGTGCCCGTGTGCTGGGCTGGGCTAAGAACTCGATGTGGATAAAGACCTATGCCTCGCTCCAAGGCCGAGGCTAGCCTGCTAATGCATCGCGATGATCGCTTTAGAGCATGGCATCCGCTTATAAGATGAGCGCCGAAAGTTCCAAGCAAGTGGCGGGTATGTTGGAGGTACGCGGTCCTGGAGATGTCCTTGGCCGTGAAGTCCTGTTTGACTTGATGGACAACAAGCTGTGAGTCGCTGAATATATGAATTTGCTTGGTGGCCATCTCCTTTGCTAGTCGAAGGCCAGCTAGGAGTGCTTCGTATTCGACCTCATTGTTGGAGGCATGGAATTTGAAGTGGAAGGCGTACTCAAGGACAACCTTGTCTGGGAAGAGGAGAACGAGGCTGGCCCCACATCCTTGGGCATTGGAGGAGCCATCCACATATAAGGTCCACAAAGGCTGGGTCAAGTTAAGGCTGCCATTGTTGGCTACGTGGAGCCGCTCGAGGAACACTAGGTTTGCTATGACTGTAAAGGTCGGCTCTGTGGATCTGAATTTTCGATATTAAGTCAGCAACCGCTTGGCCCTTTGTAGCTTGGCGGGGTTTGTAGTGGATATCAAATTCACCAAGTTCAATGGCACACTTAACCAATCTCCCAGAAGTCTCTGGCTTCTGCAACACTTACCTGAGCGGTTGGTTGGTTAACACATGGATGGTGTGAGCTTAAAAGTATGGTCGGAGGCATCTAGCCGAGACTACCAGTGCGAAAGCAAGTGTCTCAATGTCTGGGTACCGAGCCTCCGCATCTTGCAATCCTTTGCTCACATAGTGCAACGGATGCTCAGCACCTTCGTGTGGTCGAATGAGCACTGAGCTAATTGCAGCCGAGATGAGAGATAGATGGTAAGGACGCTCAAACTCAGGCTGACATAAAGGCCTGCCCATGTATGCCTGAGCTTGCCGGCCCGGTCACATTCGCATTTTAGGTAATGTCGCTTATACCCTAAGTGCCTCAAGAATGGGGCACAACGACATGGGCCTTAGAGATAACTGTCGGTCATACACGCCCGGTGAAGGCTCAATGTCCTTGACCGCCTTGGGTATCGCATATCTAAAATGGCCGGGATCTTCTCCGGGTTGGCCTCAATACCCCTTTGGCTGATCATGAAGCCAAGGAATTTGCCGGAAGCCACCCTAAATGCACACTTGGTGGCCGATTTCATCCATATCGCCAAAATTGTGAACATGGCAGAGAGGTTGGGGATGTGTTGGTCAGCAGTGCGACTCTTGACGAGCATGTCATCAACATAAACCTCCATGGTGTTACCAATCAGTAGAGCGAAGATGCTGTTCACCTGTGATACGAGTCCCCAGCGTTCTTGAGGCCAAAGGGCATGACTATGTAGCAGTAAAGGCCACGGTTAGTGATGAAGGATGTATGAGCTTGGTCCTCAGGGTGCATGAAGATCTGGTTGTACCGAGTAAGCATCCATGAAGCTAAGGAGGGCGTGGGCTGTGGCGCCAACTAGTCGGTCAATGCGGGTAGGGGAAACTATCCTTTGGGCGTGCCTGTTGATTTGTGTAGTCCATGCACATGCGCCAGCCCTTCTTTGGTTTACGTACCATTACCACATTAGCTAGCCAGGTGGGATAATCCACCTCCTTGATGAATCCAATGGTGCTCATTTTATCCACTCTCGCCTTCATGGCCTCATACCGCTCTGGGTCATAAGCACGACGCTTCTGTCGAATGAGTCGGACGACAGGATTAATGCTTAGACTATGAGAGATGACGCGTGATATGCCCAGATATCGCTGTAAGACAAGCAAAGACCTCAGAGTTGAGGCGGAGGAAGGCCACAAGATCATAGCAAAGCTCTTGTGAGAGGGAGGTGCCGATCCCGACTGGCCGATCCGGATGTCCTCCAGAGAGACCAGCCTGAGGTCCTCCACAAGTTCGGCCCGTTGGGTGACAGATTCCTCACTAGGGTCTCTCACGCCAAAGGCCACCTAGGTGGGTCAGGCTGGTTACCGCTTAGGGCCTCACCCCTATGTTGGCGATTGGTCTTTCAATGTCGGCTACAGCCTGAGCAGTTGGTCGCCTGTGGCACAGGCGAGGGAAATTTCAACAAGAACATATGTGTGGAAATGAAAACCTTCATTTGGGCCACATGGTGGCGCCCAAGGATGACGCTGTAGGTCAGCAACCAATAATGAGGAAGAGAGTGGTGACCGTCGTCCGCTGGGGTGATGCTCCAATAGAGATAGGGAGATGAATGCTCCCAGTAGGCTGGACCACATTGCCCGAAAAACTCACTAGGGTGTGACGCCGTCAAGCAAATGAGACGGACTCGAGCTCGCTGAAGGCATCAGCAAACATCACACTGACTGAGCTGCCAATGTCTACCAAGATGCACCCAACGTCGAAATTAGAGATGTCGGCGCAGATAATGATTGGGTCATCATGAGAGGAGAATAACGCCACGCCCCCTCCTCACAAAAGGCCCAAAACTTTTTTTTATTCTCATTCCCCGTCCAAGATTCACCCCGCATAAAGTGGCGGAATCTTTGATGGAGCTTGGAGGTTCCAGCTGATGGCAAGGCCTCCAACAAGGTTGATATGTTGATCGTTGCTGCGTGAGGGTTAAGGGGGTGGGAGGTTGCACGTTTTATTCAGCTTTCCTCACGAATAAACTTTCAATTATGTTGCACAAGGCACACAAGATTTGGTATGGCATGGCCACCAAATCAAGAAAGAGGCAAGACACTGCATTAGCATAGGCTTGTTTGCTCGATTTCTGGGAGGCTGGGTATGATAGGTGCCTCTGGCACAGTGACATTCTCATAGGTGTTTAGGTGGTGAAGACTAACCCGGGTTTGGGGTGAGAATGGGAGCGGTCCCTGTCATTTGTCCCGGGGTTGTTTCCACTAGACTAGTGGTGATTGCCATGTTCGCCTCGCTTGTTATTGCCGAAGGTATGCCGGTAGCTATCCTTCCTCTTGGGGTCCTAGTGCACCTCGGGTGCTTGGTGTGAAAGAATGTTGAGGTAGAGCCGATGGGTACTAAAGGTGGAGGATCGCAAAGGATTACACGCGGGGTGGTCTGGGCGCTTTGAGTTGAAGTATCTCACTTGGTATGAATCACGCTTCATTAGTTCAAAGATATGTGTTCCATGGGTTGTTGTGACGGATACTAGTTGACTCTCCGAGGCCACTTGAAAGCACCAAGGCGCACATCATCGGGCCGGGCACGGAGTATTCATGGCTGAACTTGGTCAATACTCTAAATGTCTCGCCCTCACCCCGCCGGCATGTACAAGTCGTCCGCGGCGTAGAAGCGACGATCCGATCATGAAATGATCCGCAGAAACCTGTTTAGATCACAAATGTGTTGATGGTGCAGGGGTTCGCACCAGAACCAATTTGAGCCGCACTCACCGGAGTTGAAGGAAGAAGAGGCACTTGCCTTCGCTGAGGCTTGCACCCCTGCATGACCGGAAAGAATGTATGGGTGAGATGATCCTCCGTGCTAGTGTTGAAGGTGATGCGGAGTGGTGGATGTCCCGCCCTGTGGTAATTAAGGATGCGCTGGTAAAGGCCCGGTGTCGTGGCTTGCCAGTAGGCTGGTGGTGGCCGTTGTTTCGCTTCTCTCAGCGCGGACTTTCTGAAGAGAAGCCTCATTGTCGGTCGGTATGAGGGAGAGTCTCGGTGCGGAGGTCCGTGTGTGGGTGGCCATGGGCTGGATAAATTTCTTCGAATGTCTCAGTATGATAAGACTCGTAGTCTTCTAAGTAATCCTACCCCTAGTTCTCCGAGTCCCCATACCTCTCCAAGGGGTAAGTGGGTTTTGGCGAGGCCTAGGTGTGTCACCTGGATCTTGAGATTAACGGGATAAGAGGGGTTCCGCTTGACGGTCCATGATACTGTCCCCGCAATCTCAGAGACCTTTGTTGGTTCATAATGGGCGGTCTCATGGGGAGATGCGGAGGAGCCACGACGGTCGCCTCCGATGGAGAGGCTTTACCCTTGGCCGGGCTTAGGCCGATTGGGACACTATGGGAGTGCCCGGCTGGTTTGGCTGGTACGCTGTGTTCCTAGGTAAGGCTACGTTGGGAGCCCCGGCCCGATTCATCTCCGCCACGCTCACAGCGTGTAGCATGCTTGAGCTTGACGTTCTTAGCATGAAGATGGTCATATTTCTGACATCTTGGTGATACGGGTGAGGCTCTCTGCGGCCCACCGAGATTGGCATCATCAAGGTCTCCTTGAGCACTCCCATGGGGGTATGGTGCTAAGTCCTGTGGCTATCCTCCAGGCATAGGTGGTGGAGAAGAAGAGGCGACGGACCGGATAGGAAAAGGACATGGGGCTAGTAGAGAAAAATGGGTTTCAACTATCGATTCTCACAGACGGCGCCAAACTGTTGATGCTTTTTGCGTCAAGTTAGGTAGATGTAGATTGTCTTCAGTAGGGAAGGGTTTGGACCTTCAATAATGACTAGCTCATGGAAGACAAAATAGAGAGAAGCAATCATTAAGCTTCGCATCGGTGTGGTGCCTGGCAAGGCTCTCAATGCTTAAGCCACTAAGAGTGGTAAATTTTAGCAGCAGCAATAAAGAAAAGATAAGAGTAGTTACCCTTTACTAGGGTATTGTTCTCATTTATAGAAGTAAAAGTGGAAGGTTTGTGTAGATTTCCGATGTGGGACTTTGTGCAAATCGATGTGGTGGTAACACGGTCATGGAGATTAGGTTTGGCAATGTGAGCTTGGCAGCCGAGCTTCAAGACGTGACGCCCTTCTTTGGATGCGTGCGGTTGTGCGAGTGGCATGCCAAGACGGCCTACCGTGTGTCGAGATAATGATGAGGTTCAGGTAGAAGATGGTTTAAATGTTGCACCTGTTTTGCGTTCGACTCCTAATCAAACGATTGTGGCCGAGTGAGGAATGAATCTCGGCCGTCAAGTTCACGGCCTGAGCTACAAGGCCGTTTAGTGGTGTTGTTGGTGGCGGGTTTTAGGTGGTGCTCCGGCGCGTTGCTCAGAGAGCGACGGTCGTATGATATATGGGGTGAGTGAGGTGATAACAGAGATAGTGCTCCGGCGCCTTGAAAATCAAGGGTCGTATGATATATTGATGGATGGATTTTCCTTACAGTCTACCACTACTCCTAAGAAAGCAAATAAAGGTATTGAAAGTGCATTACAGGAAAATATAATTTGCTCCGAGGAGGCTTTTGGTTTTAGTGTTTGAACCCTTTGAACGTAGTCCCGAGCTTAGTATTTATAGGAGTCTTGGAGGGACATTCGAGGCGATAAGACTGACAGGATGGACTGACGGCAAGTGGGTAGTCAAATCGGCATTTGGGATCGTGAAGTATGGTGGTCTGGGGTTGAGAAGCATGGTGGTGTGACCCCCATAAATCTCGGCAAATCTAAGCCACCGCCTTGATCGTGGGTTCTGCCCCATTGGCCGTGGGAACGCATTTAATGCCCCGGACTAGTTGATGATCCGACTTTGTAAGTGATTACTTGTGAGAATGTCCGCGCTAACCACCGATTCCCATCACCAACCTCGACTACCACCCCTGCATTGAATGCTTCTTGTGACTAGTGGGTTTCTGCGCGTCGCATTACTTCATTAACGGAGTGGGGCCCCGAGGCCACGTGGCGATTCAACCACGCCTTTTTCGGGACCGTCTTTGAAGCCGCCGGCCTCGCTTTCAAAATCGCGGTCGCGAGGCCGAGGATTCTCCTGTGCTTTTCTTTTGCTCTTAGGAGGGTGAAATGCTTGACAAAACGCTAGGCGCCAGGCCAGCGGAAGTCCTTCAATCGGGCCATGACCGTGCTTTATTAGGTACAAATATTACCCCTATATCTCGGATTCTTCGGCCGCGGCTCGGGCAGAGGTCGAAGGATCAAGGGATGGACCTTTGCATTCCTCGAAGTGATTGATAGTTGGTGCTTTAAATGCGAGTCAATCGGGCGCATAAATGCGCAAGCACTCGCAGCCATCATTTAGCAAACCACCATTTGTCTCTGCAAATAGAACGACGGTTTCAGCTTTTGCCACGCTATTGCGCGTACGATCGCGTGCCGATCGTCCGCCTCTCGAGAGCCATGCCTCATTTCATACTGTGTCAATATGAAAGCCTGGCCTTCTTCATTTCTCTTCACTCCTTCATTCCAACCTACTCCCAGGTCTCCCCTTGTAGCTTATCCAACTAAGGTCGAGCCATATCCACGGACCCCTGCGTCGTGGCCTGCTCCAGATGGTTTTCTCCCTCCTGCTGTCCAACAACTATCCTTCGTTCTAGAACGTCGACGTGGGCCAAAGCCATGGTGTGGCCGAGATTCCTTCCCAGCCCTGGGAGAGAATGACCTTCCTTCGTATGAGGCCGCAGATGGACCGCAATGCGATCGATGAAGATGGAAGGGCCTGGTATGACGATTCCAACTTGGCCATGTCCGCTTGGCCTAGCACCTTGGTTGCATCCATGACCGGGGTGACGGCCTTGGTTCCACCCAGCCACGGCTGTCTTGTAATGACAACCGCCATGGCTGTGAGCGACGGCCCGGGATTGCGACGTCTTACCTATGTCCAGAGGTGTGACGCCGCACCCATGGTCGAATGACGGCCTTGATTGCGATCCGTCTTACCCATGTCCGCAGGACTGCACCATGGTCGAATGACGGCCCCGATTTTAGCCAAGGCACTCGTGTCCGGAGTAACGGCCTTGGCCATGTCCAGAGCGATGGCCCTAATTGCGATCCGGCCTTACCCATGTCCAGAGTGACGGCCCCGCCTTCGGTCGCGGCTAGTGAAACAGTGGGCGGTGGAGGGCGTCTAGGGAAGAATCATCTACCTGTTCGAGCAAGGGGATCAAGACGCGGCCGTTCATAGATCTAGAATGTATTCTACCTTTTGCATATGTATGCTTAAATGTTCCATTCGGCCATGATCGGCCGTCCTTTTGTAACCGTGCCTCTTTTCTTTTAATATAAACGAAGTATAACTCCTTTCCGCATTTATGGTTTATCTTTGCCGATTGCAAAACCTTATAACCCATTCTCGGCCGTCTCTCATAATGACGGTGCATATTTCTTCAAATATTGGTTGTTTATTGGCAAGTTGTGTTGTTCCCTATCCCTATCTCTTAACTGAAATGCGTCTCGGCCAAGGATTCGATCGATAATAAACGATCCTTCCCAATTGGGTGAGAATTTGCTGAATCGAGGGTCCCTAGTTCCGATAGGAGTACGCACGCCCATACTTGTTGTATAAAGTTCTTTGCTTCACCTTCTTGTTGTAGGACCTCGCCGCGATCTGCTTTTGTGCCTGCATTAGGTTATAGGTGACGAGCCTGGATTGCTCCAAATCTTCCGACTCTAAGCCATGGCTCATGATAGTCCTTCTCTTTTCCGCCTGTGTCGCTTGGTCACACAAAGAGACCAACCTTTAGCTCCATTGGAATGATGGCGCCGTGGACTGTAGGTTAAGGCATAAGGGGATGTGCCAAGAGCGATCATCGCTTCGCAGACTTTAGTGAAGCCTGAGGGCCTCAGTGAGTAAGTTGTGCCATGCCCTAGGTTTTTCTCAATCATCTCTCTCGAGAATACACTTGATTACCTTGTTGCTTGCCTTGGCCTTCATCCGCTAGCCTGTGAGGGTAGGCGCTGAGTGGACCAATTTGATCCCTATCCTTTCAAACAGATTCTCGAGTCCTGGCTAATGCGACATCAATGTTATCGCCGATGGTTTCTCGGTATACGAACTGTGACAATGTGATTTTCAAAGAATCACCACTGCGGTACTAGAAATGGACCGATAGACTCGCCGACCCATTTAGTGAAATAGTCGGGCTGTTAAAACCTGTGCATGCGTTGGACGCGTCGGGTAGATTTTGCTGATAATATCCACGCCCATCCCCTCCAACGCCAAGGCTTAGTAACCGCACTTTGTATGGGGCCAGATTTGACACTTGATGCACCCTTTCGCATATTTTATGCTTTAAAATGGTCGCCAATAATAGCTGTATCCAACCAACCATCTCATCTTAACGCGGATCGTGATTTGGCCATGATAATCTTGACATCTTCTTGATCGGGCATAGGAGCAATAAACTGCCCGACCTTTTCTGTGACTGCTCATAAATTAAATAACATCGAGCTCTGGCGTGTAGTCCTTTTGTGGTTGCCGAGGCTCGCAGACACTTCACTATGGGGTAGCGCTAGTCGGTTCAGCCGCCTCGACCTCGTTGGTAATCTCGGCCGATGATACCTATGCCGTCATTCTTTTAGAATTTCAAGACCGATGATGAGTGCTTCATATTCTGCCTAATTATTGGTGCATTTGAAATCAAGCTGGAACTCAAATTGCCACCTTTGTCCCCGGGATTCAATCACGACTCGCCCCTCGACGGTCCCCGCATCGGAGCCATCAAGTGCATGGTCCAAGAGTTTTCCATGTGGGCTGCGCCGATCTCAACCTCCAACTCCTCCTGCCCCCGAATCCGGGTGGTGGGCTAAGAAATCGCCAATGCCTGGCCTTTGACCGACTTCTGGGCCACATATTGGAAGGTGAATTCGGACAATGCCATTGTCCATTTCCTAATCCGGCCGCGTATGATCGGCCGAGTAAGCATGTATTTGATGAGGTCGGTCTTGGAGATGATCTGAACGACCGAAGGAAGCATATAATGGCGCAACTTAGTGGCCGCGAAATAAAGCGCCAAGCATAATTTCTTGATTGGTGAATAGTTGAGCTCGGCCATGTTGAGGGCGCGGCTCAAATAATGCATCGCTTGCTCGCCGTTCATTTGTTCCGCCGCCAGACAAATCGACAGAGCCCTAAGCCGAAATGCAAAGCCTCAAGGGCTTCTCTTCGCGTGCATATGACCAAAGGTTGAGATAACATCGCTTGATGTCGCGAGGGCCTTGATGTTCGCCCCACACGAACCGCCTGTCTTTCAATTTGAGCAAAGGAGTCAATGGCCGGGATCTTCCGCCAAATTGATATGAACCGCTTAAAAAGTTGACTTTACTGAGGAAAGACCGAGTTTTTTTGGTCTTTGGCGGGTGCCATGATGGCCGTGGCTTTACTCCTATCTACCTCGATCCTCGCTGGTGACCAAGAAGCGAGAGTTCCCGGTGACGCCAAAGCACATTTTTAAGGGTTCATCTTTAGGCCATGTGCCCGCATGCGATTGAAAGCCTGTCGAAGATGCCCCACATGGTCGGCCTTGGATGGGGACTTTACAACAACGTCGCCGATGTAGACTTCGACCGTTCGGCCAATTAGGTCGTGAAAAATAAGGTTCATAGCTCGTTGGTACGTTGCGCCGGCGTTCTTTAGGCCGAATGGCATGACTACCCATTCATAAGTCCTGATTACGCCTGGACATCTGAACGCCGTCTTGTGAACATCTTCCTTGGCTATGAAGATTTGGTTGTAGCCAGCATGGCCGTCCATGAAAGGCAAGAGTCAAGCCGCTCCCGCTCCACCAAGAGGTTGGACACGGGCATGGGATACTCGTCCTTGGGTCGCGAGGTTTAGATTTCTGTAGTCGGTGCGGACCCTCAAAGCCCTAGTCCTTTTTAACACCGTATAATGTTGGCCAACCACTAACGTGTGACTGAGTATGGATGAAGCCGGCTCAAGGAGCGCTCAATTTCTCTTTGACCTTAAGTCAGACTTTGGCCGAGAATGGCCCTCGCGGTTGTTGGAAAGGCTTAAACCTCCCACTTTAGTTCAGGCTCGACTCAAACTTCTGTAATCTAGGCATCCATGATAATCCCAAGCAAAACAACTCTTATATTCATGAAGCAGCCGATGATCTCGGCTAATCTGTGGCTCCAAAACCGCTTACAAAAAGAGGCCATGGTTCGGCCTCGGTTCCACATTTATTTCTAATAACGGTCCTCGACCTCGGGTAGTCATCCTCCATCCCTGAGCGCTTTCCCAAGCCGCCAAAGGCCAAAGTGTCCGCTTCATCCGACTGGTGGAGGAATTCGATCAGTTGATCGCACGAGTTTGGTCGTAAGGGATTCTTTCGCCTAATGTTCCAGCAAAGGTTCCAAAGAGGGTCGGTCACGGCCGCCACTCCCTCCTCTCTAGTGGCTTTGTCTGCCATCTACAGTCGCTGAGGTCGATCATACTTCACACGCAATAACCGCCGAACATTCTCGCGCCTAACTCCAGACTCTTCGGGCCGTTGTCCCGGGGCGGTCGCTTTATCGTGGCGCGCGAGGACAACCCATCCAACGCCGCCGCCGTGAACCGCGCTTGCACGGCGTTGGTTTCAGAGGGCTTTGTCACCGGGTGTATGGACACCTCCAGCCGTCCCGGTAAGAACAACAATGGAAGAAGGAGGATGTGATGCATCCAGATCGATGGATCCAAATACGACCAAGCAATATATTGTAGTCCAGCGTCGGATTCGACTACGTAAGGCCGCGACTTCATCCGTCCGCCACGGTGATTTTTAACTAATTCTCGATAGTCTTAGATTTATCACCGGCAAAGTCGCTCGCGACCACATCGCCGGTATGAGATCGCCTTTGACTTATCCAAATTCTTTATCAGCCGAATAGAAGGATGTTGATCGCCGCACACGTCAACGAAGACCTTGGACACGGGCACACCCTCCACATGAGCCGAGATGTATAACGTTTGAGATGTCGGTATTTGTTCGCCTGCCTTGCATTACTCGCTAAAAGCCTGGCCATGTCATTATTCAGTGCCGTTGGTCCGCCTCTTGAGCCGAAACTCGCCAAGAGCACCAAACCATGTTCATGCGACTCCTTGGCTCCTTACGTAGGTTTCCCTACCACTTTTGTCGACGCCACCATCGGTAGGGTTCTTCTCAATCATTCCGGGATCCCATCGTCGCTATTGGAGATCTCCAACGCAGGTCATCCTCAGCCTCGTGACCAAAGAGAAGGTCGCCGGCCCCCGGCCATAGGTCTTGCAGTCCCGTGGTACGCCTCGTGGCAGCGGTCTTAGCGGGTCCGAGGTCCCGACTTCCTCCTCAGGGCTTGCCTTGCCTGGCTAACGATCCCTAGCCGCTAAGCATCGCCAGCGGCTTATCCAGTTCTTTCTCTGTTGTCAAACCGACGGCCGGGTCACAGAAATATCTACGGAGGTATTCCAAATCATTTCGGGCCAAAGGGCCTTGGCCTCCATTTTCCCCGCCGGGTCGGTAACCTAGCATCCTCTTGCCCCGCCTCCTGCCGTCGACACGCCTTAATGGCCGAGTCGGATTCTGCTGTAATGAGGAGCCTTTCGCCTGGCGCTTGAGGGCCAATCCACGATTTCATGGTTTTCGGGGTCATGCCGATAGGTCGATGGCCGAGTGATCCTGTGGAATTCCATGAGAAAGGACAAACCGCTGGGTCGTGGGGTCCTTCCGTGGTAGACATCGATGATGCTTCATCTGCTCCTCTAGGCCGCGCCTTTGGCTTGACTGGAATGGCTTTCATTCCACGGATCACCGTTTTGCCTAGGGCGCCACGCTCGGGAGGCTTGGCACGCGACTTTCACGCCGGAACGATTAGCGATGGTGTTTCGCCTGCAGCACCGCCATCTTCTTTACCGCTTAACCCTCGACGAATACCACTGCCTACCGAGCTTGTCGTGATCCTTCGAGCTAGGTCTTTGTCAACGGTTCACACGCCCTGTGTCGAGTATGGTACCAACGGGTCATCTCATACGCATCATGGTTTGAAAGTCTGTCGCTTCCTAGGAGCGGCTCCGCCTTGTGGCTCAAGTAAGGTACTAGGCCTCGGTTCCTAGTCTGGTCGAAAACAATGCCTTCTAGTCGACGGTCAGACTGGCCTGCCGAATTCTCATAGCTGCCGAGACGGCTCGATGGCTTCTCTTGTTTTCTTCCGACACTGGGCTGACTGCCCGATAGGCTTTTTAGTACCGCAAGAAGAGGGTTAAAACTCCTACAAAACTTGCAAGAATGACAAGGTTATTCTAGTATAAATGATTCTCAAGGTTGTTTCCACAGGATTATTAAATAACTCAGAGTAAATTCTAATTAATTATTATAAAAAGAGAAAGGAGATGTTTGATTCAAGACCTTAAATTAAAAGGAATTTAACTTAGGCAAAAAAATAAGAGCAATATGCAAAAATTAAAGCACTAA